>NW_027526361.1:1303991-1968359 GCF_048455015.1 Haemaphysalis longicornis | reverse complement strand
CAGGCCGCCACCCGACAGCCGACAGGCAACCGACAGGCCGCCACCCGACAGCCGACAGGCGACCGGCAACCGACAGGCCGCCACCCGCCTGGAGACGGCGTCGCGGAGACGGCGTGGGCGTCGCCCCTCCTTTCCCCATCGTGGCGGCTCGGCTGACGCAACCCCTTTGACCCCATTCGTTGTATTTCAAACTTCGGCCAGCGAGGGTCCTGATTGGAGCGATTTGAACTTCTCGGGGTCACAACGGACTTCCGGGGGTATAAAACAACCCCGGAGGCACTTATCGTCGGCATTCTTCGGCGGCACCGAGTGGAGGAGTACTGACGCCTTCGTGGGAGCCATATAACGCTGTTGTTATTATTGTACATACTGTATATAAATGCTGCTTCAACTTTTCGACGGCTCGAGAACTTCATCGCTCCGCTCTGCGCCGCGTCGATAGTGGACGGAGCAAGGCAGCGACGCTACACCGGTGGTCAGCGCTCGTCCTGTCTGGTTTCTTTCCCGTGTATTTCGTCCTACGGCGCTGTTTTTACATCATGTGCTGGAAAGGCCAGTCGCAGCACAGTGTAATTTCGCTGGCGTGATGATACCCGAAGCGCATAGACAGGTCCCAGGTTACAGGCTGTGCAAAACTTAAGCAGGCTGCAACGTACGTATTTGCACGATTGTAACGTCCACCTTCTATTCTAAAAGTAGCCTTCCAATGCGTGCGCATTTTTAAAATCGGGCTCAAAACCGCAAATGGCGTAATTGCGGCCAGCAGTATGTCTATATACACGAACTCCCCCAAAATTTAACTCAATCCAGTCCAAAACAACCCGTCAACATCACGCGAGTAAATGTCGGTGCATGCATTTTGTGTTCGTTCCCAAGCACGAGCGATCGCCTGCTTCCGCCGACGGACAATCCCCAAGGAGGATAGCGCTGGGCCTGAGCCATCACCGTTGAGTGCTGGCCACGAGCGCAGCCACGAGCGGCGCCAGCCACGAGCGAGAAATAAACGGGGACTCTGGCTCGGGTCCACGGGCGGAAGCGTTCAGACGTGTCCCGCCTCTACTCCCCTCGGCAAGCGGCCATGGCATAACTTAGCCGGCTGTCGCACGTGCTGGCGGCGGTTCAGTCAGCCGCTCGTTCCATTCTTTGCGGCTCCCGAAGAGGTACCACTACGAAGCGTCCATAAAGTGCCAGGTAATTTTACTTGTCGGCAATTGGGGAACTGAGCAGCATCATGCACACTGGGGCGTCCCGGAAACTGGAGTGTGCGATTGACGCATGCTAAGCAGAGCCTATCCTGCAAGGCTTCACCGGCCCAGATCAGCGACGTTTACGAGATCTTGAAGACTCCTGGGCGGAATTCATCAATCAGCAGTGAATGAACCAAAGGCCCGTCCCGTCAAAAATTGTTTGAGGCACTTTAAGTCGCAAATACTTTCGATGTTCCCCGCTGCAGTTTCAATTGCTGCAGTCGCTTCCACGGATAAGCAAGTTATACACCACACGGTACTTTCGCTGGCACAGTTGTCTACGTCAAATAAAATGGCTTTGCCACGAACGTGCACCTGCGCGGTATAGTCGGCGTCCGGGCATTGGTCTCCAGCCGCCAAAATCGGGGACTGCCGGAAAGTTGTGGCGAAGATGCCTAAAGCCAGCCTTACAGAATCGGGCTTGCATGACCACTTATCGGTCGAGCGTAATAAAAGAAAAAAAATCACTTCTGAATGATATAGGCGGACTCGCACAGCTACCACCTCTTGTTTATTTTTTTTTTTTAGTTTTTCTCCGAAAACTTGTATGCGTGTTATGATCTGGGGTGCGTTAGAATCGCGCAAATACGGGTATCCTTCCTCTAGCACCGCGCTAGAGCAGGCTAGTACAACATGCTGATCATAGATATATAAAGATATCATAATAGCGAACTGGAATACTGACTTTTCATGAATTAGAGATGTGATTGTTCTGCACAAGATGTCACCAAGCTGCTACCATCGCACGACTTTGACGGCATGTATGCATATTTTCGCAGTTCTCAACGCGTCAAATAACGCCAATGTTATGTTGCATTCATAGGCACAACTTTATACAGCCACCAGGAGGTAGTTTCTACGTTGAGGAATTAGAGGAACGAAATTGCGCTTCCTGGCCATTCCAGAAGTGTGAATGGGTAAAATTTTGATATTCCGCGGAATCGAAAGGAATGGAATTGCGGAAAGCTCTAATTCCTCGGAATGGAATATGGAATTGAATGGGGCTACCCATTACGCAAGCACCTCTTTTTCTCACCCCCGCTTGTGCACACTGCGGGATGCCATGAGGCACTGCCACGCTGATTCCCGACCCCCGGCCCGAGGCTCAACCCTGCCTAGGCTAGGCTGTATTGAAACGCTTCTCTCTCTCTCTCTCTCTCTCTCTCTCTCTCTCTCTCTCTCTCTCTCTCTCTCTCTCTCTCTCTCTCTCTCTCTCTCTCTCTCTCCTCTCTCTCTCTCTCTCTCTCTCTCTCTCTCTCTCTCTCTCTCTCTCAAATGCGCACGCGCACGCGCACACGCACACAAAAACAACTGGGACATATTCTTTTCGGTGTCTTCGTGTAGCGCAAAAAAAAAAAAACGGAAAAGTACAAAAAGAGGCGACGGGAACAAGCATAGCGCTTGTTCCCGTCGCCTTTTTCTGTCCTTGTCCATTGTTTTGCGCTACACAGAGTAATGGATTACCGCTACCGACTAGCCCAAACCCAAACTCTGCTCTCTTCAGTGTCCCCTTAGTACGCGGCCGGTGTTTTCCGCAAGTGGTACATCTGCATTCAGAGCATTGTGTTCTACTGATAAAAGCCCAGGTGCTTCCACATTCCGATGCCCCTAATTTGTATGGCAGTGACGGTGTAGTTTGCTCAGCCCTTAGGCGCTATTTATCGCCGCGAGAGTGTTAGTATGCGTTCTATACACGTCTGTTCTCATTGCTCGCCCATGTGACACCAAAACCGCTTTTGAGTGTTTGTCTTATAAGGGCAGTCCTTTGGGGACATACCTGCACCCAATAAAGGCGACCGTGCAAGAGGGGCAGACCAAAAATGCGTGCGTAGAATAAATTGTCTGCATAAAATTTGAACAACATTACATTCACCCTGACTGTAAGATTCTAACAAGCTGTTTTCTCAACTGTCCCGGGCTCAGTTAGGCGGGGCTTTGGGATTGGGTTGCACGACAAAGCCTCCCTTGGCTTCCGCCATGCAATGTTTCACTGCGCTGGAGAAGTTTGAATTCGCTGTGAGTGCATTGCGGTGGGAACTGTATGGGCCACCATGCTAGAGAAGAGATGCTTTTGCATGCGGCCTACTTGTTGAGCCTCCGTATGAGCGGCTTAAGCGCGTGGAAATCCGGCCTCTCGGCGGGGTCCTCAGCCCAGCACCTGCGGATGATTTGAGCCAGCTCCTCGCTGCAGCAGTCGCTCTCCAGAAGAGGCCGGAAAGGAACCTTGTGCTCCATCTGCACGTTCGCCACAATCTCTGCAAGGAGAAAGCATCGCCAGACTAAGACGCCGCCTACTTTGAAGCAAGAAACGCTAAAGAGCTGAGCTTGGGAGTGCGCGTGTTTGCGCGCCCGCCAGCTTGTATACTGGCGGTGAGCGCGACCACGGGCGGCGCTGCGAAGCGCGGCTCCGTGACGTCGGCTTGGGGATTCTCGCATTTGTTGTCTGCTTTACACGGGCTCGCCCTCCCAGGTGTTTCTCCGCGCTCGGTTGGCTTTTGATTATTTTCCGCACCAGCTTTTATGTGTGCACGCGTAACTGTTTACCATAATAAAAGTTTTAAAATCGCATACACTGGCTTAAGGCGTAATTTAATGTACAGTTTTGATACCGCTCCGGAAGAAACATTTCCGGTGTCACCCATTCCTAGCAAAGCTGGTCCTCTGCACAGTGCGAAGAGGCAGAGCTAGGCGGCAGCTTCTGTATCGAGCAATCTTTCGCACAAAAGGAACAGCCAGCTGATAATAACCGACAACAGCGAAAATTCTAGACGAAAACAAATTCCAAGCCTGCGGGCCTGTCGGCTTTGAAAAAAGGCATTACGATTCCCGGTAATCGCATGTAAGGAGATGGTAAAATAGTTTTTGCAATCTGAGGAAAGCTCTAAAGGACTATATCACGCGCATACCAGAAAACAGCGCAAAGAAACTGAACGGAAGACGGGAAAGAGACAAACACGGGCGCTGTATCACATCACATCCCTTTAGTTGTCATAGCATGAAAGTATGCCGACATTCACTATGGTCCGAAAACGGTGTGGGTTGAGTTTCTAATAACGTACCGTGTGTATAGGCATAGGCTGGTGTTATACCAGATTTCTAACCAGTATTGAAGCTTAATGAGCAAAACGGTAGCAATTAAACAGAATACAATTTACGTGGTCGGTTCAAGCTCGGGAGGCTGTTCTTGTATACAGGGCACGGCGCCATAACCACTCCCTCAACAAAGTACCAGAAGGGTTTGCTGACGGGCCAGTTGGTACATTGTTACGCTAAGAAAAACAGCGCGAATGACAGGACGAAGAAAGGAAAGACAAAAGCAGAGGCGCTGACGAACAACTGAGCACTTTATTGCAGCAGAAACATATATGTAGCATAAGATAGAACAACGAAAAAATGAAAAAAGACCAAAAACAGACAGCACAATGAAGTATGATAGCCCAGAAGGAAGGCGTCTGCATTGAATCGTGCTTGGCTCTTGTTTGAAGTGATTTGCTGCTTGCCAGCGTGGCTAGGCAGTTGCAGGGTGCCCTTTCTGAGCATGGCGTCGTCAAGACTTTTCGATTCGTTGACAACTTCGTGGTGTTCCAGGTCGACAACAACAAGCCGATCATCGAAGGGGCTGAGGAAATTTTCGCAACGTTCTAGTCGGCCTTTGATGTTTTCGCATTGACCATGGTATTACCCTCCGATGGCCAGCTAAGGTTCCTAGACCTTGTGTTGTTTTTGAGCAAGGAAAACACCTGCAGGGAATGTGCGCCTAGGTCCCAAAAGAGCCTCTTACCCTACAGTTCAGTGCACAGCAAGCTTGTCACGTGTGGAGTTGCCATGGGTGTTCTCAGGAGTGCTCTCATCAGGTCCTGTCCCCATCGAGTGCAACATACTTTTGACGCCCAGGTCCACCACCTAAAGTCTGCTGCCTACCCGAGCGACCTCATGTGCACTTTGGCGTCAAGGTTGATGCGTGAACTTTCCTCAAGACCTCCTGAAAAGTTTACTCAGCAAGAGAGACAAAAAACAGAGGTCATTCCCTACGTTCATGGCGTTAGCCACGCCCTAAAGAAGATTGTCAGTAAGGCGGGTGTACGACTGGTATTCTCCGCACCTAACAAACTCAGCCGTTTGTGCAAGCGTGTCAACGGTGAAGCTCCGAAGGTGAGCGCATGCGCAAAATAGCATAGGACTCGCTTTGTCGACTGTGTTGAGAAAGTCGTGTACGAAATCCCATTGTCGTCGTGTGGCCGTACGTTCACCGGGCAGACAGGCCGATGCCTAAATGATCTGAAGCATCACAGCAAGCCGGCCTAGTTGGAAACGATTCATGATTGGACTTGCGCAATCATAAATGATCGCCTGAGAGAGCATGCGTACAATGTAAGGTCATCCACAAGTAGCACCACCTTGGCAACACATTGCGCTTCCTGCGGCTGCACTCCACACTTCCAGAACTGCGCGATCCTCGCACGGTATCGTGGACAGAGGGAGCGGGAAATATTTGAAGCCTTTGAAATCAAAAAGAAAGGAAACGCGCGTGTGAGAGAGCCGTCTGTTGCACTTCTGGAGAAGGAAACACTTTACTTGTCATGAGCACTTACGCCGCAAAATCCACGTGGTCGATTACGTTTGTGTCATGGGCTATCATATTTCATTGCGATGTCTGTTTTCGGTCTTTCTTCTCATTTTTTTTTGTTCTATCTTATCCTATATATCTATGTTTCTGCTGCAATAAGGCGCTCAGTTGTTCGTCAGCGCCTGTGCTTTTGTCTTCCCCTTCTTCATCGTGTCATTCTCGCTGTTTTTCTTAGTGTTCTACAAAGTAATCGTGGTTTCAACCTCGTCTTATACTTCTAGGTGTAAACCAAATCATACAGACTTAAGAATGACACACCATTTTTCATTACTACTTTTCTGTCCTAATAAAAAATCAGAACGGAGTGTAAAAAGTCAGTATTCAGAGGAGCTAGTGCCAGTCGGTTTCCATAATTTCTAAAGGTGCGGCGTCATAAGATGTTTCCGCCATATCACACATGCATGCGTACACACACACGCAGCCACGCACGACACACGCATGCTCGCATGCAAGCACACAAACACACGCACCCACACGCACACGCACACTCTCAGCCACGTGTACAGTAAAAAAAACACATTTCCACGCCGTGAACGATGCCGAGGGTGCGAGGCACTGGGACGCAAGTTGTGTATTGCCTGTGTGATGAGCGTCATCGTCCGTGCGTGCTGATACACTCGGAGATTTAAATGTCTTCGAAGTGCAGTAAATGCACTGTAAATGAAAAGCGCCACACGACAGACAATTCGCGTCCCAGTACTTCGCACCCAAGGCATCGTTCACGGCGTGTGTTATTCTTTTTTTTTTTTTGCGTTTTGTACCCTTTTAGGTGGCTTGACTCATATTTTTCGATTATAATGCTGTGTGCACGGACGCCAACGGACGCCAACGTACATTGGAAAGTAGCTGTACACTTCAGTGCCTATTCTTTATTCAAATTTTCGTCTGGCGGCGAAGCCTACTGGTGGCGTATTGGATTCCTTGCGTGTTGTTGCGGGAGTCGGTGGCTCGAATCTTTCCGGTGCTGGTTTCCTTTTTTCTGCGACTCCCTTTGAGCCGTTAGAACATAATGCTGTGTGCACGGACGCCAATGGAAGGACATTGCGAGGTCCTAAGGTGCTTCGCACCTAAAATACAGTAGCACTATATGGAAATCTAGAGGGATATTTACAGTACTGTGATGTTATCGGCAGAATCTTTGGGCCTTTATGTTTTCGCGAGATCTTCGATTGAGACAGACCACGCTAGAAATTTGTCAAACGCTTTATGCCACACGAAATTCAAGGAAGGAGTAGAAATAAACGAGTCTCGCAGTCCCTTGTCGAAGGCCACAGACTTGGTGGTTGACGGCAGCTGCGACCGGGAGAAAGTAGCGTAACTGCGGCGCACCTGCAGCAGCCGGAGACAGCGATGGTGCTTCAGCCGCGGCTGGCGCGCGCGCACAGAGGACTGGGTCGATACCCCATTCGCGCAGGCGGTACCTGGTGATTGGCAGTGGCGTCTGCCTCGTAAACTGGCAGTCCGGTCGACTGCCGCAGTGTTCTCGTCCCTCGAACCTGGCGTCCGACGGGGAGATGAATTGCGAGGACCGATCTCTTCTTCCTCTGCGCTCGAGACCTCCGACCTCTAATCATCATCCTCTTCGAACGCACGTTCGGCATTAGCTCTCGTCTCGTCTTCAGCGCTTCCTTCCTATGCTCTATGTGCCAACTTCTTCACCTTCATCCCCATCTTCGCCTTCCTCGTCTTCCTTTGGCCGTCCTTTTATCCTGCCGCCGCTGCTGCCTCTTGCCTTCGGCGCCATGCCCACCGGTTTCATTACAGTACCCCCCACACAAGAAAGTTGCATGGGCGGGAGCACGCACACTTTCAGAAAAAGGAACAATAGGTATAGAAGTAGATTCAAGCAGAAAAGCACCCACACTGTCACACTAAACACTGTCATATCACAGTCATCACGAAGTATAGAAAATAAAAAGGTCAAGTCAGCGGAGTTAAAAAATCACAAGTTTATCTATAAGCGGAAGACGCAGCGGATAAGTCTGTGTATCTTGACATTACGGTGCCTTAACTAGGTAATAAGCAGAAGAAATCATACGAGTCCGTTGTCAGAAGTAATGTGCCATTAGAAGCCGATTGGATCTTCACATGCACCTTTCTTCTGTACTTCCAACGAAGCTGACCAGGCAGCTACTGACGTCCCAGCTCATCCCTAACCCGTCTGTCTTTTTGGTGCCGTGGGTTCCTCTGATACATTTTTGGCCATAATAAAATTTCTGTAGTTCGGGACCGTTCGGTTCTTCAGCATCCGTTTTTCCCTGGAATGAAAGCGTTTGGTTACTGAATGGCCTGAAACTTCTAACCAGGCGTCCCTTAGCTGTCTGTTGTCTTAGAATCGGGCGTTCCTTCACATCGACTGAGCAAGTCTTTCGCCGCTTCAGCATACCAGCTTTGCGCTTGAGTAGCATCCTCTTCAAGCAGAAAGGTAAGCCCAAATTCCCCCAAAAGAGTTTGTGACTGCGGTCTATTTTAAATGTCTTTCGGTTTTCGGTACCCGTGGTCAAGGGAGGCATCTTCTCTTTCTTGAGCTTGTGTTTGCGTTCGCGCATTTTTCTCACCTCTGGAGAACGTTTTGGCTCCCTCTGGGCCCCCTTTGATTCGAGTTCATCGCGCCCATTTCTGGTATCTGCATACGCCCAACAAACTACCACTCGGTACTTAGATGCTACGGCATACAATCCCCAAGCTTTTGTTTCCAGCGTCACCAATCACCAGGGACAAGAACTCACCGCCGTTACGATTCGCACCTCACAGACCACCACAGCGGAAGAAGTCGCCATTGCCCTCGCGTTACAAACCACAGAAGATTATATCACGATCCTAACAGACTTCCAATCAGCCTGCCGCAACTACCTCACCGGCCGCATCTCACATCAAGCCCTGCGAATTTTACGTCAGAATCTCCATCTGCCCCTCGCACATATCGTATGGACTCCAGGTCACATGGGATTAGAAGGCAATGAAGCGGCTCATGCCGCGGCCCGCGAACATGTACTCCGGGCCGTTGCCAACTGCCCTAATAACTCCCTCCCCTTCGCCCCGCCCCCAACCCTGTCCACGCCTCTCCTCACATACACCGATATCCTCGCCCACTATAGGCTACAATGACAGAAATACCCACCTCCTCACCATACTCTCTCCAGGACCGGCGCAATTACACTACGCAAGCTGCAGACAAATACCTTCCCCCACAATACACTGTACCACGCCATGTTCCCTACCCAATACCCAGCCACGTGTCACTTTTGTCCAAACATGGGAACTCTCTACCACATTACCGTAGAATGCCCCAACACCCCTACCCAGCCGCCACTTCCCAACATCACCACACAGTATTGGGTGGAGTTGCTGGCCAGCTCCGACCCCTCTACCCAGCGCATACTGGTAGAGAGGGCAACGCGAGCAGGTCACCTCCAAGGCATCCTGGACTGAGGACGCCTCTCACCGGGCGGGCGCTCTAACATCGCGCTTGCTGTCTTGAATAAAGTTTATTCAATCAATTTCGTTTCTCAACAGTGAAAGGCGACGAATGGGATTGTGTGCTGGCTGCGCATAGACATGCAGCTCCTTTCACCGTGATATCTGATGGAAGTGAGCCATCAACAAGCAGCAATCTGCTGTAATCAAGTCGAGTTTAAACGTTTTGAGCCGTTATTTTGCTTCGAAACTCATGACTCTGTTTTTAAATGCAGAGCATTTCTTTAACTCACGATGTCACCCGTTCGAGTTGTCCATCGTAGTCCGCACCCCTCCCCCTACACTATATAAAAAAAAATAATACTTACCGGCGCGGGTTTCGATCCCACGACCCTACGGGCGGAACGCAAGGTACATGGTGCTCTACCCACTGCGCCACAAAGCCGACACAGAATGGAGGGCTACGAACGCGCCTTATATCCTTGACTCATTCAAACTACGTCAAGAAGCTGCTGATGCAACGCATTCACTACCTGTGGGCGGAACGCGAGGTACATGGCGCTCTTCCAACTGCGCCACAATAATCATACCCACCTGCTAATAAATGATGTCACGTGACCACGTAATTACGTCTCCTCATTTAATTACAATACAACAACCAACAGCAACAAGTGCAATAACATTAACGTAACGCAAACTACTTAACGTCGTGTGCCCCCGGAAATGCTCTGCATTTGATCGTGCCCCTCGCGAGGGGGATATTTAGTTTCCTGCCGCAGCAAGAACCAGGCGGCCTCCTGCGCAGCTTGTGGCGCATACCCACTTGGGGGATTGGCCAGGATCGTTTCACTTACTACATGCTGGTTACGACAGGGTTTTTTTTCTGCAGGTGACATCGCCGTAGCCAAGGTTTAAACAGGAGGGGGGTGACTACTCCTATCCCTCCAAGCACCTTTTCTGTTCCTAAACAATGCTCATTAGGCAGTATTCTGCTCTCCTGTTGAAATTCTTTGAAAAAGGCTCTGTGGGATGCGCTCCCGGTGATGCCCGATCCAGGAAGATGAGGCTGAGTCTTTCTTTGGTCAAACTCAATGCGATCTCACGACACGTTTTATCGTCGATAACCGAAGGTGCCTCAGCCTCCTTTGCTCTTCAGACCTGCTAACTGCTTGTTCAGCTCTGCAAGCTTCTTTTCGTGAGCATCCCTCAATGCCTGCCTTTCAGCCTTGCGCTGTGCTTCTAATTTTAAAACGAAAGTGTTTTATGCCGGGGTACACAAATCTCACCGACGTCATATCCGTCACGGAATTGACATCACCAGAAAACGTTCTATTGACGCGCTGGCGCTAGGATTCGACCCCACGATCACTCTAGGCGCAACGGGAGGTGTGTAACGCTCTCCCAAATGAGCCATGAAGTCGAGCCCTCATGGCTGCACGAACGCGTCTTGTGCCCTTCCCTCTAACTTCGACAGATGGTGCTGCCTTCTACGAGAGGGGACGCCTAGTAGTGCGTCATGACGCTAATGAGCGCTGATAGTTGGCGCCTCGATAGGACAGCGTTTTCCTGTCCGGCGAGCTCTGCGAACCGAGCTACGAACTCAGCCTCTCCCGTTCCACAAGCTGAGCTCATCGCATCGCAAGCGTCTGGCATACATACCACGGAGCAGGAGAAGGCTGCTTACGACCCGAAAACCATGCTCCTTTCACTGTAGGAAACCGTGAATTCATCCAACGATTCGCTGACAAACCGTTCGGTTTCGTTCGCACGGTTTGCGAGAGCCTGGGGTTTCTATCAGGTTAACGCAATGATCCGGCGCATGTAAACCAGTGTCTTTTCATGCGTCTAACGGTACTATACCGACGAAATGTAAATAGCGATGTGCAAGTTCATATCGACGCACAGTAAATATTCACCTGCGCGTGTGAAAGCTCATTTCACTTTGGTGTTTTACGGATTCCTATGAAAGAAGGATGAACCACATTTTTCTCTCTTCCTGGTTCACGCTGCTCTTTCAATCCGCCTTTTTCACTGCGCTGTGGCGGCCTCTAGTGGCGCCGCCGAGAAGCGATATGACAGGGGTGCAAGTGGGCTGCCACTGCAGCGGAAGGGGAATCGGGGCTGCGTTGCTGGTGTTTATTTGTTTCACGTGAATTGTATTGCCAACCTAATGCGGCAAAAGGACTAACTATGCTGGGAGACGTACGTTTTCAACGTGGGAAACATCCTAACAAGCGTGCGACGCTCGTTTCTTGTTGCAGCAGTTCCGCAAGTGTCAGTACCGGGGGTTGGCTATCTGAGGCTGTGGAAGCGATGTTCTCACGGCACTTTTTACATGCAGAGCATCTGATTCACTCGCCTTGTCCCTCCGGCGTCGTCGTCGTCGTCGTCGTCGTTGTCGGAGTTGTCCACCCCTCCCCCATTCTCCTCGCCGCGTCAGCTGCGCTCTCCACCGCTCACCCACTCTCCTCTCCGATAGCGAACACTCTCTCGCGAGGGGCATTGGATTGGATTGGATTGGATTAAGTGGATTGTGTTGGATTGTGTTGCGTCATAGCCGCGGCAGACGCGCTGGGGCCGGCGCATGTGCAGTACTCTCTCTTCCGCGGTTTCCTCTCCTTCGGGCGCGCTGCGCATATAACCGGTGTGCCGTTCTCCGGTGAAGCAACATCCAGGCTTGGCTCAAACACCTAGAGTCTACGCCGCTTTACAAGTACGCCAACGTCGTCGTCGACTGGGATCGGCTTACGCAGTCCCCTCAACGTTATGCGCGCTATAAAACGCGGTCCCTTTGCCGCTCCGCCTATGCGTCGCATCTACACAGGGGTTCCCGCGAGGGGAGGTGGGAGTTTTTTTTCTAGCGCTTAAAAGAGATGGGAGGGGCACATGGGTATCTGCAAGACAGCAGCATAAACGTAGGCCCTTAATGTGGCCTTTTATATAAATCATTGCTTGAAGCCGGAATGTGGATATCAGCGATTCAAAATATTATACGTGGCTGCAGATTTGTTCAATTCCGCCGTTCTTTTTTCTGTTTCTTATCATAACGAGCATAAATGCATGTGCAGATCACTTTTGTAAGCGTTTTGACCGACAAATGCGAAGTCCAAATCAACCGAAGTCCCGATGCATCTCAGAAAATTGTTTTTTGGGGTGCATTTTTATTCTTAAGCGCACTTGTTCATCGTAGTCGCACGATTACATTTTCTTCGTTCGAAGAACTGTCCGTTTGAAAAGTTAGTATTGTTTTATTCCTTTTAAACAGCGGCAATATCACGTACGGGAGAAGAGAAAAAAGTGGTGCACGGAACTACATTTCCACTGAAATCGCAAGCTCCTCGTCGTTTGGATGAATACATTTCCCAGCAGTAGAAGGCTGTGTGCAGATTATAACGACAAAAACATCACTTTCCGCAAGCATGTCAGACCAAAAAAACGATCCCCAAGAGGATTCCAACCTCTACATTTAAGCAGGCCGGTGATTCTGACGCTCTAGACCACTCGGCCACGACGCAGCAAGCAACCGTTCCTGAATGCCGCGGACGCAAAGCTGAGGTTTAGCTTATATTTTTGCACCTGTCTGAAAAAGTTCTTTTATAGTATTGCTGGCACAGAAACTGATCATCATTCTTTGCATATTACTTGTCCACTAAGCATCTCTTACTCTACGTTACTTATTAAGCCTGGAAATACGATAGCAAATTTTCGCTCGCAAGCCGATAGCGAGTATACCAGTCGAAAAAAAAATGTGCTCTTCGTACTTATGTTTCGCGCTTTACTACAGAAATATTGGTTGATTTTGATTCTCCGTTTCCAGGATGAAGTTGAGTAACCCTTCTTGTGGACTTAACATGCCTTACATTTTCTACAAGCGTGCCAGACGTGTACGCATATGGATCCCTTCGGTTAAGCAAAGTCAGCGAAGCGTCGCTAGCCATGACTTACGGATCGCATACATAGTGTGAAGGTACGTTCGCTTCGCTGACCTTACGAAGTTTGTTACGCTCTACAAACTAACAAAATAGAGGCGCATTCGTCGCGGCTCGAATCTAATCGGGTCTACTGGCCGCCTTGGTCAACGAGCCTGCCGCACTACGGCAACTTTCAGTCGGCCGGTGTGTTCGTATCGTCGTCGGAGTAATATGACAAGGCGATTTCTGGATTTGGCATGCCAGCAGGTTATCGTCACCGGCGGTGTGAATACCTGGTGTGACTGCGACGGGACGTAGAATGGGGCGTTCATGCATGGTGCCGTGGCGGAGAGCTTCTATTTGTTCGCTTTCGTTTCGGGGTTGGCGTGTGTCGATAGAAACAAAAATTTCACTTTTCAAGTTATGGTTTGGCCGACAGTTGCATTTGTAAAACGTACTGCATTTTGTTTCTCGATGGGGGCCGTACCTGGCCGCATGCTTTCACTATACGGGCTCAGTTACAGCCGCAGGCAGCAGTGGAAGCACCGCGGAGCAGACCGGCCGACCCCTGCCAGGCTGTTTCCGGCCTCCTCTGCCAGGGCCATGCCCATGCGCAGTAGCGTTGTGAAGGAGGCGGATTCCCTGTCCTTTCAATTCTGATTCAATTCCGTCACCGATAAGTTTTTCCAATTCCTCGATCCGCATGTCGCTTCCCGCTCGTAGATCTGTTGTCACCGCTCAGGTTTAGCTCTTCTATTTGTTAAAGAAGAATCCCGCCGTCCTGTCGCAGTCGACAGAAGTCGTGTTATCGGCCAGATCCTTCGACCTTCATGGTGTCGCGAGATCTTCAATTGAGACGGACCACAGTAGAAATGCGTCAAACGGTTTATGTCACACGAAATTCAAGGAAGGAGTAAAAAAGAACGACAGTCTCGCAGTCCCTTGTCGAAGGCCACAGACTTGGTGGATGACGCCAGCTGCGACCGAGAACAGGTAGCGCAACTGCGGAGGAGCAGCAGCAGCCGGCGACAGCGACGGGGCTTCAGCTGCAGCTGACGTGCACACACAGAGGGCACCAATGTGCAATGAAACCGGTGGGCATGGCGCCGAAGGCAAGAGGTAGCAGCGGCGACAGGATAAAAGGACGACCAAAGGTAGAAGAGGGAGGCGAAGATGGGGATGAAGGTGAAGAAGTTGGCACATAGCGCATAGGAAGAAAGCGCTGAAGACGAGACGAGAGCTAATGCGGAACGTGCGTTCGAAGAGGATGATGATTAGAGGTCGGAGGTCTCGAGCGCAGAGGAAGAAGAGATCGGTCCGCGCAATTCAGCTCCCCGTCGGACACCAGGTCCGAGGGACGAGAACACTGCGGCAGTCGACCGGACTGCCAGTTTACGAGGCAGACGCCACTGCCAATCACCAGGTACCGCCTGCGCGAATGGGGTATCGACCCAGTCCTCTGTGTGCGCGCGCCAGCCGCGGCTGAAGCACCGTCGCTGTCGCCGGCTGCTGCAGGTCCGCCGCAGTTACGCTACCTTCTCTCGGTCGCAGCTGCCGTCATCCACCAAGTCTGTGGCCTTCGACAAGGGACTGCGAGACTGTCGTTCTTTTTTACTCCGTCCTTGAATTTCGTGTGGCATAAAGCGTTTGACGAATTTCCAGCGTGGTCCGTCTCAAACGAAGATCTCGCGAAAACATGAAGGTCCAGAGATCCTGCCGATAACATCAGAAGTACATTTCCCAGAGCCATATCTTGCCAATATTCACATATGCGGTATAGTAAAACTGTACTCAAGACGGGGAGGAGAAGGAGAAGAAAACTTCAAAAGTAAAATCGTGCTGTGTAGTTGGTGTGGTTCACAGTCTAGGACAAGATCGCACGAGTAATTTTCTTCAATTCATAGAACGCCGTCCAGAGTAGGCCAGTGTTGTTTACGCCTGAAGGGATTGGAGAGCAATAAAGAGCTGCTTGAACATATTCATCGGTTCTGAGTCTTGTTATACTGGAAACCGGCACGCATGCAATTTATTGCGTTCGTCAGCGAGTATACGAAGCCTTTAACACCGCGGTCATGTCATTACCGTTCGGGCTGAAAGTCGGTTCGCTATGATAACAATGGTTACGATAGCAGTTCGGAGCACAAATCCTTCGTGTACTATATAGACAACGTTGTCTGGCTTGTTTCGCGGTGGCGTAGCACAATCCTTCTCATTGTATTTGCATGGAAATAAACAATGCACGCTTCGGACATGTACCTGCTCGCACGCTGCCATAACGAAAGCCAATTTGTGAAAAAGGGAATGTATGATAGACAGCCTAAAGAAAATACCTACACGAACTCTGTGAGCCTCCCAAACATCCCCAAACCTCCTAATAAGACGTTTGTGACGGTGCAGAAAAATAAACGCGTTGGGCACAGAAAACACACTCATTTCTGATACAAGTCAACAACAACAAAAAATATAAAAGACAGCCGTTTTATTTCCTGCTGGGCGATGCGCGTGTTGGGGCCCGGTGCATGGTGCGTAGCATGAGACTGCATTTTGTGTACTCATGAGCAGCGCTGAGCACTGAACCTCGCAAATAAGCTGGCAGGGACGAGTCACACGATCTTCTGGCCTACGCTCTGAAGAAAGTTGTTCTTTCTCTCCTGGTGTGTTGCGAACTTGTGCGGGATACAACTTAAAAAAAATATTATTCACGGGTTCCAAAAGCTAGCAAAAGAACTGAATTACTGAAAATACGCTTTTTACTGCATTAAATCATCAATAGCAGGCGATTTCTAGCCCAGGCACTGCTGCCCTTCACAAGCGGAGTGTAGCAGACGCCAGCAGCGCGAGTCCCTAGGCTGAAGTCAGGAGCCAGGGGGCTCCACTCAAACATCTGACCACCAATTGCCGCGTGTACGCCTACGTCCTAGACATCCGCTATGCCCCTTGTAGGTACATGCCATGCAATATGGCACGCTGCTCGAACAGAGCGCCGCAGTCGACGGCGAAGCAGCCTGTTGGCCAGCGGCTCGCGTGCCTGTGCTTCGACTGCCGTGTTGCCCGCTACCTTCAGTGCTCGCTCTATCTGGCCTGCCCACTTCTTATCGAATACATTTTGACAACCTATTTGTGCAGCCAAGTTGCGTTTCGGTTTCGCAGGACGCAACACCAATGGAGTGCTTCGTCTCTCCTTAACATTAGCCCTGAAAGAACCCACGGACATCCACACGTCGGTACGTCGGTACAGCGCTGACCAAGTCAGTGTTTCTCCAGAACCCAGCGCTTTTTGGCGTCCGCCCAAAGGCGGCACGACTCTCAGCTGGAGCTAATGGAGCAGGCGAGGCGTACATCGGTAACGTTTCAGCAGTCCCGCGTCCCCACCTGTTGTCGCGGGGATGCTGACGAAAATGTTAAGGACTGGCCCAAACAGTTCGATCATGTCGCCACGTTCAACCCGTGCAGAGCTGTTTGAAAGCCCCAGAACGTCTTTCTCACTCAAGGCCAGCGTAAAGACCTGCTTTGAGAACCGCAACACAAGCCTGAATAGACAAGACGACCTCTGTAGGCGGTACAAGAGGCGTTCGCGAAGACCGACCACCGAGCATGGAGCCCATCATCTGCTGGCAGCGGGCATCCGAAAGCCAAACGAAAGTGTCGGTATGGTCGCAGAGGGCATAACTCGTCTCCTCACGCAAGCCAATCCTGAAATGGCGGGAAGCAGAAAAATGACATCATCTCGCGGGACGGACATCGGATTCGAACTGCGGCGACCCGAACCAGATGACGCCAGTCAGGAAATTTCCCTTAGAACACGCATGGAACATTCCGATTTCTTCAGCGGGTTGCGTCTTCCCGAAGTGTTGCACAGGCCTCATTAGGCAGTTTTCAAGTAGGGGAACCCGGCGTTGGGGGTCCTCAAGAAGCTAGGGAAACCCAAACGCATCGCGCTCGCGCGCGGTAAGTTTTGTAAGAGGGTCGCCCCCAACAGCCCCAAACGAGCTTAAGTGCCTTGCTCGGGTCGGCTCTGGCGTCGGGAACTTTAGGTTTAGAATCGGAGCGGATATTTCATCGCCGCTATCTGTACAACTGCAAATTACAGTCCCTAACACAACTTTTTACTACACTTTCAACCTGTTTCTCGCATGTCAAACTTTATTTTCGCGATAATTGCCATTTGAGCGACCGCTGACCAAGACAACTGCCGTGGCTTGTTTTGATTTTTCCGCGCAGGTGGCGCCACCTCTCGGTCCCTCGCCTCACTGCGCGCCGCGGTGCCGGGTGGGATAGTCGAACCTTCGCGGCCGGTCAGCGTAGGCTTAGCATCGCGCAAGATATCTGATCGGAGCTTTGAAAGTCGGCGCTGGTAACAATCCCTAGTCCAACTTGTCACCACACTAACATCTACTTTCTCGCACGTGGAACTTCTTTTTCGCAATCAGATCGATTCGGAAGAGTGGCCACAAGCAGTTGCTACCATGGTCTGCGCCAATTCCAGCCGCTTCGTGGGGCGAGCGGGCAGGCGTGGGCGGCGTGTGCGAGGACCTTTCCCGAGGGAAGAAAAAGCTTCACGATTTCCTGCTTTATCCATTTAGTGCGAACGACGCGCGGTATCTACAAATTCAGCTCAGCGATCGCCGCAGTTCATCGGGTGGATCGGGAAGCGAGCCGCAGGTTTCCTTCAGCCGTGATCAGGCGCAGTCTCCCTGGCTGCGAGAACGACGCAAGGAACGCGAGATCCTCTTGGGGCCGCTTTGGGGCACCAACTATTTCGGCAAAATAGAGTGCACGCTAAACGAAACCCTAAGGACGGCTGGGGTTCTACGCATGCGCAGTACGGCGTTCCAAGCCGCTTCGGGAACCCACAGCGTTGCCCCCCCCCCCCCCCCTTCTAAAGCTCTCCATATAAGCATGGGCATTTTGCGGCAGCACGATGCAATCAACATCCGCGACAACTTCGTCAGCTTTTCTGCGAGTGTCATGCCGTAGCATCTCAGATGACGGCAGAAAGCCTGCCAAGTGAAGGGTTCTGCATATAAGGAAATATGGGAATCTGGAATTCATACCGAGCATTAAGCATCCAGGCATAAATAATGTGCAAAATCTTTATAAAAACAGACGAATCGAATTATTTACGTTTATAGAAACGAAATATAGAAACGTTTGACAAGTTTTTGTCTTGCTGTTTTAGTCAACGCACAAAATACGGCATCATATGTTTTGCGTGTACACCGAATATACGGATTTCATTCGGACCTCCATTTGACATTTTTAGCAGTTGTACAGAGATTAAAACGGTGTCAAAATTTTCTGGCGTAATTCCCTATTCTATTATCGTGTGTTGTGGAAACATATTCCGGTCTTTATTCCGGCGCTGTGTCAGCAAGGGTAAGGATTTTTATTCCCATAATTCCGTATAAGCAAAACGTTCCAGGAAGCCTGCTGCACTAATAAGCGGCTTTCCGAGGAGGAATGCCTACGCATTGGTCTCTTCATTTCCCTTTTCGACTGCATTTTAAAGCCGCCGAAGAAAAAAGAGCCAGGCAAAAAGCAGAAACATTATATCAGCCGCGCCAATCCCGCTGCTCTCGCGTAGTGACCCAGCAGTTGCCATCCAGCCCTTCAGACCGACGCTCCGCGAGTTCCACTCTCTCTCCTGTCGGTGCTCACTCGGCCGTTAACGATTTTGCATGCATAGCTCGAAAGAAGTGCTCGAAGTCTTCAAGGGGCATTGTGCTAAGTAAAGAGTCGGTTACAAATACCCGTCAGGGCCGCGTGTGCCGGCGGAGCGCGTCGTGTCTCGCGTTACGGCAGGCCAGCAGACAGATTTCTGGCCAGTCACCCTTGTGCTTATTAAAACAAAGCTGCTAAGCTGCGCCGAGCGAGAGAGACGGGTTCAAGCCACGCGGTCACCTTTAGGGCAGAGCTGTAGCTGGCCCAGGTAGAAGGGCCCCTGGCGAAGAACGATCTCGTGCGCGATGATGGCGAAGGAGTAGACGTCTCCCTTCTGCGTCCCTGCCGCCAGGGGCTCGCAGCGCCTCTGCAGCTCGGGCGCGGTCCACAGCATGCCTGCGCCAAGCCACGGAGACGCTGAGCGGGGCCGCCAGTCTGTGCGCGATTTGTGAAAAGCTCTACAGCAACGTGTCGCGGCTGGAAGGCTGGAGCAGTGAAGGCTGTGGCAGACGGGCCCACATTCACGGCCGTGCACCCGCCCAATACACTCTGGAATCAATCGAAACTGAAGAGGTTACATTCTGTGCACGCTTGCACCGAAAACACTGTTGACCAGAAAGCACGTACTGGTAAGCAGACAGAAGGGCAAAACCAAAACAAAACGGCGAAACCGTCTGCCGACGCACATACAATAAATAGAGCGACAACTAAGGAGCAACAAATCGCTGCAGATGACAACTGAATTTTTGTCGTAAGATGCAGTGCCGTAAAATGATACTTTTTAGACTTGCCATCACTCAGGAATGTAAACCCAACTATACAAGGACTTCATGAGTTACCAGCAACCTCACCCGTTAAAAGTACACCCGTTGATGTACAGTATATGCTTCTCGAAGCCTGCCGGTGTTGCAATACCGCTGCTACAATACCGCTGCTGGAATAGTGTCTTCTGTAAATGGACGTCACAGCATCTCGTCAACTTTCGCACAATCTCATAAGAAATTCTTCCAAAAAAGGGGTACGAGTCCTCATAACTTATTCAGGGGTCGACCTTTTCCCATTATCCACTTCCCCGCAGATATTTAGTCCGTAATTATCTTCTGTTTTGCAGATAGCCGTGAAAACGTGACTGTGGAGCCAATATATCTCGTATCCATGAGCGGTTCACACGCAAGACAGTGCTTTAGCGCGTTCGGCGCTGAAATCAAAGCAGTTTTTTGTGCATGCATCCAGCTGGCATTCAAGATCCTGTTTGCGACGAATTTTGGAACTGTTTTCTTTTTCAGATTGTGTCACTGTTTGAGACATCGATGGTAGACTGTTTAGGTGTGAAAAAATTATATTAAAATCATATTCCGTCCATATATTTTGGTGGCCATAAAAAAAACACAAAAACCGCCATAAAAAGTGTGCTCGAAGAGCTTAAAGCTAGGAGTCATGCAGACAAAATACCAATTCGTTTTATTCGAATGATTTGGTGTTTTATAATGGCCCCAGCGCTTGTCTGGCAGCAACTGATGCTTTATTCACTGAGAAATAAAGCAGTTAATGTTGAAATTTTGATTCTCCCGCCAAAATGTGTTTCGTGACATCTGCCACGACGTCACATGGACGGGTCTTCAAAACAACTTCAAGCGCGCTGTTCAGTCTGCTGCGGACGGCGGGTTTACTGTCAGTCCTACTAGATGGCGCCGCCTTACTGCTCCGCACGACTATTCACGTCTGCTTTGTTTGTGACCGTATTTGCATCTGGCTTGTTTTTGGTACGGAACGCAGTAATTGTTTCGTGAAACATGAGGTATGTTTGACAAATAGTGTCACGTACGACAATGTCGCTTACGCGAATAGCCGAGTGCCGTCTGAGATAACCACAAAGCGCTGCACCCCTGTGCAGGTTTAACAAGCATGATGCGCGCAGTGCCAACAGTAGTGTGCACTGGTACTTCTATACGTACACCCTTTGTCAAAATTTTATGGGCCAAACCTAAGGCTTCTCGACCATAAAGAATTCAAAGAATCGGCTTTACATTTAAATGTGACAAAATATTTTAAGGCAGTAAGAAAGAAAGGTGTTTTCTCTAGTTTTGCTGCATAAAACCTTTCAGCCTCGCTCGGGACGTAAGCTGGCACATTGAGGTTTTTGCACACTGCGCGCTTCCGGCCTGGTCCACAAAATTTTGACGAAAACTGCACGTGATTACGTTTGCTGCTACGTTTACGTGTATTTAAGCGAAAATAGCTCGTTCTGTAAGCTCATAAGCACGGCCTAACTTGAGTTTGTTTTTGCCGGCCTCAGCCAATCGCACGGCTTGCATACGACGTCATATGTTCTAGTGCGGGAAACGAGCTAGTGAGTCGCTTGGCCATTCCCTTTTTTCCTGAGCATGTAGCTTAAACGGGCTACGTTTGCGTTGAAAGTGGTGTCAGTATGATTCTAACGAAGCAATCTTCCGAATGAACCCAACTTGTGTTTTGTCTGCATGGCTTCTTTAAGAACGCTTTTTGTTTGGGAGATGATGGCATTTCTTTATATAAAAGATCGCTTCTTGGACAAATAAGTTACACTTTTTGAGGTATTCCGGTCGTCTATGCGTTCACAAAGAAACGTTTCCCTCACAGTCGCCTCACTGATCCGCCGTGCGTTCATGAGCCAGGCGTTCTAGGTCTGATCCTTAGTTATTCGCACGCGCTGGCGCCGGCCACACATTCTCAGCCGAGAAAGGCTAGCAGAGGCCTGCTGTGATTCGGCAGCCAACTTAAAAGGTTCCAAATGTGCCGCAGCAGATGGGCCTAAATTGGTAGATTAGGTTATTCGGAATACAAATGTGCCTCTCGCAGAAAAAGCAGATACTTATTAACTTAGAAAATGCCAAACACGGAAAAACAGGCACCCACACCCCATACACTTTTTCGAAGCCACTACAGTTTATTGTGACCTCACGAATCGGGATCGGTGGAGCCTGTCGAATCATTTTCTTCTGAAAGGACTGAGGCCGGAACATTTAACCTGAAAACGAGTGTATGCGAGAAATTGCGTGGAGTACGTGCATTTTAAAAGAGACATTTCGGGTAGCAGATATTAAAATTAGTATGGGTAATTGCGATTTCAAGATTTTCTTTTAGTTTCGACTTAGTTGCAATGCATCGCATTGCGCTACAAGCGCAGTCAAAGAGTGCATGTAGGTGAATTGGAGAGCCTACCGGGACTACTTCGCTACTGGCGCATACAAGTCGTACCTCCTTACTTCGGACTACAAGGTAACATAAAATCTGTTCGAATTAACCATAGTTCGAACCAACGTAGGTCCGTTTGATTAGCAGAGAAGCCCGCAATAACAATACTAATAGCAGCAAAGTATGCGCTATAAAATAAGGCCTGCTGCACGTCTTAGGAGCACAGTGCCAATAATTAGGTACAGCGCAAGCACGCCATGGACACTTTGAGATGTTAACCCAGAGACGCAGGTGAGCATTTCCAGAATACAAAACTTTGTGCGCGAACACCTCCGACTGAAAAACACACATTCTTGCGCCCATAATAGTGGCGCGAGTAACCATGGGGTTCGCATAAAAACGCCGGTCTCAAAAAACGTGTTGGCGCATTGATCGCATAGAGACTACCTCAGGCAACGCCAGTAGTTCCATGTTTTCTTCCAGCAGCGTCATCGCAGCGCAGAGTGGCCTCCCACAGCTCCCTTCACGTGCAGGGCAATGATTTTAACTTACCCGGCGAGTGTGAATGCAGCTCCACACTAGCTGTCATCCCCAACGTTACATATGGAATGTAGTAGAACGAAATATCCCATCCACAATTCCTGTTGCACTTAAGGTAATCTCCGAGTACTTGCTCTACTTGTCTACATCACACAGGATCAGGTAAGGATAAACAAATTAATTCCGTTTACACGTTTATAGCAATCATCCTACGGATCAGAGATTATGAACTATAATGGTGTCTTTAAAATAAATGGGAGAGATTAAGGTTATATCTCGCTGGCCTTCGCAGAGCGTGGTAGCTCCACAATTTTTCGCAATTTTGTTACCGTCCCCTGCTGCACAACACGCCTCAACGCCCCTTCCAGATACTGCACGCAGAAGCGCGTGCCGCGCATACGAGCCCGTAAGGAAAGAGCTTACGTCTCCAGTAGGCATAAGAGTCGTGGTTCTCGTTAGAGTCAGATAAGCGCAGGCTGTGCAGGCCAAAGTCGGTGATCTTCAGCACGAACCGACTGTCGACCACGCAGTTGGACGACTTCAGGTTCCCGTGGCTGTGGATGACGCTGTTGTGCAGATACGCCATGCCCTGGGAGAGAAAAAGGCCGTGACCTTTCCACCGTAGATGCCTTACTTTATTCGGTACCGATTCCTTCTGTCTGACGGCAAAACTGGTGGGGCGAGCAAACAAGCGAAATTTTCGTAAATGATTACGTGTCTCGGGCCTAAACGGAAAAAGAAAAAAAGTACACCAAAGAGACTAGAAATTTCATCGAGGTACTGCTTTTCTGCAATAAAGGTGGCAGCTGTCATTCGTGCAATGAACCGATACGCCAAGGCGTAGCAGCCTTTTCGGTTTCAAGACCTCATTTTAAAATAGGAGTGAAGGAATATTGAACACTTCCACTGGGAATTTTATTGGATAGAGCTGTGGTCTAATCAGTTCTACTGGCAAGTCATTTATGTTGAAAGACGACTAGCCCGCGTGAACTATTTAACCACCGACCTGACACGTATTGCAGTTGCCCTTATTCTAGTCTACGTTCGTTCTGTTTCGTTCCAGAACTCTTTTTCCGATTTATGACTGGAACTGCGCACGAAAAATTACCCGACCTTCCCGCGAGGGGAACCCTGTGGAGATGCGACGCCACAGCGAGCATCGGCTGCTCGCTTCAACCGTTTGCGTTCGGTATCACGTTTACAAAGTTCGGAATCGGCTGCTCGCTTCAATCGTTTGCGTTCCGCATCACGTTCACCCCGCTTCGCAGCCTTGTCTTCAGTGGTGCTAGCATTCCTGTTATCACAGTGATCGGTGCTTGTTACGGTTGCGCGGGCGATAGCAGAATTGTTAGGCTCCATTCAACGCATCGATGGAAATCGGAACGCCGGTGCTGGAACGACCGCGGCTATGACGCAACGTGGCGCGGCTGTGACGCAACACAATCCAACACAATCTACTTCAATCCAAATCCAAATCCAATCCAAATCCAATCCAATCCAAGCCAACCCAATTGAATCCAATCCAATGCCCCTCGCGAGAGAGTGTTCGCTATCGGAGAGGAGACGGGGTGAGCGGCGGAGAGCGCAGCTCGCGCGGCGAGGAGAATGGGGGAGGGGCGGACGACAACGACGCCGACGCTGCATGGACAAGGCGAGTGAATGAGATGCAGTCGCATCTAAAAACGGGACCAAGGAAAAGAACACACAACGCAGCGACTTACTCAACATTCGCAGTTCTTTATGTTCTTTATGTGTACGTGCGCGTGCGTGCACCTGTGTGTGCGTGCGTGCGTGTGCGGGCGTGCAGGTGTGTACGTGTGTGCACGTGCGTGTGTGTGTGCATGCATGTGTGCGTACGCGCGGGCATGCGGGCGGGCGCGTGTGTGTGTGCGTGCGTGTGTGCGTACGGGCGTGCGTGCGTGCGTGCACGTGTGTGTGCGTGCGTGCCTGCGTGCGGGCGGGCGTGCACGTGTGTGTTGTGTGCGTGCGGGCGGGCGGGCGTGCACGTGTGTGTGTGTGTGTGCGTGTGTGCGTTCACTGTAGCCCGAGGCATTGCCGCGCTACAGCGGCGGCGTCTGTCGCTGTAGACCGACCGTGGCCGGCGCTACTGCGTTCGAGACGGCGCCCCCGCGAATTCCACGTATAACGGCTGGCAGAATCTCTGGTTTCACTCTTTCTAGAGCCACGTGTGTGAATTCAAGTTTCGTCGCATGGGCAATTGTTGTGAGGGTCGTTCACAGCTTTTCTTTCCAACCACCTTCACAGCGTGGATTTGAGCCTTTTTTTTTTTTTGCTAAAGCCATTGCGACAGCCGGGGACTCAGCGGTCGCCGCGAGGCAGGCGCACACGAGCGCTCCGCATTTTCTTGGTATTTTTTCCTACAACACCGAACTTACGGCTTGTACAGCAGCTGCGCTGTTAAAAAAAAATGACGAAAGCTCACACAACGCGTAAGACTTGAAGGTAGCGAAGCTGTACGCAAGCTTCACGACCCTCACGAAGGTTTAAGTCAGCCAATTTGTTTCTTTTTCGCTGCTGCAACGGCCTTTACTCCATCATTAGACAGTTTTAGTATAGCGGAAAGCACCACTTTAATGCGCCCATAGCGTTAGCGGGCACGCTAACCGTCGCGTAAAGAGGCGCTATCCGTTTGCGATTGTGACCCGGAAAACGTTAACGCCACAGCTAAAACGCTATACTAAAACTCTCTATTGTTGCTATAAGTGTGAGCTTCCATCATTTTTGTGGAAGTGATAATCATTGGACACCACCTTGGAGGGGCGTGCGCTATAACGTGTCTTTCTAGTTCCGAGAAAGTGTTGCCACGGATATGGCGAACGCTGGAATTTTCTTTTTTTGTTGCCAGTCTTGGCCAACCTCCCTAAGTGGGTATGCTTGGGTTGACAAACGTGCGCCGGAGACGCTGGATTGTCGCCGCAAGGCACGCACACACGAGTGCTCGGCATTTTCTTGGTTTTTTAACTGCCGGGTGTTCACCTTAATCTCCCGTGATTTCCGTAAGTGGGCTTGACGAATGCGCGCAGGGGGCGCTGGGTGGTCGTCACGAGGCACGCACACACGAGCGCTAGGTATTTTCTTGGTTTTATTAATTCCGTGGTTTTGGTAATTCCCGGCTTCGGCAATTTCGTGGTGCTTTTAACTGCGGACACGAAAATTAGGATTTACTACACAGCTTCACTGTTAAAAAAGTGCCTTGTAAGCGGTGATCGCACGTACCCCCAACCTCTGCGGAATGTCCGCAGGAAGACTAAAGGGACTAAGGGACCTGGTCACATCAAAACCTCCTTCGCCCTTTGAATATTAGCATTAGCGAATATTATCCTCACAGGTATCATCGTTGCAGTCCCCCCTGGTTGATTGCTGGAAAGACAAAAAAAGCACTGACGATTAATACACTCCCTAATGCGACATTTGTGCACAGCGCGAACTGCAGTCTTCCCGGTCACGGCGCACATCTGCTGCGTGTCAGAAAGTGATCGCGTCATCTGCGAACGCACGGCGGCTCGCGCTACGCTGCCGTTGTCTCGCACTCGCAGCGCGTCGCGGCCTGCGAGTATGTTGCTGGACCTCCCGCGCACATGTCACGTGGTTCGGATGAGCCGCGAACGGAGCAGCATTTGGGGTAGGTGTGAGGGGGAGGGAGCTCCTTGGTGGCGATGCGTAGCGAAAGTGTGAGGTGGAGGCAGTAAAAGAGGTGACGCCATTACCCCACACACGTTCGCCAGAAGCTTCTCTCCGTTTTCTTTCTGCCTTCGCTGCCTCGTTCGCTGACTCGGTTGCGCGGATGTCGACGGACGCCGCCACCGCCGTCCGCCAAACCCAGGTGCCGGGCGCCAAAGGGCTGCGCCCCAATAACCCCAACTGCCCCTATCAAGCGTCAAATCCCACCTTGCAACTAACTGCCACCTATGTTATCAGCCTGCCCATCGCTTTCAACCAGTGTTGCGGAGTTACCACTCCGGAGTTGATATCACTCCTGATTCATTACCCCGGAATGGATTAGGACAGGAATGACAACACGAGGAGGAACAGAATAGGAGTGCAATTGGGCGCCTTTGGCCCGCAATGGAACGGGCAGGACTTTTTTTTTTCCCGTCTGTCGATCTTCAGCTGGTCCCGATAGACAAGCTGGCTCTTGAACCTGCAGAGTTTGCATAGATTGTATTTGCAATAGCTTTCCTGTTTTTAGGAAGGCGTGTGGAAGCCATTGACGACTGAGGATCTTTGCTTTGCGGTATTACTGTGGATATTTGTCAGAAGGAACCATGGAAGGATGTGCGAGACACTCTTGGGCATCCATGTGCACTAACTGGTTACCTGTAACTTCTTAGGGGTGTGCCGGGGTCTAAACCAAACGAATATACAAAAACTGGAGCGCTGCAGTTTGCTTAGAAACTGTCAGCTAAGGTCTCACGGCACGCCTTACAGAATTGCACCAGCCTCAGAGAGACACATTGGAAAATGTGCATGTCTGGATAGCGAGAACAGTCGTAATAACATGTCCTGCATGGAACGATAGTGTCAATACAAAGACAATCAACAAGCGGAATGAGGTTGTGGCGACTTTTGTACGGTGAATGCCGAAGTACGCTCTTTCGTTACGCTACCGTAGTGTCCGTCGCGCTGGCACGATAGCAATTCTGCTCAGCGCTCTGAAAAGCTAAGGATTACGAGTGCACGTGCTTATGACCAAGGACGTACGACAGCCCTGTGAGTTGGGCTACAACACAGTAACGACGCTGGTGTGATGTTACGCGAAGCCCACAGTGAGGTAGCATGTGACAGGCTGTGCAAGACGAAACAAGTAGACAGCAGCGTATTCTTCCTCTGGCGCCGCGCAACCGCCAGCCATTACAACATGTTGATCATGCAAATATTATAATAGGGATCGGGAATACGGGCCCTTTGTGAAAGGGAAGGGTGGTTGTTCTGCACGCAATGTCACCGAACTGCCATCATCCCGACACTTTGGCGACGTGTATGCATATTTTCACTGCGGAACTGTTCTAGCGCTGGCCGTGACAAGAGTCTAGGCTGGTATCGGGTCACGCTTTTCGGGAAAAGGTATATCGGCCGCTCAAAAAGCGCTTCCCGGTATAGGAACAAACATCATTACAAATTAAAAAAAAAGGTACTAAGGACATCATATTTCGATATAGAACGGCTTGGATTGCCCCTGAAAACACGTCTTTCTAGCAATGCTTCAGTGCTTAGAGGTGACGCGAACTTTAAGGCGACGGGTGTAAGGCTGTAAGGCTTTGTAGGCTGTTTTTTCCACACTGCCTGTTGCACAGTGAAGCATGACCATCTACGGAGGAAGTACGGTAAGAGAAAGCGGCTGTACCTGTTGTTTTACTGGAACCACCCGGAAACCGTTATGACTATTAGCCGCTGAGACTATTCTAACGTTACGCAGAAGAAAGAAGTCGAGGCTGAACGAAATCTTCATAAAGACAACACACAGCACCGCTGATTCAGCAGATTTCCCACTGTGTGGAACTGGGTTTAGTTTTCTGCAGTTCTCAACATGCCTGAAAACGTCAACTCTCGGTTGCATTAATGGGTAACTTGATACAGCCATCAGGAGCTAGTGTCTACGTCGAGGATTTACAAGAACGTAATTGGACTTCCCGGCCATTCCAGGAGTGGGAAGGGGCAGAATGTTGGCATTCCGCGGAAGTGAAAGGAATGGAATGGCGAAAAGTTATAATACTTCAGAATGCAATTAGAGTGGAATGGGGTTGCCCATTCCGCAACCCTGCTTTCAACCCACACCTCGGTTGCTCGATGTTTACTTATTTCGCCCAAGCTTCATCTCTTATTGGAATCGCATATCCCGCCGAACAGCACAGTCCATCTCTTTACTTCAAGCTCGATTCTCCTTCGTGTACTTTGTTTTCTAGTCAGTAAGGCGCGTTTTCTATTCATGAGCGTCGTGCTAACCGCCCTTATATCTATCGTTCCGGCAGCAAAATAAAGTCCATGTCTAAAGCGGACATCTTTATTCGACCGAGTTTCCCTCTCCAGTTGGACAGACCGCAATTTGCTATTGCTTCCGGCGGGAAAGCGAACGGTGCGTAGGTGGATGAAAGTCTGCTCCGTCGGTGACGTAAATGACGCATGGCTGGTCTTGGCCCTCGGGTCGTTTTGGTGCAGAGCACAATTAAGTATGCTTTTCGGAGCAACGAGCTCTACTGGTCAGTGCCTGACGTAGCTTTTTCGTTTTCGTTAGGCTTCAGTAAAGAGGGTGAGTGGAATGAAAACCCGTTGAAAAAAGTAATTTGTATAGTTATGAACTGTATAATTTTAGCGATGAGCATCCCACTTGTTGCACTGCAAAACGCGTTAACGGAAATTTAAGACCGTAAATACATTTTACCATTTGATGATCCCCATTTTATTGATAATTCCAGTACGACTGAATATATCTCAAACGCCAGCATAAATAAGATCTTATTTCTGTAATATGAACCAACTCGCCCAGCACCACATCTGCCAGCATAAAAGCGGCGCATCTATTGTGCCGACATGTCTGGTAATGATTTTGGTTCTCATACTTTAAATTTGTGCGTATAAATTATGGAGGGGGTATACGGAGGCATTTGTCCATTAGTGCTGATAATTTCGAACGTTGTAGCAAATAATAAAATGATCACCTTCACAATGTCGTGCATCAGCGAATATCGAAACATCCAGTCGAGCTTGATTTCTTCATTTTCAAGAATATCCTGCAAGAAAGGAACAGTTACAATCTAATGTGAACAGGAATCTGCCGCTATTTTTAAGCGCGCAGAGTTGCTAGCACTGGCGTACTCTTGTTGTACTGTTCAATTGGTCCCTCGCACAGAGCTTTCGCAAAACGATAGAGATAGAGAGAGAGAGAGAGCTTTATTATCCAGGCAGCCCTAGTCTGGGAAGTCGTGCCACAGTCTCTTCATTGAGAAACGGCTGGTCCATACAATTTCCTGAGTCTCTGACTCAGCCGAAGGCAGTGGGCCGCAAGGAGTGCTTCCTCTTCTCACTCCACGACGTATCCACAATCCGCTCGCGCCCCACTTTCCCCACACCCAACTACCCTTCCCACCCATCAGTACGACACCTTCACTGGGAGCGCCACCTACCAGACTTGTCGCCACACCAGCGTTCGCGCATCACTTCCTGGGTGGACTGGCTGAACCCAGGTCAGAGCGTGGACGTGCAGTCGACGCAAGAACTTTTGCCAGTACGCTGAATAATAGGTAAGACCAGCGTTGGGACCGGCATTACGCATTTTTCGTGAATGTCATCTACACCTTCTTTTTAAAATGCCAGCTGCATTTTGAAAGCTTCTTATTACTAACACGCTCTTTGCTTCTTCATTTAAAAATAAAATCGCTTACCTGTAAACTACCGCGGGGGCAGTACTCTGTGACAAGGCAGCAATGAGGAGGTTCTTCGCAGATGCCGAGAAAACGTACGATGTGGTCGTGCTGCAAGTCTTTCATCTGAAGATTAAGAGACATATAGCCGGCGTGACGTTGCGTAAAAAAAAAAAGAACACGAAAAAGTGATCAATAACCTTGCGGACAACTTTAAACAGCTGGATAAACCAAACTTTTCTGAGCTGTCCGTGGGATGTACTAACGCAGCAGTTCTTCAAATCAAAAATGATTTGGCAATGATGGCTGTAAAACAAAGACGTCCCATGTGCCGTTGAATGTCGTGGTTACGTTTGGTACGTGTTACGCTTTCAATTTCTTAGCCAACCTGCTATCAGGGCGAGTAAAATGGATATTTACTCACGTTTTTTAGTTCCATTAAAAGTGCTCTGGTGATTTCTAGCTTCAACTTATTAAATGGTCTGATGGCGACCACCATGCCCTGTGGACGGAGCAGAAAACGCAGAGGGATTTCATTAGAGAGAGAGTGCGAGAACGCTTTGGGGAAAGCTGAAGAGCCCACTAATTGCAGGGCTTGCCACATCAGATGAAAAAGGAGAAGGGAGAAAAGGGGTAAAGAACGCAAAGAAAATAATAAATAAAATTTATGGGGAAGAGAAGAAACAAACGAAAGAAAGAACAGGTGACCGTACAGCTGTGGGGCGCGTTCGATCCCGAAGCGGACATAAAGATCGAGCACCCTGGCGCATCAGCACGGCTAGGCCATGGTGCACCCTAGCTCTGACATTCCGGTCGTAGGAACGCAAGGACTCTCGTCGCTGTTTCTCGTTCCGCGAGCACAAGGCGCCCCTAATGTTTTCCTCCGGTAAGTTTCCCTCTGGTTATAATGTGACAAGGGTTTGCGTCTTGCTGGTCCTTACCTTGTAAAAGCCAGTGCCGATGAATATCTGGCGTCGATCACCGAAAAACATGGCATCAGATGAATTTGAGCTCTAAAACGAAAGAATGAAAATAAAACCGATTTTCACACTGCAATAGTATTGCCACTGCAATAATAGTATTGCCACTGCCACTGCAATAGTATATCCATATCTCCACTTCGTAGCTTTTAGTTATGCACCGTAAAAGAAATCCATATCTCCACTTCGTAGCTTTTAGTTATGCACCGTAAAAGAAAATGAAAGTTTGGTAAAAATGGCCGAGAACACAGTTTTGTTGGGCCTTAAGCAACCGAGGCGACAGTATCACTATTATGCTTTCATCGCTAATCGAATGCGCATAGTAGAACATTCATCTATTCGTATTGCTTCTTCAGCGTTTGGCGCAATTCGAATGCAGGATAAGCCCTGCTTTCTAGGTAACACTTAACTCTATCGCAGAACTAATATAAATGAACAGTGGATTTCCAAAATTACTAATTATTTCAAGAGCTAATTCCTAGCTACCTGTCCGGTTCACTTCCGCTTATCAGCGTTCCATCGACGCGCGGTACGTTCCGAGCTGACAAATGCCAGTAGATGTGCTGAGGCTACGGCGGCGGGTTACTGGGACACGACTGCGCATGCGCGCGCGGGGAGGACGAGGAGGTCGCCCCTCCTAGGAAAGATGCACGGGCTCCGCGGGCTCCGCGAGGCGGGCGACCGTCCATGCGGAACGAATGCGCACCTGCCCAGTCGGGCCACTCCACCGCTGCCGTAGCGTAAGCGGACGCTAGCCGCTACACTAGAAGTCTCTAAAGGTACGTGCACACTAGCGGCGCCGTGCCGTGCCGCGCGCCGTTTGCCGACGTCGGCTGGCGCTGGAAACCTGTTTTCGCCGAGAACGGCATGTAGAACAAATGGTGACCAGTTTCTGCCGTGCCGCAGAGCGCAAAGCCCAAAGGGCGATAGAGGGTGGGATGACGCGCCAGTGACGTGCGCGCTAACCTGTACCCGCTTCCCCACCGCCGCTTCCGCGAGTGCGCGCCGTCTCAACAAGAATACCGTTTCGCCTGAGAGCGGGGGCGAGCTCTGGCCGTCGGCAACGCGGCACGGCAAGTTCGACACTGCGGGCCTAGTCTGAAAAACACGAGCGGAAGACGACGCGCACCCGCCTCCCGCTCCCAGCACCGGTGCGGCTGCCGGCTGGCCGGTGGCCCCTGCAGCCGTGAAGGGGGGGCATCCTTGCTTGTCCCGGATCTACTCTCGTCCTTCGTCCCGGAGGCGCGTCCATGGGGCCGGTTAGTCGCGCCGGAAACCGCACCGTATGTCGCACATGTATTTGCCGATTGCAGCGTATTATCTTTGCTACGGAAGTTCAAAAATCGAAGAAACACTTAAGGCCGTTCATATCTGACACGTGGGAGGGCGAAAGCCGGACATTTTATTTCAACCTGCGCTATCTCAGCCGCCATGTTCCACTCAGCAAAGGAATTTGTTTTATTTCTTTATTTATTTCCTTTATTTTCCAGAACAACCGCTGGACGGTCTCCTGTGCTATAGGCTGCGAGCTGAAGCATGACTAATTAGCGACGAGTCTGTTGCCTGCTTTGGCCCCCCGGGACGCCACTATTTCAGCCACTGGCGTGGTATTGATAGCGCCTATAGAAATTCGTGGCAGTAAGGATTAGTTATTTCCAAAGACGTGCTGCGAAGCGTTTACGACTAACGCTTGCAGCCGCAATGGTTCTATGCGGCGACACGCAACTGGGGCACCATAAACCCTTAGCTACGGCCTTAGTATACACAAAGGCGCAGGCCTGGCAAAACACTCAATTCAGCTGTCTCGCTGCCCTTTCTCTGAATCGGTCCGGAGATGTGCGCGAGGCGGCTCTATCTTAGCCCTCGTACTTCGGGAAAATGTGGGAGGTGCCGGCCAGTCGCATACGTCGGCCGATGCAACAACGCGCTGGGCTCTTTCATCTCGGACGTCATCGCGAACAGTGCAGGCCACTAATTCCGTGAAATCAAAGGGACTTCGTGCTCTGTGAAACGCCAATTAGGACGTGCTACTGAGCGAGGAAGAGCGGGGAGAAAGTTGGTCTCTCACAGCCATGCTCGCTCTTGTCAGGCTCATCCGAGAGCCGAATTTCTTGAAGTGGCCGGGCGGCGAGCTGGATATCTCGTCCCATCGGATCTTCCAGGTCATGGAGGCCAACTCGGCTTCCAGTTTGAAGTGTCTGCGCCCAGGCAGAAAGAAATGGCAATGAGACCAGCGCAGAGGCAGGAAAACATCGAGCACATATATTGATCTCTGGCAAAACGACCGGGATATTCGTCTCGCGCATAGCTCTCCCGGCGCACAGCGCTTCTCTGCTGCTGCTGCTGTTGGCTATGACGGCGGTCGCCACAAAAGATCGCGGTCAAGGTGCGTCGTCGTAACTTTCCTTTCGATCAGAAAAAGGAACCCAGCGCTTCACTATCCCTGCCGCAATGACCTGTACTCCATAACTGTTGGTGTAGGTGTGAGCTTCTATCCTTTTTTTGCAAGTGATAATCAGTGGACATCACCTTGGCGGGGCGTACGTTATGACGTGTCTTTATCGTTGTGGGCAAATGTTGTCACGATTACGACAAACGCTGGAATGTTTTTTTTTTCTTTGCAAATATTGGCCAATCTCCATAAGTGGGTATGCGTGGATTGACAAAAGTGTACAGGGGACGCCGGGCGGTCGCCGCGAGGCAAGCACACACGAGCGCTCGGCATGTTCTTAACAGCCGGGCGGTCGCCGCAATCTTGGCCGATCTCCCTAAGTGCTTGGTTCGACAAACCTGCGCAGGGGATGCCGGGCGGTGGCGCTCCGCAATTCCTTGGTATTTTTAACTGCGGACAGGAAAAATTCCGACTCGCTCAACAGCTTCGCTCTTAAAAAAGATCCCAGTCGAAATAGCTAGCTAGCTTCTCAGTAACAAGCAAAGCCAGTACTGTGTGATTACGCCGCACCGCACACGGAGTAGCTAACTAACCCGAATTCTCGGGAATGATTAGCCGCACAGGAAGAAAAATACGTTGCTATTCACGGCGCTTATTTCGCAAAATATGCGGTGGCGGTGATTGTAATTCACAAAAATGCTCTTAAAAGTCGCGTGCACAACTGCACGGGCCGCACTTCGAATGCTCCAGACAACCCTGCAGCGAGAAGTGACTGAGAATTCCCAAGTCAACAACGGAGTGTTCAAAATGCGTTGAGGTATTATGTATTCGAGAGAAGCTATAATGACAAAAGTAATGTTTCCAATCCGTGAAAGGTTATTATCACTGCATTTTTTCACGCTGTCTACAACTCACCTCCTTTTCGCGTGTAATAATACTTGACCCCTTATTCGCTTAGCTTTGCACAAATTAAACTAAAATATTAAAGCGACAGCGTTCTTAGTGGGGACGACGGCGTTCTGTCGAAAATTACACCATCCCCCCGTAGGGAAACCCTGAGTAGTATGCGAAGCAGCCATGGGGTCAAATAAAGTGCCCATTATTTTATTGGAGGGGGGGGCTGTTAGAGTGGAGAGGCATTGAAGAGAGAGAGAGAGAGAGAGAGAGAGAGAGAGGCGTTGTACGTGGTATGAGTTTGTCTTTATTTAGGCATTATCATCACCATGTTCAACGTAGGTGACGTCTTGCTGTGGTTGGCGTTCCGCTTTGGTGGGCTCGGTAGCTGTGCGAACGCGCAGCCTAATCCGTTTGCCTTCATCATGCAGGTACTCACCGTGCCTTCAAAGTTGTTCCTGCTGTTCCTCATGCCTGGCTTCATCGAACCGTCAACAATTCCCGCCCCCTTCCACAACGGCATTTCAAACTTGAATCCCGCTACCATCGCACCGCATCCAGCAACAGCGCCGCCACTGCTAACCTTGACCCTCGACCACACGTGGACTGCCCCATCAAGACAGACATCATCTGCAGCCACGACTACAAAACCACCAGCCCTGTCCGCACCGCATTGTGGGCTCGGTAGCTGTGCGAACGCGCAGCCTAATCCGTTTGCCTTCATCATGCAGGTCAGTAACAGAAGTGCTTTTCTTGCTAAGAAATCGAGTAATTATTTTTTAGTCCAGCTGCCGAGCCCACGGTGCTGCGTTGTGATAATTGTCGAGTGTGCGCAGGTTATACGCTCTTTATTGCTTTTGGCGGGGGATGTCGAAACTAACCCTGGGCCTCCCACTGCTGAAGACTTGCTCACTGAATTGCAAAAGCTATCTGCCGGACAGAATAAGCTCATTTCCGACATTCAGGATATTAAAAACCAACTAACAACGACTGACGTAACGATAACCGATTTGTGCTAACGCATCACTGACCTTGAAAAACATTGTACTGCCCTTTCATCCATGCGCACAGAGCTAGATAGCCTAAAGACACTCACAATAGAAATGACTGACAAGATCTGTAATCTGGAATCCCGTGTAGACGACAGCGAGAACCGCTCGCGACGAAACAATCTTATATTTTAGGGCATTCCGGACACTACTAAAACTGAAACGTTTACGGACTCGGAAGAAATAATCATTCGTCACTGCTCCGACACACTCAAACTAACGATTCCTCCCTCAGAAATTGAGCGTGCGCACCACCTCGGGCGCTTTTCAGAAGAACGCATTCGACCCATAATTGTAAAGTTTCAATCATCGAAGACCAAAGAACTTATCCTTCCAAACGGCCGCAAATTCAAGGACACAGACTTCAGCGTGGGCGAGGACTTCTCCCCTGCCGTATACGTCATGCGCGCAAACATCTAATTGCTTTTGCAAGAACTAAGTCAACAGCTTTCACTGTGCGCTTCAAAACCCTTCTTCTCGGAACTAAACGCTACATCTTTGACGAGTCATCGCAGTCAGTGAAAGAGTTAAAATAGCAATCATCCCGTCCTCGACCAAAGCCAACCTCCCCCCAAGATGTCCCCAAATCAGCTTTTTCGTTTTCCGTGATCTTTACTAACATTAGAAGTATCATTTCGAAGCGTGAACATGTTTCTAATCTGGTTTTGTCATCCAACAGCGACTTTCTTATATTGACCGAAACATGGTTAAGTGATAGCGTCTCTGATCAAGAGGTCTTGGCCGATTTGCCTAATTTTTAGCTATTTCGGAAGGATCGGAAAGATAAGAGGGGAGGAGGGGTTCTTATTGCCATAAACCAAAAAATATCCTGCTCGTTAGTTAACCTGTCATCTGACCTTGAAATAATTTGGATTCTTTGTTCTGCTAAGCCCCAGTCAATATTACTTGGCGTCTGTTACAGGCCCCCGAATAGCTGTCCTGACTTTCCTAATAACCTTAATGACGTATTAAACGAAGTTACAAAAAAGTATCCCAATGCCCCTGTAGTTTTGTTCGGTGATTGTAATTTTCCGGGTATTAATTGGCTTAACCAAACCATGCCGTCACCAGGCCCAAGGCGAAGCCGGGGCTTTCCTGGACGTTTGCTTAAATTTTAACCTCTCACAAATGGTAACTGCACCAACCCGCGTAACACAAGAGTGTGAAAATATTTTGGACCTAATACTAACCAGTCATCCTGAGAGCATGGTCTCGATTACTTAACTCCCCGAAATAAGTGACCATAAGGTTATCCATACAGAATTTGCATTTAAACCGTTAATTCGTCAAACCACTCAGAAAATCATTCGGCTGTACGACAAGGGGAATTATGAAGCAATAAATTTGGAGCTTAACGCATTCTTATCCAGTTTGGGAACTACTTTCTATTCCCGGTCCGTCGAAGAAAACTGGACACTGTTTAAGGACAAGGTCAATGAATTGACTGACAGGTTTATTCCGAAATCCCACTTCCGCGCAAACTCCGAAAAGCCATGGTTCTCTAAAACTCTGAAAAGATTAGAAAACAAGAAAAAACGCCTGTTTAGATTGGCAAAAAGACTAGAAGACCCGCAAAAGTGGCAGAAATATTACGCAGCTGAAAAAGCATATTTATGTGCAGTTCAAGACGCAAAGAATTCTTTTTTCAACGTTGACTTACCGAACATGCTGACTAACAACCAAAAAAAATTTTGGCAGGTTTTGAACCCCCCTCATACAGCCCCAATTACTCTTACCAGTCAATCGGGTCACGTAATCACCGATTATGAACGCGCTAACATCTTCAACACCGCTTTCTCATCCGTATTTACCAAAGAAAGTAACGTGTCATTCACAATACCACCCACTGTTATAGAATGTGCTATGCCACCCGTATCGTTCACTACTAATGGAACTTTGTGCTTAATCGAAAAATTAAAACTTCCCTCCTCTTCCGGGATTGACGAAATCAACTCCAAGTTCCTTAAGAATACAGAAGATATTTGTGCATCTTTTCTATGCTTGCTCTTCTCACAATCACTTTTAACAGAACATCTACCAGAGGACTGGAAGAATGGGAAGGTCGTTCCAGTTCAAATCAGGTAACAAAAACTCGCCATTAAACTATCGTCCCATATTCCTTACCAGCGTGCCCTATAAAATCATGGAACACGTCATCTACACGCATATCATAAACTTTCTTGATTCAAACAGCTTTTTTCATCCAGCAACAACATGGGTTCCGCAGAGGTTTCTCTTTTTGCATACTAACCTGGACTGTAACTCGCAAACCGATGCCGTATTCTTAGATTTTTCCAAAGCATTCGACAAAGTACCCCATTATCGACTGTTAATAAAACTTTCCCAGTTAAATCTTCACCCTAACATTTTAAATTGGATCAGAGAATTCCTTACAAACCGCTCCCAGTCCGTTAATATCAACAACCGTACCTCTAATCCCCTTCCAGTAACGTCCGGAGTACCCCAGGGTTCGGTTCTTGGTCCCCTTTTATTCCTTATATACATAAATGACTTGCCTTCAAACCTAACCTGTAAAACCCGCCTGTTCGCTGATGACTGCGTTATATATGACACTGTTACTGACATTTCAAAACAGTCATCCCTACAAGCCAACCTAAACTGCCTCCAGGAATGGTGCGAGCGCTGGCTCATGGAACTTAACTCCAGTAAATGTAAAGTCGTTTCATTCCACCGCCGCCGCATGCCGCTCGTGTATCCGTACACAGTTAATGCCATCCCCTTAGAAAATGTTCAATCATACAAGTATTTGGGCGTCACTCTTTGTAGCGATCTTTCATGGAACATACACGTTACTAACATCATTTCATCTGCAAATAAAACACTGGGTTTCCTTAAACGCCATTTACGCCTTGCTCCACAACACGTAAAATTACAAGCATACAAATCCATTGTTCGACCGAAACTAGAATACGCATCGCCCATTTGGGACCCTCGACAATCTTATCTTACACATGCCATCGAATCACTTCGAAACCGGGCCGCTAGATTTATTCATTGTTCATACTCTTCCACTGTCAGCGTATCTGGATTGAAAGCAGAATCTGGTTTACCGGATCTAGAACTTCGCCGTCGTATTGCCAGCCTGTCTTTGTTCCACAAAATTTTTCATAGTCCCTTGCATGCCCCACCTTATATCATTCCCGCAACACGCATATCTCACCGCACGAGCCATTTGCTTCAAGTTGCTCGGCCACGTTCCCGGACTTCTACTTTTTCTGCCTCGTTTTTTCCGCGTACCGCGCCAGACTGGAACGGCCTTCCCAGTGAAATCGCAACCATTACCTGCCCATCATCCTTCATGGAAAACATGAATAAGCATTTTCTTTGTTAAATCTTTGGCTTCTATGCTGGTCATTAAAATTACCCACCCCTTATGTAATACCCCTCGCGGGTCTTTAAGGAAATAAAATGAAATGAAATGAAATGAAATTATGAGCGACTTATGGTCTGTGAAATGTAAAGTCAAGGGCTGTTGTAGTGGATGAGCCCTAAAGTAGCTGAAGATGAGGTCGATGCACGTTCCCCGGATGGTTGTGGGCTGCTTGTAATCACGGCCCGCCGACGCTCGCCGACGCACGCCGCTGCCGACGACGACGAAACGTCGAAGGCGCGTGAAGCGTGCTCTTCTCGTACCGGCCCAAGAAGACACCGGCAACACTGTCACTCCAGGAGCCCTTGAAGGGACGCGTATTCCCAAACCATATCCCGTAGGAGCCCAGGCCGACCACACCCCCTAAGCAGGGGCGCAGCCAAAGAGATTAAAAAAATTGAAATTTTGAAACCTCCTTGGACGCAGCACCGTGACGTCCCTACCTATATGTGCGCGACTTCATGCGAGTTGGATTTTTTCTTTTTTCCCCCTCCCCTCGTTTCGACTGCTTGGCAGGCGGCCGATGGTTTCGCTCCGTAGGCGGGACTGGCCTGCGGCGATGGGGAAGCTGACGCACATGTGGTAGAAGCTAACCTTTTGTACCTGAGCCCCTAATCTCTCCGCGCTCTTCTTGCGCACCTGCAACTTGACGCTGACCTACGATCGTGTTCCTAAATAAGCGCTCGACTCGGTGCTCGAAGTGCGCGCGCGCGGATGGACGCTTTCACGCGCATGTGGCAATTATACACGGTTCGGAAAGCAAACACCCTCATTGAAAGCTCATTCTACAGCACACAGAAGGGTATACAATTGAGTTCGGCGCTGTTTTACTATATACACCGCTCAAAACACGATTCGGTGCTGCAGGTAAGGATTACAAGAAAGGCATCCAATTACCCATGACTACATTTACAAACTGTCCCACTCTTGAGAAATATTACAGCTGCATGAGCTGCTACATTTTGGCACTTTGATAAGCACTATTACATTGAATTTCGTTGACATTAACTTCATTGCATTATTCTTTATGAGGAACAGTGCCACTAAGGAAAACATTGACATTTTTTGAACAGCAATGGAAGGAGTGAATCGTTCTTGCAAGGGTGATACAGTGATAAGACACCAGCTGAAACGTACACATTTTACACTAGGTCATCAATTCTGCATAATTTACAGTGCTGGGCATAACAATTTAGGGAAACAATATCGAAAATATATACCAACCAAGGGTTAAGTAATAGTTGGATTGTACAGCAACTGAAGTACTCGAGGAGATTGATATATGTCTTCTGTACAGGGCTATTGACCACAGTCTCTTCACTGAAGCCAGCAGGCCGAGTTTGATATCAGTAATCATGCGTGCTACCACTCACGCCGTTGCAAATGTCGATTAGTTATTTTTAACAATTTGTGCTTCATGCACACTGAGATTTTGCTGCATAAGATACGTTATTTATATATAGACAGCTCCAGCAGGATCCGAATGGCGCTGATGCCCCCCCCCCCCCCCCCCTGTAATCGGGAAGGCACACCAAATCGTTACCACTTAATTTGGCTCTGTCGATTATTCGACCGTAATCGCCACCAGCTTTTAACTCCAGGTCTGTCGATTATTCGACCGTAATCGCCACCAGCTTTTAACTCCAGGTACCGCCCCTGCGACTGAACAGGAACATGTTAGTCGGGTCAGTGACGATCCCACCGCACAGAAGCAATTACCGAGTACACCCTTGAAAATAGACTCTACAAATCGGTGTAGCAGCGTGGCCGACTTTCCCGTTCGGTATACAATGTGAACTGTTTGCAGCGTGCACTGTTTTCAGTGTGAACCGCATTGTCCACAGTGTGAACTGTACATTTAAGTATGAACTGTGGGTTTTGCTGCCACTGACTGACTTTAATGTGTTCATTTTGCGATTAGGACCCCAAGACTGCAACTATGTTCATTGTGTGAGTTGTGACCTCCCCCTTTTCTCCTCATCCTTGCTCCCCCAGGGCCCCATGGCCTCTCATTTAATGCAGAGTTACACTCACTCAGATACGTATATTCTTTTCGCTGGGACTAATGAGTAGTTGCCCGTGAGCTTGAAGTCACGGTAGTCGCAGCAGGGATAAAACTAAGTAAAAATGTTATTTCCTTGGCGCACTATTTTTACGATAGTGATCTCGGAGTCCAAATAGCGGCAAAAAATTGTCACTTTTAGAGATCCACTGATGGGTATAGATGAGCAGTTTGTGTCTGTTAACTGCGACGCATTTTTAGCTACCACATATATATATTTCTGTAGTGTCTGGCCTTTTAAAGCGCCAGCATTGTGCCACAGCTCGTGCCTCAACTGTAAGCCACACACACGCAAAAAACTATACAAATGTATAAACAACAAATAGCAGGAATAAAAATATAAATAGTACAACACAAGTTGCCCGCGGAGCGAAACCATCGGCCACCCGCAAAGGAGTCGAAACGAGGGGGAAAAGTTGCGCACATATAGGTAGAGACGTCACGGTGCTGCGTCCAAGGAGGTTAAAAATTTGCAATTTTTTAACCTCACTGGCTGCGCCCCTGTTTAGGGGGTGTGGTCGGCCTGGGCCCCTACGGGATATGGTTTGGGAATACGCTGAAGGGACCGGGCGTTCAGCAAGCCGTGCATGCGCAGTGGGGGTGTGGACGGCGCAACAACGACAACGCCGAGGGAGGGACATAGCCCCGACCATGAGGTGCTTCGCATCTAAAAACTAATGCATTTCCCTGTAGACCGGCTGGTCGACCGAAGAACTCTGATAATATCTCTGGACAGGCGGTGCGTGAGTGAAACCGGGCTTCCATTGTGTCCAAGCGGTTATTTGAACATGGCGAAACAGTAACCGTTCTAGATACAACTACACACGCATCGATCGTGAAGAAGGGGCATAATAGTATACCTTTATTTCATGAACCACGTATCGGGGTACTATCGTGATACATTAAAATGCGAACAACGGAGCGCGTGGCCTTCAGACCGCGTATGTGCAGCAGAAACAAGTTACGAGAGTTCGTGACTAACATGGAAGGGCCATCGTCTTTCCATCGTCTGTCGAGCGCTCGGCACGAAATAAAAAAACGAAGAAATGTACCTGCGTGCGTTGTTTTCACTCGGCATAGCGACGAAGTTAAATAGCGCTCGCGTGAGCGGGCGCCGATCACGGCGATCAGACAAACCAAACTGCTCACACGCCCAACGATGGCCTTTCCTCAAGGTTGGACACGCACTCTAGTAAATTGTTCCTACTGCGCATACGCGGCTCGTCGCCAGGATGCGCAGCATCTACTAAAGACACGCGCTCCGTTGTTCGTATTTCAATGTATCACGATAGTACATTTAGATCGCTGTTTGATGCGTTTACTCAGTGCGCGGAAAATCGTCGCATGGGTTCGTTCTTTTTCTGCCATTTGGGTATTTGAAGGTTTGACGAAAGATGGGACGCACTTTCAGCGAAGGTTGGGCGCAGTTTTAGCCGAGGTTTTGGCGCATCTGGGCGCAGTTTTGATGTGAGAAACCTTTCGCGTTTCCCTGAACTGTTAAAGTTTCTCTTAACTGGATGGTAAAGTTTTATTCAGTTCAGCTTAGCAGGACGTCACGGGAATTACTGGCAAGCATGCAGTGTATTTTGCGATATTTCCTTGTGCTGCATCGCTGATGCAGTTACGAGGCACAATATCACTTAGTTTACGGAGGCCGCTCCTGAAAAGGCGCAAGTTCCTCAGCTGCCCTCTTTTTGGTGCGGCATACCACGATTCGCCGTCCCTGTTGTGGCCGTGCTGACGTTGTATTTTCTTGTACGATGTTGAGGATGATGTTGACCAGCATTATTTTTGTGTGTGCATTTTTTTGATCACAAGTTCTGGTTCTCCGACCCTAAAGAATCGTGTTTTAGTAAACGTTTCTTTCATTCCGATGTCTTCAAGTTCTTGCAGATATGCAACACCAACTGCGTTTAGTTGAAAACAGGCCAGGAGACAGTTATAGAAAGATTGCGTATCCTGTTGTGTTTGCTTTGCTCAGCCATCCTCACAATCACTAGCGAACAACGAGCATATAGGCCAATCTTATCATCGACAGCCTACTCAGGTCCACTGCAGGCCTCTCCCATCGACCCGCCGTGCACTGCGTAACTCGAGTCCGTTTTTTGCCTTCATCACTTCTTCCCTCCGTGGAGTTGCTGGCCTTGCCCCTCTTCATAGACCCGTCTCTAGGTATCCGCTCTGTCACCCAAGTGGTCCACTGATTGTCATTTCGCCTAATTACGCGGCCAGCCCAAGTGCATCTCTTGTTCTTTGTTTGAGCTATGATATCTTCTACTCCAGTTACTTCCCTTAGTCAGGAAGCTCGTTCCCTGTCCCTAAGTGTTACTCCTATCATCATTAGTTCTATGACCCGTTGAGCCGACCTACGTTTGCTCTCCACTTGTTTAGTAAAGCGCCAAGTTTCAGCTCCTTGTGTCTTTACCGGCAGGATGCACTGGTTGTACATTCTTCTCTTGAGTGGTAGAGGTAGCTTACTATTCATTATTCGGCAGTGCCTGCCGAGCGCAACCCAGTTCATACCTATTCTGCGCCGGTTTCCTCTCTCGTGGTTGGGGCAGCACTGACAATCTAGTTGTATTCTTTTACTTCTTATAGCGTTTCGCTTCCTAAGCTCAAGAGGGCGTTTTTGGCATGCTTATTCCTCGTCGCTTTAGGTTTATTTCAGAGTGTCGAACCGGCACCGAAACGAACCGAAAACCGGAACTGAACCGGTATTTTTGCCGGAACTGAACCCCAACCCGAAACATTATTTTTTGAGCACGCTGAACCCGAACCGGAACTGAACCGAAAAAAGAAATAACGGTAACCGTTCATGCCGGAACGGTTCGACCCTCCGTTGTTGATATTGCAATTCAGGCCTTTTTTCTTTCACGTACCATCAACTTCGTACCCACTCGCGCACTTTCCCCTCCAGACAATTGAATAATATCGCTCTCTATGTAGCAACAGGGGAAATGAATGAGCACCAATGTAGTAATGGTCTGTGGCCGCTGGAAGCGCGAGCGTAGTGCAAGCTGATCAAACGAAATGTTATTCTCGGCAGCTTGCAGGGGATATGGGATATAAAACGACTTTGCCCTTTCCTAGCTGCGACTTTATTGGAGCAATCAGCCTTCAGGAGTGCTCCACTGCCGGAAGCCCACACCCGATGTGTGCAAACTTTTTGCATTTCAAAATTTGTATAAAAGGCCCGACACCTGCAAATTGTTAATACTTGACAAGTGTGACCGCAGGGGCTGCTCAGTGGCTAAGCCGTTTGCTGCTGACCACAAGTGGCCTCGACATTACTCCCGCCGACCGTTTTTCTGAAGTATATGAAAATCGAGAACCTCCATGTATCGACATTTTGATCCACGTTTAATATCCCCAGCTGGTTAAAATAAGTCTGCCGGCCTGCAACCTAAGCTGCGCCTCGGAGCAGAGATATAGCACTGGGCATCAAATGCTCCAGTTTTTTCTTTTTAAATGTGTTTACACGGAAAACAGCAAACAAGAAAATGCGAATCACGTTGTTTTAAAATATTACGCAAAAAGTAAGGAAAACCGAATAAGCAAAAAAAGCACCGAAACGTGGATATTGATCTACACTTTTCTTTGCCCTGCCTTTCACAACCGAACGTTTCATCAATGCGAAGAAAGTGTGTTCCATGGTCAGTTTTCGAGGACTGTACAGTGGACAAGTTCCGTTTTTAACAGACACAAATAACAACAGATATGTCAGGGAAAACTGTTAAGGTGCGCCCTTAATCTCTTGGCAAGAAACTGCAGCCCTAGACCTTGTCTTGGAAGCAGAAACAGGAGTAAAGCAGATGACACGTGCAGAGAGGCAGGCCGGTACCTCACACTGCCCCATTCGCCTAGCGATCATCTTTTCTGCTTGTTCTGCAGTTTTGTCTTTTTCAGACCTGCTTTTTTTCGAAGGTGTACTTGTACTGACTGCCCAACTGGCTACATTACTTCTACTGCTACTCGTTCCATAGGGAAGTACTGCTGTGGACGAATTAAAGAGCGTCTACCCAAAAAAGTCCCATCTCATGATCCGCGCGTCAAATTTCCCTTTCGTTTTGTAACAGCATAATTTGTTATAAGATTCCGTAGTCTAGCACACCGAACAATGGCCGTGAGTCAGGCGGTACGATGACATACTGATTGTAATGCACACATCCGGTATAGCTATCGCAAAAAGGAATTGCAGTGGTCAGAGCAATAATGCAGTGACTGAGCGTTAACTAAAGCTTACTTTTAACAAAACTGTTGCTAACAAGTTCGATAAGGTGACAGCTAACAAATTATTCAGGGTGACCAAATAATCTAATTCATTGGTAGTATTTATGTGCCTGTTGTAGGATTTTTCTGTTGTGTTGCAAATATTTAAAAAATGTGCGCCATTGGTATTAGGCGCTCGTATTTGAACGCGCCAGTACACAGGCCTAAATTTAAGGCTTCAAGATTAGCGTGATGGGCGATTCCATAGCGACGATTGCGATTTCAACAAAAAAGGAAAGAGCAGAAAATATATCCCACCGTCATATCTCTTGGTGGTGGCTTTATGAATAGTCGCTAGGACAACATAAAGTCTGGGCGAGAAAGTAGGTGGTAAATCATAGCCACTTCATCTGTTTTCCTAATATTTTGTAATTGTTTAAGGTTTGCTTTCCAATTGCGCCACTACCCTTGGGGAACAGCAGCATTTTGAATTTTTGTTTGTATTTTGATTTGACTGTCGTTTTAAACTACTAAATGCTTTTTTTCTAATTTCAGTGATAATTCAACTCATCGAACCGGTTCGCGAACCGGTTCAAGCTCCCGAGCCGGTTCGCGAACCTGTTCGGTACGTGATTTTGTCGAACCGGAAGTGAACCGGAACGAAATGATTTCGCCTGAAGCAGAACCGCAACTGAACCGGTATTTTTTTCGGTTCGACACACTGATTTATTCATATTTATTGTGAGCCCCACGGCCGTACTTTATGATTGTAGTTCCTCAAGCATTTTTCACAGGTGTACTGCAGTCTCACTTTGCAAGAGCATGTCATCCGCAAACCTCAAATGGCCTCGATGTTCATTTTTTATCCTTAATTCTGGTGTCTCGCAGTCAAGCTTTCCAAATACCCCCTCCAGAGATGATGTGAAGAGTTTTGACGAGATGGTATCACCTTGTCGAACGCCCGGATCGGGAATTTGCCACTTTGCTTGTGGAAGGTTGTCCTGCCCATGCATCCCTTACATATGCCGTGTAGGAGAGTTGGGTAGGTCTCCTCTGCTCCCTGGTCTTTTAATGCTTCCATCACTTCTGTGGTGTGGACTGAGTGAAACGCTTTTTCGCCGACTATAAATGCCAGGCTTTTGATAGTCCGTAATGCTAGGCGCATATACAGTGAATATTTTCCTCCCTGCGAAAGCACTCTATCGCAGTAAAGTAAAAAAAAGTGTCCCGAAAAGTCTTTCCTGCAACGCCTTTCAGAAAGTGCTCTGTTTCCTTTGAGGTGGTTTTTAATATAATTCAGTCTGTATAACCAATCGGTTCTTATATTCCAGTAAAGGCAAACGCAGAAAAAAATCCGCAGAAATTCAGGTAACCGTCTACTGTGCGTAGAATTCTTCTGCCGCTTGTCTTGAGTGTGAGGTTCTTACAGTCAAATATTTTTGGTTTTTCTAAATCATGTCCGGCAAATTATCTACATTTACTCTATTGTAACGATTACAAGAGGAACTTTTTCGAAATCTGCATTATTGTGGGAATGCAAGGCGTTACACGCTTCGCCCTTTTGCGCATTTTTTTGTTTATAGTTTTGTTATTTTTAGTCTTTCGAAATTTCGTGGGCCAGTTATCTCCATTTACGCTTTTATAATGAACTTGTGCGACAACTACACTTTTGTGGAAATGCAGGGAGTTACACGGTCCTGGCTGTGGGCGCACTCGGCAAAGAATGCTACGCATTAAAAACAATTGTGGGCAATTCCTCTCTGCGAAGGGGGAAGACTATCGAAGCTTTTTAACACGCTGCACAGAGGGGACAGAGAATTTAGGTGAAAGGTATGCGGAAATGTTTCTAATGCCTTACATTTCTGATTGGGAGGTTGACCTAGAACGACAGCTGCGTCGACACGAACGGTGCAGAAACACAAGGAAGGTCAGTGGCAGACCATTGGTATTGGTAGCGTTGCTTCCTTTCAGGCTGCTTTGAGGAAAACCGAGCAAACATTTACAATATGTTGTGCATCGAGTTCGATTTGTTAATCTGGAGTTAGCTAATGTACAGGGGAGGCGTTATCTATTTATGCCAAGTAGTGCGTCAAAAATGTGCGCGCCTCCCGTCCCTCTGGCTGTCTGTTCAAAGAGTGCAGTACTGTCACATTGCGCTCGTTGATTGATTTACTATTCAATAAAGGCAACTTCGTGGAATTTCACCGCTTTATTGCGTTACCTAACTTGCATGGCAGTGCGCGGCATACTAAACGCGTGTCTTTTCTGTAATAACGAACGCGCAAGATCCCCCTGAAGCTCGTGACGAACGAAGAGGCATCGAACAATACTTTGGCCCGAGGACATTTTTATGGCTCAGCAATGTTCGTGGTTTTCAAAAACAGGCAACACTGAGATATTATTTCGATTGCTCCAGTCAAAGTGCTTTAGGAGGCTGTCAGCGTATATGTTTCGCTTATGTTTCCATGGTGCTGCGGCTGCTCGTATCCACTATCCACACTAAACGTCAGTATTGTGCACTCCCTTTGGACTCTCTCGGCGGAAAGGGTTTTGTCGCAGTTGCGTGATTTATCCGGGGTTCATAAAGGTAACTTGAGGCAACACTGGACACGTCAGTTAAAGTCGAGCAAAAAAGACGGCGCTTCCGGGTGCACTCGAAACGACCCATTGCGGGGCGCCTCCTCGATGGTGACAAAGTGAGGCTTGGCGTGCCCTGAACATTGCCAGCGCCACGTGCGGTTGCCCGGCCACGAGCTGCCGACGCCGATTACCCACGAACGAGTGAAATGCGGTGCGTCGCTTCGCCGTGTCGGGCCACGGCAGCCGGGGGAGGGGAGTCGTGTGCCATCCCGTTCCTCTCTGCCCGCAACAAGCGCCCACTTTCCAGGCAAATATAGGCTCTGACATCCCTGCCTGTCCGCCGTCAGGCGCGCAGTTGCGCTTTTGCACGGTCCCGAGCAACACGCAAGCTTCTCCGCCATTGCACTTCGTGCGCCGTTGTTCGCCCAGTGGCTTTCGGTGGCGCGCTTGACAGGCGAGGGGCGCAGGTGGAAGACGCCACGCGAAAGCGAAATGCGAGGAAGCTTCAAGCGAGAATGAGAGGAAAGCACGGAGCAATGCACCGAGTGGAAATGCGCAATGGCTGCTATAATGCATCATATTATGCAAGTTTCCCCTTTTTATGTAGAAGATACGCCCAAGACGAATGGGTAGGGAGAGCCCTTTAACTTTCTTCCAGTGGGATAAAAACGGGGCGAACAGACGCGAGAGCAGACTAACCGAGCGAGCTTCTCTTCCACGCGCATGCACAGCAATGTCGCGCCTACACGTGGAAACAAACAGAAGCACGTTCATCGTAGCACGCGGGCGGCTTTCAGAAGGTCAGGCCTCATCAGCAAACGCAATTTGTTTAAAAGGTGAACAGATCGAGGCAACCTTTTCCCACACCCACCCGAACGCACAATTTTCCGGGATTCCGTCAAGTCCCAAGACAGACAGCTGTCCCTACTGCGCATTTATATCTGCCTTCACCATTTTGGAGGGGGGTAGGGGGCAGTAGTTTCGCAAGGCGGGTTAGTTCACGGAGGCGCGAAGTTCGTGGTGACAAAAAGCAGCACCTCGGAGTGGTGGTCGAAGACAGAGTTGTAGTAGCGCGGCACATATGAACAGCCGTAATGCAGGCACGTGGTAGGCAGCCGTTGAGCGCCGCCAGCGGCACAGGCAAGCGAAATCGGTCGCTTTTCGACGTTTTCACGACGCTCCACTGGACATATAAAGTGCAATGAATTATGTAATAGCCCCGTTTACGTTTACTTCCAGTTGAAAAATGTTTCCTGCTCGTGCCGCACCCGCACCGGAGCATGTCTCGAATTCACGCGTGCAGCTGCAAACAATAGTGCATCGCATCGCACCACTTCGTCGTACACGTGTCTCGCGCTTAAGTGTATTCTTTCGTCACAGATAAACAACAATGTATTTCTGAAACTTGTGCTAAGCAGGCGTCTGTGATGCTAACCTAGGATCCAGCGAACCAGGCGACAGTTTTTTCTTGGTTGCGGAAGAGTGGAAGCGGTGAACGAACCAGTTTTCCCGGTTTCCGCAAGGGATTTAAACCCGTTTCAGTGCTGAAGTTTGCCTGGTTTGAGAATATCGAGCTACACTCACCGGCCATCTTAACCCTCGTTCACCAGCGGGCTCACCCACGGGCTCCACGCCAACATTCCCAGGGTTTCGTTTAGCGGCGAATGTGCGGTACGCGCGACTCTGCCAACCTTCTCCCTGGGCTCGTTGCAGCGGCTTCTCTGCGCATTTTGTGAGTGCTGCGGGAAGGCTTACCCCGTCTTCATTCGGCAGTTTCGCGGCGCGGAGCGTCTTTACGAAAATGAAACGCAAATGCGGACGCTTGCAGGGAGCATCTCATCGTGATCGAAACAACTCCGGCACCGCATCACCGGAGGGCGCTTTTCCTCTGGCTGCTCTCATGCTTCGAACGCAAAGACAGAGCAGAAAAATCGGGCGGCAAAAATAAAAAGAAGCGGATAAGAAAAGAGGAAAAGAAACGGCATTCGTTTTCCGTTTGCCGGATCCATGCAAGCGCATTTGTCCGAATTCCCGATTCCTCCCGAGAGAAGGCCGGGCTGGACGCGGGACTTGTTTCCCCTTGCCACGCCGCTTCGCGCAGGTACGAAAGTTTGCCCGACCGTCCTCCTCGCTATCGTTGCCGTGGTCGTCACTGGCTAGCGCCCAAGGTTGCTGCACAAGTTTGGAAGAAAGCATCGACGCTTGCGATTCCGTGCGGATTATAAGCGCGCAATGGCCGAGAAAAACACAATCCTGTTACGCACTTTTCTTCGAAATTAGGAGGCAACTAAAGGAAGCAGTCGTATTGGATTCGGAGCTTTTATCCCGCAGGTTTGCATTTGCTGGGGAAAACACGTGGAGCACGAAGCTTTTGCGCCCTCTAATTCGCCGTGATCGCCCGGATCACTTCAGTGAGCGCTTCTCTTCTCCTTCTGCTCCCCGCCCGTTTAGAAGAGCTTTACAGTGATAAATACAACATTCCCCCGCGTGCATCGACCGGCGCCCGAGCAGCGACGCTACCTGCCTAAGGAAATGACATCGCCAACCGAGGAGGCGAGCAAATATTCCGGCCTAATGTCTCGCGTGGCATTCGGCGGCCCCGACGCCAACCGGGACCGGATATGTCGTAAACAAGAGTGCTCACAAGCTCCCGCATGTAAATGCAGCGCATGTGCCTCTGTTCACTTGGCCCCTGGCGCATCTATACTCGCTCCCAGAACGACGTTAGCCTCCAGCTTTCTACACGGAACGGCTGAAACAGCATCTGCGCACAAGCCTCTTCTCCGAATCACGGCCAAGCTAGTTTCAAAGCAAGACATTGCTGAAAGAAGAAAAGACCTCAACTTAAAAGTGAAAAAAAAAAAGAGCAGAGATACGCGTTTTTCCCTAAAAAACCTCTGCGAGACAAAACTATTCCAGATTCTACACCACATTATCTTTTAAAAATATATTCCGGACCATTCTTCACTAACGTGAAACCTGGGGAGGAGCGAAGCAGGCAGCGTACGCCGGTTTTTCCCACAGCAGAACTGCGGCTCACGGGCAATAAGAGACAGAAGACGATTTTGTTTCAACTATATACATATGTACATTTATTATATACAATCATGAGTCGCGTAGCTAATACCAGTCAATATGCATAGTGTATTTCTTGAGTTCTTTTCCGTCGTCCTAGTGCTCCCGGCATTGATGAGGCTCGTGTGCTTCCAAGTCGCAGATCGTGCCGAGTTCAAGTGGAGGTATTCAGCTCCGCGGTAAAAGTCTCGCGCCTTCGAAGCACCAAGCGTTCTAGCGTGAGACGTTGGAAAACGAGTGTCGCAGTGGGTTCTTTTAGTACGCGTTTTTGCCCACGGACATGAAACGTTCCAGCACCAGGCGTTGGAAAACGAGTTGTTGTGCTTCGCCCCTAATAATAAAAGTAAAAGACAAACGCCATGCCATGTGTCGGAATTCAAAGCGCGGGGCTTTTTGAAAGTAACAACGTTTGGTGCGTACGCAGTCGCGAAGTTGGCCCGATTGCTCTACTTGGTTAGCGGCAGCACAGGGGTTTTACACGGAAGCTTGATAGCCTATAACTGCAAAATGGTGGAGTCGCTGTACCGGCATGGTGGAACAAAATGATGGAATAAAATGAATGGTTGCCCATTTTTATGCCGCGCTGCCTTCATTCCATTGCGCTATTTGAAGAGGCTTTGAAATGGTTCACGACGCGGCGCACTAATTCATCCTGATCTACAAACAGGTAAACAAGGATTCCCCTAGCTGATCGTTTCACGATCGTTGGGTGGCTTGTGTCTTCGCAGCACCCGGACTTTGGTGGCCACGCCCTCAATCATCCGTCCACCCACTCACTCTCTTGCTTGCTTCTTTGCTTCTATGCTAGTTTGCGACGTTCTCACGGAAAAGTCGAATAAGGTTTCCGCCTTTTGTGATTCTCATGGACTAAGCCAGGCCACCAGAATCGTCAGCTGCATTTCTTTTTGCTCGCTAGGTGTGATTTTGCCGACAGCATCACGGTTTAAATGGCAAGATAAAACATCCTAGGTCTACGATGGCCCATGGACTTTCATACAATAATAACTAGAGGGGAAACTGGTGCTAGTATCAACGCGAACACTAAGGCACCGCTTACGCTTCGATGGGAATGGTGGGTAGTTCTTGAACCGGACTGCGTAGGATCTAAACGGGCCTATGGCTGGGCAAATTGTATTTTTTGGCAAAAAACTCCTATTGCCCGGTTCGTCGTTTACAAATCATATGACGAACAAGAAAGTTAGCGACCAGAAGCTGGTTTTGTAGGAAATAAAACGGCGCGTTTACATAAAAAGCACACGCGGAGTCAAATAGGTTTGTGGAGTAGGTTTGCCATTTGCCGCCAACTACTGCCGGACGCAGATTCATTAAAAACTACGTATTTGCAAAAGTTTCGGCGCTCGTAGTTTTTAATACTAAGAAATGCTTTGTGCTCCTAAAAAGAAAGAAACCAATTACCTTTAGAGAAGTTATTCTAGCCTTAAGTAGTGACATTCATAAAGCTGCGTTCCTACCAGCCGCCGGTTCTGCTGGCCTGCGCCGTAGGAGCCGGCGTTCGCACGAGAAGTGTGGCTTTTCCAAGCACTTCGTAACCGTCGTCAGCTTCGGGAATATATTGCTCTGCCGAATGAACAGCGCCGCAACTTTTAATTGGCATGCAACTTCGCCGCATACAGAGCCGTCATTTGTGTTTTCGTGCTCGCTGTGCCAGCAATGAATTCATAACCCACCCGATTCGTAACTATAGTTACAAAACATTTCCACGCAGGACGGCGTCAGTGCGCGTGCGGCATACCTTTGAACGCTTCTTCCAGCATAGGCAAACGCGTTCATGCAAGTCCAAAAGGAAAACGAAACTGGCTGCACGATTCAATCCATAATAGCTTCTGCAAGCCATCGAGTGTCAATCCGAATCCAAAACTACCCATCACACCCCATAGAGTTGCTCACTATAACTCACCTAGAGTGGAATCTGGGGCTAGCGTCAACGTGATTCGGCGAAGGCACTCTACGCCTCCATGAGTGCCGCCATAGTGTGTATCGGCCGGAAGTTCGGCGTGGCATGGCCGGCAACGACTTTGTGGGTACGCAAATTGAGTTTTTGTTTGAAAAATTGCTGCCAAAAGTTCCGCTGTTAACAAATTATTTTGTATAAGACACTGTGTTAGAGGTCTTATGTTGCAAAACAAATTTGGGGGTTAGAAAGGGCAAAAAAAAAAAAAACAGAAGTCCTGCCTTTGGCTCACGCCGCCAGATGCAGCGGGTCGTCCCGGATATATTTTTCAATTATTACATACTCCGAACTGGGTAAGGTTTTCTTTGATTTTTTTTGTAATATTTAGCTGAACAGAATTATTTGGATTGACTTAAACTGTGTTCTTGCTTCCTCTTAATACAGTATTATTATCGTATGCTACGCGCTTTGGCAGGCGGAGCAGATGCAACATAGAGATGCAGGAATGATGTAGTCGCGTCGTATTTATTTGTTTTGTCCAAGCAGATATAAATAAACTTAGAGGCGGAGCCTATTACCGCAAGTAAGTCTTCAAGCACGCACGCAATGCACTATGAAATTGCATAAACGCTTTAAATGGCAAATAAATACTGGCTTGTCGAGTAGCTGTGTATGATGCCTCATTGCGCCTCGCCAAGGCAGTGCATGCTTCAAGGGGTAAGTAAACGCAGCGGCGTTGACGAGTGATGAGAAAATCGTAACTGATTGTGTGCTGAAAACGGATAGCGTGGGCTAGCGTAGCTTATTTAGTGGCTGTAGTGTGGGCGACGGCGGCAAGCGGTATATAACAGGCCGCTGGGACCCTAGCTCGCTTTTTGCCGGCCAGAAGCAGCCCACAAGCCAGCGGCAGTGGCGATACAGTGAACTGTAGCGACGACGACAGAGGACATTGGCGGCAGTGTATTAATTTTTTTTTTTCGCTTGTCGCTGCCACCCAGTACACTCTGCTGTTGTACCTTTTGAGTTACGTTTTCGGCGTCGCTTGTCGCCGTCACTGCATCATCTTAAGAAACTCGCCGCTAACGCGAGCACATGCGTTAAGTGCTAATCACGCTGTTATTTAGACAATCTGTGATAGCCATTGAATCCAGCATCCCGAAAACGGAAAAGCACACCGAAAACAGAACTAACAAGCACTTCAGAGCCGAGAAGCCGAATCCATAGCACATTGTACTAGCCACTTGCTACCAATCCGATTCCCACCCTGCCCACAATTCCCATGGCGGCGTGCGATTGCAGCGACACTTCCCGCTCTAGGTGATATTGAGAAACTCTATGTCACGCCCATCGCGGCGGACGATCGCAGCGCCAGATTCCTCTCTAGTATGAAACTCTATGCGATGGCCACTTGCTGGACCGAACGGAAGCGACGTGCGCTCATTTCAGACTCAAAGTGGTCAAAAGAAAGTTGCACGGCCCGCGATCACGCTTGAAACGAGCACAACCGGTCATGTATTTATGCATGGAAATCAGCTGTCTTAGCCGCCCTCGCCATGAAAGTTGCATATTTGCTGTGCCTTCAAAAGTTTTATACAACCGGCGTCAAAACAGCGTAAGTGTCTGTCTGACATGCTATGATGATTGATTGTGGGGTCTTTCGCGCCAAAGCCACACCTGGGCTATGAGGGCTGCTCCAGATTACTTTTGGCCACCTGCAGGGGATCTTTGACGTGCGCCCCAATGTAGGCACGCGGGGGCGCTTTCGCTTTTCGCCTCCTGCAGAAAAGCAGCCACCGCTGTGGGGAGTCGAGCCGGCGGCCAGAGCCACCATGGTGGCTAAAGATGGCGACGAGGGCCACACCTGTGCAGGTCTGATGCCGCCAACAGCTACGGCTCCAACAGTGAAGCCATCGAAAGAACAACGACAACAAAGAGAACGACGACGGCGGCGGCAGCGTATGCACGTGCCAGTGGCATAACAACGTTTTGCGCTTCACAAGCACTCCATGATGATTGTTGGTGTGCAATGAGGAAATGATAGTAAACAAAACACGCGTGCCACATTCACTGGCGGCCGAAGGACACAGGACGGGGACAGATTGTGTAAGGCAGTCCGCTGCGTGACGAGGCGCATCTGAAATCCAGTGTGCACGCGATGCTGTATTCTGGCCAGTCGGATTACCCCTTGCCGGCCACTTGTGTGTACGAAGGGCACAAGCTTCCTTCGGCGAGATACGTTGGTATGCTAAACGGACACTGAAGTATGAAAGCCAAGGTGCCGCTATAGGTTACACTGCCCGGACCACAAATGCGCCAGCATCAGTTGTTTGCCGTTGAAGCGAACAGGCCAGCAGGCCTCGCATTCTGCCATTGCGGAGGGAAGAGTAAGAAAGGGCAGGAAATGCAGGCCGGGAAACCAGGGAACTGCCCGGTTGGCCATACTACGCATCAAGAGGAGGATACGAAAGGGAAAGAAAGGAACACTGTATGTGACAAATGAAAGAAAATCAGGAAGGAAAACAAGGTGTTGAAGTGGTAACTACAAAGGCAACAGCACGCACGGCAAGAAAAGGAAGCGGGGAATGCACAAAAAGAAGCAGGTAAACCGACAACACTGGCGATTTCGGACGCGCTTTTTAATATCAGGAGAAAGTTTTAATGTCACGTGAAGTTCCGACTGTCTATTTCTAAACAAACGTCTCCCTGTATCTCGTTCGACAAAATCCTTGGTGCTTTTGTGAAACCGCGCGCGAGGAAATGTTAGGCCTTTCCCTTGCGGCAAAACGTCGACCGTGTCTCTGGTTGTTCTCTCTTCAAATGACGTCGGAAGAAGATAGCATTTCTGCCACCCTCAGTCACGGAAGGCCTCAATCTTTTCTCCGTTTCCACCCGCAGGGAAAGTTCAGCACGTCGGCAGCTCTCGCAAAACTTTTTTAGGGAAACCCCAATTTCAGCGAACCTTTCACAGCAATAAAACGGCCATTGAAAAATATCAGCAGTAAAGGTGAAGTGGGCACGTCGCTCCTTTGTATGGCAGCCACTGAGCTTAGCTATGTAGGTTTTGTAGCTAACGTAAGGAGGTGAATAAAATCAAGAAGGAAAGGAAGAAATTGGCCTGTCTGAACCTTGTACTAACAGCGGGTAGATGCTATGAGTAAAATTAAAGGCGACTATAACGGTCAAATTGAAGTTTCGAGCGATAAAGGCCGGAACAACCCGCCTCCAGCGACTGTCAATGATATGGTAACTGCGTTACCTTGGTTGTGCGACATATTAGTGCTGCCCAATCAAAGCAAGTTTACGAAGCCTCTTACCCCTATCTCCTCCTAGGTTTGAGGATCAAATCCCCATGCCCGTTCAGGCCTCCCCTTGCCTTCCTCCACCCTTGCCGCTTTAAGGGCAAAATAAGCGCCTCGACGGATAAAAACTCAGATACCCTTTCCGATTGTCGCTTGGAGGGACAATGTTCCCGGCCACTGGTCGGATACCCGGCCATGTTAGCATCTACTTCATGTGTATGCAAGATATAAACAGAAATCAACGTCCCCGACGATATTTCGGGGCGCACAAAGGATCCAAAGAATCTCAATTAATCCGCTGCACCACCGCGGCAGCAGCGCCTCGGGCGCATCCCCTCCTGTTCCTGCTCGCAGTTGGGGCTTTGGAACAACGAGCGTGCCACAGTGCCAATGCAACTGTCACTGATCGCGAGTAAAGGAGAGCGCGCGGCAAAATGCGCACTGTCGGCTACACTTTCCCCGCCCGTCTCTGAGAAAAGACGCGCATGATTCTGCGCTGAGTCATAGGCAGGTGTCACGCTAACGCGTGAGCCACTCCACTTCGTCGCACAAAATGTAGGCACGCCAGCACAGATGCTGGCATTTTCCGAAAATCCGATACGGGGCCGCATCACGCCATGCCGCACCGGCCCGACTTGATGCTGCAAGTTTTCTTCTGCACGTGCACTTCTATTGTGAAACGCACTGCTCGCGCCGTTACGATTTCCCTGTAATGGGGCTCCATAATTTGAGGCCGTTTCCCCGGGGGAGAAAATGTTTGTTGCGAATACATGCCGTAACAATGCTCTTTGGCTGCCAGCTCTGCTGCACTATATTATACATAGTTTGGGGCTGTTGTTCACTGCAAAGGAAATCGCTTCCGCTAGAGGTATCGCTTCAGCACGGCCGCTATTACACTTGAACGCGCAAATCACTTATTTAGAGCGAAAGCTGTGTTAGTGGGGCCGACTGAGTCCTGACGGAAAACTAGCGCATTTCCCCATAGACCAGTTGGTTGAGCGTAAAGCTCTGGTACGGCCTGTGGACACGCGTGCAAACACCGGGCTGCAGCCATTGCGCCACAACGGCCACTCGAGTATCGCGAGAAAGGAACGGCTCCAGATAAGACCGTGCACGCATCGGTCATGCAGGAGGAGTACAGTAGTATACCTTCTTTTCATAAACCACGCATTCTTATGCATTTATATCGTTCGCAGATGCGTTTGCTTAGTGCGCGATAAATCGTCGCATGGGTTCGTTCTTAGTTTGCGATTTCGACCTTTGAAAGTTCGACGAGCGTTTGGACGCACTTTCACCGAAGGTTCGGCGGACTTGGACGCAGGGTTGATGCGGGAAAGCCTTCGCACTCCTCCCAGCTTTCTCTGGGGAGTCTGCAAAGGAAAACACCCTCGCTTACGCGCATGCGTGAAAGACAGCGGGAGATGGGCGCCGGCCTAGGCGCCAAGTTTTGCCGCGTGTAAGCAGGCCCCACCGCACTGGCCTTCCTCCTCCTGTCGCAACCGGAAGGAGGGTCACGTTCTACAGTCCGAAGTTCCAATATCCGCGTCGCCTGCACTCACTTGCTCTCCCCATGCAGCGCCGTGGAGCATAAATCATCTTGCTGACGCCAGATCAGACTGTGATGGGGTCGAGCGACAGAATGGGTCGTTCATATGATTTGCAAGTCTTCGCGTTGTTTGTAACCAAACTACCACCACGATCATTATTTCCGTTGTCGTTGTCAAGGAGTCATTAGCACAGAAGTGAAATTATCACTGTTGAGCAACTACACAAGGTTCGAGCGCCAGAATTTTCAGGAGGAGGCGGGGGAGGAAGAAAACTTCATTTATCCCATCCTTTGTGATTGCGATCACCCCGGACCAGTAAGGGGTGACCTCAGTCCGGGCCTCCGTGGCTGCAGACGGCCATCCGTGCCCTGCTCACCAACCGAAGCTGGGAGCAGGGTCGGAGCTGGTCACCCTCGCCGCCCACTGTGAAAAGGTAGGGTAGGTATTGGGAGGGAGGTCTGGGGTGTTTGGGCTTGCCCACGCTATGTGGTACAGTGTTTTTGATGTGGGGCAGGAGATGCACTGAGGGGAGTATTGGGTGGGGAACATTTTGTGCCAGAGCGTGTTGTGAGGGAAGGTGTTAGTTTTGAGCTGGCGAGGTATAACTCCTTGGGAAGTTGAAAAAAGAATGCTGCCATCGTCAGACGACGCGCTGTTATACTTGCTGGGGAATTTAATTATGCAGGCTGTCTTCTGCTCTGGACAACGAAACGGGCCTTCTGTAAGAGGTGTACGTTCTTCACCGTAAGAAGCCATCTATAGGCTCATGTTGCCACTCCGCAACATTGTGTCGGAAATGGCCTTACTGGTCTCTGCCTTTTTGGAAAATCCTTAGGAATCACTTCGCATTTTTTATCCGTTTCTGCTTCCCAACTTCATGAAAGTTGCACGTTACGTTAGGACCGAAGGTATAAGAGTATGCGATGCTTTTAGTATTGACATATTTATTAGACTGCGACATAAAGAGCATCATATACGACAATGACGAAGTATGTTTTCGAAACACCAATGTTGAATGTGTTTCAGAGTTGCCACACGCCGCGGTGGCTCAGTGGCTAAGGCGTTGCGCTGCTGAGCATGAGGTCGCGGGTTCGATTCCCGGCCGCGGAGGCCGCCTTTCTGATGGAGGCGAAAAGCAAAAACGCCCGTGTGTACGAGATTTCGGCGCACGTTACAGATCCCCAGGTGGTCAAAATTAAACCGGAGACTTCCACTACGGCGCGCCTCATTGCCTGTGTGTACCGTCGGCGGGTTAAACCCCATCATTGGATGTATAACCGATCCGTGGTTTATGAGATAAAGGTACTCGACTGCACTGCTCCTTTACGATCGACGAGTCTATTGTCTTATCTAGAAGCGTTCCTTTTTTCGCGACTCTCAAGCGACTCTTTTTGACGCAATGGGAGCCCGGTGTTTGCACGCACGCGCCGTGTGTCCAGAGGTGTGATCCGAGCTTTGCGATCGGTCCAGGGGGAAATGCATTAGTCTTCCGACAGAACTCCATCGGTGCCACTCAGAAAGCTTTTGCTGTAATAGGGCCACAGTTGTCATGCTTGTGTTGTATTCCCAGCATCGCCCACTGCAGTCAAGTAATTTCACATTCGTGTTCAACGCGTACGCTTGAAGCTACGAGTACTAGTTTTCGCTGCCGCGCAAGAACAGACGTGCGGGCCACTAGGCTGACCTGTAGATGAAGAAAAAGACGACGCAGAGGATGACCACCAGTCCGCTCAGGACGCCGCTCACAATGGCGTACTTGGGAAGCTCTGCGAGGAAGAAATGTAAGCACGTGACTCTTGGCGGCAGTAAATAATAACCGCTGGCAAAACACTCCGGCCACGGTGCCTGTTTTCTGAGATAACACTGGCACTGCCCCCGTGGGCACTGGCGCTCGTAATCGCCCCAGCAGCCCTTCACGTCCTCCGCGCAGAGAATGGGCCGTGTTTTAACCTTTCTCGCGCTGCCGGTCTGTTTGCACGCCCAAACTATCATATCCCGCTGTGTAAGGCGGGCTCATGATTCCTTATTCCTGCGCATGGCGCTATTCAATTTGGGCTTCCCTGAAACCTCCAGCCGCGATCGCTGCACGCACAGCCCTAAGAAAATGTGTTTAGCGTCCACCCTACTAAGATTGCCTCCGCCAATCGATCCCTTTTTAAGGTAATGACCACGACTCATTTGTTCCTATCGCCGACAATTATCTCTTACCCTCTGCGGCAGCTGGCCCCACGGAAAGCTGTCCTGCTTCTGCTATGCTACGCTTTCTACTTTTAACCATGCGAAGAAAATGCCGGATGGGCGCAGTGCGCATTGGGTGGATTGAGTGTGAGCTACGGAGTCTGAGTTTGTCCATTTGTTTAAGCAGTGCGGAAAAATGTGCGAATGGTCCAACATGGCAGTCTGTCGGCCTTCCTTTCTGCGATGCACGACTCGAACAACGTTCTCGAGCCTGTCGCGACGCCGGCGGCCGCCCGCAGCAGGCGTGTGCAAACAGCGTGGTCGTCTCACCTTCGTCGGGGCACTTGGAGCCGTCGAAGCCGCAGCGGGGAGTGTCTGGCGGCGGAGTCCGCTTGCCTCCGGGCCAGTGGATGGAGCGGCCGGCCACTTCGCTGAAGCTCTTGTTCACCCCGAAGTAGTTGGCCACCACCTGCACCGCCGCGCCAAGTGGCGGCAGCGGTTCTTACAACTGCGACTGGAGCGCGTATTCCGACATTTACTTGACCCTATTTCTTGCGCGCTGTGTAAACTCCTGGTAACGCTGCAAGTTTCCAGCACACTTCAGAGAAATCGCGCCCGAAATCTTGTATACTTCGAGGGAAAAACATTCTGTTCTTCACCGATTGGGCCACGCACGCTGAATGTGGAAACCGAGGCACTCTGTTGCGAAAAAAATACCCCAGCTCCGAACGAAGAGAAACGCCGTCAGAATGCCTACGCATGAGTGGACAATTCTTAAAATTGTCAAGGAGCACAATCCTCGCTGAATGAGACTCACCTGGAACTCCTTGGTGACGGGGTCCATGTCCAGTATGGAGTAGTCGGCGTCCCGGTCTCCGTTCTCGTTGATGCGCACTGTCCCCGTGATGCCTGCAGCGAAACAAACCGGGTGGACGCGCTCATCTCACCACTTGGCGCCCCCGGCCTGCATGGGCACAGGGAGCAGCTCCCCGATTTCGCGGGCAAAGAGCAAAGGAGCTCACGCTGTGAAAACACACGAAGTGAGCTCCAGGCAGTGTGGCTAGCTTCGAATTTTCAGAGTCTAATGTTTACGTGCGACGTGTACGTTGCTCGCCAGCTGCGTGTTTTCTTTCGCGTGACTGTTTTTCCAACAATAAACTATTTGACCCCTTCAACTACGTTCTATAATAAACGAACGATCGCCTTTTGACGAAGCAAGCTCAGGAGACGGACACCGTAGATTGCACGCTGAGCAACAATACCGCCATCCGAAAAAGCAAGAAATGGCGGCCTTGTATCTGTTTCACTGCTAATACCGTCAAAAGACGACATCGCTCCCACCTTTCACACTCTTCCTCCTCCCACCTTTCTCTACTCTTATGACGAATGCAATAGATGTTTGTTCAACGCAATTCAATTTTCCCGCTTTTGCAGTGCTCACGCGCCATCTGTTGGGAGAGCGCGAATGTTTTAGTTCTTTTGTTGTTGTTTTTTTTTGCTATTTCTGGACTGAACCGCAGGAGCTCGAGTTCTGTTCTTTTCTTATTTGCTTTTATGTCGGCTTTGTGTGCCCTTTAAGGCGCCGTTTTTATTTATATGGCAATCTTGAAAACCAGCCGAGCCTGCAGTCTTAATTACAGGCGGGTATACCGGTAGCGTACGTACATTTTTGCTCCAAATGTGCCTGAGATTCCCTGTGCACCAAATAATGTGGACATGTATGAGAAACGCCAGCAGTCTTCGTCGTTTGGAGCGGTCCTACACGTGCGCGACTTCACCGCGAAGTGCTCTTTCACTTTGGCCTGTCGGCTGAATCGAGGGGCGGACAGGTGGAGAGGAGGAATGAACATTTATTTGGGGAAGAAGGTACTAGGAGGCCGCGAGCCTGCCCCGAATCCACGGCTCGTTGCACCGGGGCAAGTTCTTTAAATTCTGGAGCCCAGCTGGTCAGCGCAGAATCCCACTGCTCAATTGGCGATGGGTTGCTAATTCGGCTGAGGTTATGTGGGCAGGAGAATGCGAGATGATACGTCGTAAGCGCTGTGTTGCAGTGCAGCCAGTCCGGTGAGAAGACGGACGGTGATACCTTCGAGCGCATTATGTAATCGTAAAACGTGTCAGTTAGCGGTCTTGGTGGTTTGATGGCGAGGGTAGTGGAGGAGGACATGTTCTTCCAGTGCGTGTGCACGGGGAGAGTACTGATTTGGAAGTGAAGTCGCAAGGTGCTGGACTGCTAGATGAAGGTTCCGGGCCTCTTGGGAATGCCAGGATATGAAGGTCGTGGGCGGCAGCATGCGCTGCCTCGTTCCTGACAAGGCCCAAATGGCCTGGGGCCCAGACAATGGTTATTTCGATCTCGTCTGGAAGCTTTTTATAGTATGGAGAGAGCCTTGGGTGGTGACAGTTCGGCTTAATAAAGGCGACCGAAGCATTAAGTTTGCGATTAAGGCAAATTAACGTTTACTAATCTCGTCGAGCGGTTTCACTCTCGCGGCAAATTTGAGCTTCGTTTGATCACAGCTCCGCCGTACCCTAGTCAACACATCACGTAACTGGCCGGGCCCCCACTGTCGTCACCTTTGCCGGCCTGGCGCATGCGCTCTGCGCAGGTGGTGCGTGTTTTACCACGTGACTCGCCATGTGCGTGGTAGCTTGACCATGAATGAGCGAGGCCGGGCCGTTTTCTCTGAGCGCTGCGCGGGAACTGGTGGCTTCTTCGAGCTGTCGTCGGCAAGCAGCGTCTGACCACCCCGCGGATGTCGCCCGCCGAGCCGTACGATTCGTAAAACGCCGGAAGCGGGACGCCAACCGTAGACAACGGCTGACTTTGGACGAATAGAGATGAATCAAAGGTAAACCAGGTGAAACCAACACTTAAGCAGGCTAAGCCAAGCTTTCGATTTGCATATCCAGGGTTAGCTAGGCTCAGCCGCAGCCATTTTTAATTGTGAGGTACGGTTCATGAACGGTGGCCATTGGCTCTACGGCGTCAACTGATAGGTGAAGCTATGAGGCCCCGGTGGAGATGTCGCCGTTTGGGTGAGCACCGCCAGAGTTTTAATTGGCGTTTTATGACTCTGTGCGGTGTCGGCGTACCCGATGTGTTGGCCATCTTTGTATTTACTGGTGATCTGTGGAACCCTTGCATCGCAGCGTCCCTGAATGAAGATTGGATACCTAGTGCTAGTAGTTCCGGATTCTCATTGGGATTTGAGTGGGGTCTTCCAATGTCCTGAACTACTTTCTCCCGGCGGGTGTTAAAGAGAGCCTGTTTTTGTTGAGATGCCTGCTGGGATTCTATCAACTCTGATAAGGTGTTGTGCAGCCCCAGCTGCAAGAGTTTTTCACTTGATGTATAGGCTGGGAGTTGGGGGTTTTGCGAATGAGGAAGTCAAGTGTGTTGGTTTTTTGAGGTTTCAGGGCCGTAATTCATTGTGCTGATTAGGAGGGCTTGTACTACGCTACAGGAGTGATGTTCCTGAGGCCATGTTTTTGTCCGAGTATGCGCCTTTTCAGGTGGGACCACTGGACTAATTTTATCTAGTTGAAGTAAGACGGCTGATCTTGATCCGTCGTGGTGAAATGGCACGCGTAGGATTCCGAGTGTGCCAACCTGATAATTTAGTTGATGGGACATGAAAACTTTTGGGTCGGGGGTTGAGGGTGGCGGCCTCGCTCTCTTGTTAGCCTTGAGAACAAGGAGCACAGATTTAGATGTTCCGCACGTTGAACCTCTGGTATAAAGGTAGGCGATTGTTTCATCACTGCCAACTGCAGGGCGTCTTGCTCGTCTCCGCTCTGTCTTAGTGTTGTCCATAATGTAAGATCATAAGCATAAAATGCACGGTGAAAATTTAGGATGGGTCGAAGCTTTTCAGTAAAAGGGAAGAAGGCGATGTTGAGAAGGAGTGGAGATATGACGGATCCTTGGGGTGTACCCCTTGCAAGGGTAATGAAGGTGGGGTATTTAAGCAGTCCAATTCTCATCGGGGCCTTCCGGTTACTAAGGAAGGCTTCGACATAGTTGTAGGGATTCGTTCCGAAATTGGTTGTACATAGGATTTTCAATATGGCCCGATCGATGACGTTATCGAATGCTCCCTTTCAATCGAGTGCCAGGATTGCTGTGGGGTTTGTTCGACTGAGATGGTTGATGACTTGCTCCTTGATTTGAAGAGTACGTCTTGGGCGGAGAGCTTTTTGCGTAAGCCAAACAATGTTATGGGGTAGAGGTTTTGCAATTACAGGTAGTATGTGAGTATTTGGTGCAATAGACGCTCAAACAGTTCCCCAAATCGATGTGAGGGAAATGAGACGGAATGATATAGGAGAGATGGGCTTGTTAGGTTTTGGTATCAGCGTGTTATTTCGGTGTCGCCGTTGGGCTGGCAGTGTGCCCTCCTCAGAATGGCGGTTGAATAGATAGGCTATGGATTCTTGTGTCTCACGATCGAGGTTACGCAGGACGCCATCAGTGATATCCTTTCCCGGTAATGTGTTCCAGCTAAGGCTGGTGAGAATTTTAAGCGTAAATGGACCACGGAGATATTCGTTGGGCATTCCTGTGTGTTGTTCGTTTGGTGGCTCTGAGTAAGTTGCAGGGTGTCCGAATAAATGATTGCGAATGGATGGGATCGGTTCTCTTGGCGGTAGATCACTGTTCCTGGTGAGTTTTATTTGTAGCCGCCTTAGATTGAGAGCTGTCGAATAGGCGCCTCAGTAGCCGCCATGGCTTCTTGGTGCTAAAGGTGCCTTTGAAATGATCGTAAAATCAGTGCCAAGGTTGTTATTGTAATGTAATCGCGTACTCCTGGGCGTGTTGGGTAAGGATTAGCTGTGCGTTTTTTGAGGATTCGGTTGAAATTTTGACGCTTCCAGCGCTTAACCAGGCTTTTTCTGGCTTCCCAAATATGAAGGAGGCTAGGGTCAGCGGCTGGCGTGTCTTTAGAAAGGGTGACCTTTTGCATGTGTTTCTGCACCCATTTTTCTAATGCCTATTCACTATATCGCCTTGGACGGGTGGGGAGGAGTGTGTTGGCTTCCCTTAATGCTGTCCAGTTTGTCACCATGCCGGTCTCTTCTTCACTGCTTTTTTAGTCGAGTTGGTCTGCAATACAATAATTTGGTGGTCACTGCCCAGGTTTTTGGTAAGGAGGATCACCGGAGCTAGGCGTTCTTCAAGGAGTGGCTTCTGGTGACAGGCTGTCCGATGGTGAAGAACCTGGTATCAAACAAAAGCTTGTAACTATTTGTGGCTAGCAAAACCTATTTCGTAAGTGCAAACACGAGAATGTTGAAGACAACAGCGCGTTATTCTCCCTACCCAGGACCACATTCTGTGGGAGTGCCCCTACAACCCTACCCAACCACACAATTACAGCGGAGAGTGGCTGGCTGTTGCGGCGAGTCTCCAAGAGCAACGGGAACTGGCGGTCCACATCAACAGGGCCCTCAGCGGCCCGAGGCGGCTGATTCGCCCCACCATCACTTGAACAATAAAGTTTCCGTCCGTCCGTCCGTCCGTCCGTTCGTCCATCCTTCACTGAAATTCTTCTTCGGCTTCTTCTGGACAGATGGACAGACCAAAATATTCGCGGTTAAACTAATACATGTGCTACATGTGCTGCACGGCCGCTTCAAATGCCTTCCGAAGGCCTTCGAAGGCATTCGAACTTGATTGATTGATAACGCGCCGGCACAACGCAGGCGATGAGAAGCGCCGTAGTGGAGGGCTCTGTATTAATTTTGACCACCTTGGGATCTTTAACGTGCGCCGAAATCTCGAACACACGGGTGTTTTTGCTTGTCGCCTCTATAAGACCTTCTAACACTCCCACTGGGGGGATCGGCCAGGGATAAAGTCTTAACTGTGCCCCTGTTGGAGCTTATGCATGGATTGTTGGAGCTCCCCGTACGCAGCTGGAGCGGGCGCACGCGTACAAGTGTGGCGCTATATCACGCCAGAATGGGAGCCAATCAGCGTCGTCCCTCGCGTAAGGCCACATCGCAGGTGCGGTCACTCGCTCTCGTCGAGCAGTTTTTCACCTTCTGGTCGGCGTGGGGAGGCCGCGCATGTTGCACACTGCGGAAGACCGGGCGTCATCGTGCCCGATAATCGCAGAATGGTGATCCGCAATAGCGTATACCAAACAGCACCAATAAAGAACGGCGAGCTAGTTGGTAAGGCTTGCTATTTTGAACACCGCTAACACGACGGGGACAAAGCCTGTTTCGTCCTTCTTTCTTCCTCCCCGTGGTGTTAAAGTTGCTCGAAGTATTTATATCAAACATTCGCGCTCGGGTGAAGCTCAGCGAAATAAAAGGGTTTGGTTTTGATCTACCGATGGTATTGGTTTTTCATTTCGGCTCTTCTTGGGTGACATTTTTCAAAATGTCACCCAAAAGCTAGGCATCACCACCAGTCGGCTTTTAATTTGAAGTTAGAAAACAGGCCAGCTGGAAAACATACCTGTGAACGTCCGGTTCCACATTCTGCGGGTGATTTCTGAGCCGTTGATTATGCTTCCGCCTTCACTCAGAGTTTCGTTCAATGCGATGGTGTAGAGAATCACCGCTTCGTGGAAAGCTGCGACGAAGTTGTTTACCTGCGTGACGGCAAACAAGCACGTGCTCGTTCGTTGAGGGTACTGTAATTTCATTAATTCGACCAATCCCCCTCCCCCGTAATACCGATCTTCCTGCCGTTTTTTTTTTCTCCTTTTTTGCAACTCCTTTCAGTCCACTGCAAAGTCTCGTTGGTACTAACTTCTGAGGTGCCTTGTGGCACGTTCTTGCGGGTCGCCTGACTCCCCCAGTTGGCGCGCTGGATTGCGACCCCCAGGCGTGGAGATACATGCGTGACCGAAACAATCTGTATTGCAATGTTAACTCCTCCTTTTCTTCCCGATCCCTCGCTGTCAGGTTACGCATACCTGAAGAGAATTGCGAAGAAACAATAGGTTCACCACTGAACGCCTTTTGCTTACCTCCTCGCTCCCAAAGGAGAAGTTGAACTTCTCGAGGGCCAGCTTTTTCACCTCCAGCGAGAAGTTTACAAAATCTTCCGTCTCGGGCGTCCTGGCGATGACGGTGAGGAGCGCCTCGTAGGCCTTCTGTGCCAGCGCGTTCTTCACGTCCGGATCGCCTCTGCGGAACCAGGGTTTGCGGCTGTCGTTGCGGCTGCACGGGAAAGGAAGAAGCAGAGCACGATGGACTGTGGTGACGCGAACCCAGGCACGCAACGAGTCATAGTAATTGAGAGAAGAACCGAACTACTCGTCTTTTAGCGAAACTGCGTCATAAGGAGTGCTCAGGTGCCGTTGTAATATTTCTGCTGGTAAGCTACACGCGTCACAGTTCACACCACTCCCTGTATTAAAATCCTATGACGCTGCGACATCCCCGGCCCCTCCACGGTCCGTCGGCAAGCAACAGGATGACCCCTCGGGGCCGTCCACTGGTTTGGATCCAGCTTACCGTTCGCTAGGCCTAGCAGCCCAGTCGGTGTGCCATTGCCGCATTCGGCGCCGTGCGGCTGTCTCACGTGTCGGAGAAGCTCGGCGTAGATCGATCCACGCATCTGATCGCGACGCCCACTGCTACAGACGCAGCTACTGACGTGGCACTCGACGGCCCACCAACAAAGGAGGTAACGCCACCGCTCCCACTACCTCCGGCTGACCCGTCCAGTCTACCGAAGCGCCTGTCGGACCAAACAGCACCCGCAGTCCCGACAGTGGACACAACTGCGCCTGCAGCCAAGCGGGTGTGTACACTCCAACCGTTGCGTGAACAAGCTACGTCACCGGCTGCCCCTCCACCCCATGGAGCGACCGGCGGTTCCCAAGGGGCCACGGGTAAGGCTACGAACCCCTCGACGTACAAGGTTGCAATCAAGCCTCGGGGGCGCTTCAACATTTCCTCGCTTCCAACGAAGACATTGCAACGGACGCTCGTCAGCTGCCTAGGAACGTCTGGATTTACCGGCTACGCGTACCACAATCGCACCAACTCAATATAAGTATGGTTGCCATCTCTTGAGGCTGTCCTGCCATTGTGCTCCCTGGATTGTATTCCTCTCACGCCTGAAAAGAGCCTGTCTATACAAGCGTACCTGCGATCAGGAACTGATATCAGGCGCTATGCCGTTTCCGGCGTGGACCCAGGAGAAAATCCAGAGACCTCCGGTCTGGCATCCGGTGCGCCACCCACCAGGTGCTCCTTGTTCGGTACATGGGCTCCGGCCGTACGTGCCTTGTTACTCTACGAGGCCCACTGGAGCCACCTGACCGTTTCATGTACAACGGGTGCGTACTTCGCCCACGTCCATACAAAGCCGGAGTGGTTCACTGTTATCGGTGCTTTCGTCAGGGACACATGAGCAAGTCGTGCCCATTCCCTTCACCAGAACCATCGGCTACCGATGCATCAGATGCACCAGCTACGCAGTCGGCTGCATCGCCGCAGACCGAATTTCGGTGTGGTCTGTGCCGTACAGATGACCATGCGATCACGGATAAAAAATGTCCCATTAAAAATGCAAAGCTATTCGTGCTAAGCGACGCGCGTGGCGGCGCCCGTCTGGGCCCAGTGAAATTCCCTACGTTTAACCGGTTTGGTTGCGTGGAGGACAAGGAGCAGGACACAATGGAGGAAGACAATATGGAGCCTCCGGAGAGCTCCCAGTCCGTCACAACAACATTGTCCCGGCCGACGTACCGCGACGTGCTCCCCCGCTCCCACCGCCAGCGGAATAAGCAAAGCCAAAGTGGAAAGGAACCTCCTGATACGGATGAGCTGGTTCAGGCAGACCATCAGTTAGCCCTCCTGCAAGCTGAGGTCACGAAGCTCACCCAGCTCCGTGCTCGGCTAATTCGTCGCCCGCAACGCCAGCAGCCTCCACAACACGGTCGTTCCAACCAGACCCGTTTCTCGTCCTTCAGCCTGACCCCGTCAAAGCCAGTCTCCTCTGCGCTTAACCACCAAGAACTCCTACACTTTGTGGTGACCGCTTACGCTAATCCATCCATACCTGGTCGGCGCTGTGGCTCCAGGAGCTCTGCGCCAGGCAAAGCCTCCATTTATGTACTTACGCCTTTACCACAAACTCCGATACCCCAAAACACGTTGTGCACGGCATGGCAAGAAGTGGTTGTGGTTAAGGTGCAACTGCCCCGATGCGCTGTAATTCTTGTGTCAGGCTATGCGCGCCCAGAGTTACTGGATATAGACAGTTGCTAAACTCCCCATAGCCCCCATGTATCGAAAGCCGGTCCTCGGTTGCCCCCCTGCGCCGGGGTAAGCACGGGGCAAGTTGACTAGCCTGTCGTCTGTCGGCAGGACGTTGAAGCAGTACTCAAGTGCTTGCGGCTGCTGCCGTAAGTCATAAAAAGAAAATCCGCAAAAACACAAGTAAATATTACGTAATTATTATGTTTTAATTTAAAAAGCAATCTTTATTTTACAGAAGAATTTTGAATAATAATAGTTTAGCGAAGTTCCGTTTTCATCTTCTAGGTGCCGCGCGCGTCGACTTGCCCCTCAGCTTCCACGGAGTGGGGGGGCTAGCGCCGCCCGGATTCTGAAGCGGAGTTTCGCAACTGTCTATATTGAGAAACTCTGATGCGCGCCCACATAGTGGACGTGCCCCTCGGCTACGATGGGGCTGGCTATCCTCGCAGCGCCGTTCGAACGCAGCCTGTCCCATACTTGCGGCTGGGGACTTTAATGCTCCTCATTGTGACTGGGATCACCCCACCTCAAGTGAACGCGGGCGTGTGTTACTGGACCACCTTAGTGATGCAAACTTTACGCTACTGAATGACATCGCATGCCCTACGCACCGATGTATTCATCCTCGGATGCCACCGTACTCACCGGGCTTAACATGGTGGCTTGGGGGTGATACGGTATCATGGGAGCGAGAAGCAGACTTCTGGGATAGTGACCGTCACCCCATTAGGATTGGCATTACCCCGAACTCGACGCGTCGCCTTCGGCGTAGCTGCACGGTGCTCAATAGGGATGACTTTTGGCGTAAAACCAACACAAACCTCACGGTGCTCAGCCCAGGTCCCGTCGCTGTTATTAGGCATGCTATGAATGAGGCCTCTCAGAAAACTTGGGTAGAGGAGTCCCGGCCAAAACCTGACCTCAGACTTTTGCAGCTTTGGGGCCAGCGCAAGCAAGCTGAAGTGGCTGCCTCCCGAGATACTTCGTCTGTGGAGGCTCGGATACGCTTACAACGGTTGACTGCGGTTGCCAGGCGTCATGAGAAGCGTCTGTGAAGGCAGCGATGGCTGAGCTGGTGTGAATCGCTCGGCCCATCAGCGACTACATCATCCATCTGGCGCACCTTTCGTGCGATGGAAAGTGGAGGGCGCACTCCGGATGCGGCAGCCAGTGCATGTTTGGCATCCGGCAAGACTTCCGACCAATTCACCACCAATGTTGCCCGCGCCTAATACCCTGCCTTCCAGCCAGTCCTTCCAGCCAGTAGCCCGTGCCTGTTTCGTCTGTCACACCAGGTTGGTTCGCCGCCCTCTGACGACGCGGCTCATGGAATTTAATCTGCTTTTACCATGGTTGAGTTCCTAGCTGCGATTGACCACACAAAACTTCGCACAACTCCGGGACCGGACGGCATTACATATGAGGTGTACAAGAACCTCGATGAACCAGCGCTTTAGCCATCTCCTCGACTACATCAACAAGGTTTGGCTCTCTGCCGAAATACCAGAGTCGTGGCTTCACGCTGATATTGTGCCTATACCAAAGCCAGGAAAGCCACCCGACCACCTTACCAATTTGCGCCCAATCGCCTTGACATCCACGATTGGCAAGCTTTTGGAGCGCGTGCTTGGACACCTTCCAATGGTACCACCCAGCCCAGATCGGGTTTAAACCTCGTATGGGTACAGAGGATGGGCTAGGCCATTTGTCGTCAATGGTGCTACAAGGCGGTCGTTCCCACAAAGTGCGGACAGCCCTTGCCATGGACATCCACAAGGCCTACGACAACGTCAGCCACGGGGCAATCGTGGAAACTCTCAGAAACCTTTGTCTACCAGTCAAGGTGTGCGCTTGCATCGAGACCTTTCTTACTGAAAGGTCTTTTTCTACACGAATCGGCGGGGCAAGCTATGCCCACTTCACACTAGAGCACTGCACAAGCCCGGGCCGGCCCGAAAGCCCGGGCCCGACCTGGCCCGCGGGCCGGGCCGGGCCGCCCGAAGTCGATTATTGGCGGGCCCGGAGCGGGCCCGAACTCAATGCCGAGGGCCCGGCCCGGGCTCGGGCTCGACGCCATTGGCCCGGGCCGGGCTCGGGCTTGAATTCATAGGCACGGCATTAATAGGTCCGACGTGAAGTGTAGAAAAGAGCATCAAAATGAATATTCTTAGTTTATTTTTCGCGCTTCTTGTTGTTTGTTGTACGCATTGTTTTAAAAAACGTGTTTTGCTAGGTCTGATGGTCACTATACTGCAATTTTAATGACATTTCTTGCACAGCATCAAGATTTTCTATTTTGTTGTATAACATACCAAAGATACGATTACAAGGAATGCCCAAAAGGGGGAGGACTTAATTCAGACATTCTGGAGCTCTGCACCTATGTCTATGTATGTACACGTGTGTTTTAGATGCCGCACCAATCAAAATGCGGCTGCCGTGGCCGGGAATGAAACTTGCGTTACAGAGAAGCACCACCGCTCAACAACTTATGCAGGTAAACTACTTCAACGCGCGTACATACTCGGTTCAAATGCGGATCGAAAAATGTCAGCAATACCAACTTGTACCGAGACAACCACGTGAAGTTGCCAAGAGTCTGCTCATCAAAGGTGATGATGTCTCTCGTGCAAGAATACGAGGTATTATTACGCCGATGTGGCGCGAACTGCAGACGGTGCGAGCTAAACTATGTGCACTTTTAAACCCTTATTTTTTGCGTTTCAGTTCATGACGTGCTTGTACAGACTAGATGCTCCGTCTGATCATCCGGAATATAATAAACAAACTTTCTTTAGCGTCAAAGACCGGGTCTGGTCACACACGCGCGGGCCCTCCCTAAGCCAAAAAATAAATTACCAGGCCGGGCCGGGCCCGGGCTTGAGATGGTGGGCCCGGGCCGGGCTCGGGCCAGGCTCACTTATGAATGCCCGGGCCCGGACCGGGCTCGGGCTAGGTGTTACGGGCGCGGATCGTGTTCGGGCTTCGCGAAGCGGGCTCGGGCCGGGCTTGGGCCCTAAAATCAGGCCCGTGCAGTGCTCTACTTCACGTCGGTTATTTCGCCCCTGCTTTTTAATATTACGATGTTGCCGCTTGCCTGGCATCTGAGCTCCATACCGGATCTGCATTTCCTCGTCTACGCGGACGACATAACGGTATGGACCGCACACCCAGACCTGCATCGCCAAAGCGTGTGCCTTCAACAAGCCCTGACAGACACGCAGACAAGGTGCGAATACGCTGGACTGGCACTTTCAGCGGATAAAACAGCGGTTAGGCCTGTGGCCAATGCTTGGGGCCGTCGCAAACTGGTGATTTCTCTCCTCACCCTCCAACTTTCCGGCCAACCCGTAGGCACTGCCACATCTCTTCGCTTGCTATGGCTGGAAATTTCTGCGTGTGGGTTGGCTGCCATGTGGCTTCGATCTGCCCGACAAAAAGCAGGCCAGATGCTTCACCTGATTCGACGCATCTCGCAGAAGTCTGGTGGCTCCTGCTCCAAGATGGCTCGGCTCCTGGTGAGGTCAGTACTGCAGCATCGACTGGTTTATCAGGCCAAATTCAAGTACGTGACTCAGACGGAGTGGGCCCGACTTGAGTCTATTAACGGAGCCGCAATGCGCACCATCACCTACTTCCCTAGAATGACCCGATACCATCGCTCCAAGCTGAGGCTCAGCTGAACACGCTCGACGAACTGGTAGAACAACGTCGCTCAGCTCGTATGCACAAACGTACTTTTGTTGCGGAAGCAGCGGCCTTAGCTAACTATATGGGGTGTTGCTTACCTGCTTCACCAGATCGCGCTGTAACCAAGCCGCAACTGCTGTATCACCAGGTTACCGACAATCGACCACTGACTCGACTTCACACTCGATCTACCGGAAAAGCATGTGCGTGAGGATCACTACTCACGGCTGAGTCCCAGCACGAGACGGTAGAGGCCTTCGTGGACGCTGGGGCCCAGGATGGCGTTTTATCCACTGTGATGCAGTGTCCCGTCCACCCTGATGCCTTCAAACTTGCTTCTACCAAACCATCCGCCCCCTGCCATCTCTACTGGCAGAGCTCACAGCCATCCGGGATGGCCTCCAGGTACTAACGTCGGCCTTACAGCGCGCCCCAGTGTGTTCCATCCTGCATCTATCTTTATATGGACTCTACGGCGGCAATACGGGATTTACGCCGAGTATCCAACAATTGCGCTATTTCAAGGGACATCCACACACTACTAGACACGTACCCCTGCCCTCTCCGGCTGTTGTGGGTCGGGCGGAATACGATCCCCGCCCACATTGCAGCCGATAGGGCTTGTCACCCTACGTCTATTCCTCGGCCGCTGCTAATGTTAACAACCGGACCAATAGAAAACTTTCTCCAACGGGAGGACGATCTGCGTCGCGCCACACGTGCCCTCATCCCACCGTGTGGAACGGGCCTCCCCAGTAGACTTGCTCGCTGGGAAGAGGTTTTGCTGTGCAGGCTTCGCGTTGGAGTGGCGCTTTCACCTGCTCTGACCCGGGCGTGGCCACCCCACTATCATGCCCCGTTTGATAACACCTGCCCCTTCTGCACAGCTCCTTCCGCACAAGCTAATGCGGACCACCTAATATGGGCATGTCCTGCACTAAACTCAGCCAGAAAGTGACACCTGAGAGGCACAGACATCCATCCTGGAAGACCCCCCGACCTTCAGCGGTGGCTCTAGAGACCCCACCACCGCTCCCTTCTTGCCTTCCTCCTAGAGATGGGTGCCCATCTGTACCTGTAAATATGTTTTTATGCCAACGGGCATTCTATCGCAAATAAAAAAACACGACTTCGTGGGTAGGAGCACATGAACGGTGGCGAAGAAACATGGTGTTCGCACGAATAAACCCTGACATGACATGTCGAGTTTCCTGAATAAATAAACAAAAATATTCTCTTTTAACAGTTGGTTCGAAATAATTGGTTCACACATACCACCACCCCAGATTATTCGACACTGCGTTCGTTTAAGCAGACAACTTAACACCCGGAGTGACGTGTCGTCCATGCATGTACTACCTAACCCTGAGGCATGGTGTGCGCTTGCTTCGGGTGGCCTATTATTCCTAGCATCACCCCCTTAATACATAGCATAAATTATGAGCAAACATCCCGCCGACTTCTAGGTGACGCCATGCAGGCCGTTCCTAATTTTTCGCCGTCTACAGCCGGGATGCGCGAGGAGCAGTAGAGCTTTTCAAGGTGCCACCGAGGTCTTCTCGTTGGCCAAGAAAACCTGACTCTCGCCCAAATGCGTTCAATGGTAAGTTCTCAGTACGAGCTGGCACAAGCGTGGGCGTCAGTGGGCCAGGCAGCTACGCACGTGCTTGGGCCCCGTCGGCCTCCGCCTTGAAACAGGCATGATGAGGCTAAGAGAATGAATACTCGCAACACAGTGCCCCGTGGCCCTTCTGCTACCCGAGGCCCTATGCGCTTTCCTTTTATCCCTGTTCAATGCCGCTATGTGCATTCGCCAGCGTTTCATAGCCCTGGATACTAGGAACACCGGCAAGGGGTTGTATATGTCACTTTCTCTCAGAACTACGACTCGCGGGGAAGCCATTCGAAAGCACCTTGTCTCGGGCTCTGAAGCGGACCTGCCTTCAAATAAGGCTGGCCAAACCTGCCGTCTCGGCGCAAGCACGTTGTTCGGATACTCTCGTAGCGTGCAAGTCCAGGGGGTTTCGCCGGGGGAGGTAATTTTCCCGGTGCATGCCGACGGAGCGAAACCGATGAGTGCGAAATGCAATTATGTCACTGCGTCGGCGATCAGGCCGATTTGCTCTGGCCCCCTGTTCGGCAATGACACGGACGTGGGCTAATGGGCTCTGCTGACACAACGTTCGCGGGGCACCGAGGTGAAGCAGAAGGGCTCGAGGAGTCGGCGCGCGCGTTCACTGCGGCAGGACAAGCGAGACGATTGTGTTGCTAGGCGGGCCGTGTACTTCGTGTCGCTCTCCAACTGCACTGCGCTACTGGCTGCTGCCTTTGCTTTGGCCTAAACTTCGATTCGTTTCAACGAGGGGCCTATGAAAATTTGTTTTTGTATTGCGACGGTTGATTTTTGCTAGTGGCAACATTATATATAGACACCCTTCCAAGTCACTGCCCTATTAGAGTTTCAACCCCATCTCCCTCTCCTTCTCTTTCTCTCTCTCTCTCTCTATATATATATATATATATATATATATATATATATATATATAAAAACAGGTAAGGGGTACGGACTACTGGATTAATAGGTCAAAACTTGTGTGCAGACACTTGGAGAACACTGACAAGGATTTTATAAACAGTTTCTAGAGTTGGGCCTTTCTTCGTCATGGGTTATTTTAGAATAGACAAACTATTACGCACACTTCGCCTCCGAGGGATTCCTTTTCTCCTCACCCTTCCCAAGGAGAGCCCTCGGGAAAAGTAAAACAGCAGGAATGTACAAGGGCGTCAGTTATCTTCTCGATGTTCTTTTCACCGGGGCTTCTCGAGAAGCCCCTTAGCGAAAAGATGCCGTATTTTTAATGTATTTTGAATGCATTTAATACATATATTAACTCTGTATTTATTCTGCATTATTTTGTCCACATTCGAAATGCATTTCGAATACATTGACAATGTATTTAAAATGTACCTCAAAAATACATAAGCAGTGCATGAAAAATATATATTTAATGCATTTGAAATGCATTAAAAATGCTCAGAAAATGTAATTTTAAATACGTGCAAAATGTATTAGTAATGCATTTTAAATGCACAGAAAATACTGCTTCAAATATACTCAAAATGTGTTACTAGTGTATACTAAATAAAACCTAAATACATTGAGAGATGCCATGGCAATGTGTCTTAGTGGAAATTGTTGCCGTTCAACTAGAAACTATCATATTGTAGTTTCAAAAAAAGTTTAATAGGCACTAGGCTAAAGATATACTCCATTGTGAAAATGTAAACCGGCCATGCTCGGAATGCGGGCCAGCAAATTACTTAAAAGAACAGCATGTATGCGCACAAATTGTCAGTTTGAAAGTTGTTTATTGTACACCTCAGTCGAGCGGCCAATTTCGCCATTACTAAGCAGCAGGAATGAATGCCCTTCAGCCACCTCGGTAGCCAGCGCAGATGAAGCGTTGTGCATCAGTCCTCGTACTTCGGATTCTCCACGCGGGAAATTTCACCAGCACCTGCAGTGAACAGAAAATGGGAAAATATTAGTGAAACACTTTTTTTAGAGGCAAATAAATGTCAAATCAATCAGGCCTTTTCTCTAGCCGTGACAACGTACCTCGCGAGCAAGAATTTTTTAGTTTCCCCTTCAGAGAAAAAAAAGCCCTCCGTGAGAACAATGCCCCTTTGAAGGACGTAAGACAATTTATGTAATGGTAAGCATAGTTTATATTGTCATGGGGCATCGGATCTTCAATACCATTTTTAAGAAAGAATGGTGGAAGGGGGGGGGGGGGGGCGGAGGCTTATGTTTGGACATTGTCTAGGGATAAAATTTAGCGAAAATTAGGAGAAAAAAAAAGACAGAGCTAAGATAACAACGTTACCAAACATGCAACAGAGTTCTTAAAGTTATGCTACTTCTCTTACTTAGGCGCTTGAAATGGTGGCAATTCTTGAAATGGTGGCAATTCTAGTTTTTAAACTAACTTGGACAAAACTGGTCTGTGACCTCACAGGACGCTAATAAAATAAGATAAGCAGTAATCTTATTAACTACAATTATTGTTATGTGTTGCATATTTCAGCGTCACCTTCTTCGGAGATTACGTTCTAAAAAAATAGTGCGCAGCGAAACAATTTAAAAATGCATGGGCAGGATTGCAGTAGAAAGCTTACATAAATGTCATTAGATTGGCGTGTGCACTCAACAATGCTTTCAAAGGAACGGCAAAGCAAGGTTATTTCGAAAAACAAGAAAAATTTCACGCCGTCCTTAAAATAACAAGCTCTCATATCGTAGGCACCTCACCGAAGCGATTAAAATAAGCAACGCCAGAAAACGTGTATTTGTGCTTGCACACACATGTAATTTTTTTGCTCTCCGCCGCACATCACCGGCAGGTAATTTTATACTTTTTGCTGTACACAGACAACGTCATCATTTAATTAGGGAGCAACGCGGAAAATAATTGTAAATGCTCGCGTCTTTAACACACAAAAAAGAGATAAACACCTGTTAGCGTCAGGGACCATCAAGTAAAAAGTATTTCCTTCATAAATACTCGTGAAACCTATAAGAAGCTCGTTTAAGTACACCCTTTAGACGCAAATGGGCAATTGCCGCTTCTAAACACACACAACCGCCAAGCAGCCCACGCTGTTTTCGGTGCCTTTGGGCACATTTTTGAAATTCTCAGGTGGCGTGGTCCAGTGCTAGCGCGTCGTGTTCCGCGTGCCTGTCACTCGACCACGAGCGCGCCGAAGGGCCTCTCGGAACGCGCACACGTGTTCGTGAATGCGCTACGAAATGAATACAGCAAGGATGGAAAAAGTTGCTAGGAAACACAAAAGAGGAAGGGTCCAACGTCCTGACGTATCGCGAAGTTTTGGGGGAGCAATCCAAGGAACAAAAGAGACGAACCCTACCGGGGGACCCGTTCCGAGAACCGAGGGGTCTCGTGCGGGGGAACTGGTTGCCTCCCTCGAAGTTCCCCCTCCTCACCCGCCTTTCTTCTCCTTCCTTCCTTTGCTGGTTCTTCGTTATGGGTGGCGGTAGGAACAGAAACTGATTGTAACTTAGCGGCTACTCTCATACAGTTTGTCTTAGATGGACAAATCATTTGTATTCCCTGGGCATGAAGCACTTTCGCTACTGCCACTTGCACCGAAGATTATGTGGGTCGCTTTTAACACTTTTGGTCACTTCGAAACAGACGGCATAAACTCTTTCATGGCTTTAGTTGACAGAATGGCGACATGCGACCGACAAAAATCGCGAAGGCTGCTCGTATTCTCGTAGGCCCGGCAATGCGCATCAGTCGGATGCATGTATGCCCCAAACTGGGTTATTTCCCCGTACGGCGGCTGCTGTGAACATGCGCAGCTGTGAGCAGCTGCTGCGAACAGAAAACAAAAGAAAGCTGCGTCCCTGGATGCACTTCGCAAATTTCTCAAGCGCGTAAACATGGACGGCGGACTTTCTGTGAACAGGCTGTGCAAAAAGCGTTCCTGGCTGTTATGTGTTTAATGCAAGTTTTAGTCCTCAATAAGTTAAGAACGGAATAACTCGATCTACAAGGAAACTCGTAGCAACGGTTCCCCGTCCACTCAGCAGGGCAGAGCTAAAAATTAGGCGCAAAAAGGGAAGCACTAAAATCCATTTTTTTACGTCTTTTGCTGTCGTTGATTTGTGAGTACATTCCCTTGCACGGCGTAGTTACGGTAGGAAATCTTGCTCGCAGGTGGAGGTAAGCTTAACAACCACGTGCGGATTTCATAAAGGGCATTAGCACTCTTCGATTGCAAGGCAAACATACGTCCATTAATGGACCTTTTTCCAGTACCGGTCCCTCTAGCGGCTGCCACGGCGAACTAAAATTGGCAGTAAGGCACACCCCCAAGAAAGTTTGGCTTTTGGAAAACTCGTGCACAAAATATCCTGGTCCTGCTGCCCCTCCCGCACTGACCCGTCACCCGCACCTTTCACATGAATGTCACGGTAGCAGGCGAACGTTCTCGTAACTAATCTGCCGTGTTCGAAGCGCCCCCCCCCCCCCCTTTTTTTTTTTCATTTTCGTAACCCCCTCACTGGCCGGCAGCCATGTGCTCGCAGCGTGGTCAGTCTCAAGCGTCTTCGCCCCTTTTTCTTAGAAAGCCATTATTGTATGCACGTACGAACCCACCAGGAGGAGTCCAAAGAGAGAGAGAAAAAAAAAAGAAAACGTGCAGATTATAGCCGCTCCCTAAGCAGAAAACCGAGGGGCGCGCTTTTGTTTATTTTGCCCGAGGCGCCTGCCAAGAATGGCGGACCGGCAGCCTGCGCATGCGCAGATCGCTACTGTAAAAAGGTCCATTGTAGTGCGACACCGTACACGCAAATAGCCGGTATATCATGCTTACCTTGGCTAGACGGCCAACGCCGCTGCAACGCGCCGTCCAAGCAGAGACTGCGTCCACCCGACGACCGCGCGTTGAGGAGTCCGAAAACACCACAGGACAGGCAAAAGAAACGCAGCGAAGGCAGACAAAACGTGAAAGAGGGGTGCGCCGCTCAACTCGCGCCGCAGGTGCCGGGCACAGGGAAGGAGGTAGTGAGCGACAGTGAGAGGCGCCGAGCTGCTCGCCCTCGCAAGCATAGCCAGGGTTGTCCATCTAAGGCGAATATTTTTCAGAAAAAGAAAATTTTCCAAGCCTCCAGAGCGATACCGTCGTAGCAACGCTGGCAAAGTGCAAATGTTTTCGTACAACTCGTTGAATTCGATGTTTTTGCTTTGCCGATTGCGTTGGAACACCGCCGCTTACATATTTGTACACCGAGTTTCTCTCTAATACGCAGAGTTATGTAGACAGCGCAGTAAGTGAAAGTATCTCTCTCAGTTTCTTTTATTATAAGGAAACATCGAGGAGAAATTCTCAGAACGTTTATTCATTTGAGATGTATTTTATCCGGCACTTCAGATATGCTTTACGTGAATCTTACAATTCAGCAACTGAAGCAGCGCCTGCCGTGTACTCGAAATGTATTTCGGCAAAGCTTTATGAATACATTTAAAATGTATTTTCAATAAGTATTTTTAATGCATTGAGAGTGTATTTCTACCATGTTCGTTCCACAAACGTAAAAGGCATTTGAAATATATTTCGAATATATTCGGAGTATATTTCCATGCTTCAGCACACTTTTAAAGTATACTCAGAGTGCTGTTGTAAATGTAGTTAGGTAAGTGTATTTTTATAATATTTACAGTGCATTTACACCATGACCGTTTGGCGGGAAGAAATACATTTTCAATATATTCTGAATGCCTTAAGCGCACATTTGTGAGGTTCAGTGCATTTTTAATCTATTTGGAGGGTACTTAAAAGCACTGTATTTTTCCCGCATTTTAAATAATGTATTTTCAATATTTACTAAAAATTGAGAAAATGCAATTTTTAATGCACTTAAAATACATTTACAAATACAAAGCATATTTGAAATGCACTTCAAGCGTACTCGTACGTATTTCAAACGTATTACTTTTCGCTAAGGGTCCTCCAAGCCGCGGTAGCGCTGGGGATCTGACCCCGGGTATCCTCAACCGACAAACTCAGCCTTCGATACAAAAACTGTACATTTATTTACAGCCCGGCGGGCGACTAAAAAACAGTACTCGCGCGGAGCCCGAAGACGACGGGCCGAGATCTCTTGCGCCCGGACCGCGTCTCCTTGTCTTATCTTCCCTTCCTCTTGCCGCTCAGGGCCAGGGAAGAAGGAAAAAAAATGGCCGCGTATCTGCTCCTTTCATTGCAAATGACGTCAAAAGACGATAGTCTTTATCGGCTTTTGCGAAGTAAATGCCTCCCTTCGCTTTACCGCTCACCTCTCATGTTGTTCCTCTTGCGTCGCGCACCTCCCAAGGTAAAGACGCCAAATGTTTGCTTAAATCATTTTAAATTTTGCGCGTTCCACTGCTCGAAACCGGGTGTCTCGATGCGAACGCTGCCGTACGGCGAAGACGCGCGTTAATCGAGGCACCCTACTTCAACGTTTATAGAACCGCGTTTCCCTACTCCACGTGCGTTGCAAGCAGAACATGGAACCTACCTAGTGGAACCTTGCGTAACTGTTGCCGGTTGATTTCTTAAAATGGCGCCAGAAGCTATAGTGGCGCGGGCGACAGCAGGCGACGGCGGAGTGAATTCTTTTTCTGCAGTTGATGAAGTATTTAATTTCGCAAAAGTCAAGCATGTTTGAATTTTTAAAAAGGAACACTGCAGATATCACGTCTGTATTGATTTGTTGTCTCATATTTGCGTAATGTCTTGTTCTTCTTCAACAATGTTGACAAGTATGAACATTACACCGGACCAAGACGGGTAGATTTAGCTATGACTATATAAGACTATTGCGCAGGCATTCCTTTGCTTTGGCCGGGTGGCTGAATCGAGTCAAAGACAGACAGACGGACAGACACACAGACATACAGACATACAGACAGACCAAAATTTCTGGGTTTAAGTAGCCCAAGAAAGACTATCGTCTTTAAAACGGTCGTCTTCGTCGGTGGCCATCCCATGTGGTGGCAGTTAGGACGTCTGGTGCGAGCAGGCACGGCCTTTGTCGGAATGGCGGCGTTCGAAAGCGCCGCGGAACACGTGCTTTCCATTTCCGCGCTGCTCGCCCCAGGGCCCGCGCCAGTTCGTGCGTCGAAGCGCCCGACAGCGTCGGTACAACTTTTTGCAAGGGGGGGGGGAAGGCATGCATTAGCGGTCGGGGGGGGTGGGGGGTGGAGGGGGATGGTTTGATAGCCCCAAAAAGAAAAAAAGGCGCTATTTGTGGTTACAAAAATTACAAACAGCGAATTAGAACCAGACTTGGCGAATATACATTGAATTTTATTAGCGAACAAAGAAATAAAGTTAATAGAGAAAATACAATAAGAAAATGCGAAAAGTTACTATCACTTTGTAAAGAAGAGTGGTCAGCCTCGCTGCGTGAGGGCTCTCAACTCATGCCAACTGACCACCAGCACACAGCACAATACGTTCACATGCATAGAACTGCACTCCGTCAATCTTCCTTGAATAGCATCTGCAGACGCCTCGGGTTTTTCAGGGTAAATTGCGAGATGACATGTGTGATGGAGTCTATTGAAATGACTCACACAATATACTACTGGCCTCTCTGACTTTCAATGCAGTACAGGCGTACAAGCGTTTTGAGGGGCTGATTTATAGGTTTTGTTTCGGGGCTTGGGTGGTGCCAACATTTCGCAATTTCGAAGGAAAGGGTGTACAAGGTCATGGGACGGTACGGGAGGATGTTACACTCTCCCTACTAAGTGTAGCGATGAAGATTGTTTGCTAGATATAGCTGCAAATTTGTCCGAAAACTGAAGTTCTTGCGGTAAGACTGCATAAATCTGGAGTTAAAAAAACCAAAAAAGTCAAACCTTTCAGAATTGTTCGCTATCTTCAATAGCCAGCACAGGCAGTCTGTTTCACTGCCGTCACATGACCGGCAATGTTAGTCAGTGTCTAAAGTGCAATGTTTACCGCAGTCCTGAAGGGTGTTCCATACGGATACGCAGGACCTGAGTGTGCTAATCATTTGAGTAGCGTGGATTGTTGGGCTAGTTGGTTCACGTGCATAATTAAAGAAAAACTTTGCTCTAAAGTACGGGACAAAGGAGAGAACGTCGGTGTCGTTCTCTCCTCTCTTCCGTCCTTCAGGGCAAAGTTATTTTAATTATGGGCCAACCAAGCTGTGCAGCTTTTTTGTAGTGCATAAAAATATCCGAATCTCCAGGCAGCCCCCCCTTCCGGACGACCATGGGAATGTAACAAGAACAAGAATACCAATGCTGTCTTTCGCGCCCAGAGTGGGGACCGAACCCACGCCTTTCGATTAGATCTCGAATGCCTTACCAATTCGGCTATCTGGGCGACTGTGTTCTCCTTCACTTTCTGGGGTATTTATATTTACTACAACTGTATCTGATGCTTGAGGGTGGTAGCCAGCGCCACTCAGACTACACGGGGAGAAGGGGACCTTCTTTTCAACCCCCGGGGCGTGACGCGGACGTCTACAGCCTGTCATAAGCGGGTAACTGGCGGGAAACCCTCTTACGCTACCTTGGCATCAAGGCTGCCAGAACCGAGGCCCTCGCTAAGCTTTCGCATATAATAGGGTTTGGAAATGAGGGGCTCGTTAGGAAAATACAGAAAGAAATGCCGGCAGTCTACAACGCCAAAGAAGGCATAGGGGAATGGTTAGACTATTTTTTACCGTTAGTGACGTTACATTATTATTATATTTTATTAATTACGTGAGAAAGAAACAAAGAAAAACACGCGCCCAGAGTGGGGACCGAACCCACGCCTTTCGATTAGATCTCGAATGCCTTACCAATTCGGCTATCTGGGCGACTCTGTTCTCCTTCACTTTCTGGGGTATTTATATTTACTACAACTGTATCTGATGCTTGAGTGTGGTAGCCAGCGCCACTCAGACTACACGGGGAGAAGGGGACCTTCTTTATAACGACCTCGGTCGCTAAGAACTCGAGAAGGTCCATGGCGTAAGAAAATATTCTGCAAAAAGAAAAAGAAAATATATATAGAAAAAGAAAATATATATATTGAAAAAGAAGATTAGCTATGCTCTCCAAAAAGAATCAGGGTCGTCATTTCCCAGAATGGTTCATGTTGATCAGTGTGAGCAGCGCCATCGTGAGCATCACGAGAGTCGGGAATCCACATCGCCATTGTTTGGAGCTACGGGGTTCTCTCTGACTGCTACAGTTTGTTCGTTCCTGTTTTTTTTTAATGAGCGTTTATTTTACCGCAGGGCATATGTATGGGGGTATGAGTTGATACGAAAGGTGATTAGATGGACATGAAAATGTTCGCTTCGCGGATGAAGTCTAGGAGTGAACGATGATGGCGCCCATGTATCCATGTGGCTTATGCGGGGGCGTCGTCTACGCGGTGGCACATCGCTGCAAGGTGCCGCAGTCTAGTCGGCCTAACCTCATCCTACCCTTTTACCACACATCCTTACCATATATACCCCGAACAGTCGGAGTGGCGCTGGCTACCACCCGAAGCACACGAAACAATTACCGTAACATAAATACCCGAGAAACTGGAGGGGAGCACAGTCCCGCCGGCACTGTAGTGGTCATCGCACCAGAGGCGTAATCTGGAGGTCGAGGGTTCGCATCCCACCCGGCAAGCACGTCTTCTTTTAAAAAAACTATAGCTGCTTCAACGATAATAAAATGACCCACATTTTCTCCGTCGCTTTTCTTAGCTTTTCTTGACTACCTATACAGTCAAACCCGTTTATAGCGAACTGCAATATGCACCGCAATTAGTTCGATATATCCAATAGTTCGATATAGCTGAACCCGCCTATAACGAGCTTATTGTTACGAGTTCACAATCCGCGGGAGCCCCCACCCCCTCCCCAACTCCCCCATCCGCGTATGCAGAAACGAACACAGTACAGTAGCCATTACCAGACCAAAATAATCCATTTATTGCAAGTATCAAAGCTACTTTCTGCCTTAACTGCCCACGTTGCAAAAAAAAAAACGGTGATTTTTGTTTTCACTTTTGTTTTGGCGGCTTCAACTAGTATAGCATTCTCTACACGAAACATTGTTTGCACCAGTTCGAGTCCGTGTCCTCAAAAATCTAAGAAGCATTGGCGGAGCACATCGACTGCCGAAAGCGCTTCGTTATAAGCGTAGGACAGATTTCACTGGCGACATCATCGGGAACGTTGGCGAACTCTTCCCACAGTTCACCGATGCTGCTGTCTTGGTCCGCACTCACTGACTGGGCGGGTTCCGTCGCGACTCCCGCGCATCGGAAACAGTTCCGGAAAGTATTGGGCGTCACGTCGCTCCGTGCGAGGCGCAATGTCTCAGTCGCGGCTCTTGCTCCGTGGTCGCTGCCAATCCAGATCTCAATCGCCGCTCCGAGATCATGCATTTCGGCGGCCGTTCTAGGCGCCCAGAGTTCGATATATCGGATGTAAACTTCGTTATAAGGAATATGTTTCCCATGTATTTACGTAACTGAATTATTTTTGTTCGATATATAGCATAATTCGCTCTATCCGGGTTCGTTATAGCCGGGTTTGACTGTATACCCTTATTTCTGTCTCTCTCTATTTTTATATTTATGACGTTTTGCCGCTACTGAGCATGCGCAGCGAGCTAAGCATCGCCATTCAGCGCTTCCTTCACCATATACGCAGAAGCGAGGGCTCAGAGGCGCCTCCTCCTCTGCCCTGTCAATTCCCGTCAGAGAATATTTGCTCAGAACTATTCTGGGTGATCTGGGCAGTGTAGGCCACAGAAGCAAGGATGCTGTAGACTGGTTTTCCGTCGTGTTTCACCTGGGTGCGCTCCCGGTTATAACGCTTTAGCCCGAGCAAGAACAACACGTCTCCATTTCGATAGCAGTGTAGAGAATGCCTGCATGAAAAACCGGTGTTCATACGAGCTTGTTGGTACATACCTAGTTTGATAACAGCGCTAGGGCAGGACACAGACGAGGCGACACGAGAGTCGGCGCTGACTCCAGAACGCGACGGGGACGGCCACAGGAAAATTCCTCCTCCAAAGGAGACTGCTACGTGTAAGACAAAGGTGTGCGAATCGGCGCTTGCCTCGCTTCGGTACTAAGGGACTTGTTGCTTGCACGCTACGACCGGAAACTTGGCGGTAGTCGAACTGTGCGGGTTTTTCGATACGTGGATGATTTTTCAGTTTCCTTCGAGCGCATGACATGACACGACAAAGACTTTATTGAAGCGCCTGCAGTAGGCACCCCGTTGCCGGGATACCAAGACACGGCCTAACGTCGGTCCTGTCTGGACCCTCTACTCGTCAGCGTCCTCCCTAGTCACCCCAGGCTAGTCGCCTTTACCCCGAGGGCTGTGTGACGCCTCGCAGATTTCGCTCGGTCGCTGTTTTTCGAGGGCCTCCAGGATCTGCTCGACGGCCAGGAGCTGGTCTTCCTTATCATAGCTGATCTTGCTGGCATCAGATGCTGCTGGCATCAGATGGGGTCCAGCTTTTCTGATCAAGTTGACAGGCTGACCAAGGCAGGATTTCCCGCTCCCATGCTGTTCGGTATATCGGAAACCCTCATGATGGAACTACGAAGGCGAAAAACAGTGGAAGAGCACGATGAGGCAGAACGAAAAAAGTGGGCGGTCGTTCCACATAATATTCATGAGGTTTCCCATAAACTCAAGAAGGTCGCTGCTCGAGTCGGAGTAACTGCGGTGTCCAGCGCCCCCCCCAAAAAATTAAGCGGTCTGTGCAGCAGAGTAAATCCTGAAAAAAACTTTCACGAGACTTTGCTCTAAGAGGCACGCACAGCGGTTTGCAGATTGCCCATCAGAGGTAGTGTACCCCATTCCGCTGTCTTGCGGTAAGTCATACCCGGGCCAAACAGGCCGATGCCTAGACAACCGGCGACGGGAACACGCCTGCCACCAAGAAACAGGAAAAGGCAGCAATCTAGCCCTTCACTGTGCGAAGTGTGGATACAAGCCCAGAATTGAAGAGACACGTGAGCTAAAAAATTCCCCGCATTTCCCCGAGGGGGAGAATGTGAAAGTGCGAATGCACGGTTGTCGGCCCGCTTGCGGCGCTTGCGCTCGGCCCCCGCAGCCCACCGCCTCGCCGCCTTCTCTTCCATCTCTTCCATCGGGTTTGTAGTATCACGTGTACACCACGCAGTTATCAAGCCGCTATAACGCCGCTGAGTCGCCACCGCACGCCGCTGACGACGTAGTTTGAATGCGTTAAAGATATAAGGCGCGTTACTGACACCGATATCAGCGTCGCGTCCGTGGCCTATTCGGTAGAGCGTCGGGCTGCGGCCCGCAAAGTCCTCGGATCGAAACCTGGCGCCGGATGCTGTTTCTTTTTTAAATATAGAGGAGCACTGCGGACGCCGCCGCCGCCGGCGGTGGATGGTTTGGGGTCGCTTATAAAGTGCATTCGCACTTAAAAGATATAAGGAGCAACACACCGGGGAAATCTTTCAGGCCCGCATCATCCATACACGAAATGGCAATTCCGTCAGCATGGCGTCGATTAATTGACTTGCACAAAAAGGAGCACCATTACCTAACTCAAGGCTCGTAATCTTTGCGCATGCGCATTTTTATAGAAACAAGACCTTACCTTCGCAATTTCGTGATTTTATGTGTTTAATTGTTTTTTTTATTTCACGGGGTACATATTCAGCTGCAGCGAAATAAACCCTTTGTTCTTAGTCAGCGCCAACTCTCGTGTCGTCTCCTCTGTGTCCTGTCCAGCGCTGTTATCATACTAAGCATGCACCAAGTTTCACAGCAAAAGTCAAGTTTGCCCACCTGGTGAACAGCTCGACCGAAAAGAAGACGTACTCGCCGCTTCCCACCATGTTGAGGTCGAGGGCAGCCAGCATGATCTCCCGGATCGTGTCCGGCGAAGCGCACATCAGGATGACTGCAAGTAGAACGCAACGACTTTGTACTGCGGCCGGAGCCAGCCACGTACACTCCCTTATTGAGGCAATGTTCAATATATGGCACACAGCTGATCATGGAATATTTGAGGATCGATTTGAGGAACTTTAAAGTACGCCTGCGCTTCTCATACAGCTGCTCATCGAACTTGGGACTCGGCCCAATGAGCACGCCTCGCCCTGGCTTCGGAAGTACCGTGCACACCGTGCCCATCGAAGTACGCGTTTCTGCCGACCCAGTGTTTCTCGCGTGATCAACTCGAAGCCTGGTTTATGCGGGCGGGCCTGTCCGCCACCACTGCGGATTGACGTCTCCGTGATCCACAGGACGGACCGAGTCGCGTGATTCGCGGTTCAGGTCCGGCCCAGTCCCACTCATCGCAAAACGAACACGAATGGGCCGACCACTGGGCTGGCCCGGAGGGAGTAGTCCTCCCCTACACTTTCTTGCCTATGTCAATATTACGGCGAAAGCCGTAAGCACACCATTCTTCAAAAAAGCAGCGCCGTTGTTGTTGTTGCCCGGCAAAGAAAATAATAAATAACCGATGAGTGATCCGACAAGATTCGAACCCCGGTCTGCACAGTTGCAGCCCAGTACTCCACCAACTGAGCTGCCTCCGCTTCTTAGATAGTCTTTCTTGGCCTACTTAAACGCAGAAATTTTGGTCTGTCTGTCTGTCTGTCTGTCTGTCTGTCTGTCTGTCTGTCTGTCTGTCTGTCTGTCTGTCTTGAAATGATAAATTTATTATCAAAAAATTCGTGTATCAATGATACAACGTAACAACCAGAAACAATTAAACAAGTGCAGCGCCTGTCGCTACAAAACTAATAGAGAGCGAAAGCTGCCAGTTACAGACACTTACAGAAACACATAAACAGTTTCAAGTTGATTGTAGACAAAAGATTAACATACAAACAATTTAGAGTTGCTTACAACCAAAAGATTAACATGCGAGGAAAACAATGATACAAAAACATTCGCTTCAAGAATGCAGCAATATACAAAACAGGGTTGGTTTTATGTCACGACGGGTACTGTACCGCACTAACACTCAATTCTAACACCAAAATGAATTGTTACAACGAAAATTCCTAAGGACACATGTCTGGAAAACTGGCATAAATAATAACCTTTTTGTTCGAAACCTCAATAAACTGGGTAGACCAATGTCACAGAAACTCTTCCTCACCCAAAAGGGCCAACTCGCCTTCCAAAAAGGTCACGAGGTGTTGTCTGAAGAAGGAAAGCAAGGGCCACTGCATACGTAGCCTGCGATTCTGTGCTACGGCCCTGCAGCGATTACGCCATAGTATATAATCGCCAATCACTACGAATAGTTTGCCAAGGGGAGTGTCAGGGCACTGTTCTCTCAGTTGATACCATGCAAGCCCCAAACTTGGAGCGGCACGGTGAATGATGCGCCAAAAGCAACGCGCAACAGTGCAGCTTGAGAACGTGTGAGCCGTGGATTCTGGTTGACCGCAGTTGGGACAGGAAGAGTTCGGTGTTACTCCCCAGCGAAATAATCTATCTTTTGTGGGAAGAAATCGCCACGCTTTTCGCCACTGGATGTTTTTGGCGTCCTCAGGCAGCCTACCTGAAGTCAGCCGTAACCAGGAGAAATCTGGTGGATCCATACGTCTGCCCGACCTCGCAGTAACGATTTTTTCACACAGCCTGGTAGGTTTTTCATTCACAAAATCGAGATCAGCATCCAGTGCACGAATTTCCTTAGCTAAAGTAATGACGGCCTTGAACAGTCTCGACGGGAAAGCTGCACTGGGGTGCAGGTTTCTGGCCATAGTTGGACAAAGAACCCGTCTAGAAGGACCGAGAAAGTACAGGATCAAAGGTCTGCCCTGAGCTTCTACGTCACTGAGAAGTGAAGAGACGACTCTAAGGGCCAACGACTGGCTCATGAGGTCGATGCAAGGGAGACTATAACCCCCATAGCGGCGTGGGAGGCGCAGGGCATCTCTCGCTAAACGCTCCGTGCTTCCATCCCAAAAGAAAGAAAAAATGTCGCGGGACACTTTGTGCATAACGGGATTGGGAGGCAGCATAATCCTGGAGACAAAAAAGAATTTAGCAAGAAAAACGCATTTACTCAGATACGATTTCTCCGAAAAAGAGAAGTTGAAAGACCTAGCCCGGGAAACATCCTTTTGAATATCCTCAACTAACTCGGGCCACATGTCTGGAGAAATACCTTCTTCGGTAAATTTGATGCCTACCCGCCGCGGTGGCTCAGTGGCTAAGGCGTTGCGCTGCTGAGCACGAGGTCGCGGGTTCGATTCCCGGCCGCGGCGGCCGCTTTTCTGATGGAGGCGAAAAGCAAAAACGCCCGTGTGTACGAGATTTCGGCGCACGATAAAGATCCCCAGGTGGTCAAAATTAATCCGGAGCCATCCACTACGGCGCGCCTCATCGCCTGCGTTGCGTCGGCGCGTTAAACCCCAGAATCAATCAATTAAATTTGATGCCGAGAATCATCAGGTCTCGAACTATTTTTAAGTTATGAATGGGGGCGAGTGTAGCGTTTCCCAGAGGGAGGACAGCACTTTTTGTGACATTTAACTCGGCACCTGAAAGTCGAGCATAAGACTCGAAGTCCCCTAAAACAGCCGTGAGGCTATCAGTGTCCCGGATAAAAATAGTGACGTCATCTGCGTACGCAGACACTTTAACAGAGCCTTGTCCGGGCAAGGGGGGACCCCTAAATTTGGGGTTATCAACGAGTTTTCTGATGAAGGGGTCTAGACATAAGACAAACACAAGCGACGACAAGGGGCATCCTTGTCTGACACCTCTATGAATTGCAATTTCACCCTGTACCACACCAATAATGACCAGGTCACTGGATAAATTATCATATAATTCTTGGAGAACCTGAACAAATTCAGAGGGAAACCCATATGCCTGCAACATGGCAAGCAAGTATGAATGATTGACCCTATCAAATGCCTATTTTTGCTCTAAAAAGACACACAGGCCTGCAATACCAGTTTGGTGCGTATAGGCTAGTATGTCTCGGGTTGCTAAGTGCCGAAAAAATATTTCTGTATGTCTGTGACTCGATTCAGCCACCCGGCCAAAGTAAGATGCTCACTGCACAATAGTCTTATATACTCACAGCCAAACGTAAACATCTAAGCCCGATTTTAATGTTCATACTTGTCAACTTTGTTGAGCAAGAACAAGACATTACGCATTTATAAGACAGGAAATTAGTACACAAGAGATATTTACAGTGTTCCTTTATTTAAAAGTTCATGGATGCTTGGTTTTTCGATAGCAAATGATATTCCACATCTACTGCAGAATATGAAAAACCACGTGACAACAGCAATGAAAGATGATGATGATGTACAGGCTGATCTTGGCAGGCACCCACAATGGGGGATTGGTCAGGGCTAAATGGGTTGTTCCATTAGCTAGGTTCAACGTTCTGCTTGGAACGCACGTGGAGCACGGCCACGCGGTTCTAAAAACCTTGAAGTCGGCCGCCTCGATTCACGCGCGTCACTGCCGTACTGCAGCGCTGGCATCGATGAGCCCGGACTGTAACACTGGAACGCGGTAAATTCAAATCATCTTGAGAAAACCCTTGGTGTGTTTACCTTGGGATGAGCGCGACGGTACAGGAACACCATGAGAGGTGAGGGGGAGAGAAAAAGGGGGCATTCCTTGGCAAATATCTACAAAGACTATCGTCTTTTGATGATATTTGCAACGAAAGGAGCTGGTACGTGGCCACTTTTTTCTCTTCACTGCGTGAAATACTAGCCCGAAAAGCGTTTAAATCACACCCTAGCTACAATGGCAGTACGTTCACTGACCTATATTTTAAACGTAAGCAGGCACACGCTCTCCTCAAGAAGATGCAACCCGCCTGGGAGGCTGCGATTATGCCACATAGACACTATACAGAAGCGCACATTGTTCACGAAAAATTGACTTTGTTACCCTAGGTTCCTCTGCATTGCGGTCAATCATGCGACACTTCCGTAGGCTAAACAATCCGGTCAGCACAAGAAGGTGGTAGGGCATAAAGCAGTTTTCCATCAATGGCAAGGATAGTATACTGTAGGGGGTGATACCTATGTCGAGTCCGCTGCAGAACACCCCCTCCAAAAAAGCATCATCCCGACACAAAACAAAGCAGCGATCAATTGTCTCGCGCACATATACAGCTTTACTACTCAGCCAAGTTTTACCAGGCAACGTGAAGGTGAGCAGCTTAGAAAAAGGTTTCGCAACCGCCTAGAGGCACATTTTTGTACTCGCTTCAACTCACTATTGTCTAAAATCACCAGATATCAGTGGTTGGCGGTAAACGGGCGCCGGAAGTGAAATTTTAATTAAAACACCGGTCAACTCCTTCCTGCTGATTGTACAGGTACTTGAGGCCAAAACGAACAATTAGAAACTGGAAAGTGCCAGCAACCTCTATAAGAAAGCCCCAGGTTGGCTTAGGATTTTCGAGGTTGGTTGGAGCAAATAAAAAAGGCAAATCAGCATTCAATTTGCGCTGAATAAAAGCCTTTACAACCTGATGATCAGCCGTTATGAAAAAGAACAGCGAGACTAGGTGATCTACAAACAAATGCACCAATCCAAAACACCACCACACCGTACAGGGTCACTGAAGGCAACTACCACGTCGGGATGAGACGAAAGTTCATAAAATATAAACTTCATAGTCTTCCCCGTAGTTCATAGTCTCCCCCGTAGCCCTCTCTCCGTTTATTCGAAGGCGAAAGGTGCTTCAATTGCCGAGAAATTACACATTGTGAAACGCGTTTTATATATCACGCCATTTCGTGACGTTTTACGTGACTTAAACGGAGTCAGGACGCGAGTACGACGGCGGTGTGGTTTAGCAGGAAAACTAAAACCTACCAAGCGAATCATCGCCGCCGCAGGAGCCATTAGTCGCGCTCTCGGCGCCTACGAGCAAACAACTTGCCCGTCATACACGTTCGCAGGCTGCCGCTCGGTGGGCGCCAACCATGGAGGAAAGAAAAGGTTAGGAGAGGCCCTGACGTCACATTTGTCAAGCCTAGTCCCGCCATGACTTGAGCCCACTGAGCCCAGCACTCTATCCCATCATCATTTGCTGTCTCCGGTTTGATTTGACTAACATGGCGTCGCCCTGCCCTCCCGCTTCGAAGCGAAAACAGCTTCGTCGCTAGATCCTCGGTGCGATGTCATGTTCTAAGCTGTTGATTTCGCCTTCAATTTGCCCATTCTGACCCTCACCCAAAGTTTCAATCGAAAAACGGCCTTCATTTTTGAGATAGAAGGACGATTTTTCAGCTCCTAAAGGGACCCAGAAAAGCCTTGTGTAAAAGTTACAAAAGGCCTTTATTGTCGCGTAGTACCAATGTAGCGATGCAATGCCGTTGGAATTATTGATCTACATTCAGTATCAGGTGCCCCAGAAGCAATTAAGTGCGCCTCTCCCCCCTTGCCGATCGATTCCTCCTCCCTCTCTGCTTCTTTCAAAGCAGCTGGAAACACTGGGAATAGCCATGCGACATCGCGACCCTCGACTTCCGTTCTGCGCTAGCTACATTCCTGCGCCTAGGCACGCGTCAATCGCTGCAGACCCGACTTTGCCTCGGGATTGCGCAGGAAGGAGGAAGAGCAGCCGAAGGCCAATGGCAGTGACGTTGCCGGCGACCGGCGATCGGCCGAATAAAGGGGGCGCCTCGCCGTTGCGTCGCCGCGGTTGGCGTTGCGTCAGCCGCGGTCAGCTCGCTGCGGTGGCGCGCTCATCGGCTGAGAAAGGCGATCTTCAAAAATTGTTTACAAATTATCCGTACAACGTATGGGGCTCACACTTGGCTCAAAAATCCCCCGTTATGTGTTCTACCACCTGAATGCATTTGATTGCCACCTTCACAAAGCTTTTCTGGGTCCCTTTAAGCCTGGCAAAGGTAGCGTTTGTCGTCGTCATAGCAACAGGCTCACGGGATGGCGAACGCAGACGACGGGAGCATTAGAGAGTCTCCCGTACGCTACGCTAAGGTTAGCGGGTAGCGGGACCGGACTGCGCATGCGCGCGCGGGGAGTGCGAGGAGGTTGCCCCTCAGCGGAGGGAAAGAGCGGGCATGGCGAAGGCAGGCCGCGCGGAACTAATCCACCCCACCGTGACGAATTTGCTCTCCCCAGTCGCGCCCCGCTACCCGCCGCCGTAGCGTTAGCGGACGGAGCACGCTATGCTAAAACTCTCTATTGTTTGGGGTCGTACAGAACTGCGGTCTTCGCGCGCTACGTCTCAACAGCGATACATTTCACTTCACTTCACAACAAAGAAACACAAAGTGAGCAAAGAACGAACTGTGGCTCTCGCCAACGCTGAGCGAAGGGGATTTTCCCGGCAGGTCGCCGGCGGCGGCAGCGGCTCGCTCCGTCAATCTCAACGCGACGTAAGCGCCGCTGCGGCCGGGGTACGAGTTAAGGCCGCCTCCGACGGCGGATTTTTCAAACTGGCCTAATCTAAAAACGTTTGTCGTAGCGACTGCGCTGGTTTGCAAGCGTATCGTGGCAGCCACATACCAAGCGCCTTAAAAATGTTTCCGTTCTATTCGCCCAAATTTGGCCGCCGCAGTTGTAAACAAGTAAGCAACATTGTCTATGGGCTCAAGAAAAATCACGTGACTTCCTCCACACTTTTCGCAATGAATTGGGGTGCTAGGGGCCTTCCCTGAGTATTTTTTCCTCCATGGCGCCAACCTTGGTGCCGCACGGGACGTGCGATAGTGGTTGAAAATATGAATGTGCCGCGCGGAATTTTCTTCACCAACAAAACGTATAGCGGACAGCGCAACCGCAGCAAAAACGACGTCAGGGTACGCTTATGCAATGCAGTTTGTTAGAGATTGTGTGGTCTCAGTCGCTTCGATGCCCTCGGCTTGATACATGGCGCCATCTATTAGTCCCACTTGTAACCGCGCCCAATGCCTAATGGGAAAACAAGCCTAGCTACTCCGGTGGACAAACATCTGAACGGCAGTACGTGTGCATTTGCGTGCCATTACTATGGGGCCATTACCGAGTGGTGCCATCGATGGTAGATGGAAATTAATGTAGAAAAAACAAAAGATATCTCGTTTTCTACGCTCGCCAACACGCCTTCGAATTCTTATACGATTGACAACCTTCATATCGAACAAGTTGACTGTTTTAAATATCTGGGCGTCTTTTTCACACCTGACTTGGCTTGGGATACGCACGTAGATTATATCACCAAAAAACCTTTAAAAAGTTAGGCCTTCTTAAACGCCGACTATCACTCGCACACGCTGAAACGAAAATGCATGCTTATACTTCCCTGACAAGGACATCTTTAGAATATGCATCAATGATATGGCATCCAAATAGCTCTACTTTGACCAAGCGCCTCGAATGAGCTCAGAATAAGGCTGCCAGGTTTATTTTATCTTCTTACCCATCATTCAACAGTGTTGCCCTTTTAAAACGCACACTCAATCTTTTAAACGTTGACACTAGACGCAAGCTTTTACGTTTGTCCTTTTTTCACTCATTATATTTTGGTGATTCTTCATTCGCGGCTACGCACATTCTTCCTACGCGTCAAATTACCACGCATGTTGATCACATTCACAAGGCTTCACCCATCTTCGCAAGAACAGTCAAGTATCGAACTTCCCCCCTTTTATTGTCAATCAAAGAATAGAATGTGTTACCGGAATGCATTTGTGGCAATATGGGAACCTGCTTCATTTCAGAAAGCCCTTTTTGCCTATCTCGAGTAAAAAAACTGTGCATCTATTTTAAGCGACTCTCCAATGCTGAAAGTGACTGATGAATACACGCGACTTTAACCCGATTTTAAACCAGCCATATTGCCGTTCGAGTTCGCCCCGATGTTCTTCTTCCTGCGCATGCCTCATCTCCCTTGTGTGTGTTTTTAATATTGATTGTGTGAAATCTCCCCTATGTAATGCCCCTCGGGGCCTTTAGGGTATGTAAATAAAAAAATAAAAAACTCTCTGAATTTCTGCAGAATTTTCATTATTTACTAAATTAAAAGACTGGAATGTTCGTTTTCTTGGCACGCCAATCTATACATTTAGACCAGCTCCGGTTCAGTGTTCCTTTAACGGCACGAAAAGGTTATCACGGTGCATGGGCTCCCACGCGGACCGCCATACGAAGGTAACCAACACTTTATGAAATGCTTGAACCTTATTTCGTGCATAATGCCGTTTTTCCAAAAACACATGTCAAGTCAAGGATAGATTAAAAACCATCTGCCATACTTTGGCTGACGAAAAAACTTAAATTTAAAAAGTGCACAGCTCTTTCAAAATAGGTCAGGGTCCTGTAGCTTGTGAGTGTCATGCACCATGGTCAGAGTTCGTGCAAAGCACTCGCTCCAAGTGAGCGCTTGAGAATCGGCAGGCCTAGAGCCATTATGACGTCGTACGGCACACTGCCATCACTTTGTAAAGAAGGAAGTCGTGTGCCATGTGGTAAAACGGGCAGGCCTTTATCTTGGCACGCAACACACCCCTCTGCAACACATCCCACGAAACAATGACGCCCCAGCTCTCCGTGAACACATACACAACTATTTCCTTTCCGGGTTTTCACATAAACATAATGTGCAATTTGTAGAGCTGGCGACAAACCAGCCTATTGCTTCCATCCGTGTTTTAACGCGAAGGGGCATGCAACCTAAAGAAAAATATTTTCACGGGCGCTGGGACAGTGCTTGTTTTACACGTTTTATAATGGGCAGCAACAGAGCTGTATTATCATCTGTATAGTGGTAGCGGGAACTTCAAATTCTACATGAGGGTCTTCTTTGATGCGGGTTTGGTACTCGAGGGAAAACCGCAGAGTAAGAAACTTAAAAGAGTCGACTACTTCCTTCATACAGCCATTCCCTGTATCCAATCTTTCATTAGCAGACGAGACGATAAACGTGGACTTCGCACTCATTAGTGCTCTGTTCGTAGAACAGGTTCTTTCTTAACCTCGTAAAAACAAAACCGATTAACGAGTGGTCGGGTGTAACCCTGATGAATAGGAAGCGTTTATTGAGAGCATTTGTGGTGTTCTTGAAGGAGTGCGCCGACACCGCCCTCCTGCACCCGATGAAAAGGGTTAGTTCTACTGGAACGCTCCCACACCGATCGCCATGCAAAAACGACAAACACGCCATGTTTTCGCTGAACATGAACTCTGGAACAATAAAGTACGTGTAATAAGTACCCAAGCAAGGATAAATGAAACGTACTAAAAACTGTCACCCCTGCAAAAAACGACTATTCTGGAAAAACAACGGCGTGCGCCAGTCTGGATTGGGGATACCCTCAACACTGCTGCTTAAATCTACTGCAATGAAAGCTGTGGAATTGAAACTTCAAAAATGCCGATTATGAACAATTACAAGTGTATGATCTCGTCCGACAAAGCTCTATAGCTATCTAGGTCAACAAAATCCCGTTAATTCGAACGCGAGTAGGTTTCGTCGCGGATTATTTAAACTACGCGCCATCGCGCAGGCCGCCCGCCGCCTGACGAGCGGCCAGAGCACCGCTTCCTACATACCAGGCTTCGTCAACTACGGAGCGGACAGGAGAACGCTGAAAGGAGGCGAAATATGGTAAAAAGCAATTTGAAATCTCTATGGCGGACGTTTTAAGCCCATTTGTTTGGGGAATACGTCGGTGTGGACGCGACTGCAGTGGTGCGTGGTACGCTGACAGAAGGGAACACCTCATCTCAGGTCAGGAGCGCTCAACCCGTCGCTGCCAGCGACGGCGACGACAAGGACGAAGCACCACTGCGGCCAACCACTCGGAAGTCGTGGACGAACGGAATACGGCTTCACTCATCAGTTTCGAAGCAGGCGGGAAGCCTTCCGGTACCGTCAGAGCAAGAAGTGCTGGCGCTCACCATTAAAGGATCCTTGAAGACAAAACACAACTGACACCAATTTTAGGGTAAACGTCACTCGAATAAGCGATATAATTAGGAAAAAAAGGGAATGGCCATGCGACCCACTCGCTCATTTCCCGCAACAGAACCTATGATGTCATACCAGCATGCTCGGCGATTGGCGGAGGCCGGCCAAAGCAAACGCAAATCAGGCTGAGCTTATAAGCTTGCAGAACGAGCTATTTGTGCTTAAATTTAGGGCACGATCTTTTTAGAGCAATAAGAATGGTGGGACAGACAGTGGAAGTTACGAAAGCACATGTAAATATAGAAGTACTGATGCGTACTGCTATTGGTACTGCGCGCATTATGCTTGGTTTAGCTGCTGCACAGCACTGCGGGGCTTTGGGGTTGTCTCAGACGACACTGGCCAAATGACGCAAGCAACGGTGTCTTATGTGACCATATTTGTCGAGCGAGCAGTATGTTTCACAATAGGATTATTTTCTCCCAGAACAAAAACAAGCCAGGCAGAAACGGCTTGCACGAGGTTCAGTAACGTAAACAAATGCGTGAACGCTGCCGTAGGGTACCTCAAACCAGCGCCGCGTACAGGGTGGAGACACCCTTGGAACGGTCCCGTGCGGCCGCAATTGGATCAACGTGCTCAACGCGTTTACCACGAGACCCATCAACGCGAAGCAGATACGATGATTCAAACTTCGCCAGTAAACCACGTAGCGGCGATAATTTTAGCGCGGTTTTGATACAATTACTTGCTTTGGCAGCGAGCGACTGACCCAAAATGGCGGCGCCAGCGTATACGTGTCTCCCCCCTTTACAGAGGTCGCGCGAATCGAGGTACTCTAGGCTGCAGAGTGGTCTGTTCCTGTTATATCATTGCAGACCACGAAAACACATGATTTAGCGGGAAAATCTACGTTTTAACTTAAATTCAATAATTTCTCAGTGAATAAAGCATCGTCTGTACCCGGACAAGCGCTGAGGGCACTATAAAACACAAATCTTTCGAATAAAACAAACTTGTATTTTGTCTTCATGGCTCGTTTAAAGGGATCCTGCAACACTTACCATCGACTACTCGGAATGTATTTTGGGGTAAAGTCTATTGTTCCAGCAATCTCCTCCCACAAGAATTATGAAAATCCATTCACTATCACCGAAACTACGTGCGATGAAAAATCGCGCATAAATGTTCCCTCTCAACTCAACCGCGCACAACGCGACGAAAGCTGCGCGCTCTCTCCCGGAGAGGGGGGCGGCGCGCGGTGTTCTGTTCCGCGGCCTTCGATATGTCACAGGCCGGGGAGTTTCGTCCTTTTCCCCGCAACGTAGACGGGTCTATTTCCGGTGTGGTGCCACAAAAAAGCAGGCATGGTGGCCTGCTCGCAAGCAAGCGCTCAGGCTGGTAGGGCGTTTTTGGAGCAATAAACGTTTGTTGTCGAGTGGGCTCGTTGAAAATGGAATATTTAGTTCGTCACTCAAACTCCGCGCGCACTCAAAACAAAAGAAACACCAAAAGCATGCGGTCAGGTTCAGACATAGAACAGGTTGATACACAGCGCCGACGACGGCGGATCGTCCCAGGAAATGCCATAATTTAGCCGCGAAGTTGACTGGCGACAGCCAATAGGACAGACAGGACAGCCATGGCCCGATTGACGTCGCAGAGGCCATGCCAGGGGTGCATAATGAGGAGAATTGAAGAGAGAGCGGTTGGTTTTTCCGCGTCTTTCACGGCGATTTGCGTTCTTACCGCTTCACGTGCACGTGTAATATTTGGCTCGGGTGTTCCTGGAAGTCTAATCTAAACGTCGCGCAAGTTTACTTACACTGCACGAGAGTGTTGCAGGGTCCCTTTAAGGACAAATGGTAGCCTGATAGCACGACCTTTTAAAGCCAAGCTTTTTACCACTACCCATCAAGGGTTCTGTCGCGACCGTTGGTGTCAACAGAAAACTCTCGCGAACAAATAAAATAATTTACTGGCACAGCCAGGAATCGAACCTGGAACGAATAGGAAAACGGAGGGAGAGCCTGTTGTCTTACCGATTGAGATACGATCCCACGTTGAGACAGACGGTGCACTCACCGAGCACATGTGCGTGTTTACCCCATTTGTTCTCGCTGAATGGCACGTGACAGCGTCACGCGACTTCTCGCGCCGCTGTGCGCTCCGACCATGGCACGTGCAGCGGTCCTAGCGGCTTCACCAGTACAACTTAAACAACCACCGTTCATGAATCATGCATTGATTTAACCTTAGCAAATAATATATATCTGAAGTAAAAAAGGGTGTAATTAAGTGTTATTTATTGTCTCTGGTTTCACTCTTTGTAGAGCCACGTGTGTGAATTCAAGTGACGTCGCATGGGTAATCGTTGAGGGTGTCGTTCATAGCTTCGCTTTTAAAACGGCTTCACAGGGCGGATTGGCGCTTTTTTCAAGCATAAAATTATTTGAATCCGCTATTGCTTCCCAATCGCAGTGTACTATTGTAATTGCTCTCTTTCAGTAGTTATGCTTTTATTAATTCGAACTCAGATGGCTCTCCGTCGCGGTTAGATTAACGAGCCTTTACTGCAGTACCGCAAAAGCTGGATAATTCGAACTTCAAGAATTCCAATTTACGGATAATTCGAACTTTATAATCTGGTCCGATCAAGCTGCTTAGAAGTCTATTTGTAATAAAAACCGTTCATCCAAACGCGAGTGGGTTGTGCAACGGACAATTCAAACTACAGGCCACCGTGCCGACAGATTGGCGTTTGGCACACCACCAAAAAATGCCATGACTGGTAAAACACGAAAACACCAGAAGGTCGAAAAGAGGGCGCTGACCCACAGCCGAAAGTTTATTGATTCACACGCAGCGCAAACACCCATGCTATCAACAACTAACTAAACTTTTCAGATACCCCAGGACAGTTTTTACAAAGGAAAGAAGATCTTCGTCGCGCCACACGAGCTCTAATTCCACCGTGTGGAACGGACCTCCCTAGCCGACTCACTCGCTGGGAGGAGGTCTTGCTGCGAAGACTTCGTGTTGGTGTAGCCCTCTCTCCCGCTGTTACCCGGGAGTGGCCACCACGCTACCATGCCCCGTTCGACCAGAACTGCCCCTTTTGCACGGCTCCTGCCGGCGATGCCGACACAGAACATTTGCTGTGGACGTGCCCTTCAATGCAATCGGCCAGAACACACCTTCGAGGCACAGGCCTCCACCCTGGCAGACCACCTGACCTCCATCGGTGGATATGGGGACCCCAACACCGCTCCGTCCTTGCGTTTGTTCGCGAAACGGGAGTTAACCTATACTTGTAGCATAGTATTTATGCCAACGGGCATACTATCGCAAATAAAAAAAACTAAAAAGTTGAAAAGCTATGCGATGACAATCTCAAGATACAAAACATGAATACTATGATACCAAACCCTGCAGAGACACGACTCCCCATACCAACAGGGGCGTTCCGATGTCCGCACCTATAGCGTGACAAATTCCGCCTGCTGGCGGACTTTCAACTTTCCGTTCAATAAATGAATTCATTCATTTGTTTTCACACGTTACTTCGGAACACCTCACGTGCAGGTCAGGTTGCCTGTGCACAACCGCGCACCTGAGGATTCAAGCTCTTTTGCGGACAGTGCAATGGACGCCGTGCTCCGACGCCTCGGCGTTTTCACGTGCGGCTTGGTTGCCATTTTGTGGGCGCTACGATTCAGCGCGCCGCTACCCTGTTTGCGCGTGCTGCAAGTTTTGGGCGGTGCTCCTGTGCTTTGCTGCAGAGCGCGCCTCCCTCTAACATGTCAAGGCTGTCGAGGCGACGAAAATAAGATTGGAATGCTGTTAAACGAAAAACAGAGAGGGGAACATTGCTTAGGACAGTTGCCACCTGTAACAGGGGGAAAAAGTTTTTTTTGTGCCTGCCCTAAGCAGCGCTAGTATTAAACCAAGAGTATAAAACATAGGTATATTAGTCCATTTTGGTAAGGTGACACGTCATCACCCCGCTGCAAAGGGGAAACCAATAGCAATCATCATCATCATCGTTATTACATATGCCCCGCCCACGCACGGCCCACTGGCGGTGACGCCTGCCGTTGCAGCTATAAAATACCAAAAAAGAACTGTTCATGCAGAAACATACATCTGCGAAGCGGACGCTGGTCACCGAGATATCTTCTCCCCCTCTCTCAGGCTCAACGCGCGCCCCTACTGCTGGCCCTCACCAACTCGGGAAAGAGTGTTTGTGGACGTCTGTACTCTGCTAGACCCGTGTGCAAAAGATCTCGGAAAGCGGCAAAGCCGCGACGGCTCCTGTGTATAAATCCAGAGCTTTCTGTGGCCATTACCAGACCGCATCGAGCTGCTTTTAGGAGCACTGCTCTGTTCGATTCCTACTGTAACCTCGCCTGCAAGGGTATGGTTTCTGTACCATCGCAGCTCACCTCTCGCCATGCAGCAAACCAGTTAGGTTTGCCTTCGGCTTCTTGTCGTCCTCACCAAGGCAGCAACTTTTGCTGGCCGCTCGACCTTGACGCTATCACACATGACGGAGGCGATGGAGCCCGCTTCGGGGACGCCTTCCCCAATGTAACAAGGGATAACCGAGATCTGACCGAAGCGTTGCGAGCACCCGCAGTCCCGGCAGTGCGCGCCTAAATACCCACTCACTGTTTTGGACACATTCTAGGTCTCCTCCCCAATTCGTTCATTCAGGCACCTATCCGCCTGCCCGTGGCCCGACGTATCTTTTGCCGTACTATAATGGTATGGAGTGGACCACGCCTTCACAGCACGAAACAAATCCCTTGCGCTGCTTTGTGAAACATGCTGCTTTTTTATTTTACGATTGTGAATGAATTTGTAAATTGAAATCCCGTATGTTTCCCGCGTCAGGAAAAAGAAACGTCAAACTGGCCTGGTGGGCTGATTGCTTCACTTACATTCCGAAGGCCTGGGTTCGACGCCCATCCAGGCGTATTATGTTTATTTTAGGCTCGATGACTTTGCATTTATTCTTCCCTCTGGGCCATCGGCCATTTCAGGAGCCGTTCCCGTGCCGCGGCGTCGGCTGAATGCCGGTTCTCTCGCCCAACGGGCGTTCCCAATGCGTTCGCAAAAAAAAAAAAAGAAAAAAAGAAATACCGCCCACGTAATTCTCGAAAACACGCCCACCTAAACAATCAGACCCCGGGATTGTCCCTGGAAACACGCGATTTCAAGGTCCAGCGAAAACACATAACTCTCACGCGGAGGATACTCCACAGGCTAGGTTAACGCAAATGGTTGATTGTTTGATTGCAGGATTTAACGCACCAACGCAACGCAGGCGGTGAGGCACGCCGCAGTGGAGGGCTCCGAATTAGTTTTGACCACCTGGGGATCTTAAACGTCCGCCGAAATCCCGAACACACGGGCCCTTTTGCTTTTTCGCCTCCATCAGAAAAGCGGCTGCCGCAGCTGGGAATCGAACCCGCGTCCTCGTGCTCACCAGCACAACGCCTTAGCCATTGACTCAAAAGGTGCCCCCGTTCTATTCCTCACGTGAGGAGCGAGAGGGGAGGGGAGGGGGGCCGCGTTAGGCGGTGGGGGCAGCCACAGGCTGTTATCTGCACCGAAGAAAGCAGATACGTGGCCAAGTTTCGTTAGTGCGCTATCGAAATCCGGTTTTATACTTCGTTTCATAGTGGACGCCGTTGCTGGGAGAGAGAATGAATCGATGTGGCACAAAAGGCACGCGCAGGTGCCTCTGGGAAGCGAAAAAGCGGGCGCGAGACAGGGCTCTAAGCGCTTTGTCGCCAAGGGCAGAAGCGTGCAACGAGAAGGAAGCCGAGCGACTGGCCGACACAAAGGATCGTCAGAATCCATTGGCGCTCCAGATAGGCGTGCCGTAAGGGAACAGTTCACGGGTCGTAAATCGAGCATCCTCGTCGGCGGCACCGCGCGGCCTGGCGAGAACCGGGGCCCGACGGCTGCTATCGGCCGGCTGCCTTTCGCCCCTCCGCGGCCCCGAACAGGGCCGCCGGAGGGTTCCCGCCGGTAGCGTAGCCACTTGGCGTCGCTGCTTCGCCTAATTCACGTGTCTTTCGCAAGGGCGGACTCCCGAAGGGCCTCTTCCATTTTTTGCCCCCGGCAATGGCGCTGTCGCGATACGTGGATGCGAGCAACACGTTGTCCGTGGGCGATGCGGCGTTCGGGTATTGAAGCAAAAGAGCGGTCTGAGCGTGGAACAACGCCTGGGTAAATGACGATTTTTCTGAGCTGGCGGTGTTACAAAATCACGATTTCCCTCTGCATCTACTTGAGGGATAATAAGGCACAGAAAAATAATTGCAGAAAGAACGTAACGCCACTCGGGCAATATATTGTCGAACAATAACACACCCTGTAGAGCGTTTTAGCATTCGAAGAGTATACAGAAGTGGCCGAACCCCCACATATTAATTCAGGGCAGAAGTCCCCGTTGCCAGCCGCTTTAGTGCAACGTATGAAACAGCCATTCCTAACCAAACCACCCGACCACACCTCAACCTAACCTCACCGAAACCCCTCCCCCCGCACAGAGAGAGAGATAGGAGAACGGAGGGAGGGACAATAACTAGCAGGTTCTGGCACGCGCGACTGAAAAGTTTCAAACATAGACAAGGTGAGCTATGCTGACTTGCGCCTTACCTACTCCCGACCTGGAAAAGAGATTAAAGCATGAAACACGACGCGCGGATGAACTTCTGTGGAGCTGTTGCCCATTTTCTACATCCCATTTGCTATAACTGGGGAGTTGCCGGCGGTGCTGGTCGTGTAGCTTCAAAGGCGGGCACGGCGCGGGCCTGTATACCACGAGTGGGGGCCGCAGCCGGGCTATATTTGAACTCTTTGTTGATGGAAAGCTTGATGGTGGACGAAAACGCGAGCGCAAAGGTCCGCACATATATTTAGAATATTTACACGAGAGGAGGAGAAGAAGGTCCCGGCTACTGCGCGCCGTTGAGAGCGCAAGCCGGGAGGCTGCTCTGTGCCCTGCGAGCTGAGCAGGGGCCCAGCCACAGCTTCCGTAAGGCTGTCGGGGTGACAGCGTTAGGCTGCAACTGTTATCACACTAGCTCCACAATAAAAAAAAAACACCCCTCGGGGCTCCTAAACGGACACTGAAGTGATTTGTAAACATTGCGGGATTACTTGCGCAAATTATCGTCTGTAGTCTTTGGGCCATGTCTCGACCACTGTCGCTGCGTTTACGCGACTTCATTCAGTACAAAAATCAATCCGGAAATGCTGTACTCCTCTCTGCATTCTCCTTGTCGATTTCTATGACATTTCGTATGGCGCCAAACCAAGATGGCTTGGCTTGACTCCGGTACTGCACGGCTCGCCGACCCTCAGACAGATTCAGTTGACCCAGCGTTTAGTCGGCCGGCGGCCGCCGGGGCGTCGCAATTCGTTCGCTCAGTTGAAACTAAGCCACGGTACGTCTGTGCCAGAAAGAGTGTGCCTCCAGTTTGTTAGTTTGTAGACAGTATCAAGCTCTAAGTACAAGTCGCTCCACACAAGCGCACATGCGACGCGTCACTGACGGGTACGCTAGTAGAGTGTGAGAGTGTGTGAGTGGTTTATTGATGCAAAAGTGGAAAAGAAGAGGACTGGGGATATTTTTAACTCATTTGAAGTTCACCAGCATACAACCCAGTCCGGGGGAAGGGGAAAAGAGGAACGAAAGGGAATAGGTGAGAAAAAATGTGGATAGAGAAAGAGGGAGAGAGAGGAAGGAAGAGATAAGGAGTGCGTGAGGTTGGCCGGAGCCCCTCCCCACTGGTGGCTACGGCGTCCTTGCCCGTCCCTCAAGAAGAAGCCGATCCCACGGCTGAACGGCAGCGTAGTCAAACGCGCCGGACAGCTTACCTCGTAGCCATGGCCAACCCCCTCCAGATCCCTGCAGTTCCTTCCCGTGAGTTCTCAAGGCGGGAAACTGTGATCATCCGACGGATTCAGACGGGAACACTGCTCACACCGTTTTTGCTCCACTGTTTTCGTCCCCGTGGGGCCGCTCCCAGTGTCCCGAGCACCTGCAGCACTTGCCATACCAGGGCAGACCTACAACATCTAGTGTGGGACTGCCCCCGCTACAGTATTCCTTTGTACCGTGCCCTCACCAACGTGCGACTTGGACCCTGGCCCACGTCTCTCCAGTCCTGGTCCTGTCCGCCACCAAAAGCTCCTGCTGGGTACGCTACTAGCTTGTGGCGCGCCCTGCTGCTTTTTCTGTTGTACTCCGCAACACCAGTCGTTGGCGACCGGCTTTGTGGCGACGCGCACGACAGTACGGTGGCTATGACTCCAGGCGACCATAGTGTTGCGTCCAGGCCACGGACACAGTGAATGGCGGCGTTATCCTTTCCCACTTTCCCCTTCCCTACCAATCCCCTACCGACCCATCTATCCATAGCAGCGCTCAAGCACAAGAAAATGGAATAAACGTGTATTCAATCAATCAATCGGCAGGCATTCGGCTACAGCCGTTGTATAAGGTTCGTCTCCTCAAGAAAGGCCAGGAGAAGTCGGAATGCTTCCCGCCGGATGGAGTTGGGGCCCGTCGGGAAAATTAGGTCCATCAGGGTGTCGCTAGGCATTCCGAGACGCTGGAGTGCGACCCGAAGCTCTGCTCGCGGGGCATCGTGCTGGCGGCAGGAGCGGGGCAGCTGCTTCAGGGTCTCGGGTGGGCGACAACCGGCGGCCTTGTCGGTACAAGCGGGCTGCCACGTTGCAGCAATCGAGCCGCATGCGGAGCGGGCATCCCTGCTGATGCGGCCAGGCAGGACCCGTGGAGCTTGGCCACTGATGACTCTAGGGTCCGGGTGCATCGTCTCCACCTCCCGCGCCAGGACGGGTTGTGCGGCGTCGAAGGGCCTCAGGTCGCTGGAGGCAGGGACCCCATCCTGGCAAGCAGCACCTTTGGCCAGGGCGTCAGTCACCTCATTGCCGGTAATTCTGTCATGAGATGGCAACCAGTGCAGCCGCAGGTCACAACCGCGGGACTCCACCAGGTGAAGCTTCGCCGCCAGCGACCGTTCCACGTAGCCGCTGGAACTCGATGGCTGGTCCGCCGCTCGCAGTCGGAAGAGAGCACGCCGGGAGTCGGTGAAGATGACGGCCCCCTGAATCAGGTTGGCCTTGTCCAGGAGCAGGTCTGCAGCAAGGCGCAGCCCGGCCAGCTCTGCATGGGTGGAGGAGGCGGGGAAGGGCAGGCAGCACACACGACTGGTGCCAAGCTTCATTGCCGTGCAGGCGGCTCCAGCCCCGCCCATGGATGGTTGCACGGAGTCGTCTGTGTAGAGATGCACGAGGCCGGCCGTGTCGTCCTGCAACAGGGCAGCAACCTTCTGACGGATAGCCAGGGTTGGTGTTGACCGCTTGCTGCGAATCCCCAGGAGCGTGGTGCTGATGCGAAGAGCTCGCCCGGTGCCAGGTGGTGGTGTCTCGAGTGGGGGACGCTGCAGCAGGTCAATGTGATTCTCCTAGATGGACGCCTGCATGCCCATTTGCGAGTAGGGGCGGCTGCGGTAACGCTGCAGGAGGGCTGCCCCGTGGATGTGGTGTAGCCCCGTCTGCAGGGCCCGCACTTGGATGGTCCAGGTGCCAGCCTCCGTGTATGTCGCCGCAGACGGGGAAGTGCTCGGTAGGCCCAGACAGAGGCATATGGCGCGGCGCTGGTGCATCTCCAACTCCTTCCACCGCAGTGGCTGCAGGTGCGCCAGTGGCAAAGCACACAGGACGGCCGAGGACGCCATTCCATGAAACACTCGCAGCCCCCGCACGCCCCGCTGGACTCGCACCGTGCGCTGCCGGTGTGTCCTCAGTGAGAAGCCCCTGCGGGCATTCGACCCTGCAGAGGCATAACGGGAGTGCCTGGCCGTTCGCGGTGAGTAGAAATACCCGAGGCCAACTGAAGGCAGAAGAGTCAGCGAAGCTAATATAGGTACTAATGAATTATAATAAACCGAAACTGTTATCTTAAAGCGTAAAACCAGGCTGCGGCTGCGGGGAGGAATTCGTTGCGCGGGGCGAACAGCTGTCAGCAGCGCGACCACACAACTGAGAACGCTTTTCTGTCTAAAGAATGCATTCGCTAGACAGGAGATGCTGTGGGAATTCGGGGACGCTTACTGCACGAGCGCTATACATGAAATAGTCATCTAAGCTGCTTGAAACGCTCAAACTAAATAAAAACGCAAACTGGCTATACATTATATACTTTATATTTCCGCCTTGGCAACGCTGCCTTATGGCCGAGCCTTTCTCGGCGCAGCTCTGTGCTCGCCCCTTTTCCTTCGCCACCTCGGTCTCTCTCCCGTAAGGAGCAAACACTGCCCGCACATCGTCGTCTGGAACGTTGTACGGCACCCAGTGCAGCTTCAAACGAACGTCTTGATCCCCTGTGGCTATCACGAGGCGCCGTCGCTCCTTCACAGCGACGCTCGCGGCGGCCACAAGGTTCTTCACACCGTCTCCGTTCTCGAAAGTCGCCGCCCAGCAGTGACCAATTTGGGATTACGCTCCCAAGAGCGACAACAACATCCGGAAGCAGGCGCAAAACAACGAGCGCGTCTCGGAAGTCTTCGACGCGGTATGGCCTTGCACTCGGGTCAGCGTGCAGAAAGACTGTATTTAAAACTGTAGAAGACGTTGGAAATAGGGACAGAATGACTTGGTACTCCTGTGATGCCGAAGCCTAATTCCTGTTACCGCGGCCCACCTGGGCACTCGAAAAATTACACCATCTTCACGTGGGGAACCATGAGGAGGATGCGAAGCATCATAGGTGTTTCGTGTAGGTTTCATTGTGTTGCCGTTATGTTGTTTCATTTATCGGAGCAAGAATGGGAACGTAGTGTGAACCCACATGTAGAGACAGAGAAATGTAGAGAAATGTAGAGACAGCGAAGAGACCGACACCGGCGTTACCTGATCGAACATCTCCTGGTTCTCGTCTTTCCTGCGTGCTCACGCTCCTACACCGCCGCCCGCCCTCCCCGTCCTCTTCTCTGGTTGAGCTGCAAGGCGCGTGGCGCTTCCCGCCACAGCTTTCCCATGGGAAATTCAACATCCTCCTCTGAAGTTTTCAGTTCGTCGTTTCCGTTGACGTTCAGCTTCGCGTGCCTTCGTTGTATCAGTAGCTTCTTGACGTAGTTTGAATGAGCAAAGACATAAGGCGCGTTCGTAGTACTTACTCCTGTCTCGGTTTTGTAGCGCAGTGGGAAGAGCGCCACGTACCTCCCGTTGCGGCCAGAGAGTCGTGGGATCGAAACCGGGCGCCGCTATTTCTTTTTTTATAGTGTAGGGGGAGAGGTGCGGACGCCGGCCGGACGACGGAGGGTCGACTAAAAGATGCTTTGCATCTAAAAGCGCCCCTTGAATGAAGCACGACATTCTGCGTCCGCACTCTAGCGTAGCCGGAAGCAGATCTACTTGACAACTACAACAGAAACAGTATTACGTATCGGTACCCTTAATGTTCGAGGGTTGTCTGCGAAACGGAGACATTATCAACTTATTGCCTGTTCATGGAACACAAACTTGATGTTACAGCTGTACAAGAGACTACGATTGAGAGTCAAGAACAAACACACCGGATGGAGAGTCAAGAACAAACTCACCGGATGGTACAGCCCCTTGCTGCAGCATGCTATAATGTATGTGTGAGCCATGCCAATGGCCATTCGGGGGGATGTGCAATCTTCCTTGTAGAGGAGACAGTTGTTTGCGAAACGGGCCGTTTTGTGGTTTGCGATTTTTCCTATCTAAATAAGCAGTTGCTTGTGATGTGTGTGTATGCGCGGCCGAACGACGAAAATGAGCGCCGGTGTTTTTTCTAACGCATTGGCCCATACCTCAAGTGTAAAACAATTATCGTGTCGCTGGTTGATTTCAACTATATTTGCTACGCTGAAAGCAGAGTTAAAAACAAACCAATTCGTGATCCGAGCGCGCGCTATCTGAATGAGCTGATTCAGGAGCATGGCAGGAAATGTTGGTGTCATCCTGTCCTGCGGTAAATCGCCGCAGTACACGCACCATCAGCAGGCTAGTCACGCTGGGCTTACATATCAGCAGAATTGGTACCAATGTGTGGCGAATATGAAGTAATGCCTGTCTCACTGACATTCAGTGATCATCTTACGGTCTATTTTACTCTAGGAAGTAAACCGAAATACTCTCGCTTTAACTGGGAGTTGTGGAAGTTTAATGATAAGGTACTTGTGGATGATTGCTTTCTAATCGGTGTCAATGTCCTTTAAGAAAATCTCTGCTAGACAAAGTTGAATACCGTCATAGCGCCATGGTGAGAGTTTAAAGGCGGAGTTAAAATTCTTGACATTGAAAGAGGGTAAACGTGAATTAGAGTTTTTACTAAGGAGTGATTTCTCCAACCCCAGGATTTTCTACAAACAAGGAAGGTAAGTAAATGAGAAGCTCGAGATTGGAGATCAAAATTGATACGTAGTTGCAGTAGTACGGGCTAGATCGGAACGTTTGTGGATGGGCGAAGCCCTTACTAAGCGCTCCCTTACTAACCGGATGCCCCCCTCGTTTTGCAGGACACACATCGCTTTGGTACCAAAAACCGAGCACTGTTCTGTACCTTCTAACTTCTTATCGCCTGATTAGTCTCACAGATGTTTATTATAAAACATACATGAAGGTGTTGGCTAAACGATTGCAAACATTAATGAATATCATTCTACGTGTTTCACATGAAATTTTGTTTTGTATTTTAGAGTACGTGAATGTGGGTGCTGTGATACTGGATGGGTTGAAAATGTGTTATCGGGATTGCTTCGCTAGCCTCATTGTCAATCAGCAAGTTACGCCAGGTATTCAGCTTCTATCGTCATTTAAGCAAGGCTGCCCCTTGAGTGCTCTGTTGATTGCCATCTAATTGGAACTGTTTTATTTAAAGACTAAGAACAGTGGAAAAATAAGTGGTTATCAGTTCTTTCAGAGCGAAGTAAATGTATTGCATACCCGGATGATATAGCCATAATTTGCAGCGACAAAGAAAGCGTTCGAGAGGCAGTAAAATCCGGAAAGTTTTGTAAGCATGCAGGTGGTGCTATAACCTGGGAAAAGTCACTAAATTTCCGGCACGGGGAGTGGGAAGACACGCCTGAGGTGTTTGAAAATATGCAGTGGATGGTAACTCAGGCCAAATGCTTGGCCGTACCCCTCAACTGAATTTCGGTACGCTGAAAACAGAGCTCTCAAGAGTGGGGTGGGAAGGACTTGTCGATGTTTTCATGTGCTACTGTGCGCAATCTATTTCTTGTAGCCCAAGTGTTCTATGTCCTTCAGGTGCTGTCGATGACGAGAGCTTCTGTTCAGAAGCTACACAGAGTGTTCGCTGTTTTTGGTTGGGGATCGACTTAGGAGCGGACCAGCCGTTCGAACCTGTTCCGCTCGGTTCGAAAAGGCGGGTTTTATGAAGCACATTATGTCCAGGTTTTGTTTCTTGAGGGATCAAAATAATCCCTTTCTACGTACTGTCATTCAAGTGCGTCTTCGTGATTATATACCTAAATTTGTTGTGCTCCCTTATGGTGGTGGACAAGCGAGTCTGCGTGGTTTCATGCGCGAAGTTGGCATGCAAATTATTCAGAGTGCGTTTTACGATAGAGCACTTGAGCATTGTTACATGCAAAAAAGTTGCATAAGGACCGCATTGATGTTATGCTACCCATTCACCTATGCAGGTTTATGTATGCAGTGGGAAGGGAAGGTGATGTGTTTAAAGGAGCCATGAAGAGAAAAGAAAAGTTTGTTTTATTCGAAATATTGGGTGTTTCATTGTACCCTAAGCACTTTCCCGGAAGCAAATGATGCTTTATTCACTGAGAAATAAGGCAATTTAAGCCAAAATTTTAAATTTCCCGCTAAATTGCACATTTCGTGACGTGAACAATGGCGTCATACGGGCCGGTCCATGAAACAGATACTTAGTATGTCGACTCCATATAGCACCCACACGCGGGAATCAAACAGGAACCGGAACTCGTGCCGAAACCGAGACGGCGGCCATTTTAAAAATACTAGTAAAACTAGTGCACCCACAGCCCTAGTCATGGAATCGCTTGATCCGGAGAACAAAACTCTCGCCGAGAAGCTCGATCTTGTATTTAACAACCTCACACTACTTGAACGCCCAATACTTCTAAGTGCACGAGCGGCAGGAGTTGTGGGATACGCGGATGGACCGGAAAGCGACCATTCCGCGATAGCCACAACAGACGAACGCCCAGCCGTCGGCACCGCTGCCTTGTCAGCCCCGTCGCGACGGACGAATACAGACTGGTACGTATGTGCCGTATTTTTATTACGGTTAATAATAGTTCAATTTCAGTAGCAGTATCGCAAACCGCGCGTGGCAGTTTTTCTTCTTTCCGGCTTTATAAAAAAATATAAAGCCGTTTCACTCAATGCGAAAGCTGCGGATGTGCAGAGCAGTGATTCAACATAATGTGCTGCAGCGCCGTTATCCGCTCACTGTTGCATTTCAAATTTCCTGCCTTCGCACTGTTTGCGCCCCCCTTCCCGAAACTGCGCCAGTGAGGGTTCTGTTCTTTTTGCGATAGCTTTAATTTCGTAAGCTCTAGCTGTTTTGCGTCATTTTGAACGCCCTTTTTTTTGCGCGGCTGGAGCTGCGTCATTTCGAACGCGCCATTTTTTTCTTGCGCGGCTGGAGCCTTTCTGCGGCATTTCGAACGCACCATTCTTTTCTGGCGCGGCTGGAGCCTTTCTGCGACATTTAAAACACGCCATTCTTTTCTTGCGCGGCTGGAGCCTTTCTGTGTCATTTCGAACGCTCCATTTCTTTCTTGCGCGGCCGCTTTTTTCGCTTATTATCGCAAAAACATACCCAACGAGCATTCCTAACTAAAGGAAAGCGGAGACTGCCAGTTATATACACAGATTTTGCCTGAAATGTACCTGTTCTGCTCGCATTCATCGACGCGCAGCGGGGCGCCACAAACTCTGAACTCTGAGCCAGCCGGTGTCCCTCGGAGGGTGAAACAAGTGTGTTGTGTGTTTGTTCTTGTGCTTGTGTGTGCGCGCTTCTCCTTCCCTCTCCGAGCCGCGGGCGCCGGAAAAGGAATTCGTCCCGTATCTCTCGCTGTCCTGCAACCCCGGCGAGGTGTTGAGTTACGTTACGCAGAACCGTGCGGCGCCTGTACCGGAGACGCCACGACCACAAGTCTGCCGTTGCTAGCCCTCGAGACAACACCACTTTTTTACGGAGCTAACCAGAGGAAGGAACCTCTCTTTATTCGACTTGTAACCTTTTCCTGTTTTTCATTTATCCTTAATTAAAGTTTGCCTTTTAAGCCTTCCAATGTTCACCCGTCATCTGTATGGATAGCGGACGCATCGACCCCGTCGAACAGCGCACCGCGAGGCCAGAATAGTACCCGCAGTATTTTTTGCGCTAAATAATGGGAAGATGGATGACAAGCGCGGGATACGTGGAATTTGCTCCCTCAACACGCCCTCGACCGGAAGACCGACACTGCGTAGACCCCACGGGACGCTCCTCACTAAGGGGCAATAGGTTTGCCCATCGGCAAGCTTGTGAACGTTCTTCCAAGGCCTCCGAGGCAAAGCCGAGTCTCGTTCCTCTGATCACATTCTAAGATATTACTCGACATTACCATCCTAGAGCTCGAGACAACCCTTTCCACATGATCACCCGAAGGTTACCAAATCAGAATAAACCACACTCCGAAAACTTCATACTGAAATGAGGAGAAATGGTACACTTAGAGCACTCACAGCAGAACGGCTGTGCGCCAGGAGCAGATGCTGCTCATGGCGCACAGCCAATTCCACCGGGATGTGTTGCTCAGAGCCGAAACAGCAGGAATCGAAATTCAAGATGGAGCCGGTTCACTCTCGTGCACCCGTCGCTAGAAATGCTGCAGACTGACGCTCGCCGTCGCCAACGCTGGCGGTTCACCTAGCGCTAGCGATTGCGCTTGCGCAGCCACTGCACATGGCCCACAGCCGTTCGGCTGTGAGCGCGCTAAGAAAACATTCGTCCTCATTACAAACCCTTCCCCCCTAATCTATGTGATCTTAGGGTGCGCATATAGCCCAGCCCGCCAGCCCATATCCATTGCCTTCCCCCTCCCGGAGCTGCGCGAGAACCTGATGAACAGCGCCTGCTTGGACGACCAGCAACTCCTGTTCTCCAGGCCTGAGAAGGACAGCATGGTTGTCGCATGGTCTCCGGAAATGATGGACCGCATTCGCATCACATGACTCAAATTAATAAAGTTATCATTGAACAACCTTACTGAAATTTTTTATCCGCGCAAAAAACGGCGGGAAACGCCACAAACTGGCCTCTCATATACAATGAGTGCGGATACTTCGTGATGCTGGCTAGGTGCCAAACATGCAGCGTCCACGTACGCTCTCACCACAACAATCTGCCGTTTCGCAACTTCACTGTGGAAAGGAGAACAAAACAATGAGAAATTCATTTCTTCTGGCGATTATTATTTGTGGCAATGGGTTTTCCCGTGCATGCGCTCGAACTAGCTCGCGCCTGGTGCGTGGGAAGAAAGCGAGCGCCTGCATTGCTTTGCTGTTTCGGCTATGGGTGCCGGGTTTGAAGAAAGCACGACAATTCCTGGCCCTTTCCACCGTAAACAGAAAAGGGAAAATGGTTGTGGAGGAGCAGCGTCGACCGGGCCACCGGCGCGACTGCGAGCATCTGGCGAACTCGTACAGCGCAAACGGTAAAGCGTATTGCTTTCTAAACCAAGCTTCTTCTGTTTATATAACAACAATTGAACAGGCCCTTTTTCTGGTGAGCCTGCCATTATTTAACGAACAAAGGCTTCTTCGACGCCTTGACAAGCTGCATAATGGGAGGAAATGTTGCTGTAATTTACACGCGGGGAACTAATGGTGAAGATTCATCTGCTGCTCTACATTTTCGATACCATTCGCAACAGATAAATTTTCTTACAATATGGCCCTGCTCGCTCATTGCGCTCACGTCCTAAATGGAAGCCAGCACGGCATGCTGGCAAAGCTTGCGCAGACTTGAGCGTAGACTCACCCGGCCCCGATAATCCCTGCCTATTTGCTGAAGAATGTTTTGTTTTTGAAAGGTAACGTACAGCTTAAACTCGTACACCAGCCGGTTAGCGGTGTTTGCTGAGCACGATGGCCGCGCTGCAATGGTCGCGGGTTTGGCTTGCCGCGCGGGACACGCCCACGACAACAGGCGAGGGCCCACGTGATTCGGGGCGTCTTTAGTGTTAGTGTGCTCGCCCGTGGCACGCAGCGTACCGCCAGAAATTGGTTCGGGACCCATACATCCCGAACTTATTTTTAGCTGCACACTCGCGTGGGAGGGAAATTTAGCACGCAAGGAAGAACTTGCGGAGTGACACAGATTGAAGGCGGGCCAGTTGGTACATAACTAACTTATAAAACAACGCTAGAAACAGGACTACAGAAGGGGCACACAGACAGGGCGCTGCGGAGCGTGTCTTTGCCGCGCGCGTCACGCGGGAGTGGTGCCCTCTTCACGGGATCTATGCGCTACCTTGGCTAGAACCATTCTCTCAACGAGCAGGGGATGGTCGGCGAGATGAAAGCTGGGCAGAAGCATATGGGGGATGATTATTTTATAATCATCATGGGAGGCCCCGCCTGCGGTTCGTACCCTGGGACCTCCCAGTGCCCCTGTACCCATTCGCGTTTCGTGTTCGTGCTTTGTAAATACAATTAAATTCAATTCAAGTGGTGGTGGGCTTGGGCTTTGCTCACACTCCTAGACCCTGCGTCTCTGTGTTCCTGGCTACGTGCAGCATTTGCATTGGGCTTCAGACTGGTAAGGGAAAGGGGGGCGCATCCGCATTGCGTGTGCGAACGTGTGCGATTGGAGTTGTCTGCGTTTTCGTGAGCTACAGATGGGGTAGCGGGAGTGTCCTGCGGCTCACTTTGCAGTGCTGGACGATCTCTCAGTACGTCGTTCTCCTGCGTGACCTGGTCTACAAACCATGCGGCTGAAGTACATAATAAAGAATACGCCGACCACCAGAGAAAATAAAACAATGACGTTTGGGCACCCCGAACGGGAGCCTTGTTCACATGCGGCTTTACGGCAGGGAAATTCGTTGCCCCTCGGGGAGCAATGGGCCGGTGCCCACAAAATTTCGACATTTCTGCATAACTGTAGAGAATCCGCTATGATGATCCGTTATGATGCGTTGTGAAAGGGCTAGTGCTACGACTACCTCTTCTTCTTGTGTTGCGGCTTTAGGCAGGGTGGCGCCGATCAGGAGGCCGGTCTCCGTCACTGGCAACTTTGCTTTCGCTCGCCTTCTATAATGACGAAGGCGATTGGTCGATGTGCTCACCGGGAGGCCGAGGCCTTGCTTTGTGGCTTTTCTGGTGATTACGTTTAGTCCGTCGGTATCTCTTTTGCTTAGTACCATGTATGGCGCCGGGTACGTCAGAGCTTTGTAAAGGGGCCTGCAACTTCCCTATCGCCATCCACGTACTTGCCAGCGCCCTCTTTTCCGCAACAATTTATTGCCTTCTGCGCTCCGCGTTCCTTCAGTTCCATCTCTCCAGCCCTCGCTCGGTTACGACACCGCTTAACCACAGCAACGGGTGCTCTCAAGACTGCATACAGCTTGCCGGTAGAGATCAATCACGATTGATCCTCTCGAGCCCCGCTTGCCGATAACCTAATCGCAATACGCACGGTACATCTACTGCCTACAGGGAGAGCGAAAGCACCAAGCCTACCATTACGTTTACCTCCAACATTCTTTCACAGGAGACCGCGTCCCTGGATGATGACCAAGAGCTCCATGAGGCTCCTGCCTTCGGGTTCCGGACAAACCCGTCTCCTAAGCGAGAGGCTGCGGTTCGATGTACGTATCGCTATAGGGGCGTACGGCTCAAGTTCCGCCGCGCATATGCAGCGCCGTTTCTTCCCCTGGTAGGCTTTGCTCGCATTTCATCAGCGTACACGGGGTACGGCTCTTCCGGAGATTCCCTTGTGTACCCTTGTTTCTGCTTCGCCGTGATGGAAATTAGCGCGCCTAAGGCTAAAACACAGGGCACTAGATATTGTTGTGTAGTTGGGTGCCACACAGCGTCTTGAACACGAAAAGCAGCCGTGGCACTCGCACTCGTGCAACCGAGTGTGGACACCGTGGTCACAGATTCAAAGTCAGCCTACGGAAGCTTCCGAAGGGGAGTGATCTCTACCACGGCGCGAGCCATTCTCTCCAAGCACAAGCCTCCGGGACGAGCCATCGAGCTCGTGTGGGTACCGGCTCACTCGAAGGTGGAAGGCAACGCCCTCGCCGATCACCACGCCCGAGAACTGTCCATCCGGGCCGAGGACGAGCCGGCTGAGCTACCGCATCCCGTGACCAGCTTTAAAGAGATTACTCAGATGTATAGAAACGCGAGGTGCAAACTTCCCGAACCGCACCCACAGTTAATCAGGCAACAGCAAACGATCCTGCGGCGCATGCAGGCGGGATCGCTAGCGCATCCCGTTCTGTTACATCGAATGTACTCGAGGCAGCACGACACACTCTGCCCTTTCTGCAAAACGGAAAGAGGCACTCTGGCACACATCATAACCGAGTGCAAAGACCTCAAGAACCCCCCACCGCCCTTTCCCCCCAACACCCCCAATCCCCAACCCCCCGAGCGATGGGAGACCTTGTTGTCCAGCCCCGCCCTGCCAACTCAGCTAGCACTGACGGCCAGGGGCCAGGAGTTGCTGGATACATATGGGTCCCGTGAATAGGGAACCACCCCGTCTGGTGCCTGTGCGCACCATCGAATTTTCGAGCTCAGTAAAGTTGATTCTCTCTCTGAACACGAAAGAAAAGGATCGCCTCGTGAAGTTCAGGGCGTTTCCCGGCAAGTGGTTCGAGACAGCCTGATTGGGGCCGCGCGGCGAACAAAGTCAGTGACCGTTTCTCTGCCTTCCTCCTATGATTCAGTAGCTAAACTGCACTAAATTACCTTGTTTTCTAATAGTTCTGATGGCTCCCCGTGGCCAAGCTGTACAGTCGCTAAGTTTCACCCTGTCACCGTTCTAGGTTCCGTGCATCACCCGTGCAGACAGCCGCTTTGCTGACCGACGAGGGTTACTACGTGGTCCGTATCTTGTCTCGTGGACTTCAGCGAGCCAGCTGAGAGTGCGTCATCCCCCGAGACGTCACAAGAAAGGCGGTCCTTCCCTCATCGGACCCTATTTAAAGGACTGCTGTGCTCCATCCATCTGGGATTTGCGGCCACGCTGTACAGTCGCTGAGTTTCACCCTTTCGCCGTTCAAGGTAGGCACTAGCTTCATCAACCATATACTTCGCTCTGTTTGTGGTTTGCGGTTGCCGTCAAACCCCCGGCTTTAAAATATGATCTGACGTTGTATTCTTTGCAGCCTGATGGTTGTAGACGTGTGCACGTACCGTGCACGCATCGGCACGTTTTTTTCTACGCCAGCGGTCTGGTTGTTGCCATGTTGAAAGATTCAGTGCATGTTCGTGCCTTCTGCACATTTTGCGCCCTAGGGCCTCATTAGTACTCACAACATGCCTTGCGTTGGTTCTGCTTTGTGCGGGCAACGTCGAAAGTAACCCGGCAACGTCGAAAGTAACCCGGGAACTAAGATTGAAGATGTACTCACACTTCTCAAGCAACAACACCTTGAAACGACTTCCGTACTCGATGAATTAAAACAAAATGTAGCAAACATAAATGCCAAAATTAGTTCAATTGAGCAGACAATCAGCACTTTCCGCCAGTTCACAGATAATGTTGATGCTGTTAATGATTCGGTTCGACAAACCAAACTGAGCATCGAAAAAACGAGTGAAGAACTCGTCAACGTCGTTGACGATGTCAACAACAGAATGCGAAGAAACAACCTTATTGTGAAAGGCCTCCCTGAGGTCGAGAAGGAGGACTATAACGAATCTGAAAAAATTGTAAGGAATTTCTTCACTACCCACCTTAATCTTTTTTTTTTAATTCGAAAGTTTGCCCTGCGGCATAATAGATATAGGCGCTTACAGAAACACGAACAAGTAAGTTTCGTGTATAAAGTTCATACGTTGTCGGTGACACGGTTCATGCACCCAGCGTAGCAGGTCGGGAGGGCGGCCGGGGTGGAGACCGGTTGCACGAAGGTGCCGCAGGCGAACTTGATGCAATCCCGAGCAGGCCCAGAGCAGGTGCTGCACATTCACCTCCCCAATGGCAGCAGCGCAGAATGGACAGGTGGATCCGTATGGCCCGCGGTATTGCGATGGCCAGGTGGTATGAGTGCTCGTGTGGTGCGCCGAAGGTTTTCCTTTTTTCGTTCCAGGTGCCCGCGAGCGTCCTCGGGAAAAGGTAGTAGTGGCCGCATGACGGTACTCGGGCGGCTAGCTGAGTCTGCCTCCGTATTGCCAGGCACAGATGAACGGGGCACCCATTCGATGTGTATCCGCAGCACCGTGTTTCTTGCCAAGCGATGAATGGCATCTGAGAAGGATGTCGATTGTGCCACCCGACGAATGTCATGCATGGCTTGCGTTGAGTCAGTCCGGATGACTAGTCGGGAGTACGGCCCCGCCCTGACAAAAGGTAGTAATGAGACCAGTCCACCATGTATTGCAGCTAATTCAGAAAGATATTCGGGTGGCAGTGAATTCGCGGCATATGAACAGGTTTGGTCAACCTCCGCTAGCTGGGGACAAACCAGTGCGGTGTGTATTATGCCATTTTTAGCGTTGGCATCTACATACGCAATGACTGCGTCGGTGTCTGTAGAATGAAGTCCAGAGACCTGTGCCGTGGCCTTGCGAGGGACTGGGCGAAGGAGACGACCGATGGGTTTATTTTCTGTCAGCTGTACTCGCTGCCATAGAGGGAGATCCGACTCTTTCATGGAGATCCGACTCTATCTGCTACAACAAAGCCCATGTAACGGGCTAGTGCAGCAGCTGCACCGATGTCAGAGAGCTTACAGGTGCGGACAGAACGGCGTTGATGTACCAGCTCATCGATAGTGTTAAGATGGGCCTCAGCCTGCAGAGTTGGTACCGGGGTCATTCTTGGCAGAACAGTAACAGCCCGCATGACACCTCGGTTGATGCTTTCGAGGCGATCCCAGTCCCTCATCCTGAGATGGTGGAATTGGGCCTGATGTGTATCAGGGTTGGAAAACAAACGGCAGTCGGGGTTGTAAAACAGACAGCACAAGGAGGCGAGCAATTCTAGTTCGCGACCCGTCAACCTTCGTTGCTATTCGGCGTGTCAGGTGGATTGTGCGTGCAGTACTCTCCTTTGCCCCCTTCACCCCTGGAGCCGCAGATTCTGACGAGACAACGTCGAGACCAAGCACCCGTAGACTTGAAACTTCTTGTAGTGGTTGCTGCTCAAGAAACAACCGGACAGGCCGGTTCCCAAGTCGGCGGCGCCCGTTATTATTAGCCACTGACATATATGCCGTTTTTTCTTTTGAAAGTTCAAGCCCTACCTTGGCGCACCAGGAGTTGGTTGTGTTTAACGCCGCTTGTAGTGCTCTTTCTTGTACGTCGATGTCAGGGTGCACAGACCACACTGTAACGTCGTCGGCGTACATTATGTACTTTGCGTCCGGAATTCCCGCGAACTGCCAGGCTAAGGGAAGCAAGGCGATATTAAATAATATTGGCGCCAGCCCTGAGCCCTGTGGAACCCCCCGATACGAGGTGAAATGGCCTGTAGCTTTTCCGGCCAAGCGAACAGAGAAGGTGCGGTTTCGAAAAACCGCGTTCACAAACCTACATACACGACTTGGAAGTTTGAGCCACTCAAGGATCGCGACAATAGCTTCGTGGCTGACGTTGTGGTAGGCTTTCTTGATGTCCATCACCAGGACCGTTCAAATCAGACAAGAGCGACCTCCTACAAGGACCATAGAGGAGAAATGCTGAAGTCCGTCTTCAACACCCAATTGTGGCCTGAATCCAATTTGACCAGGGTGGTACCATAAATACCGCTCCAGCAACCACGAAAGGCGTGTCGCTGGCATGCGCTCCATCAGCTTGCATATCGTCGATGTAAGAGATATTGGCCGGAGGTTGGAAATTCGGTCCGGGGTCTTGCCTTGCTTCGGAATTGCAACAATTTCCGCATGGCAACACGAATCCGTAATTATGGCTGTAGTCCAAGCTGTGTTTATAGCCTCAACTAATACATTGTGAGTGGTACCTTCAATGTTCTTGAACAGCTCGTAAGGAACGCCATCCGGTCCCGGTGCTGTTCTGGGCTTGGCATGGTCGATGGCTGCCAAGAGTTCCACCATTGTGAAAGGAGCTTCAATCCCTGCTATGTCTGAACTTGTAGGCAACGAACCGGCTCCATTCGGCAAACAGTTTTGCACAGTAAAGGGAGCTGGCGGGACGTCAAAAGCGGGAAAGAAGCTAATTGCGGCTGTATAGACGAAAGTGGACGGGCCTTGCCCAGATGCTAGTAGTGCACTAGCCGCTGGATCTAGAGGACACTGACCGCGTTCCATTGCTCGATATGTTCGCCAGACTGAAGAATTCGACGACGAAGGGCCAAACGAACCGCATCAATCTAGCCAGTGGCCACGAGTCAGCCGTCGTTCATGTCGGCGTGCTGCTGCTGTGAGGCATTGAAGCTTCAGCCGAGCGTCGATTGAGCCGACCGGGATACCTCCACCCTGGTAGTGCGAGTTGCTGCATTCAAAGCCGCATAGAGCCTGGGACACGGGTGAGGTAAGGGGATGGAGACCATCGTAGCTGACGCCCGTCTATAGACGTCCCAGTCCACCACCCGACAGTCTTCGAAGGCGATCCCTACGACCGGGAGGAAGGTCGAGATGAACAGATCGATGGTGATCGCTGCACCAGCAGTCTGGTTCACTCATCCAGGTCACTGAGCCGCTTCCTAACCACCAAGGTAAGTCGGGCGAGCGAGGAGAATCGCGTGGACGTTCACACCGACGTGTGGTCACTGAAACATCATTTAGTAGCACAAACTGGGAGTCCACGAAAGGGTTATACACAGATTTACCACGCGCACTGGAGGTGAGATAGCCCAATGTAGTGTGGGGTGCGTTGAAATTCCCCGCGACCAAGATTGGGCAGCCGGGATGCCGTTGACGTAGATGTGAGACCCAGCCAAGGCTCAGTCTGGCTGCACGGTCACTGTAGGGGCGAGCATAGTACGACAGTATGATTACGTCCGTGTGAAGGAGGGGAACGAGTACAGCGACGACCTCTTGCCATAGTGTGCACCATCGCGCCAGGTCGATGCGGGTCTGAGGATAGCTGGAGCGGGCGTAGACGGCTACCTTTACTGGCGGAACATTAGGCCTAAGACTCAGGCGGTCCAAGATGGATGGAGACGAATACGCCACAAATCCAGGTAGGGAAGGGAGGCCATTAGTTTCGTGGAGTAGTAGCGCACATGCACGTACCTTCCCGCACAGGAGACGTTGGCGAAGTTCTCCAAACTTTCCACTTACGCCCCTGCAGTTCCACTGCAGTATACTCTCAGATGAGACCAAATTCACAGGTACCATCATTGTCGGAGGTTAGCCATTAGAACAGAGGTCAGAGACTGGAGTTGTTGCACGACAAAACATAACAATTCACGTGGAGACATGGTGTTCGATGTACACCCTTGATTACCTAAGGAACAGAGACGTTCGTGGTTTGGGTGTCCGTGAGGCGCGTACTCGCACGCCGGCGCTGAAGCACGACGTTCTTTGAGCCGCTGAATTTCTTTTTCCAGTGTATCCACCCTTTTTTCAATTTCGGAGTCTTTATCTAAATCAGGAACTGGTAGCTGCTCTTGCACAGGTGGCGAACGTCGACGGCTGGCACGTGACGTCTTGACTACCGAACTGTACGTCATCATTATTGACGGTTCAGGTTCTTCGGGGGAGTCATCCTCTAAGGCTGTCAAAACAGCGTATCGGTTGTAAATCGGCACCAGTTCAAGCATCGGGGCTTCGGCTGCCTTTCACTTCGTTTTAAGCGGCGCTCGCGGACTTTCTTGTTGGCCTCCAGCTTAGTAGGGCACTTCCGGGAAGTGATGTCGTGGTCGTTCGATTTGCAGAGGCCGCATCGAAAAGTCTGCGACGTTGTGGCATCCTCAGGGTTTCCTTTTGGTGGATAAGGGCAGGGGCATTTCATGTGTCCCTGCCTGTAGCACGAGTAGCAGTATACAACAGATGGCTTGAATGGCCGAGGGCGCAATATACATCCATAGCAATATATTTTCAGCGCTCGTGTGTGTGTTCTCCCTCGTCCTTCGTTTTTTCGCGCTGTTTTGCTTCAGTTCATAATGAACCAACTGGCCCCACTTCAGACATTAATTCAGTACACTATACGGTCTGGAGGAGAAGACGGGCTTCGCAGGGTGACGAGACAGGTGCGACTTGTGCCCATATACCGGACGGCAACAACTTCGTGAGTAGAGCAGGAGAGCTCCTGACGAAGTTGTTCAGGTGTCTCATCATAATCTACGTCTGATATCACGAGCGCTTCAGGTCAGTTCCAGTGGTCAAGTATGCCTTACCCTGCACACTGTCTGTCTGCGACACCTGTATGTTGTTCAAGGTCTGGAGCTTGGTGGCCAAATCCAAGGAGGGAACCCAGACTGACATCGTTTTAGTGGGCTTGTGCACGGCAAACCCACGGACACCTGGGACGTTCAGGCATGTGGCCACCTGAGCTTGAATAAACCGACTGGGCACTGTAGACATGTCGAAGTTAGCGCGGGACAGGTGACTTTGCAGCTGTTGTTAATAAAGGCGACGGGCGGGATCGTTTCCACAGGTCTTGCTTCGCATTTTCGGTTCTGCTTGTAGACCCAGGCGGCATTTTAACAGCGTTGGATGGCGAGACCGGAGCTGAATTACTTGCGGTTCCGATGTGTCCATTTTCACACCGTTGCCATAGCAGGGCTGGCGACGCGGCGGCAAAGGGGCCTTCGACGCTACGATGGAGCTCCCTTGACTGCTCCGTGGGTCTACGTGCGCTGCAGCAGCGCAGCGGCAGCGCGCTGCCGCCGCCGTTATTATAGAGTTTTAGTACAGCGTTTGTTGCCTTTGCGTACGCTAAACGCTAAATTTTTGCGTCCCGCTTCGTAAACACCGCGAGCGGAGTTTTAGTAGAGCGTCTCATCAGTTTTGCGTAGCGGCACGCTAATGCATACGGCGCCATCTGTCTAATGTTTGCGAAATGACTCGCCGGCTGATCTGCGAGCAGAGAGCCGGTGTGCTTGGAGATTTTACGACTATCGAAACAATTGTAAACAAACGCTTTCCCGTTAGTATTGAATGCAACTCGGCCAGTGCACGGCATGAATATTCTCTTACCTGAGTAAGTTCCATAGAGACACCGTTGAAATCCCGCGGAACTTCTTAAGTGGAATCGCACAGAACGCCCTGAGCCCAATGCTCGGGTTTGACGCATGCATTTTATTCAACTTCAAAACAATCCAGAGGCGTTTCGAACGAACACAACGTCGCGACATGTGTTGCAAGTGTGAACTGCAATCGACCGGCGTTCGGTTGCTTCCTCCTGCCCGTCGTAAATCCGGCACTCGCCTCGCGCGCGGTTTGCGGGGTGGAACAGCAAGTCACTTAACTCTGGCGCTCAAGCCGAGAGGGCTTTTAGCCACGCACACTGGGCATACCCGATGCGAGGTTGTGTCGTACGTCGCTCGAGAAACATAATCCAGAGCATGGGAAGCACTGTCCACCCACAGAAACAAACCATCGAATTTCACACACACACACACACACACACACACACACACACACACACACACACACACACACACACACACACACACACACACACACACACACACACACACACACACACACACACACACACACACACACACACGCACACACGCACGCACGCACGCACGCACACACGCACACGCACACGCACACGCACACCGCTTCGGTCGCTGGCCTGGCTACAAAGCTTCGTTCCGGCAGTCAGCCATGTCACGACGATACGGAGCTGCGCGAGGGGCGATGTGCTAAGCACTCGACGTATATAAAAACACAGGGGCAAAGAACTTGCAACAAGGTCGAGAACTGGGCTAGTTGGTATACATTCATGATTTACCAGCACAAATTAAACGGGACGAGAGAGAGTACTCCTCTCTCGTCCCGTTTAATTTGCGCTGGTAAATCATGCAAAGAACTTGGTTCATCGGGAGCAAATTCCAGTCGACAGAAAAGCGGAATCGTGGATGCTTGCCGGGTTACTTGCCGCCATGTTGGAAACGCAAGCGGCCTCACGTACGCACGCTATTTCGCTGAAATAGCGTCCGTCCGCTAAACGCAGAAGCGGCTTAACGTACGGCACATGCGCAGTGAGAACGACGCAAAGAAATAGCGTTCGCTAACTGTTTGCGTATGGTTGCGTACGTTATTCTAAAACTCTCTATTGCCGGCGTGCTAGACCTACTTGCTGGACCGAAGAAGGCGTTCGGTGAGAAGCGGCAGGAGGATGCAGGGACGACGAACCTTATGAGTCGGCGTCAGGGCTGGTTGGTTACCGATTACAACAGTTCATAACAGGCAGGGTGCCTGCGTGAAAGACAGAGCGGTGCAAAACGTGTCCGATCGCAGCTTAACATTGGCGAGATTGAACATGCCCACCGTGTAGGCCAACCGCGACCAAATTTCCAACGACCTATTATTGTCGAGTTCCTAAATTTCAAATCAAAAAGTGAAGCGTTGAGCAATGCCAGCAAGCTTGAATACATCGATTCACCAAAAGTTTGGCTGGAGGGGGATTTTTTCCCGAGAATCCAGTTCGCGCGGTAAAAACTGCGAGAGTTTGCTAAGGCTAATCGCGAGGAAAATGAGCGCTTCCAAGTGCGTTTCAACAGCCTCCACTTTCGAGGCAGTATTTTTCGTTACGACGCGGCGACTGAGAGTGTCCTCCAGGTTTCCACAAGAAAGGAACAACCAGTCAAATGACAGCACGTACGGGTTGCACATAAACCGGTTATTTCCAATGGACTATCTATTCTTCTGGCCAACTTTCGAAGTTTGCTTCCGAAAATCGACGCCCTAAAAGCCACGGAGCTGCTCAGCTGACATAGTCATTGGCACCGAAACGTGGCTTTCGGATAACACTGATAACAGTGAGAGAGAGAGAGAGAGAGAGAAAGACTTTATTGCATGATCCTGCGTGGGGATGGGGAATCAGGAGACCCTGTGAAATAGGCGGTGTACTCTTCCCATTCCTGCCTTGGTTAAGGCCTCGAGGGGTATTGGGCCAGTGGTCCGGCTCGAGCTACTAAGCTTCCTCCAGCCACGCAGCCTCTCCCCCGTACCCTTGGATGGGCACGGTAGTGAGTCGCGCCGGCGTCAGAGTGCTCCGTTCGCTCTTGCCGAGCCAGGGCTTCCTCGAGCCGCTGGATGGCTTGCCTCTGCTGCGCGCAGTTCGGCGATGTGATCATTTTCACTACATCCGGTGGGATGTCAGTCGGAGTAGTGTTCGCACTCGTAGTGTTCTCACACGTATCACTCGCGCACTCCGCGTTTGCGCACGCGTCAGCGGTGTCCGCGTTTGGGGTGTCACAGCACTGGGGATCGCGCACTGCACCGGTATTCACTCGTCCGCCACCCTGTTCGTCTCGGTGGTGGTGGTGGGCTTGCAGGATGTGGGACAGGGTAGCGGGTTCACTCGCGCACTCACTACACATGTAGTCTTTGAAGCCTCCTGGACACACGTAGCGCGCCAGAGCCGGTGTACTCACAGTTCTTGTTTGCAGTTGTCGGAGTAACACCTGCTCGTGCCGGTTGAGTCCGGGATGAGGTGGGCGTTGTGTCCTTCTTTGCTCTTTGTAGTACCGGAGTATTTCCCCGTACTCCAGTAGTGGTTCGTAGTCTTCTTCCTCTTCGTTCTCCTCGTTGTCGTTTCCTTGCTCCTCGTCGCCTTCACCGTCATACCCTGCGGCCCGCGCCGTGTTCGAGAGGCGGGGGGGGGGGCGCCGCGCGGTGTGTAAGCTCGCGCGCGACGGCGTCCGCCCTCTCGTTCCGGTTGGCCACTCCGCCGGGTATGAGGCCGACGTGGGCAGGAAACCACCTGAGGTGTGTAGTGTTGGTCTTCCCGTCGGGTAGTGGTCGAAGGAAGCGATGGGCCGGAGGACCCACGCTGCCTTTGCTGTAGTTGACTATAGCTGACTTGGCGTCGCTTAACATGGTGGTGATTGTTGGAGCACTCCTCAGGGCTAGCGTGATCGCCGCCTCTTCCGCTTGTGTAGCGTTGTCCGCTGCGAAGCTCGCCGCACTCATGGTGGTACCGTCCGTAGCTCGAATGACGGTCGCAACGTAGGTTCGGGGTCGGCGCGGGTAGCGGGCCGCGTCGACGTACACCGCAGTGTTGTCGGTGCTGTATGTTTCTGCCAGCGTCCTAGCTCTCGCCATTCGCCTTTCCCTGTTCCTCTCTGGATGCGTGTTACGAGGTAAGGGTGTGACGACTATCTGTTCGCACAGCGATCGTGGTAGTCGTTCGCGTGGTCTGGCGGCGTCAGCCCCGCCTTCCACATCCTGCCTTTCCCGCGGAGCTGTTGTGGCGGCGCGGTTCGTGCTGTGGTAGTGTCCGGTCCTGTGTAGTATCTCTCTTCCGGTCGGCGTTTCCCGGAGGCGTGCGATTTGTGCAGTTCTCTGCGCTTCGCATATTTCGTCCAGGGTATTGTGGGCTCCCAGGGCTTCGAGCGCCCTGTTGATGGTGCACTGTCGTAGTCCGAGGGCGACTTTGTAGGCTTTGCGTATAGCAGCATTGATCTTGTCTCGCTCCTGCGCCAACCACGTGTGGAAGGGGCCGGTATAGGAGATCTGACCAACGACGAACGATTGTAGTAAGCGGAGAAGGTTGGCTTCGCGCATGCCTTCGTTTCTTGTGGATATTCGGCGCACCAGTCGAGCGGCGTTGTCTATGCTAGTCAATAGCCTGCTCAGCGCCGTACGGTTGGTGCTTCGTCCTTCGTCAATGTGGTACCCGAGAACTCTTATGCTCTGGACGTGTGGTATTCGTGTGCCGTCGTGCGCGTGGAGGGCGATGTGGGAAGCGTCCGTGGCGGCTTTCTTTCTTCGTGGGCCGGGCGGTGTGAGTATTAGAAGCTCAGACTTTTGCGGCGAGCACCGGAGCCCGGTGTCTGCGAGTCCGGCCTCGACCTCGTCTATCGCCCGTTGTAGTGACTCTTCTATGTGTCCGTTGGTGCCCCCAGCCATCCAGATGGTGATGTCGTCCGCATAAATTGTATGTCGGACTTCTGGGATTCGTTGTAGGCGTTCTGCTACTGGTATGATGACCAGATTGAAGAGGACCGGGGAGATAACGGAACCCTGTGGGGTACCCGTGCTTCCTCTCTTGCGCTCCTGGAGTTGCGTGTTTCCAATTTGTATGCTTGCGGACCTGTCCGTTAGGAAAGCCCGAATATAGTTGTAGGTTCGCTCTCCCAGTCCCAGCTTGCTGACCTGCTGGAGGATGGCTGAGTGGCGGACGTTGTCGAAGGCGCTTTTGAGGTCGAGGCCCAAGACGGTTCTGCAATCCACCCTGCTCGGCGCTACGATGATGTCGTGCCAGATCTGTAGTATTGCGTTTTGGGTGCTGAGCTTGGCCCTGAAGCCGAGCATGGTCGTGGGGTACACTTCGTGGTCCTCCATGTAATGTTGCCATCTGGTGTTGAGGATGTGCTCAAGGACCTTGCCCACGCACGATGTGAGTGATATGGGTCTGAGGTTGTCAATTCCCGGCGGCTTGTTCGGCTTTGCAATCAAGACCGTCTTTGCGGCTTTCCATTGCTTGGGTAGTGTTGCGGTGCGCCAGCACGCGTTGTAGTATTCGGTTAGCGCCTTGATGGCCGTGTCGTTTAGGTTTCTCAGCACCTTGTTGTGTATGCGATCCGGTCCCGCTGCCGATTTGCAGTTCAGGGCTTGCACTGCGCTTCGGACTTCCCACTGTTGTATTTCTGCGTCCAACTCGGGGTTCTGCGGTCCGCGGTAGTCGGGGTGGGTGACGGTCGGTGTGTCCGGTAGGTACTGTTCGTTGAGTCTTTTCGCCAGTTCTCGTTCGCCGAGCGTGTTGGTCGCCGTGTGCAGGATTTGGTTGAGTCTGTGTTGTTGGTAGCCCTTACTTTTCGACTCGTCTTTCAGGTGTCGGAGCCACTTCCAGGCCTTGCTAGTGTGCAGCTTCCCGTCCATCTCGTTGCACAGGGCGTGCCACTGCTGTGTGTTTAGTTGTCGACTGCGCGATTCAATCTCTCTACCGATCTGCGCGATTTTCTTCCTCAACGATCGGAGGTGTCGGCGCTTTCTCCGCCGCTTCTGCAGGGATTGGCGGGCCGCGATCAGGTGAGCGAGTTTCTTGTCGACGCTGCGGATGGTGTTGTCGGCGGTCACCGTCGTGGTGGCCGCCTCGGCCGCCTTAAGTAAGCCGCCGGTCCACTGTTCGATGTCTTCCACTTTGGGTGCGATCGTTTGTTGCCTGAAGGCGTTCCAATCCGTAATTTTGTGTTTCGTTTCATGCGTGGTTGTAGAATTTGTGGCCCGTACCGGAATCTCTACCTCTATAATGAAGTGGTCGCTGCCCAGATTCACCCCGGTGTTTCTCCACTTGGCGGGTCTGCCGTCGGGTAGGTAATCGAAGGCGAGGTCTGGGTTGGAGTCGCGCGAGGTGGACGTGCCGATGCGCGATGGCTGTGCGGGGTCCGTGAGTAGATCGAACTGTGCTGCAGTTGCTTCTTCGAGTAGGTTCCTGCCCTTGGCTGTAGTGTTGTTGTATCCCGTTTCTCTGTGGTGTGCGTTGAAGTCACCCGCGATGACGGTGGGCGCGTTCACGACTTTCCTGAGTGTTCTTTGAAATAGCATTCCGAAACGTTGGCTTCTGTGCTTTGGATTACTGTAGGCGTTGACGACGAACAGTGTCTCCTTCTTCTTCTTCCCGACAACCACCTCGGTAACGCACAGTTCGAGGGCCGTGTTGTTTCCCAGGAGGTTGTCGTGTGGTATGTGTACGACTCCCTTGCGGATGAAGGTGCATACTCCTTGTGCCGTACCGGTGGAGCTGGTGCGTGCGCTCGGAGGGGTTGCTTGCGTCCGATAGCCGGGGATGGTCGGCGTTCGTTCGCTGTGCGTCTCCTGCACCATCACGATGTCCGGAGGGGAGTCGAGGCTTTGGATGTATTGTTGTAGGGCTGCTCTTCGGCACTGGAGGCCGTTGGCGTTCCAGTGCCATATTTTGACGCTGCCGTGCGTTTCTCTACCCATGGTGTTGCTGTTGTGTCGGTTGTTCGGGCACGGGTGTGCCTGTGATCTTTGCGCTCAGAAAGGCGAGCGTTCGTTGTATTTCGAGTAGGGTTTGCTCCACCCTTCCCATGCGAGCGTCCATGCGCGCTTCTAGGTCGCTCATGCGTGCGTCCATGCGTGCTTCCAGGTTATCCATGCGAGCGACAATTCTTGCCTCGAAGTCGTCTTGTCGTTTGAGTAGGTATCCTTCTAGGCCTTTCATTGCCCTGTTGTGTGTGATGGTGCTCGTGGTGGTCTTCTTTGCGACTCTCCCAGTTGTGACTTTGTGTATTTCTTCTATCTGTAGCCGTTTCCTAGGAGGCTCGATCTCCTGTGTCTCTTCGTTGATTTCCTCTTCCTCCACCTGGTTTGTGGGTTGTTGTAGTGGTTGTTGGGGCGCGTCATCTGCTTCCGCGTTTTCCATCATTTCTGCGGGAGCGTTGTACGTGTCGTGGCTGTCTGCCGACCGGGATGAAGCTGCAGCGGTGGCATTAGTTTTGCCTTCGATCTTGAGTGTGAGTGTTTCTATTCGTTTGGTAAGCGTGGCATTGGTAGCCTGTAGCGTTTGTATGATTTTCTCGAGCGCTGCAATTTTTTCTTCTTGGTCGTCGCGCTTGCGGGTGGCAGAGCGTTGTCGTTGCACGCGCTTCGACTGCGCGGTGGCGTTCCCTGCGTTGGCCGGAGCAGCTGTCGCTATCTTGGCCCTCGTCTTCGTATTGTTCTGAGTAGGGTTCTTCAGAGCACTCCGGACCGTGCTGCCAGATCTCTGGCGACTCGCGCTTCTTGCGGACGGCGAGCGATGTGTCTTTGTTACCCCTTCGTGCTTCGGGAAGTCGTCCCTGCGTGATAGTCTGACCTTTGGTGCTGTGGTTTTGGTGGCCTCGACTGCCTTCTTTTTCTCTGCTCGTGCGTGTTTCCTCGTCTGGAATGACGTTTTGAATCAGTTCTTGCAGCGCAGGTCCCCGGTGGGGTGATCGCCGTTACAGAGTTTGCAGTTCGGCTTGCAGTCATTGGTGTGGTCCGGCCCTGGATTACGTAACCCACATGCGAAGCACGCATTGACTTCGGGCGTGGGGCAGACGTCCCGTCTGTACCCAACTTGGCCGCAGATCTTACACACTTCTCTGTGTAGTTTGCACGCCGTGCACTTGACCGCGACTCCGGCGTATATCACGTATTGTGGTATCTTGTCGGCTTCGAAGGCGATGACTACCGCTTTCGCCGTTCCTATGCGGCGTGCCGCTCTAAATGTGTAGTTGAAAGGGTAGCTGAGGTTCTTAATGATGTCCTCTTGCGTATCTTGTAACCCGATGTTCTGGATAACGCCCTTCACCATGTAGTCAGGAAGGGATCCGTATGCGAACACTTCGTACGCCTTGGTGTCGATCACGTTGCATCGTATGCGGGCGTACTTCAGGGCTCTGTCGTCGTCGGGGGTGCTAATTACGACGATGTTCTGTGCCGTATTAGGGTATAGTGTATCTTCCGTTGCCGTCTGACTGTCTATGCCTGCGGCGTTTACGATGGCTCGTTTGAGCGCTGTAGGTTGGAGGTCGGCTATGACTAGGCCGCCACGTGGTCTGACTATTACTTTGGCTTCCTCCCTGTCCATTACGCTGGGCATGCGGGCTGCCTTTTCCATTGTAGCGTTAACTTTCTTGATGAATTGCGCTCGAGTGAGGGAGCTTGTAGACTTACATTTGGCTGCGTTGCCTTCGGCTGCTGTAGTAGTTGCTGTTGAGGGGGCCGCTTGGCTCGGCCTAGCATCCTCCCCAGTGGTGTTGTTTGGTCGACGATTGCGGCTGCGTCTGACGAGGAGCCAGTTTGCCGAGTCGCTTGCATCGCCAATTAGCTGTCGTATTTCTTCGACAGTGCCCTGGACAGTGATTGATGTTCTTCCTCCGTGCTGGCCCAGCAGGGGGGGCCGCGTCGGAGGCGGCGGCGGGCGTCGTGTCCATCTCGACGGCGGCGGCGGCCGTGGCCGGTTGGTGCGTAATCGTGGTAAGCCTCGTAGGCTTAGTTAAGTTCGCACGTTGTGCACACTTTCAGTGTCCGTGAAATGGTGAAAAATGGGTCCACTCACCAAAAATTGGTATCAACGTGTTCAGCTCGACGAACTGAATCGGCTCATAGTAAAGATAAAGCCATGAAAGTGGAATTGCCGGCACAAATGGACATGATCGACGGAGCCGATGCGAAGTGCGTTGGGAGCGAACGCGGCAGCACGTGCCCCCCTCGCGAACGCTAATCACTGATAACAGCGAACTTGCTCTTGCAAGAAAATTTGTAATCTTCCGCAAAGACAAGGTTAACTCCCGAGGTATAGGTGTCGTGATTGCATTAAAGGACATTATAAGCCAAGAATAATTACCGTAGACTCTCCTCTTGAGCATGTCTGGGTGTCTGCCTGCTTCAATGGGATAAAATACATATTTGGTGCCTGCTACCGCCCCCCTGTCGATCCGAGTTCATCGATCACCTAATCACCTCGCTCGAGGTAGTTACAGCAAAATTTCCGAATTCCATAATTACCTTGGCCGGAGACTTTAATTACCCCGCCACAGACTGGTCGACATTGTCTATTAATGTTCAGAATAACTGCGTCGGATGTGTACACTTTCTTCATTTGATGCAGCTTTTTCAGCTAACTCAGCTTGTACTTGAGCCAACACGCGGTGACCATACATTAGATCTAGTTATAACAAACAATCCTGATAATGCCTCCGTTCATATACTACAAGAAATCAGTGACCACAACATCATTCACTGCACTCTGCCACTACCGCGTCCCGATAAAACAACATTCGAGAAGTGTATACTTGATTACGCACGCGCTGACGAAGAAAAGATGAATGAAATGCTAGCGGCTTTCGGGCCAAACTTTCAACAAAATTTTAACACCTGAACAACTAATGAAAATTGGACTCTCTTTCGCGATAAGCTCAAGGAAATAGAACGTGCATGCGTGCCAAAACTAGTCATCAAAGCACAGGCTAGCGACCCCTGGTTTACGCATGAAGTCAGGGCAGTTCTAAACAAAAAGAAAAGGTGCGATAGAAAAGCAACACGGTCTGGGAATCCGGAGGATCGGGCGCAGTACAAAGAAGTGGCAGGCTTAGCGGAAGCCGAAAACAAGTATTTTAATTTTACTTTTTCCAGCATGCTGAAAACTAACCCTAAATTGTTCTGGCGTACCATAAACCCTAAATGCACAGCCAAAATTCCCTTTTTACAAAGCAATATAGGTACCCCTTTAACAGATGTTGAATGTGCTGAACGTTTTAATTTATATTTTAGTGCAGTATTTACCACTGAACAGCCAATAGGCGATTCTATAACCACTGAGCAAATTCCGATAGCCTTCGAAGATGTTCCCGTCGTTGTCACTGAAAATGGTATAGCTCGGGCGATTGACCGCCTGCCTCACAGCACAAGCCCGGGTCCTGATGGCATCAGTTCTAAATTGCTAAAATTTACGCGTCATCTTTCAGCCCCTCTACTATCTCTAATTTTCCAGCAGTCAATCGACACAGGATGCATACCGGAGGACTGAAAAAAGGGCCATGTAGTCCCGATTTTTAAATTTGGTGATAGCCCCCAACCCAGTAATTACCGTCCTATTTCACTAACATCTATCTGCTACAAGCTACTCGAGCATATTCTTTATCACCATATCATGGCTCACCTCAACAAAAATAACCTTTTGTTTGAAAACCAGCGTGGTTTTAGGCGCGAGCGATCATGCCAAACACATCTTTTCGAGCTTGTGAATGACCTTCACCTCTCATTGCACTCTTCACGTTACGTCGATGCTATATTCATTCATTATTCGAAAACCTTCGACCGTGTGCCCCATAAGCGACTACTGCTGAAGCTCTCCGGTCTTCAACTTGACAGCCGCACGACAGAGTGGATCGAAGGATTTTCAACTAACCGTTTTCAGTCAGTCAAGCTCGATAATGATGTATCTAATCGCATGCCTGTAAAATCCGGTGTACCACAAGGATCAGTTCTAGGCCCTCTACTCTTAATATATGTAAATGACATTGCTAATAATCTAGCCTCAAACGTCCGCCTTTTTTGCAGATGATTGCGTTATTTATAGAGAAATAACACATCCGGCTGATGTAACTACGCTCCAAGCAGATTTAGCAGGTTTATCAGAGTGGTGTTGCACTTGGGAAATGGAGATTAACACAGATAAAACTAAGCATGTAACGTTTACTTCCTCTAACAAGTTCACCCTAAATCAATTTAATACACCATTTCGAATAACCGTATAGAGTCAGTGCTGTCATTTAAGTATCTAGGTAGTTTTCTAAGTTCAAACTTAACCTGGAACACTCATATGGGATACATAAAAGGTAAAGCTTTTAAAAAAAAATTGGCGCCAATCCACTCCGTGAATGTGGTTGAAAAGCAAAGCTGTAAACGGCACCCACAACGATTACCCATGCGATATCACATAAATTCACTCACGTCGCTCTACAAATCGTGAAACCAGAGAGAAGTGAAATGTACTTAACCACACCCTGTATTACTTCAAAGAGATATTCTTGCTCAGGTTAAATTATTGCATGAGGAATGAACGGTGGTTGGTTGAGTTGTATTGGTGCAGCACATCAGTGGAAACTTTTTTTTATAAAATAAAAGCTCAAACCCGGTGTCAGACGATCTCACTTCTCCGTCTCTGCCGTCGCGGACGGAGGCGACGAGAGTGGCGGCAGAGACGGAGCAGGAGCAGGACGAGAAGGAAGAAGCCCAGGAGGAGGAAATACCTCTATTCAGATTTCTGAACGGCCCAGAATGCGGCCCAGGGGAGTTGTTCCTTCCTCACTGTAGCCCATATTCAGTCCGCGCCGACTGTGCCCTGTCCACCAGTTGAAGCTGGGTAGGTAGAGAGTGGCTGGATAGCAGCATCGCCCATTGCTCTTGTTAGGTAGTTGACAGAAGGAGAGGAGGTGCTCAGGGCTAAAGTTGCACACCCCGATTATGTGGCAGAGTGTTCCTACTTATGAGCAAAATTTACATGCAGCGTCTTAGCGATTCGGATGCATTAAGTGAACACGCGTCCGGTGTGGGAAGGAGCCGGATTATATGAGCCGTAGGGTGGTTTGTTCTTCTATGGAAAGGTCAGGGTAAGCCAAAGGTAGAGTCTGCCTCAGATAGCGATAATTCTGGTTTATGTCCCTGAATGAGACAAGCGGGTGACTGCCCTCGTGCAGCTCCATAGCACTGGGGGTGAAAGTGCAGGCTTGGTGGGCGTATTCGTTGCCCTCCATGGAAGCATGAGCAGGTGTCCAGATGAGCTGAATGGAACCATTTGGGGAGTGGTTTTTAGCACACGCAGTGCAGGTGGGGACACCAAACCCGACAGGTAGTTCCGTTAGGCTTGTTGGGAATTTGTGACTACTTTACAAACCCCTGGTTGAGAGCCAAGGCGATGGCTGCCTCTTCTGCTGCCATCATGTCTTCGGTCTTGAGTGAGGCACAGCAAGGAGGTTGGTTCTGGAGGTAGACACGATGATGACGTACTGCTGCACTCTATGTTTGGAGGCGTCTGTGTAGACAACTGCATGATCCCCACCGCGGGTGGTGTTGAGCGCTTGAGCCCGTGCTTGCCGGTGACCCTCGTCGTCTGAGGGGTTCATATTTCTAAGCAAAGGGAGCATATTTTTTCTTGTCGCCAAAAGCCCAGGAGTAGATCAAGCGGAGTGATATTTTGTGCTGCCCAGCCAATCTGGTGAAAGATTCGGAAACCCGCCGCAGTTCTGCGCATTCGGAGCTTCTGGATAGAAAGATGACCACCTCTCAGCTTTTTAGAGCCCTGTGCTAAGCAGCCTCTCTGGGCGCCCTCATGGGAAGACCAATGGCTTGCTCAACCGCCATTCTAATCATTATATAAAGCATCTTTATGTCCTCCTTGCCGAGAAGAAGACAGGGGGTTGACGTAAGTGATTCTGGAGAAGACGAAAGCTAATCGAAAGGTATCGTATTCCTTGAGGCCTCGCTTCTTGGTGGCAACTCGCCGGATCATGTGTATGATTTGTTAATGTTGTGTTTGACGCACTGCAAGGATATGTTACTCTTGGTGTTGTCCTGAAGATGTAGGCCCAGGATTTTGATGCTGGGGCATGGAGTGATGGCCTGGCCATCAAGGAGTATTTGAATGTGTTTCTTGAGGTATCGTCTGGCGTGAGGGCGGACAAGGAACTGATATTTTTTTAACACGAACACTGGAAGCCACAGGCCCATTGGCGTCGTACTAGAAGTGAGACGCCATGGTTTAGTGTGTGCTTCGTTTAATCGCTATCGCGTAGCATTTAGCGAGAATGCAGGGGTTAAAGCCGTTGATGTGCTTGGTCAGTGCATCACTTGTCTCCCCCGCCTCCGCGTGGGCTCGTAGCTAAATCGGTAAGACTACGGGCTCTTGGTTTGTTACTCTATTAGTTCCAGGTTCGATCCCTGGCGGTGCAGTAAATTCTTTTATTTCTTTCCGGGAGTTTTCTGGTGACACCAACGGTCGCGAAAGAACCCTTGGGGGGAGAGGTAGAAAGCTTTGCTTTAAAACTGGGCCTTCTAAAACGCCGTTTACACCTTGCAAACTCTGAAACTAAACTGCACGCGTACTGTTCTTTGATTCGTCCTTCGTTAGAGTACGCTTCTATTATATGGCACTCGCACCAGGAATATCTAACAGCCTTACTCGAGTCAGTACAGAACAAAGCTGCTCGGTTTATTCTTTCGTCTTATTCCCACTATACCAGTATTTCGGCAATAAAAGCCTCCCTCAAACTTCCGCCTCTCGCAATTCGAAGAAAACACTGTCGCTTATCATTTTTTCATGCAATCTCCCCCCCCCCCTGCAATCTCCCCCCCCCCCCTATGTAATGCCTTTTTGGCCCTTCTCAATAAATAAAATAAATATGCAGCAGGCACTTCGTAAACAACGCGAAGAGCGAGAGCCAGGCCAACCCAGCCTCCCTGCGGACTTTCTTTACCGATGTTTACAGAAGGCGGCGGGTAAGCGGTGAGAGACACGAGAGGTAAGATAAAGCGGAGAACCAAACAAATTTCGCACCGACTTATACGCCCCATCCTTTTACCCCAGATAGGTGAAGCGGAGTCGATCCGCTGCTCGAAGGTTGACCTCGCCACATCCGCCCGAGGAATCTTCACCCGTGGCGTGGCGCTCGAGATACCACGCCACACGCCATTTGGGAATGCCCCTCTTTACCCCCGCTCCGTTTACACAACCCTCCCACTACCTGGCTCTAGGTGACCGGGAGCTCCTCGCCCGAGCTACAGCTCCTGACCGCCACTAGGGCTCAGGATTACCTGGCGCGCCTCCCTCACCTGAGGGACACTCGCTAGGACCGAGTCGCCAGAAATAAAGTTATTCTCTCTCTCTCTCTCTCTCTCTCTCTCTCTCTCTCTCTCTCTCTCTCTCTCTCTCTCTCTCTCTCTCTCTCTCTCTCTCTCTCTCTCTCTCTCTCTCTCTCTCTCTCTCTCTCTCTCTCTCTCTCTCTCTCTCACCCATGGACGTGCTGTAGAACACGTCGGAGAACGACGGCTCGCCAGACACGGATGCTGCACTAAAAGCCTTCGAGCAGGGCTTGCCGCTCTTGACTGAGGTGGAAGTCGACGCTGCGGCGGCGGCTGCATGCGAGCGTCGACGGCAGCGATCGTCGATCGTCGACACCGCGACCGCGAGCTCCCGGCGGCAGCGGCCGCTATTCTGATGCAGGCGAAAATCAAGGACGACCGCGTGTTCGAGATTTCGGCGCACGTTAAAGATCCTCAGGTGGCCAAAATTAATCCGGAACCCTGCACTACGGCGCGCCACGTCGTCTGTTTAGCTCGGCGCGTTAAACCTCATAATCAATCAATCAATCAATCACGAAACCACGGTGAAAAGGGGAGTCGAGCGAATGTATTTCTAATGAAAATACCTGGGAACAGTCTCTCGATGCTCGTGTTCGCGTCCCACTTCGGTTTTAAAGCAAAGCATTTTACCTCTACCCCCCAAGGGTTCTTTTGCGACCGTTGGTGTCACCAGAAAACTCCAGCGAATAAATAAAAGAATTTACTGGCACCGCGGGGAATCGAACCTGGAACTAATAGACTAACAAAGCGAGAGCCCGTTGTCTTACCGATTTAGCTACGAGCCCTTTTTTTTTTTTTTTCTTTATTGCCTGGATTCGACAATTCACAACACATCACAGATCAACAGCGTAAATAATATACGACAACACGTGGTAAGGCGGCCCGACTTAGGCCTAGTGATGTCCTTTAAAACTCTTTCAATGACGTAAGCTGCTCTATCTTTGGCAGCCACACAGGCGATACCTCTTGAGATTTAATTACCTCCACATAACGACCTACACTTTCTCTGAAGTACTGCTTTGCGGATCGGGCATCTACGTCGTTGTACAATCTTGCTGTGCGTGAGCGCCATATGCTGTGGAGGCCCAGCGCCATGACTAAGTCATAAGGCATTCCACCTTCTTTGTCTACGGAGAGATACCGTATGCCATGAGGGTTTAGCGGGAAGTCTTTGCAAAGTGTCCTCTGTAAAACATCCCAAAAATATACACCCTAGGAAGACAAGGAAGACTAGGAAGACAAGTGATGTACTCACCAGGCACATCTGCGGGTTTACCCCCTGCGTTCTCGCTGAATGCCACGTTAAAGCGTCACGCGACCACTCACGCACGTCTAGCGGCCCTGTGCTCACCTTGGTCATGCGCTAAGAAATAAAAAATAAAAGGAAGCTCACGTCAATGCATGGCATCTCACTTCTAGTACGCCAATGTGCTAAAGCCTGTGGCCTCCAGGGTTCACGTAAACAATCACAGCTCCTTGTCGTCCGCCACACGCCCAAACCAAGGAATACATTCAAATACTCCTTGATGGCCAGGCCATCACTCCAAGCCCCAGCATCAAGATCCTGAGCCTACATCTCGAGGCTAACACCAAGAGTGACGTCTCCTTGCAGCGCCTCAAAAACAGCATTAATGAAATCATACACATGATCCGGCGAGTTGCCACCAAGAAGCGAGGCCTAGAGGAATCCGGTACCTTTCGATTAATTGAAGCTTTTGTCCTCTAGAGAGTTACTTACATCAACCCCCTGTCTTCTTCTCGACAAGGAAGACATAGAGATGCTTTATATAATGATTAGAAAGGCGCTCGAGCAGGCCATTGGTCTTCTCATGAGTGCGTCCACACAGAGGCTGCTTAGCACGGGGTTCCACAACACGGTGGAAGAGCTGATAGAAGGCCATCATTCTAACCAGAAGGTCCGATTTAGAACTGGGACGGGTAACCGCATGCTTCACCAGATTGACTGGGCCACCCAGAATGTCACTCCGGTTGACGTACTCCCAGACTCTTGGCGACTAAAACTAAAGATGCTCCCTTCCCTTAGAAATATGAACCCCTCACATGACGAGGGTCACCGAAAAGCGCGGGCTCAAACGCTAAACACCACCCTCGGTGGGGATCATGCAGTTATCTACACAGACCCCTCCAGACATCGAGGGCAGCAATACGACATCAAAGTGGTTACCCCCAGAACCAACCTCCTTGCGTGTACCTCGCTTAGGACTCAAGAAATGACGCCAGCAGAGAGGCAGCCATCACCTTGGCTCTCGCTCAACCAGGGGTTCGGAGGGTAGTCATCGATTCCCAGCAAGCCTACTGGAATAACCAGTAGGGTTGGGTGTCCTGACTTGCACTCCGTGTGCTAGAAAAAATCTCCAAGCGGTTCCATTTAGCTCATCTGGACACGCGCTCACGCTTCAATGGAGGGCACCAAACAGGGCCGCCAACAAGCCTGCGCTTTTACCTCCCGTGCTATGGAGCTGCACGAGGATAGTCACCCGCTTGTCACGTTCAGGGAGATAACCGAGCATCATCGCCTTCTGATACAGACCGTACCTTCGCCTTACCCTGACCTTTCCAGAGAACAACAAATTACCCTACGGCTCATACAAACCGGGCTCCTTCCCACAGCCTGCACTTCTTCACTTAATGTATCCGAATCGCTACGACGCTGAATGCAAGTTTTGCTCAGAAGTAGGAACACTCCGCCCCGTAATCGGGGTGTGCGACTTTAGCCCTGAGCACCGTCCTCTCTTTCCGTAAACTACCCAACAAGAGCAATCGGAGATGCTGCTGTCCAGGCCCTCTCCACCTACCCAGCTTCAGCGGGTGGACAGAACACAGGCCGCGCAGACTGCATATGGGCCCCACAGAAGAAGGAATCACTCCCCAGGGCTGCACTCTGGACCGTCCAGAAATGTGAACAGAACTATTTCTTCCTGCTCCTCTTTCTCTGCCGCAAATCTCGTCGCCTCCGTCTGCGGCGCAGAGACGGGGAAGACAGATCGTCTAACACCAGGTTGGAGCTTACTTTAATTTTATAAAAAAGTTTCCCCTCTTGTGCTACACGAATACAACTCAACCAAACACCGTTCATGCTTCATGCATTGATTTAACCTTAACAAGAATATCTCTTTGAAGTAATAAATGTTGTGGTTAAGTGCATTTCACTTCTCTCTGGTTTTCCTGTTTGGAGAGCGATGCGAGTGAATTTAAGTGACGTGGCATGGGTAATTAGTATGGGTGCCGTTTACAGCTTTGCTTTCCAACCACATTCACGGAGTGGATTGGCGCAATTTTTTTTTTGCGATGGTGTTCCCATTGCTGGGGTCAGCTTGTGCAGGTCTCGTCAACTGCCTCATTTACGTAGGCGCACACAGCCGCGGCATGCTTACAGCGGCCGATAATTCCTGCCTTGCAAGAGCTCGCCCCGGAGGCTAAGGACCGTGTATGATCGCAGATCTGCATGCGAAAAGTCAATTTAATATCCCCATCTTCGTGTACTTATTCTCTGAGCGCCAAGACATTCTACAGGAGCGGGCGAAACCTTCGCCGACAGCACGGCAGGCCGGTACGCGTACGTCGCTTTAGAGCGATTTTCCGCCGCGCGCGGCGCTACTAGTGTCACTCCGACGGCCGCGTGGCCCATCCGTACGCAACAAATATTTAAATGAGGAGCACTTTGTCGACGAAGGTCGTCTGGGCTCACTGTACCTAGCCACCGCAGAACGTGTAACGCGTAACGCCGCGTCACGCGTCCAAACAGAGGCTTCTAAAAGACAACCGCTTAGCCTCGTCGGGACCGAACCTGGGTCTGGCGCGTTACGAAGCCTATGCCTATCGCACTGGGCCACAGAGGTACACGTTCCTCCTACGCAAAGTGTGGGGGGCGATCTTCGCGCTGTGCCGCCGCCCCGCAGGCTGCCCTTGCTGGGCCGCAAATGAGTGCGCACTAACATAAAATAAGGGGAAGAAATCATGCATTGACGCGTTAATTATCATCATCGTCATCATAAGCCTGTTTGCGTCCACTGCAGGACGAAAGCCTCTCCCAAAGACTTCCAGCGACGCCAAACGAGTGCTACCCGAGTCAATGATTCCCCCAAAATTTTCGCAGCTCATCCCGCCAACGAGTTCTCGGCCGAGAACCCGTAGTGCGTTAGCAGTCCATTGGCACCCACTCTGTCAAACGGATGGTCCACCTGTTGTCCCTCATTCGCATCACGTGACCAGCCCATGCCCATTTCCTCCGCTTAATTTGAACAAGAATGTCCTCCACCTTGGTTTGTTCTCGAATTCCTGCTGCTGTTTTCCTGTCCCTCAACGTGACCCCTAGCATTCGGCGTTCCATATCCCGTCGCGCCGATCTAAGTTTATTTTCAAGTCATTTTCGTGAGACGCATTAACGCCTTAATTACGGCAAATTAATGAAAAAACTCGACGCAATGTCTTTCTTTGGGTATTTTCAGTAACTGTGTCACCCTCTAGACTACTTTCGGTATCAACGCCAGGCTGGTACTGGAACTAGTCAGGAGGGAGCCACAGCCCCTTTGGCGAATCACTGCTCCGCACTTGACAGCTTTCACGTTGAGTGTAACTGCTTTAATGTTTTTATCTGCCCCCTCTTCCCGACTCCTGTTCTTTGACTGAACAAAGCGAAACCTCGAAAAAAGGCACACTTCATGACGGCGCGCTACGCGCCCCATGGAAACCGCGGCGGCCCGAATTGCGCCGCCCTGACTGAACGGGCGGCTCAAGGGTCAGGCAGCAGCTGGTTCAACGTCTGTCGCCTGTCCAATTCCGGCAAGAAACACCGTCTGCTCTTGACTGGAGCGATACACAATGTGGAGAATTGAATTGCGTATGAGGCTAAATAATGCGAAAAAACAAAACGCGGACAATACCCCAGCACGCACTAAAAAGAGGGAAGAAAGTTTAATACGAGCGCAATTTCCGCTATGGCACAAGGCACGCGCTCACCTTCACCACCGAACTTTTTTACGTGCTCGGCCCACCACATCCGCAAAAAAAAATTCAGCAGTTTTACATCATGTTAACAACGACGAGTGATTCACGACGATCAGGAGTTGGTTACCTAATAAAACTTGTTTAAGCCAACCAGTTTGCTTAACGCTGGCATCCATTCGGTGGCATCAGTTTTGGTTGGAATAAAATATTATTCAAGATCTATAGGTGTATTCTTTGAGAAAGCATGAACATCTTAATACCCTGCCTCGCTCTAAAGTCTGTGACACTGTGTTTCTAGCATACCCTGCTGAGAAAGAGACGAGCCGCCATGAGCACACCAAAAGATGGCTTCATTGGTAGGAACTCTCCATGATGATGATGCGAAGCACGAGAGAGAAACGAATTCAACAAAATTAACAAAAAAGTCCGCCGCTAAAAAAGTCTTCAGTCCACGTAAAGTTAAGCTACAGTCCACATTAGCCAAAAGGGGTTCAAATATTGCGACACCCACTATCTGCGATTATAATGACGCCTTGGCTCTCTTCAAATACGACGCAGACCGAGTGCGTGCTGCTCGGAGATGGCGCCTTCAAGGGAGACTGCAGTTGGGCTGCCTTTTCCAGCCTTCGTTGCAGGTATTCTACGCGTTCCTTGTACGCAGTGTTTCCTTGTTGTAGGCGGGGTGCGCGAGCGGCGTATTGGCATTGGGATAGTTCGCAGAGCACGCGCTATGTTTAGCCCTGTTGGGTCTGTCAATTCGTTCCCGCCGCACCGCACGCATTCTGGTTGGAAAGGGAAGCTGTTCACAGACCTTCTTCCCGTTAATGCCGCAGCTCGCCGCAGTCTGGAGCGCTCGCGAACTGCCGGCGCTGGCGAAAAGCCGCTGCCGCTGCTGGCCAAAAAACTGCTGCCGCTGGCGAAAAGCCGGCGGTGGGCTTGTCAGTCTTTGAGCATTTGCCTCTTTGCAGCTTGTCCTTCGGCGCCATAATTAAGATGCAACACTGGACGAAGAAATGCGTCGCACTCCAACATATTTCTCCTTTCCTCTTCGACGCAGCAACCAGCGTCAAGCTTCCCGGCATCTTCGCCCTCACAACCTCCACCGCTGGCGACTTCACGCGCTGCTTCACGACTACGGTCAGGCTTATCCTCTGCCAGATTTCCGGTCGGGTCACCATAGGTGAGCTCGTTGATGCTGTACCCTACGGTAGTATGCCTCACTGTGGTAGGAACCATGGTTTTTTGCTCTGACATTGTACTCGGAATTGTCACGTCGCTACGTTGAGTGCCTTCAGTAGAAAAAAAAGGTGGGCCGGCTTCCGATGCCGTTATAACTTGCAAGGTAATTTCTTTCCTACTAATTTCTTTCCCTTTAATTTCTTTCCCTTCCCACTTAGCGCTGCATAATTCTGATTTGTGTCTGTAGTATCGTAATGTACAAATATTTTTCCATATTTTGCCGACGTCCGTTCCGTTCAGCATAAATTTGATCTTTGATAGCAGCAACTACGGTTCTTGGGGCTACATTTGTTTCAAATATTTGGACAAAAATATCTCCGCCAGTCGGCAAATAATGACCACCGCAATCGTTTTTTGTGTGCATGGGCTACGTACAGACAACATCCGGCTTCGATTAATGTTCTCACCACGAATAATAGCCATTTCGCATTTTAAAAAGGGAAAAAATCAACAAAACAACCGGAAAGTTGTGCGGAGTAGGACGTCATCCCAGTCTTGGAATTTTTAATTTGTGTAATTTTTTGCTCTGGTTTCTTATTTTAATGTGTTTGTATTATTTACTATTTATCTTCTTTCATGCTGTCAGCAATGTCGGCTCCAGATAACTTCAAATGCCGAAAAAATGAAATTAAATGTGGTGCACAAAAAATTACACCATATTCCCGTGGGGAATCCTGATGAGGGTGCGAAGCATCGTGGCGGTTCCGTGTGGTTCCATTGTGTTGCCGTTATGTTGAGTGATCTGGTTTTTACTAGCGCTAGAGGGAATTCCGCGTCCGGGTCCACACCGGTGGCAAAGGCACGCAAGTTCTGCTGTGTTACGGTGAGTAGGCGGTGGTTCTCGAGGCGCCGAAACTCGTCCATCATGTTCTTGTCGATGTTGTCTCTGTGGTAGAATCGGTAGTCTCCGTCAGCTTTGGTGAGGTAAACGTTGTTGACATTGGTGCACCGGCTGAGAGCAATGTACACGCCCTCCTCTTCGCAGCTTTGTCTTCTCGTTCTTCTTCTTCTTTGGCGGTTCCCCTACGGGAAGATGACGACGGTGGTTGAACGCGAACCTATCTCGTGATGGATTCTTTGGTTGGCCAATCCCTAGGGGCATCCTGCCACAATCAACATCAGAGGCGCTGCGGACGGGGCTGGTTGAGCTGCAAGGCGCGTGGCGCTTCCCGCCACAGCTTTCCCACGGGCAATTCAGCATCCCCCTCTAAAGTTTTCAGTTCGTCGTTTCCGTTGACGTTCAGCTTCGAGGTGCCTTCTTTGTATCAGTAGCTTCTTGACGTAGTTTGAATGAGTCAAGGACATAAGGCGCGTTCGTAGCACTTGCTCCTGTCCCGGATTTGTAGCGTAGTGGGAAGAGCACCGCGTACCTCCCGTGCGGCCAAAGAGTCGTGGGATCGAAACCGGGCGCTGCTATTTCTTTTTTTGTTTATATAGTGTGGTATCGCGGAGCTGTGGGTGTAAGGAGGAGAGTTGCGCATGCGCAGTGGGCGTGTGGACGGCGCCGCCATCAACGACGCAGGACCAGGCGAGCCTAAGAAATGCTCCGCATTTAGAAAAAAAAGACGCGAATTTATTCTGTTACGTTGGAATACAGATTCCGCTATACTGGGGCACAAGTTAAGAGCGGCAATAACTCGTGTACGGCATCACTCGGAGGAACTAACAGACACGGATGTCGACGGGCGCGCGCGTCCAGGCGTCACTCAAAATCGTCGCAGCAAAGTGGAGAGGAGGAAACTGCGTTGCCAAGAAGTGCGATGGGAAGTTTCGGGGAACCGACGAGCAGCTGTGGGGAGTGCGCGTCGCGACGCAGACGTTCGGGTAGGGAGTGATGGCGTAAGCACTGACATGCCGGTATTATGCTAGTTAGGAGACACGGCGTCCGATTGGCGGAATCAGTGTATGATCTACCGATAATATTGGCAGAGCTAAGAAAAGCCAAGTTCAAGCTCACAAAGACCAGCAGATCCGTTGTTTCTTCAGCCTTCGCATGTCGATTGCAAAGCGGGCGGAGTTCTTAAAGCAAAGCTCTACTACTTTCATCGAGCGGTTTCGAGGCGGACGCGCAATTTGACCTTTTGACCGGAGACACCCCGGCGACACACCCCTCGAAGCGCATCGCGTGATTTCCCGGGCCCGCTTTCGGCGCTGCGCACAAGGCCGCGTTTTCAGTCGTTGTTCTCAGCACGAGCGGCGGCCGCCGCCGCCGCCGATCACCTGATCGGCAGCCGGCCACCCCCGCAGCCTCCCACGCACGCGCCGGTGGGTAATCTCGGGCTACGTAACTCTTCTCGCGCCCGGCGAAGACGAACGGCGCGTTCGCCGAGACTCCTTCTGTGAGCGTTGCACGGGACCGAAGGGCTTTGAAACGTGGCTAGCAATGCAGCTACATCAAAGGTTAAACAAGCAAAACCAAGACTCAACCGGGCTAAGCCAAGCTTTTGCCAAGCTGATCTAAGCCGCTGCCCTTTCCCCACATAGTCTGTTTGTCGTCGCTGCAGTAGTTTACAAGCAGATTAAGTCCCGGGAACGGCTTGTGCCACGTTCAAAATAATCGCAGTAACGCACTGCTAGCACCGCCCGGAGTTCCAGCGGGCTGAGGTGATGCGGCGCAGGTGCATCTAACGTTGCCGTTCTTAATCTGATGGATATAAACTTTATTGTCCATGGGATGGTGGGGACGAATCAGCCGCTCAGGCCCCTGTTGATGTGGGCCGCCAGTTCCCGTTGCTCTTGGAGACTCGCCGCAACAGCAAGCCACTCTCCGGTGTATAGTAACATATTTTGGCATGATGCTAAACAATGCGTTTTCTGCAATGCGCTCACTCCAAGTCATTTAGTAGAACCTTACCAGATCACACATGGTCTCGGTGCGCGCTGAGCAGAACAGTTAAGCAGGCTGATCTGCATAACGTAGATGCAGCGGTCGGTCAGTCATAGCTAACGCTTTGGGCGTTGCCATAGAACGAGCCGTGCAGGTTTAGCTACCGTTGCACGCTTGGTTCAAAAACTCTACACTTGGTGGATTTTAAACCCCAGAAGTACAATAAAGGAAGTAAAAGGTGACAGATGAACCTCGGATGTGCCTAGTTGCAGCTTTGACCTTGAAATGAACATTTCATGCGGCCCGCATTGCTTGCAACGCTCGAATCGGTCATCGATCGAAATTCGCGCTGAGACTGCGAAAGCTCGCACGATTGCAGTGTCCATCATAGCTCTTTCAGTGTTATTCTCTCCATAATCTCGCCCTTGCAGTACGTGAGAAAACTCAGCGCCAAGTTTTCGATCTGCGGGGACTTTGCCGGTACGGGTGTGAAGCGGATTTCCGCCGTTTTCCGTTGCTCTGCCGTCTCATAAGTTGTTGAACGGTCTTGTGGGAGTTTCGAGGGCTCGGTAATCTAAGTTTGAGAGTGGAGTAGAGAAGTTAAGTTTCGTCTGCAGATGACTATGTTCCAGATTCTTGATGATCTGGTCTGTAGCACCTTCGCATGCGCTCAGTGTGCGACTCATGTTACGCTCCGATTCTCCGTTGCTGTTTAGTGGGCCGGTTAAGTGGCGCAACAGGTTCCAGGTCTTTTTCGTGGATAGACTGCCCTGTAGTGCGTCACAAAGCTTCAGCCAATTTTCATTGCATAAGGCTGCTGCATACTCTGCTGCCTCCTTCTTTATCATAGCTACTTTCTTGCGGAGCTTGCAGTTATGTCTCTGTTTTTCCCACCATTTGGTAAGACTGTGACGGGCCTCCTAGAGGAGGTTAAGTTTCGCGTCTAGGCAGTGGGTCTTGTACGAGGTCGCCGTGACTTGGGTATGTGTCTAACGTCTAATAGAGTCTTCAGCACCTAGTCGTCACCCAAACGTGTCGCTCCAATGACACACCGAATGCTACTGAGCAAGACCCCGCCCAGCACTACCGACTCCGCCTCAGGCACTATCCCCCCCCCCCCCCCCCCCGCGCCCATCGCTAAAGCACGCTGCCGCCGACATGTGGAGCATCATACAAACTCACTGCTTCCCCCACAGTACCACGCTCCCGCACACGCACCCACACAAGTTTCCAACACCACAGTGCCCTCACTGCCACCAACGTGATACCCACTTTCATTCGCTGTGTGAGTGTCCACACGACCCATTTCCCCCCTACACCACGCCCCACCACTGGGAACAGGCCTCGGGGAGCTCGGATCTGGCGGTTCAGGAAACTCGAACCGCACGGGCCCTTGCGGTCGCCGAAGCCATAAGCCATAGGAGCCTCGGCCATCCCTCCCCCTAAACGGCAGTTGCAAAAATCTTCTCTCTCTTTCTCTCTCTCCCCACAGTGCCCCACCGCATGCGGCGCGCTGGACCACTCTTCCATTCGCCACCTGAGTGTCCGCTAGACCCGTTTCCCCTTCTTGTCGCACTGGAAGCAGGCTCTAGGGAGCTCCGACCTGACCACACAAGAGGCGGTCACGGCCACAGCACTGGACGTCGCGGGGGCCCTCTCGGCCTGCGCCGTACCCCTACGCAACCCAACGTTACAATGAAGCGGTCCTACTATCACTACCGCACACCGCCAAAAAGGGAAGCCGGGGTAATGGGATCCCCGGACCCCTCCTACCCGGAGGGCAGTGCTAGCGAGTCCAACTCGGAAGCCCAAAGTTTCGTCGACCCGGCGGCAGTGGAGGACTCGCTCGTGCCTACACCACTTATGACTTAAATCCGGGAAATTACCGAACGCAACAGACTCGTTCGGAGAACACTACCGTCGCCCACCCACAGCAAAGACCCCGGAGACCACGATCAGACCCGTTCCAACAAACAGGTGCCCCCTGCAGGACACGAGTGTACCTGTTATTCCCCAATCAGCATGAATTGAAATGCAAATTCTGCGCGCAATCAGGCCCCGAGTGCAAGAAGAACCCTCTGCGATCAGCTCCTGCTGGTTCTGACAGCTCGGTAGCAGCAAGGATGACCCGTGGCTCCTCAGTCCGCTCGACAAAGAAGTCGTTCTCTTCCACGTCCAATCGCGGCCGCACAGGCCTCGGGGCCGTTCGGCTGCTGAGCACAGAGCACAAAGGCTTCCTCCCCAGGCGACTTGCCAGGGTGGCCCGTCTTGTGCGCCCTTAAGAACACCGCGGGTGGTATTACTTAATTTTCTTTCGTTGCCTTTAATTTCTGCAGTCGCTGTCATTGTGTTGCTCTATTCCTTGCTTGCCCAAAATAGCTTTCGCGCGAAGAGCTTAGGGCGTTAACCTGAAGTGGGGGAGACGCGTTGTACAACTACAGCCCTGCACGCCAGTTGTAGCATTCTGTGCTGTGGATTTTCGAAAGTAGCCTCAAAAATAAACGAGAAGAAACGGATCAGCGAACGCGGCATTCGATACCAGATAAAGCGCCAGAAAAGAAAACTTATTCGGGGCCACGTTGAAGCTGCAGGGAAGGGATCCCCCAAGCGCCCTGGCGCCTGAGGGTGTACACGTGAAGGCGTGCAAGTGGCAACGCTGGCCTTTGACAGAGAAGCCGCCGCCAAGGCGGCTCTGTAAGAAGCAGAAAAGGGCTGCGCAAGACCAGCGCTTAGTAAGAAAGATAACATTGGTGAAATCGCGGCTTGCCACAGTTTTCCTTCGATCCGAAGCGCGTCGTCCAACGACGCAGCGCATGCTAGAAACGCGTTTTTTGACGCGGTCCCACCACTCGAGTCGAATCCATGTCCCGAGGAGGCAAAGTTTGGTGCAGTGGACTTGAAGCGGCGGCCACTGATCGAAACCGGGAGATCCCTGCAACCGCCTTCATGCCGCCTCAAACGTGCCGGCTTTGGGCTCCGCAAAAGCCAGCGACTACCTAGTCTGGCGCGTTCGCTTCTCGAGTAGCGGAAATGGGATTTTCTCAGCATATGCAGCTCAACCACAAGGAAATTATCAGACTGCAGGAAAACAGCTTTGATGTTAGATTGGTTGCACCAGTCCTTATGATCTTACAAGACTGCGTCTACTCATCATAAACGAACACAAAGTTGGTGGAATATTAGGGTACGGGTGCTTGATTTTAACTTTTTTTTTTTTGCTGATGATCTACTTTTGCAGAGCTCCTGCCCCAAACTTAGAAAGAAATTGTGATTTTATGTTGGTTATGCCGACGCTTTGATACGGTTCCCTTGAGAATTGTCTACGCGTTGTTCGTGGAGTCGGCATTGCTAAACGCAGTGGCAAGGATTTCTAGATGCATGTTAGAAAATTTAACCCGAAGGTTACCAGACTGAGTGCCCCCTTCTCTAAATGTCTTCTTCTTTATATTACCCTGCAGCTTCAGTGAAGTGTGGAATTGCTGATCGATAATGCGTTCCCATGGGAACTTTGACCATCCATAACACACTGCACTCTGGTCTCACTGATATCGTCAGGGCAATGTAATTCAGTGAAAGAAGTGCATTTTGTAATTAACTCTTTGCGTCCTCGTATATTTAAATTTGCGCGAGCTTCGCTTGACACTCCTATCCATTTCCTTGCAAGATAGGCAGCAGATGTTGGACTGAGGTCGTCCATTTGTCATAAAATACTGTCGTTCTCTCCCTTATCCTTGGGGCAGGGGGGTGCAGGCGGAACAGTTGAAAGTAAAGAAAACCACGTAACAGGTTACAAGGTACAAAAGATACATATTAAAACGAAAAAAATGTTGTTTTAAAAAAAATCGCGCCAATCCACCCCGTGAATGTGGTTGGAAAGCAAAGCTGTAAACGGCACCCATACCAATTACCCATGCCACGTCACTTAAATTCACTCGCATCGCTCTCCAAACAGCAAAACCAGAGAGAAGTGAAATGCACTTAACCACAACATTTATTACTTCAAAGAGATATTCTTGTTAAGGTTAAATCAATGCATGAAGCATGAACGGTGTTTGGTTGAGTTGTATTCGTGTAGCACAAGAGGGGAAACTTTTTTATAAAATTAAAGTAAGCTCCAACCTGGTGTTAGACGATCTGTCTTCCCCGTCTCTGCGCCGCAGACGGAGGCGACGAGATTTGCGGCAGAGAAAGAGGAGCAGGAAGAAATAGTTCTGTTCACATTTCTGGACGGTCCAGAGTGCAGCCCTGGGGAGTGATTCCTTCTTCTGTGGGGCCCATATGCAGTCTGCGCGGCCTGTGTTCTGTCCACCCGCTGAAGCTGGGTAGGTGGAGAGGGCCTGGACAGCAGCATCTCCGATTGCTCTTGTTGGGTAGTTTACAGAAAGAGAGGACGGTGCTCAGGGCTAAAGTCGCACACCCCGATTACGGGGCGGAGTGTTCCTACTTCTGAACAAAACTTACATTCAGCGTCGTAGCGATTCGGATACATTAAGTGAAGAAGTGCAGGCTGTGGGAAGGAGCCCGGTTTGTATGAGCCGTAGGGTAATTTGTTGTTCTCTGGAAAGGTCAGGGTAAGGCGAAGGTACGGTCTGTATCAGAAGGCGATGATGCTCGGTTATCTCCCTGAACGTGACAAGCGGGTGACTGTCCTCGTGCAGCTCCATAGCACGGGAGGTAAAAGCGCAGGCTTGTTGGCGGCCCTGTTTGGTGCCCTCCATTGAAGCGTGAGCGCGTGTCCAGATGAGCTAAGTGGAACCGCTTGGAGAGTTTTTCTAGCACACGGAGTGCAAGTCAGGACACCCAACCCTACTGGTTATTCCAGTAGGCTTGCTGGGAATCGATGACTACCCTCCGAACCCCTGGTTGAGCGAGAGCCAAGGTGATGGCTGCCTCTCTGCTGGCGTCATTTCTTGAGTCCTAAGCGAGGTACACGCAAGGAGGTTGGTTCTGGAGGTAACCACTTTGATGTCGTATTGCTGCCCTCGATGTCTGGAGGGGTCTGTGTAGATAACTGCGTGATCCCCACCGAGGGTGGTGTTTAGCGTTTGAGCCCGCGCTTTTCGGTGACCCTCGTCATGTGAGGTACCGGATTCCTCTAGGCCTCGCTTCTTGGTGGCAACTCGCCTGATCATGTTTATGATTTGATTAATGCTGTTTTTGAGGCGCTGCAAGGAGACGTCACTCTTGGTGTTAGCCTCGAGATGTAGGCCCAAGATCTTGATGCTTGGGCTTGGAGTGATGGCCTGGCCATCAAGGAGTATTTGAATGTATTCCTTGGTTTGGGCGTGTGGCGGACGACAAGGAGCTGTGATTGTTTACGTGAACCCTGGAGGCCACAGGCTTTAGCCCATTGGCGTACTAGAAGTGAGATGCCATGCATTGACGTAAGCTTCCTTTTATTTTTGTAACTCTTAGCGCATGACCAATGTGCGCACAGGGCCGCTAGACGTGCGTGAGTGGTCGCGTGACGCTTTCACGTGGCATTCAGCGAGAACGCAGGGGGTAAACCCGTAGATGTGCTTGGTGAGTGCATCACTTGTCTTCCTAGTCTTCGCGTGCTATATAGAGGCATTCAGCTTTGCTACAAGAATTGTACTACACAACTTGTCGTCAATCGCATCCTCTCGAAGCCAGTTCAGATCAGATCGTCTGTTAGACAGGGCTGTCCTCTATCGCCGCTACTGTTTGCACTGTACATAGAGCCTCTTTGCGTTAGCATACAAAAGAGCCAAAGAGTGCGTGGTTTTTCGTTAGCGTCATGTGAAGTTAAAGTTCTTGCGTATGCTGATGACATTGCCTATTTTTGTGTTGACAAGCGTAGTGTTCACGAAGCCCTTGCATTGACTAAGGAGTTTTGTGACGTGTCTGGAGCGGTCATGAATATGGAGAAAACTAAGGGGTTGTGGCTTGGCCTGTGGGGAACCCAACCTTCCAAATTTGCAGGTATTAATTGGGACGGCACACCGCTTGAGTACCTTGGCGTGCCTTTGCACCAAATAAGGAACTCAGGACCACACTGGTCTTCAGCACTCACGCATGTCAAGCGTGCCTCGCAGGCATGGATGGGGCGAGAACTTTCTGTATTTGCCCGTGCGCAAGTCTGCAATGTCTTCTTGGTAGCAAAGCTTGTTTATGTGCTTCAGGTACTGCACTGTGCGTGGGCGAAAGTCCAGGCTCTACACAGAGTGTTTGCTACCTTCGTTTGGGGATCTGAATGGGACCCAATGCGCAGAGATAAATTGTTTCTTCCTTTACGGTCTGGTGGTGTTGGGTTAATGCATTTGTTGGTGCACCAACTTGTGTCTCGGTTTTTCTTGTACAAGTCAGCGGAGCATCCATTTTTACGTACTGTAATTCAAGAGCGCATAAGTTACCATTTGCCGTTTCTCCTTGTTTCTACGGGTGAGGTGAACCAAATGCCGCCATGGGGTTTTCTAAAAGAAGTTGTAGATACTTTTCATTTCCTTACTGCGCGGTTTTCTTTGGAGTACCTGTTTAGTCTTTCAAGGACGGCTATGACGAACACTTTAATTCATAATCTATTCCCCGTGCCTCTTTATCGCCAGCCATACTTGCGGGACCATAGAATAATGTTTTAGACCGTGTCAAGCGTATGTGCGTGCCGCCAAATGCGAAAACGTTTTTCTTTAAGCTCCATTCGCAAACGCTTCCAGTTAAAACATGGCTGCGAGACAAAGGAATGTCGATCCCTTGGTCAGACAATTGCCGCTTGTGCAACCAACCAGAAACTATTGACCACTGTTTGGTGCTGTGCCGTGACGCGGTGTTTTTCTGGGACGTTCTGCAACGGACACTAAAAAAGGACATTGACATCACCCCATACACCATTCGCTTCTTGCCATTTGAGGACGTTAATCAGGTGCCGTATGACGTTTTTGTGCTCCTAGGTTTGTTTAGCTTGTGGAAGTGCCGCATGACTGATCGGCATGCTGAACCCCCTAGGCCGACCAAGGTCATTTTTCGGGAACAGGCGGCGTTGGTACGGAGCGTTTACGTTGCGCAGAGTGATCCACCAGAGTGGCTGCATCTTTTGGATGCGTGCGTTTGCTTGCCTGAGTTTTGAATTGGTGCCGACCTTTGTTAGACTGACGTGCTTACCCTTTGCTGTCTGTTAGTGTTTATATTGTGTGTCAATTGTCTTGGCTGACTTCTCTCTAAAATTTCCATGTATTAAAGAAAAAAAAGTGGGCTCGTAGCTAAATCGGTAAGACAACGGGCTCTCGCTTTGTTAGTCTATTTCAGGTTCCAGGTTCGATTCCCCGCGGTGCCAGTAAATTCTTTTATTTGTTCGCTGGAGTTTTCTGGTGACACCAACGGTCGCGAAAGAACCCTTGGGGGGTAGAGGTAAAAAGCTTTGCTTTAAAACCTACTGAAATAATTGCAAGGGCAATGCATGGTGAGATAAAATATACAAACGTAAAAAAAAATGCTAAAAATGAAAACGGCAGGAAATCCCAAGCATGGAGCAGGAATAATACATCAGCTTTATTTTATACAATAAAATCCCTAAGGTGACGTCGCTGGTAGCCGAGGGGAGACAGCGGCGCATAATAATAAAATGTCAAGAACAGAACATTATGAGACGCCTTAAGCGCAAAAGAAAATGGTCCAGCCGAGGAGCACGTACAGCGGCGAGGGCGGCGGAGGACACCCCCACGACTCAGTGGCGTCACGAGGTCGGCAAGCATTCGTCCGAAATTCTGAAAGCCGAAATCACCAGCGAATGTTGAGCACGTGCCTGCACTGCGAAAGAGGTCAGTTCAGAGCAAGAGATAAATGTCTTGTCCTCCTACTCTTCCCAGTCTCTCGCTCTCGCCGCCTGTTTACGCCGAGAACGACGCAGCGCGTTTCGCGAGTCGTCGGTGGTGCAACAGCAGTGAGCCCGGCGCACTCGGAACCACCAGCGCGAAGGTGCGCGGTGCCGGATGTCTCATGAGCACGCGACACCAAACAGACCAGAAAAGAAAAAAGGGGATAATTTTAAGGGTGAGCGAATGCATCCGGCGCTCTCTCGTGGCGCGGTGCTTACGTTCGGCGATATTTTCATTGTGGCCAGAGTACTTCCTAGGCACGCGCGTACTTCGACTGCAAGGGATCAAAAGAACCATTGCGAAAGACCTGCCACCTTCTTAGGCGCTGGCTGGCAGCAGATGAAATCTCACGAATGTCGTTACGTAGCCACAGAGTGCTTTACGAGTGGAAATTGTTATAATAAAACATCAGCTGCACTTTCTTTGCACTTCTCAGCACTGTACATCCATAACGAAGTTTTAGCCTCCATTTTTTCTCTCCATTTATTCGTTTCAATCTGCCTTAACTCTTCTTTGGTTACCTTGGCTGTTTTGGATTCTCCACTGTTGTTTCCGTGTTTCATCGTTAGCCGTCTAGTCTTCCTTAACCACTGCGTGTCTACGCTTTTCAAGTATAAGTACCTAAAACTTTAGCTATCTACCAACATTTATCCATTGCTCTCAACCTCCCCTCAAGACATACCTTGAGCTTCTGAGCTGCTCGAACTTCAAACGACACCCATCTCATATCTCCCTGCACTGCTTTGTTAATTGTTTTTCCATGCGCCCCTAAGGCCTAACTGCCTACCGTTCTCTGGTTCACTGCAAGGCCTGCTAGAGCGTCTTATTTGAAGCAGAGTACTGCATTCGGAAATGTGAGACCCGGAACCATTACTCCTTTTCACATTTTTCTCACTACTTCATATTTGTTGTTTTGCGATACTGTGAATCTCTCCGTACGCCGATAATCGTAACTGGTGATTTTAATGTCGATTTATTATCCCGAGACTCCTCTTCACAAAATCTTCTGGACATCTTTGTTCCCTGTGGGTAGAAAACATCATTAATATCCCGACACGTGTGACGGCCGTTGATTGATTTACGACATTGATTGATTTATGTTTCACGGCTTATGAAACAAGCAGTTTGCAAGCAGGTGTATTAGTTTCAGATGTTAGTGATCATATGCCGATCTTCATCTTTCTCACACCATTTTCATGTCTACACAAACAAACTGCAACCAATACACCCAATATACAAATATTAATAAATGATAATAATACTACTATATTTCAGAAATTAATGGCGGTGACCGACTGGAACCCAGTTTTGCTGGGTTCCAGTCCATGGATTGACTATACCCTGGGATTGACTATACCCTTCCTAAAAGAATCACAAAAAAATAAACTCTTTGCTTCGTTCATAAAGACTACAAATCATGATGTTTTTAATCAGTTTAAAAAGTCAGGAACAAATTAAATTCCGATATTACAAAGGCGAGCAATGTGTACATTGAAAATAAATTTGCAGCTATTTATAACGACCCCAAGAAAATCTGAAATAATGTTAATAACTTCAAGGCGAACGGCGAGAGACGAGTTATTTCCAAGATTATTATTGACGGAGAATAGTGCACGGGAAGTTTTCTTGCGGATATGTTTTACAATCACTTTTTACAATCGGAGGGTGCTGCTACTGTCATACACACACAGCTAATCCCAGTAAATATATTGTATTCCATCTGAGTACTGGAGGCTCAATATTTTTATTTCCCGTTACTGAAGCTTAATTAAATTAATTAAAATTGATTAAAAGTTATTTAAATTAAAATTAAAATTCAGCCTAATTAAAAAACTATACAACAGCCGGGCGTGTGAGGCTGATGAATTTCGGATACAGCCAATAAAAGCAGTCACACAATATATAAGCCAGCCACTCTCACATATATGCAATCTGATACTAAATTCTCCTGATCTTCCTGATGTTTTACAAATTGCCAAAGTTTCTGCAATTTTAAAAAGTGGGGGTCCAAATGACAGTAACAATTACTAACCAATTTCAGTTCTGCCTATCTTTTAAAAGTAATAGAACAGGTAATCAATATTGGAATCTTAAGCTTCTGTAAAACTAACCATATCATCACCCAACAGTATCGCTCCCAAAAACAAGAATAAACTGAAATAGCAATACTACTAAATATAAAAAATAAAATATTGATAACTTCGAACAAAAATTGTTTACTATTGGAGTGTTTCTCAATGTAACACGACATTTTGTTTCAAAAACTTGTGAAATACGGAACCAGGGGTACCTGTCTCAGTCTAATAAAGAGGTACTTACATAGTCGCCTTCAATAAGCCGAAATTGGTCAGGCCAGGTCCGGCTTTGGACAAATTAGGTACGGTGTTCCACAAGGACCTATGCTCGGACCGCTAATATTTTTATTTTATATAAATGACATTGTTAACGTGCTTTTAACCATGGATATAATATTGTATGCAGATCATACAAACAACTTTTTTTTTCAGGTAGAGATCTGGATCTGTTTGAAAGACAAGGAAATTTATGGCTTGAAAATTTGTCGATTTGGCTTAGTACCAATCAACTGGATTTAAACAAAAGAAGAACAATATGTGTATATATATATATATATATATATATATATATATATATATATATATATATATATATATATATATATATATATATATATATATATATATATATATATATATATATATGTATATATATATGTATATATATATATATATATATATATATATATATATAGAGAGAGAGAGAGAGAGAGAGAGAGAGAGAAAATAAGGAATGGCAGTCAAGAAAACCTCGGAAAGCAAAGGGGAGGTTGTGGTCGGTCATAGAAAGACATGAAGAATTTTTTGAGTGGAAAAGAAAGTGGTGAAAAAATGCCCGCCGGGTGGGATCCGAACCCACGTCCTCCAGAATACCGGTCTGGTGCGATAACCACTACGCTACCGGCGGGGCTGTTTCCCCAGCACTTTCTCGGGTATTTATGTTAAGGTATTTTTGTTTCCTGCACTTGGGGGTGGTAGCCAGCGCCACTCGGACTACTCGGGGTGAAGGGGACCTTCTTTTTAACCCCCGGGCCGTGACTCGAGTGTCTACGATATGTCGAGAGTGGTCGACCAGCGGTGTACCCTCTTAAGCTCCCTATGGCACCAAGACTGCCAGAACAGAGGCCCTCGCTATGCATGTAGCGAATCAGAAAATGGGAAATGAGGGGCTCCGTGAAATAAGACAGAAAATAAGGAATGGCAGTCAAGAAAACCTCGGAAAGAAAGGGGAGGTTGTGGTGGGTCATAGAAAGAGATGAAGAATTTTTTGAGTGGAAAAGAAAGTGGTGAAAAAATGCCCGCCGGGTGGGATCCGAACCCACGACCTCCAGAATACCGGTCTGGTGCGATAACCACTACGCTACCGGCGGGGCTGTTTCCCCAACACTTTCTCGGGTATTCTTCATCTCTTCAATTCTTCATCTCGTCTTCATCTCTTCATCTATTTTCTATGATTCGTCATCTCTTTCTATGACCCACCACAACCTCCCCTTTGCTTTCCGAGGTTTTCTTGACTGCCATTCCTTATTTTCTGTCTTATTTCACGGAGCCCCTCATTTCGTATATATATATATATATATATATATATATATATATATATATATATATATATATATATATATATATATATATATATATATATATATATATATATATACATTTTTCGACCTCGCAACGAATGTTTTGGGGCAACAGGTTTTCCACAATTTCAGAGGCGAATGTATTGAACACTCTAGTTCACGCAAATTCCTTGGCATTGTGTTCAATGAAAATGTAAGTTGGTCTCCTCATATTGATAAAATACGAAAAGATATACCCCTATCAATTGGTATCACTTATAAGATGAAATATTTACTACCAGCTTGGTTAAAAAAGCAACTGTACTACAGTCTAGTCCATTCTCGCGTTGACTACTGCCTTCTAGTGTGGGGCTCAACAGGAACAACAAACATAGGAGACCTATACAGTCTAGTCCATTCTCGCGTTGACTACTGCCTTCTAGTGTGGGGCTCAACAGGAACAACAAACATAGGAGACCTATACCGCCTCCAAAAAAAGTCTTACGCGTAATTGAAAACGCACCCTATATCAATCAGAGTTCTCGATTATTTAAGAAACATCAGATATTAACAATTACGAACATTATCAACAAAACCTCTTTTGAGCTATCTGTCACCAAATAAGGACGGACCCTAATGACTTTTACAAAAAACACACGTCAAGAAGCCATGAATACGAGTTAAGGCAGATCAGATACACAAAACCAAAAATTCGCACGAACTACGGTCAAAAGAAATTTAGCTACCAGGTACAATCACCCCGCAATTATAGCCAAGGCACAAGATGTTACATACGAACAAGCATTCATAAGAAATTAGACATGTGCTTTTTAGAACTTGTCGGAATTGTGGCTGCCCGCGATCCCGACTCGGTTCGCGGCAGCGCTCGGAGGGCCGCGCGGCTTGCGCGGGAGTGCGCAACAAGACGGCAAGAATAGAGGGGTTCGCTTGCGCGTCGCGAGATGGCGCCACCGGCGCGCGTTAGAGCGGGGAGCTCGGAGTCGCTTCGGCGGAGAGCGAGGACTTCGGCTGCGGCGCTCGGCAGCGGCGGGCGGCCGCTCCGAGCGAGGACAAGACGGCGTGCGGCGGCGGAGCGACCCGGCGCCTTCCCCTTCGAGCCTGGACCGACCATCGTCCACCGGTAGCGGCGGAGTCGAGCGACTCCGGCGGCTCGACAACGCGGGACCCGTCGATGACCGAGAAGACGGGGTCAGCTAGGGGAGGGTTTTGGGAATAAACCCCCTTGGAGGTTGCCGTCGGTTGCCTTTGTCTCTTGACTGCCTCTCACGCCGGCGCCGCCTACACGGCAGCCGCGTGAGGAGGATCATCCGAGTCAGACCCGTACCACACTTTGGCGCCCCAACGTGGGACCTCGACTGCAAACGCAGTTGAGGCGCATACAGGCAAGATGGGAAGCAACGCCAACGAGCGGAGCGATGGGAGGAGGCTGGAGGCACGTAGGCCTACTGTTAACATGGCGGCGGGTCGGCTCCTCCGCCGCGCCGTGCCCGCGCACACGCGCCGGCGGCAGTGATGAATTGACCCCCCAAGCACCGAATGGTGCGGCGCCTGCCTACAATGATGCAGCGGTTGTGAGTACGCAAGAGCGCACCATAAACCCGCGACTACAGCTCTTCGACTTGGCCGATGCTACGTTGACGAAGAGCGAGGAGGACGTTGAAGGTCAGCCTTTTCCTTTTGCTACGGGTGGTGTGATGGTCTCCACGCTAGTGGGTGCTAGCGTCTCGTTGTCGGAAAGGTGAAGGTACCGCCGGAGATTGCATTCAGGCAGTAAGAGCTTCGCGTGGCTCGGCAGGGGGCTCGTATTTTCAGGAGGCGATCGTCAGTGTTTGTAAGAAACGGACCTCAGGCGACTATCACCGGAGAGCCGCGCCCGTAGGCCGCTTGTAACGCGGTGGGCGCTGGCGTTACGGCAGTCTGAATGCTGCGATCGGGGATAGTCCGTGTGTGTGGGCGAGCGTTACTGTGGGAGTGAGTGTGTGGGCGCCCGTAAGCCGCTAAGATAGCGGCGGGCGCTGGGTCTAGTGCAGCTGGTAATGTTACGCGTTTGAGAACGCGTGGGGAGCGCCCGCCAGTAAGCCGCTAATATGGAAGTTGGCGCCGGCGGCTGATATTGCTGCAAGTGAGTTGTAGGAGCCCTGCCTGCTTGACGCTAACGCATCTTTGCCGAGTAACGCACCCGGGCAAAGAAAACTTGAACGGGTATTTTGAAGCCACCACCCGTGTTATGTCAGACGAGCTGCATCCGAGTAGGCTTTCTCGCCAGTGACAGGAGTAGGCGGAAATCCGCTGCTCCCTTCCTCAGGAATCGGAATCGCTCGCATTGAAGAACGAGAGCGGAGCCCTCCGCGCATGGACGGCAACGGGAGTCACGCCAGTTGCCAGTCGCCACCGCCATGGACAGAGAGGACGGATCAGCTGAACCGCCCGGCGGGGCCGACCAGTGAAGGTAGCACCCAGCGCAGCGTGTTGAGCTGTCGCCAGTTGCTACTCCGCCGTCCCCCCCCCCCCCCCTACCCCCCCGGGCCAGCGCTCTGCGGGCCAACTATTCAGCCGTTCGGGAGGACCAGCCGCCGAAGCAGCCACAGAACCCAGGAGGCCGAGGGACCCGCCATGAGAACGCCTTGCACAGGGAGCAGAGGTCGCGTCAGCAAGCGACCTCCGCATTCTTCGGCTGCGGCTGCCGGCTTCTTCTGAACCTGCCAACCTGCCGTGCTTCCCAACTGTGAGAGACTCGGACCAGTGCAACGCGTGGCATGCTCATCAAACCGAGCTTCGCGGATACGGCATCATATGGCGAACATTGGAGGTGAACTGGCATGGGGATGACGTTTGTTGGCGTATTGCTTTGGGATTGACTCTTGTGCTTCGCAGTGCCATTTCAGAGCGAATGGCATGGAGTATTTAGGGAGAAGGAGTGTGGGAATTGTGGCTGCCCGCGATCCCGACTCAGTACGCGGCAGCGCTCATAGGGCCGCGCGGCTGGCGCGGGATTGCGCAACAAGACCGCAAGAATAGAGGGGTTCGCTTGCGCGTAGCGAGATGGCGCCCCCGGCGCGTTTGGGAACGGGGAGCTCGGAGACGCTTCGGCGGAGAGGCGGCTGCGGAGAGAGAAAAAAAGACTTCGGTTGTGGCGCTCGGCGGCGGCGGGCGGCCGCTCCGAGCGAGGACGAGACGGCGTGCGGCTGCGGAGCGACCCGGCGTCTTCCACTCCAGCCTGGACCGACCATCGTCCACCGCTAGCGGCGGAGTCGAATGACTCCGGCCGCTCGAGCAACGCGGGACCCGTCGATAAGACGGGGGCCAGCAAGGGGAGGGTTTTGGGAGTAAACCCCCTTGGAGGTTGGCGTCGGTTGCCTTTGTCTCTTGCCTGCCTCTCACGCCGGCGCCGTCTACACGGCAGCCGGGTGAGGAGGATCATGCGAGTCAGACCCGTACCACAAACGACAGTAACAACTTGCAATGTAATTGTTTCTATTCCTTCTGAAAACTTAGAGCTGATTTTTTTCTCTCTCTGTGAAATCTCGTATTGCAATTATTATTTCTTTACGAAAACTCAGAACTGCTTTTTTGTTCTTTCGTACTGTGAAATCTTGAATTAATATTATTTCGTGAAAACTGAGAGCTGATGTGTTTTTCTTGTGAAGTAATTATTGTTATTATTGCTTGTTTGTAGCTGATTTTCTATGTGTATAATTGCGTACATTTTTCTGTTGTTTTATATGGTCACAAAGGCCTGGCCATTTTCAGCAGAGTAGTGCCAAAACGGAAGGGGGATGTCACCTTATCAGGCTTTTGTACCTTTTTTGACCGTTACACTTGACAACTGTATATTCATTCCTGTACATGTTGTCACACTAAACTGTCAGCGTTCAACTTTGATCGGGTCATTTGTTAACAACAGTACCGAATATGCAGCAAAACGGCATCTTTGGACACGCTACTGCTGCTGAAATGCTGCGACACGCGTTATCTTTGATCCGAATTCGGAACGACGTCAGTGGCGCGCAGCCGCGGAGCAGGGAGGTCAAGCTAAGGCTACCACAGTTGACCGACTAAAACGCATAAACAACAAAATGGCGGCGCCCGTGAACCGTCGCAGTGTATTTCACGTAATGCGAACTGGCCAATAATCATGGTGGCGGCACGCAACCACAGAGGAAAAGAGTGCCCATACTCTGTACTCCTACCTAGTCACACTACCCGAGCGCAAGCGACAAGACCGCCAAGACGACGAGGAACACTTCATGCCCTCCGTCACCATTTGCAGTGGCTTACAGCAGCTTTGCTGGACGTCCACTTTCGCAGGGCGGGATGGCGACCAATTTTTTTCTATTGCGCGTCGGTAACCATGCAGCTCGGTTTTCCTTTGGACGTGCCTTTGCCGCGCCCTCCGCTTCCGTCGTTAAGCGCGTGCGCTTAAAGTTGCGTGAGTGCCTTCGTTACGGGACCATAGAAACAGTTTTTGCCGCCAAGAAAGATCGTGATTTCTGTCGCGCTGCAAGCAAGAGCCTGTCTAATGAACCGCCATCCTTACGCTCTTATCAGGCGTTGCTTCAGAGATTTTTTAAAATTTTTTCTGCCTTAGCCGCAGTGACAAGCGTTGCTTGTGACGCCACCTTTAGCGCCAACTCTTCAGATGAGCACGTTTTGGCGGAAATAATGAACGCTGTCAGAAGGAACACAGTTGGCGCCATCTTTGTCGGCGTTGTCGTTCGACGTACACAGCTACGCTCAACTTTGCGAGCGAGTAGTTGGCCGATGGTGGGAATAATTAGACTTAGACGCTACCTTCTGAGCTATTCGCATTTTCCCAGCACGTTGAGTTCCTGGGGCGAAAGAACGGATGTCAGCCACTGCACCTGTTTGTCCTCACGCACGGCGCAAGAAGTGACAGCGAACTCGAAGAGCCGGTCATGGCAGATTAGATCCAAGGAGCCCGAGGAGGCTAGCGCGCGGTATACTGCAGATCTGGCCGCAAAGGCTTGACTCTTGATGCTAGCATCGGGAGCAGAACACTGGCTAACGCGGCATACATACCACATTAAACAGGCTACAAGGCGCCGTCACTTCATCGCGCTTTAGGTATACCTGCAAAATATGCAATCACGGAGGAGTACCAGTGCATGCCCACAGCTGATACGTAATGCAGATTACCCGCGTCTTGCTGGCGAGCAAATCAGGGAAGCTGTAAGCCTTGCATGCAGTTTTGAAACCATACCTGGATGGGCATGTTCGTCTCGCATCAATGGACGCTCTTTTTGTTTTCTTTTGTTTTGTGTTTGTTACTTCAAAAACGTTTGACGTTATTTCGCACTTTTTTCAAACTCGCTACAGACACTGCTAAAGGCGCATTTTTCTGGCGTTGAGTTGTCAAGTATACCCCCCACAACATGTTCCGGTCAACTTACTTCAGAAAGAGATATCGACCATGTCTTTTGTTGCAGCTAAACCTTGCGCTTCGTTCGGCGCCTTCTGAAGTTTTACTCAAAGCCTGTGAAAACGCTTTACAGTGACTTTGCAACGGAGACAAGACGCACCACCAGCGAGAGCTCATCACCTATTCTTTGCTGAGCACGTCCTCATTGTCCGAATGTTTCATTGCCAATTAATGCTTCAAATGCCACTTTCGCGCTAACAGTAAACCACGTATAAATTGAACATGGGCTGAAGTAATAGATAGATGAGACTAAAAGAACAAAGCCATTTACATACTTGGCTCAGCCAGTACAAATGCGCTGGAGCGGTAAGCCAGAATAAAAAAAATGAAATACGTAACCAAAAAGAAGAATACGGGTCTGCAGTAAAAAAAAGCGTGAAGCGATCGTCTTCCCGAGTGGTGTCCGTTTCGAAAACGACCCCTTCGCGTCCTCTTCAAACAGGACGAACTCCGCTTCAAACAGGACAGAGGGAGCAGAAAGAGCAAGTCTGTGCATGTTCCTCGTACGGCGAGCGGCAACCCAAGACGGTCAACCTCGACATTAACCGCCGCCAAGACGTCGTCGCCGCCGACCGAGTCAACGTGAACTCCCTCCAACCCACGCAGGGCTATCCTGTCTCGACGACTCCGCCACCGAATGCCCCACCTCAACCCACCAAACACGGCACGTGGGCAACACAACGGCCTCTGGCTGTACGGGGGGAAGCCCTGTAGCGATCGGCGCACCAGAGGCCACGGCGGCGAAGGCGGGAGCTCCTCACGTGGCGCAAACCTACGCGCAAGCCTGGACGACACCGGGCGCTCTTCACGACGCGCAGGCTGAGGTGTGCTCCGTAGTTTTTTGCTAAAGCCGCTGTGCGAAGGTCGTGCGGCCGCCTTGCGCCAAGGTTGTTATTTTTCTTGGTATTTTTTGCTAACACCAACGGAACAAGCTCAAGCTTAAACAGCTCTGCTTTTGAAGACTGACAACTCCGCCCTGGTGTTGTTTGTCTGCTCAGCCGTGTCCAGCTGCCGCCTTAAAGGTGCTTTCTTCTATGTCCGGCAAGTCGGACCCGACATGTCTGGTCCCACTTGCCAGTCCGACACGCGAGTCTGTGTCGGGCAGCCGTTTTCTTTTGCATTCCGGTGTAGGACCCCGACAGCAGTGTCGTGCCAAACACGTCACTTGAATCAAATATTGTGATTGGTCCATCCGACCTTATAGTACTTTTTGTTTACGCTCAAACAGCTATTGTGGTAATTTGCGAAATTTTGAGTTTCCCTCAGCATGGCGTGAATGTTCATCTCGCTAGACTTAATCAGCCAGCAGCCGTAAAGTTTATGTAGACGCAAGCGCATTGGAGCGCTTCCCATAAACCGGTGCATGCCCGGCGATGCTGCAGCTTGGCTCGGGCAGGGTCACTCTGGCTCGGGTTATGAAGCGGCGACGGCCCAAAATTTATCCTTCCGCTTTTCCGAATGTCATGCGGCAAGGCTGTTCTTTGAAGCATAACCGCTCTCCCAGCGGTGTAACATGCGTCCACGTAGCAGCGATCTATTATTAGGCACAAACAAGCTCTCGTTCAGCGCATCACATTCTGATACTGTGCGCACAGGCTGTCCATTTGTATCGTTGCGGCAAATGTTAGCGCTTGTTTGTCAACTGCAATGAGCGCTGGTAGTTTAAATTCTGCGACGCAGGGTACAAAATTTTGGTACGGGAATATCGGCAGCCTAGTTGTTACCTTAATATCATGTCCGCATCTCTTAAACACATATTTACGTACTCGTTTTGCGATTACACGCCTGTGGAACTACTGCAGCCAGCGATTGTATTTAGTAACTGGCAAAAACAGGAATAGTTCCACCGACCGACGCCGCGGTGTTTTCTTTTTTTTTTTAATGGCAATGCCACCTTTGATCCTTGTGTTCTACAACGAGATTACCTTTTCTGGACGACTGTACGACGTTGGCAGCAGTATGTTATCTGCGCTTCTGTTCTTTCTTGCCTTTAATCATGGTTTTAAAAAAATTCTTCCCCGAAGAAATCATGAGCTCTGCTTCTAAAATTGATCCTTCAAACTCTGCGCATAGTGCACAGTCCAAGTGATGTTTGTTCTGTTTATTTTTGTTTGAAAAGCAAAGTGAAAAGACAATAATGTTGTACTGTGTGGCTGGAGTGCCGTCGTTTTCGGGTCCACTGTCTCCCACTATGCTGATGGGTCCAAGACATTTTTTTATTGATGTAAAGGCTTTCTAAGCACAATCGTCATTTTATCATAACTTTTAACAGCGCCGTAATGAATTTACACTTAACTTCGTTTTCTTCTCACTTAACCGGAAAGATCAACAAAAGTCTTTTTGTTAAGAACAATTTGTCATTTGCGGCCCGGGCGGCTCGGGCTGGCACAGCCCGAAAAAATTTTGGTTCAAACCCGAGCCCGGCCCGGGCCCGAGAAAATGCGTGCTACCCGGCCCGAGCCCGCCTCGCCAGTGCACTATGCCGGACTACCTATAGCTACGCCACCACACCCAACCGTTTCAGTGCCCTGCCTGTGCGGTGTGCTGTTTTGTGGTGGGATGTTTTGTCGCCGTACTCTTCTGTCGCGTGCGCTTTTGTAGCTACGACAAGGCACGCCAAGGCACTACGTACTACGACAAGGCCTTGGCGTGCCTTGTACTACGACAAGGCACGCCAACGCCGCGTGACATTGTGAGTTACTAAAATGCTATGCATTTAAAAGACACTCCTGAGGAATGTCGAGTGCGAACGACTATCGAAGATCCCGAAATACGTATTTTAGAAAGCCAACATTTCCGTGAGGTCGTCTCGTCTGGGAGCCTTCAACAGATGTCAGAAGACGGCAGTGGATCGATCGAGCGGGACAACCATACAGCCCCACAGTCCTTGTCAAGGAGACTAGGCAAGCTTCACAAACCATTGGAAGATGAGGTTCGGCGTTTGACGACCAAAAAAAATGGAAGAAAGCAAGTAACAGGAAGCTACGGTGGAAGAAAAAGACTATCTACGTTGAATTGGCCCGAACGCTATAGCTTTCCACCAGGAACTGCGGTGTCATGCTACGCCAGGAGCCTTTGGCAAGATGTAAATGTTTTACACATCTCTTTTGAGGCCGGGAGTATGTTGTGAATTTTAGAAGATGAATCACCTGGCACGTAGCGCCACACTATCACTGTCGTTGTACATTCAGTCTGTCATCGCTCTTAAAAGTGTTCCATCAGAGTGTCTGACGGCTCCGTTCCCTGGCGGCTCAATCGCAACGAGGTGGACGCTCCGCGACATTAATGTGCTCCTCTTCATGATTATAATTATCATTGTTTACCTCATTCATCTGCTGTAACAAGCCGGGCGGCTTAGCTCGGCTGACATCGCGAGTCTCATTACGGATTGTTATCTCTCTCTCTCTCTCTCTCTCTCTCTCTCTCTCTCTCTCTCTCTCTCTCTCTCTCTCTCTCTCTCTCTCTCTCTCTCTCTCTCTCTCTCTCTCTCTCTCTCTCTCTCTCTCTCTCGACCTGCCTTGAAATGGAACGAAAACGTTTATTTTGACTCCTTCAGAAACAGCAAGAGCTATACGCGAAATCGAACCAGGGCTGCGCCTCCTTTCTCCAAACACTTTGCGAATAGGCTGCGTGGTTGTGAGGATACAATTGCAACGCGAAGGAAACCAATAATGGAAGAGCCCGGCACGGCTTTTGTCGTCCACCATGCAGGCATAGAATATCAAGGGCCCCATTGATGCGGCACGACGTTCCACCATTCCAATGGCGCCGGATACGAATGGTCCAGCAGTGACCGGTATTCCGGCCCAGATTCTGTAGATCCCGAGGAGAGCCTCGGCGCGCTCGTAAGTGGGGCTGTGCGCACTTTTTCCGCACAGCAACACGGTTCGCGTGCGCCTCAAGTAGGCTCACTTCTCTTCGCTGAAACGGTGAGAGTCTTGTGAGTCCAGGGACCGAGACAGATTCGCACTTAGATGTGAACTGTAAGAAATTCGCACAACACAGTGCAAGGTCAGCGTGCATGGATAGTGTTTTTTTTTTCTAACTATCGAACAAATCGCCCATGAAAGGAGCTTGCAATGCTTTGCGCTACTCAGTGTCACTGGTGTTTGCAGCATGCACGGCCCTGCTTTGCTTTCAGGCAATAATTGCTATAAACTTATTTGTGCCCAACTAATCTTCAAATCTTCAAACCACAAAGCCCGCCAAAGACGGGCGCCCTCCACTACGGGAGGGGGGACGCAGCCTAAATATACTCGCAGGACGCTGTGAAAATGCTAACGGCACCGAGATTACCCCGACCGCACAGGTACATTTTCCCCGAGACCCGCCACAAGACGCACAACAACGGACGGACAACATGGACTCCAGGGTAACGAGACGGCTATAATACAAACGTGTGATTTTGCTCTCCACCGCCGTACGACAGAGGCTCTACGATACGCTAGCCCCACCACGAGCGGTGAATACCTCCAAAACGCCAGAAATCTGCGTGCCAAATTTACAACCACCCTCCGCAAAGTCACGGCTCCCACGAAAAATACAAACGAACACCGTCATCCATAAAGTTCCCTGCGTGCAGATTTGCAGCAAACGACGAAGGAGACTGACGGCTGTGTGGAGAGATCCTCTGGGCCCCTGAGGGGCCGCACATCTCGAGCACCCGCCACTTACGCCGCTATAATCGTCGGAGGCCGCCCTTGACAGCCCCGACTCACAGGTCCAACCAGCCTGGCAGAGACCGGCCAGGGCCCACTGAACAAAGGGTTCCAAATGGGACTCCTCTACGAGCCCTTTCCGCCATCTTTCCCTCAACAGTCATTCATCCTTGCGTATATTGCTGCCGCGCGCTAATTTGGAGCCTTGTAATGCAATGGGAAGGAACAGCCTGAAAACAATGCACGAGAGAGACGATCCAACCTTGAATGGGGCACACTATAGAATTTCGCAATACAGGTGTTTATCCACGGTTTTCTCGGAGAAACGACAGGTGCTATTTTGTCGCGGAATAACATCGTGAAAAAACTGGAGGAGGCTGAAGCTTTGCCTACAAGCTTGGAAACAGGCAGCGTTATCGTACTCTGCAATGAGGCGACGAGGAAGACTCCGTAGTGCGCCAGCCACGGATGTAGGCAACTTATGCAACACGAGTGTATCAACCGTGAGCCCTCGCCGCGGCGTATTACAACCTAGCGCTGAAGTCATCGTCTTCCCTAGCGGTGCTCGAGAGCTGTGAAAACTTTCCTTCCAGCTCGCACGTTAAGGGCACTGGGCTGCTAGTGGGCGCCGCCAGGTGACCCTACGGGATTTCTTACTCGCAGTCGGCGCCGCCGCAACGCCAGATTTTCTGCGCCTTGGCACCCTTAACGCAACGCGTTGAAACCACAACGGTGGGATCCAGGTATTGAAGGAACATCTCTTACATCCGTAAATACATACGTCGCTGCACTACCTAAATGAATTATCACATGGCTGCGAAAGTGATACCGTCATCGAAGCGCTGGAATGTAACCTCACAGGAGCATGCAACACAATAGTCACGTGCGCCTTCAAAAGCCTTTATGGTCACATTATAGTATACCAAAGCAAAAAAGCTCCGACAAGTCGGTTAAAATGAAATGCTCATGTTAGTACAGGAAAGCAAGGAAAGCTGAAGGAAGTACGCGATGCTAAATGTGCACCTTATTTCCCCATAAGATGTTACTTTGTGCACATGCAACTACTTCTCAACGGGAATAAACTGCGCGGACACGGAGGCACGTTGTCCTTCTGATGTTGCATTGTCTCGGGCCTTCATTGGCCCAAATGAATAAGATAACGTCTCGCGAAAAGGTGCCAGCAGGACACCAAATGCTTAAACAGTGGTTTACAGAATCAAAAGAAAAGGGCAACCGGAAGTTCCCATCTCGCAGAAATTGTGAATGGGGCGGTTTTAACCTCGCATGTTTTTCTTCGCATTGAGTGCATGCCGCTTCCAATGAGGTGCGATGGCCGTTCCAACGCCCTTTCTCTCTCTCTAACAAGCATCGCACGGGGAAGGGGCGGATTAGCGAGTCGGGCTGCCGGCGCCGAGGCTGAGCCGGTTGGTGTTTCGGGCATGCGGCCGCGACGCGGCAGCAAGAGCGGAAGGGCCGCCGGCGTCGAGAAGGGGCGTGACGCGCAATCAGGTCCAACTCCCAGCGGGTGAAAAGAAGGAAGGGGGCGTTAAACAGCAAGCAAGGCCCTGCACGGACATTGATTTGCGGGAAAGCCGTGATGAAGAAGGCACGACGGAGTCGCGTGAATCGATAGCCGCCCGTGTTTCACGCGCGGTTGCTATTGGGCCGTCGCTGCCGGGAGCAGCTCCTTGCCTTTTCTTCCTACTTCCCGCGTCTCCCCGTGGCTTTTCCCAGGCGGCCCTTGCCTGCCGGGCATCGCACGCGACTCGCGGGAGCCGGCTAAATGCAGCCCACTTCGTTCGATTTGCTTTTCCGCGCGCGCCAGAAGGCTCCTACCCCGCGGCTCGAACTGCGGCAGAAGGACGTAGGCGCGTGCCGCCTATAGACGTCGCTCGAATGCCTCACGCACAAATGCCCACGCACTGATGGACGAGCACGCACAGGCGGACGCGGAGCGCCGTGAATGGGAAGCGATGGCGGCAGTGCAGGTGCAGTCACCTGGGACTCGGCACGAGCTGTCCAAGGTTCTCAAAGGACTACTTACAAACCGAGAGCGTCTGAGCAGCGCAGTTCGCCGGTCATTATTAATGGCTAGGTTGGCGAATGTCCGCGTTCATGAAAGGCGCAACCGACGAAAAAACACCTGCCGTACTAATGAGAAAGCATTAGTACACTATGCAAGGCAAAAAATCCGGCGTCCACGGCACACAAAATATCGCCGACTGCTCAAAGGATAACAAAAACGCGTCAATAAATGCTGTAAATGGCGCCACATCTCTCAGGCAAGCTCTTATAAACGTTGTTAACTATTTGAAAACTAATGATCTTTCATCATCTGCTTCAGAACCTTCGGTTCGGTGTTAGGCGAGGGCAGGACTTCGAAGAGGCGTCGTGTGCGCCTTGACAGTTGGCACATTTAAGGACACTTACTGTGCAAGCTTTGGCATCTAGGAGCCCAGAGCATTCGGGGCACACAGTCGCATAAAGACAAATCTGCATAGGTGCACGGCGACGTTTCCTGGAGGACATTAGCTTAGATCAACGGCTGCAGTGCCCACAAAAGGACTAAAGCGTGTGAGCGTCCCCTGACTGCCAGGCCCTCAACAATGGTGATCACGAGAGAGAAGCTCTGTGACCGATCGATACTTTCTCTCTATGGAACTCGAACCCAAACAAATAGACACAACGGACAGAAAAACTGACAGATACTTAGAGCGACCTAAGCCTCGAAGAAACTGTCAAAGAGTTCAGTAAAAAAATTAAAGCCGTTCTACTCAATGCGAAAGTTGTGGGAAGTGCAGAGCAGTGATTAGCCATAATGGGCTGTAGCGCCGTTATCCGCTCACATGCTACCCCCCAACGCATTTCAAATTTCCCACTTTCGCAGTGCTCGTGCGCTCCCTGCCTGAAACTGCACCAGCGGGATTTCCGTTCTTGTAAAGACGATAGTCTTTCTTGAGCTACTTAAACTCAGAAATTTTGGTCTGTCTGTCTGTCTGTCTGTCTGTCTGTCTGTCTGTCTGTCTGTCTGTCTGTCTGTCTGTCTGTCTGTCTGTCTGTCTGTCTGTCTGTCTGTCTGTCTGTCTGTCTGTCTGTCTGTCTGTCTGTCTGTCTGTCTGTCTGTCTGTCTGTCTGTCTGTCTGTCTGTCTGTCTGTCTGTCTGTCTGTCTGTCTGTCTGTCTGTCTGTCTGTCTGTCTGTCTGTCTGTCTGTCTGTCTGTCTGTCTGTCTGTCTGTCTGTCTGTCTGTCTGTCTGTCTGTCTGTCTGTCTGTCTGTCTGTCTGTCTGTCTGTCTGTCTGTCTGTCTGTCTGTCTGTCTGTCTGTCTGTCTGTCTGTCTGTCTGTCTGTCTGTCTGTGACTCGATTCAGCCACCCGGCCAAAGTAAAATGCATACTGCGCAATAGTCCTATATACTCACAGGGAACCAGGAAACCAGGAAAAACAAACGAACCAGGAAACACTCGGGAACCGGGAAAGACAAACGTAGTTGTTCAGTTTAAGAGAAGGCAGAAGCGAGACATTGTCCTTGAAAAGGCACGCACCCATCGCGTTAAGAACAGAGAACTTGGTCTGTTAAGTGAAGCCCAAACTTTTTTGAATGAGCATCTCTGTCCCGCTTTGAAGCGTCTTTTGTCACTGGCTATAGGAAGGAAGAGGCAGTGTCAGTGGCGCTTTGTCTGGACGCGGAACGGGAAAATATTTGCACGCCAGTCAGAAGGAAGCGGCTTAGTTCACATCGAGACAGACCGTGACCTGAGCAAAATCTGCTGATTTAGCGAGTAGCTCCCATTCTCCTTCTTCTTTTTCTTCTTTGTCGCATCTTTTATCATGAATATTCCTTGCCATGCGAAATTGCAGTTGCACCAAAAGCACAGAGCACTGTTTCTGCTCTTCACATTAGTGCACGTTCCGCCTCGCCTAAACAAAATGAACTGACCATGTTTTTCACTGAATATCAATTCTGTTCGACATCATAATGCTATGTGAAGTCTGGTACGACATACATAGTGACATGTTAATTTTAGATGAATATAATCATTACTTTATCAACAGAACTGGAATGCGCGGTGGTGGGGTTGCGATACATGTTAGAAAGCGTTTGCAGTGCGAAGTGCTACAACAGTACACACGTGTGACTCCGGACTACGAGGTATTGTGCCTGACAAATGGTAGCAACATTTACGCTGTCTTATAGCGCCCCCCTTCTGGTAATGTAACTGTATTTCTTGAATTCTTAGCAGAACTGCTTGAATTTTCTTCCTTTCATCAGTACCAAATGCTGCTCGGTGGTGATTTTAATATCAATTTGCTGGATGATACCGCTAGTTCCCGGGCATTTTGTAATCATATTTCCTCGTGCGGATTCCAGAACGTTACTTCAACGCCGACACGTGTAACAGAATCTGGTCAATCAATTCTTGATCTTTTTATCGTTAGTGCAGACACCGAGGTTCATTTGGCTGGTACGATAAGCTGCGGCCTTAGCGATCACTGTCCTATTTTTATTCGTTACTCAAGTAGCGTACTAGCAGAGGAACCTCGCCAGCTTAAAGCTAAAGTAAAGTTTAGATCGTTCTCAAACCACAACCTTAATTTATTTCGGACATGCATGGTAAACGAAGACTGGTCATCCGTTTACGCTGAGACCGATGTAGACCCTAGTTACAGTAAATTCTTGTCCATCTTTTGTAAACATTACAATGCCTGTTTTCCATACATCAGCGCAAAATTTAAAACAAAGATAAGGAAGCCTTGGTAGGACCACAACACATAAAAATGATCAAACGCAAGAACCAACTTTTCAAAACGTTTCGATGCACAAAAAATCCTTCTGACTTTTCGACGTTCAAAAACTATCGGAACAAAGTACCCTCTGAGCTAAACAAGGTGAAAGCATTATGCCACCAAAATCTTTTTGGTAACGTTTCACAGAAACGACCTGATAAAGTATGGAAAATTATTAATGAAGCTGTAGGACGTAAAAGGGAAAAAAAACATTCTTTCTAACATAATTGTAGAGGGCCGCAATTTAGAAGGCGTTCCCTTGTGTGAATATTTTAATCAGCATTTTGTAAATATGGTTCGACCAGCAAAAACCTTTACCTTCTCCCCAACCCATTCTCAGAACGATGACACAATATTTCTCAGTCCAACGAATGAACTTGAGGTTTACCGTACATTTATGGGCTTAAAAAACAGCACGGCTAAAGATGTTAACGATATTGAAATAAAACCCGCTAAGCACGTAATGGATATTCTCGCGCCGTGCCTTGTGCACATATTTCATCTCGTTCTGTGTTCCGGTTGTTTCCCACGTGCTATGAAGAAGGCGAAAGTGTCTCTCTCTTTTCCAAAGTGGCAATGCTAATGACCCTAATAACTACAGACCAGTATCCATACTTCCGGTTTTCTCAAAAGGATTAGAAAAAATAATTTACTCACGCGTAAACAGCTTTTTGTGTAGATATAACATACCCTCGGAGTGCCAACATGGCTTTCAAAAAGGTAAATCTACAGAGACGGCGCTATTAAGCCAGAAGGAGCTTATAATCGCCAACATAGAAAAAAAATGAAATAACGTTAGGCATATTTATCGATTTTAGCAAAGCCTTCGACTATCTAAATCATGAAATATTAATAAATAAGTTGTATGACTACAGAATACGCGGTGTGTCAAGTTCCCTTTTTACGTCCTATCTATCTGATCGACAGCAACGCGTGGCGATAGGCGATTTTTATTCTTCTTTCAAAACAGTCTCTTGTGGTGTACCCCAAGGAAGTATTCTAGCACACTTACGTTTTAATGCATATGTCAATGACGTCGTTAACATGTCTTGTGATGCTACCTTCCTGTTGTATGCAGACGACACCAGTCTTTTTGTTTCGGGCAGTAATATAGAGAAAATTATGTTAAAAGCTCAAAAAGCACTTACTGAAGTTTTTGAATGGTCAAACACCAATGGATTTAAAATTAACGCGGGTAAAACTAAGGCAGTCTTATTTAAATCCAAGAACATAGCAGCAAAGGTGGAAAGTATATTAACATTAGGGGGCACGCCTGTTGAAATGGTTGACGAACATAAAATACTAGGTATCACCTTTTCTGCAGACCTCACATGGACGTCTCACGTTGAAATGCTAGCTAGATCCCTGTTATCCGCCGCTGGTGCGATATCGCGATGTCGCCATTTTCTCCCAGAACACATAAAGGTAAAAATTTACCACGCCCTATTTGATACCCGCATTAACTACTGCCACCTAGTGTGGGGAACAACTACGATGCATAACCTAGATTTAATATTACGCCTGCAAAAAAGAGAGCACTTCGATGTACTTCAAATGTCCCTTTGAGAGATCCTAGTGCACCGCTGTTTTCCCGACATGAAATAGCGCGAGGAATTTCTATGATTTCCGCCTACTTAATTCGTATCTTTTTTTCTAATGACAAGTTCAGAAACTTCATTACAACAATTTCAAGCATTACTCTCCAAACAAGCGACTCTCGCACACGCAGCGGTGACAGGTGGCTCGTTCCCCTTCGGCGCACCGGGTATTTTCTACAGTCCTTGCAATATTCATTGCCCTCGATCCTTAACAAATTTCAAAAAGATGGTATCGACTACAGAAAGTGTACGAAGACTAATCTGAGAAAATATTTTGTGGCCAGCTAGTTATTGGTCTTACTTTTGTGCACTTGTATAGGCTTTTATTGTTTGTTCTGGTTTTTTTTTGTTTCACACAGTGCAGTGGCGCATGCCATGGATAAGGTATAGCTGGTTCTGTTATATTTCAGAAATGTGTTTATTGTGTCTATGCATTTTTTTTCTATTGTTACTTAATGTATGTCATGATTGATATTATCTAAGAGTGTGTACATTTATGCATTGTTGTTCGTATATAGGTGTGTTTTTACATCTGTATCTATCTGTTAATTTCACGTATATACTAGCATGTGTATGCTTTTTGCCGTTGCCAAACAGCTGCTGTGTTTACGGGCTGCCAGGCACCCTTCAAGTGGTCACTGACCGCTTTTTTGCCTGGTGGGCACCAAACACTGTAATGTTGGAAATGAACTTGAAACTTGAAACAAATGTGAACGTCTAAGCTCGGTTTATATGTTCATACTTGTCAACTATGCTGAACGTGAACAAGACATTACGCAAATATAGGACCGAAAATTAATACACAAGGGATATTTACAGTGTTCCTTTCTTTGAAAAAATTCATGGATGCATGGTTTTTCGATAGCAAATGATAATCTACATCTACTGCAGAAAACCGCCGCCTGCTGTTGCCAGGGCCACCTCCTGGCGGCATATGAGAAATCACACGGCAACAGCAACGAAAGGTTCCACTAGCTAGGTTCCACGTTCTGCTTGGAACGCACGTGGAGCACGGCCACGCGGCTCTATGAACCTTCTAGTCGGCCGCCTCGATTCACGCGCGTCTCCGCCGTACTGCAGCGCTGGCATCAAGGAACCCGTAAGGGACCTTAGGAACCCGGCCTGTAGCAGTGGAACGCGGTAAATTCAAATCGCCTTGAGCAAACCTTTAGTGTGTTTACCTTGGGATGAGCGCTACAGAACAGGAACAGCATGAGAGGTGAGCGGGAAAGCAAAGGGGGGCATTTCCTTGGAAAATGTCTACAAAGACTATCGTCTTTTGACGACATTTGCAACGAAAAGCGCAGATACGCGACCAATTTTTTGTGCTAGTTTTTCCTCCCGCACGTGCCGGCGTTGCACTGTCACTTTTTTTCGCTTACTACCGTAAAAACCAACCCAACGTTCGTTCCTGACTAAGTTAACGCGGGCGCTGCCGGATAATTACGTATATTTTGCCTCAAATGTACCTGCAGTTTTGTTTGCGCTAAACGACGGGAAGATGTATGACAAGCGCCAGCGGTACGCGAGTTTTGAACGGTTATGAGTATATAAACCGCTTGGCTTTCGAAGCCTCTAGGTTACGCCGCGACGAGTATACAACGGAACGCCATGTGTGGGTCTACTTGGGTCCAGCGAGCGAGCTACGACGTCAAGGCGAGCCCCTAAAGGGCTCTGCACTTAAAAAGTCTCAGTGCGTGTTCCTCCCTTTCACAAGTCCGTCGCACCGCTGGTCATAGGCGGACAGTCATGACGTGATGGCAGCGATCGACCGGGTCCACGCTGCTCCTTTGACGCCCCGCCTTCCTCTTCGGAGACCGGCCGACCAGACGATTGCAAACGACTGAGGAGACGGCCGAGCGGTTTTAGTCCTGCGCGGCCATTGAGACGTGCCATGGGTCGGGGCGCCCGATCGGCACACGCCTCGGCCACAGTCCCTCCCACACGGCCACTCTTGTCTTCTTTCCCTTCGGGATCGCCCTGTGCCCGGCCGCTCGGCACTGGCACCTTCATGAGTGCGGGCTCACTCTGAGTGACCTGCAAGACGACGGTGATGATTGGGCTCTCAGGGCGCAGAGGGCGTCTTGGTTATCATCGTCGTCTTTCACTTCACTTCATGACACCTACCCTCCTTTTCGCCTGCGCTCTCTTTCATCCCCCGAATCAACGTTACTAGAACAACGCCGCCCTGCACAGCCCTCCCCAAGTGCCGAGTAGCAAACTGGGCTCTACGCCTGGACAACCTCTCGGCCTTTCCGTTCGCTTTTCTCCCCCTACTTAGAACTATAATGCTTCCAGGGTGAACAACAGGACGTAGGACGAAGAGAGCGGCGACACGGACAAGCGCTGTCTTCGTAGAAACGTGTGTCGACCAGACATCAAGGTGCCTCAACGTCCGCCTACGGGACACCCTGAGAACGTATAGAGTGCCCACACCGCTCCCTTGAGCGCCCACTGCAAAGCTTGTGCCCTTCGCAAGGATTGTGCCCCTATTTACGATGAGCGTGTGGTCGTTTTAGGAGAAACAATCAGTTATCAAGAGAGATTGTAGTAGCCGTCGAAATGGCGCGTCTTGGCGATGCATGCGTCGTCAGTATGCCATCCATCAGTAGTTTAGAGAAATAACTGGGGTGTCTGCTCCCCGCGGCGGTTCCCTCCCTCGCGCTAAATCGTACCGTCATTTTTTGTTGTTTTGCTTTTTTCCTAATAGATACGGTGGTTATCTTCATTATGTGCAGTGCCTGCCGATTTCCTGGCTTGTTCGCGGAGCTGGGCTGATGTGTCCATACTTAAATATGTGTTTTTCCAAATAAATTATTAGTTGGAATCAGCGCTTGTCCGTGTCGCCACTCTCTGCGTCCTTCGTCCGGTTGTTCGCGCTGGAAGCATTATTTCAACGGAGTACCAACTCGCCCAAACTCCCACGTTAATCCTCTTCCTTGGTTGAAAACAAAATGAAGTAAACCTTGTGCTGGAAGGGAATAAAACCAGCATTCTCCGGGACGTGGCATTTGGACACGGCACCCGTGGACCACAACAGCTCGATTATTTTTAGCTGAGGTGGACCTCGTAGAGGGGCTGCCACTGTCGAGCTGGACACGAGTGTTCGAGACATGAGCTGGCTGCTACAGGACAGTTGTGAGCCCGGAAAGTCCACAGAGCACGTTCGCGCTAATATCTCGAATCTAGGAATAATGAGGGCGATTGGCCATAAATCCGGAAGAGGAGAAAAACAACATCGCTTGGGGGAGATTAACGAGTATCTGTGGACTTCGCTGCAAATGTCACCGAGAAGACTTCTAAGACAAAGAAGCGGAAGTGAAGAATATACGAAAATAGGATGCGGCAGCAAAACAGTTGTTCGTAAGTGCCGCTAGGCCTCCGCCTTCGAAGCACGAAAGCGGACTTAAGTGCCCCGAGAAATTCTTAGGAAATGGACGTAATAGAAGTAATCTGTGCATATACCATACGCTTATGTTTTATTTATTTTCATCCCGTTAGTCTTCCCCGCCGGTCAGGGCGGGACTACAGTGTATCTTTTTTATAGGTTTGTAAGCACAAATGTATTCATGAAATAAACCACCCCTTGGGGAAGACAACGAGGGCAGAACGCGTTGCAACTAAAAAAATTAACAAAGAAAGGGCACACAGTCTGTTCTAAAGAAACTTAATTTGCTGTGGAAAAATGAACGAACCAATCGGAAAGTTATGTGGAGTACGACATCATCCCGAAGTTGCTTTTCTCGCCCGGAAAACAAACCTTAGCTTTCGTTTTTTTTTTTAATTTGTATTTTGTTGATGCTTTTACAATTTTCTCCGTATATGTTCTCTCCTTCCCTTCATCGCCTCCTCCCCTTCTCCCTATTTCCCCTGCCACTGGTGAGAGTGGCCGACAGTCTGCATGAAATGCGGGATGCTGGACATGGGATCGTGCGACCCGGCCGTAGCCCCCTTTCTTGAGGCTTATTTTCGAATCGCAGATCTTCGATGCTCCAGCTCGCATGTCTCTGAAGGCGTTTTCATGCGGTTTATCTACAACGTCGCATTTCCAAGCACTCCTGGTCGGAGACGAAATGTTTTCCGTCTCGTACTGCTTAATCCCGACTGACCAGAGAGGCCTTTCACTTCCACGCGGTCACGTATGCTGGACACCGCAGATTTCGCCGTTGCATTCTTTTCCCCCTCTGCCTAGGGTGGAGAATGTGGCTTTCTGAAGCAGAGCTTTATATAGAAGCCCGTGTTTGGTGGCTCGAATGGGATCCTCGTGTGGCGCACAGACTGCAAACAAGGGTTTGTTGGAGCTTCTGTCGTTGCCATAGCGACCAGCTTTCGCGTTCCGCTTTCTAGAAAGCACGAGGGAGAAATTCTTACAGCTGCTTCTGCTAGCTGCAGAATCTATGAGCGGCCGCTTTTGAACTGGTCTCCAGAGGAGTGATTGCAAGAGCAATGTGCTTCCACACACACACAAATTACTGTGGCGCGTTCCTTTTCATTCTTCAACTTTGCTTGTCTCGGCCGGTCACATCAATCCACGATTTGGTGCGCGTAAAGATACAATGGAGTTAATAAACAACCATTTTTTTTCATTTTGGTAACAGTACTACAGGAAATGCTGGCGAAGTGAAATTCTAGAACGCTCAATCGAACAAATACACTGACACTTCTCAATGACCGGATACGCTGACATCACAGCGTTGAAAAATGTTTTGCAAATTGGTGTCCTAGTTCACTGAGAATGCTAGCGAACTAGAAGAACAACCATGTAAGTACCCGGCGGCACATGTCTCCCCATGATTACCCTTTTTTGTACATAGTTTTTATTCTCTTTTATTGCACATTGTTCAGACTTCGAAGCGCACTTGCGTCGTGCCTGCACATGCAACATATCGGTAACTTTTTTTCCACATTGCTAACGCAGGTGCACATAGCAACTGCACATTCAGCGCCCTGTGTCCACCGTTCATTACATGTTTGTGTAAGTTGTATTTCTTATTTTTTCCTTCTACATTGCTCAGAGCTGGACGCGGACAGGTAAGTCCCTTGCCGATACGTGAGTAAACATCCTTGTAATCCTTCTTGCCATGTGGTCTACTATTTAATCCTACTAGTTCGGCCCTCTGTCTCAAAGCAAAGAGGAGGATGTGGAAGGTCATTGAAACAGATAAACAATTTGGAAAGAAAGTGAAGGAAAAATGCCCGCCAGGTGGCATTTTTTCTCCACTTTCTTTCTTTCCAAATTGTTTATCTGTTTCAATGACCAACCACATCCTCGTCTTTGCTTTCCGAGGTTTTCTTGACTGCCAACTCTTATTTCTCTGTTATATATATATATATATATATATATATATATATATATATATATATATATATATATATATATAGATAGATAGATAGATAGATAGATAGATAGATAGATAGATAGATAGATAGATAGATAGATCAGGAGGTTCGATGGGCCAGTATAAACATAGTGAAAAAAGTCAACTGACACGTTTCCCGTTTGTTGTTGCCAACAGTTTCGGAGTTAGAAACTCCTTCAGGACTGAAGAAAGAGTTTCTAAGTACGAAGCTGTTGGCAACAATACACGGGAAACGCGTCAGTCGACTATATATATATATATATATATATATATATATATATATATATATATATATATATATATATATATATATATATCTTGTAAGGCCGATGGTAGGCGAAGGCAGACCAGTACGCGCAAGCCGCTTTATTCGCAGGCCGAGCTGCCAGGCAGCAAGATGGCGACCGAACCAGTTTACCGATGATGATAGTCCGAGAAGATAAAAGAATCGGTGATGATGAGTATATACAGAGATGAAGAAGCCGTGGTCGCAACCGGGCGCCAGTGATGATTGCATTCCACTGGGACATTGCATTCAGCGCTCCGAAATTCCACAAACGAGGCTACCACTGGTCTCACAATATATATATGTATATATATATATATATATATATATATATATATATATATATATATATATATATATATATATATATATATATTATATATATATATATGTATATGTATTTATAGGGTTTGGAAATGAGGGGCTCGTTAGGAAATACAGTCTAAGTGGCGCTGGCTACCACCCTCACGCGTCAGATACAGTTGTAGTAAATATAAATACCCCAGAAATTGAAGGAGAACACAGTCGTCCAGATAGCCGAATTGGTAAGGCATTCGAGATCTAATCGAAAGGCGTGGGTTCGGTCCCCACTCTGGGCGCGTGTTTTTCTTTCTTTCTTTCTCACGTAATTAATAATAATAAAAAAATGTAACGTCACTAACGGTAATAAATAGTCTAACCACTCCCCTATGCCTTCTTTGGCGTTGTAGACTGCCGGCATTTCTTTCTGTATTTCCTAACGAGCCCCTCATTTCCAAACCCTATATATATAAGAGAAGAAAAACTTCGAACAAGGTAACAGCACGGTTGTTTCCAGCGTTTCAGCAAAGGCGTGGGTTCGGTCCCCACTCTGGGTGCGTGTTTTTCTTTCTTTCTTTCTCACGTAATTAATAAAAATTAATAATAATGTAACGTCACTAACGGTAATAAATAGTCTAACCACTCCCCTATGCCTTCTTTGGCGTTGTAGACTGCCGGCATTTCTTTCTGTATATATATATATATATATATATATATATATATATATATATATATATATATATATATATATATATATATATATATATATATATATATATATATATATATATATATATATATTCTTTGTCTTTCCAAATTCTTTATCTGTTCCAATGACCTACCACATCCTCCCCTTTGCTGCCCGGAAAAACGGCGGATTTTTTCTCGACTTATATTTTCGCTTATTTATTTATCAATGTATCAAAGAAACGTGACAAACACACGTCATTCGGCCCTATTAAATATTTCAAAAAAAAGCTGAATAGCACTGGCAATGACGACTGCAACCTTGATATGTACCTTTACCGAGTCCCTCGTCCCGTATCTTTCTGTTCTGCTATATATATATATATATACTTCAACAACCTCAACCGGCTACCAGCGTATCGGCTGTCTTCTTGACAATATATACAAGAAAAGACAACATCGAACAAGGTAGAAACCACCATTGTGGGCAACGTTTCCGCAGAGCCACGTGCCTTATATATATAGATGACGACAGCAAGTCTCTTTGCTGAAACGTTGGAAACAACCGTGCTGTTACCTTGTTCGAAGTTTTTCTTCTCTTATATATATATATATATATATATATATATATATATATATATATATATATATATATATATTCTTTGTCTTTCCAAATTCTTTATCTGTTCCAATGACCTACCACATCCTCCCCTTTGCTTTCCGAGGTTTTCTTGACTGCCAACTCTTATTTCTATATATATATAAGGCAAATGTCTAGTTGCTGAAACGTTGCCAACAATCGGGGTTTCTACTTTGTTCGATGTTTTCTTTTCTTGTACATATTGTCAAGACAGCCGACACGCAGGCAGCCGGTTGAGGTTGTTTATTCTCAGGAGCGAAGCCGATGGGAACGCAGGTCTGTGCGTTGCAATCGCCAAGCTCGTTTGAGGCGCATGCACCTCCTGCAGTTCATCATCCTCCCTGACACCTCTTCGTCGGCGCATACCACGATGGCTTGATGGCTGGTCGCGTCTGTTCATCGGGTCTGATGGTCTCTTCGTCTGTTTTATATATATATATATATATATATATATATATATATACACACACATATATATATATTTATATATATGTGTGTGTGTGTGTGTGTGTGCGTGTGTGTGGCATTTGTGGAAGCCGTCTTAAGACGACCGTAATGAACCTCTGGTTCAACAGTTCGGCAAACGCATCAGCATATTGGGAATCCCATTCATATAGGAATTTCATATAGGAAGGTTCTTTTCTTGCTGCCACGACAGCACCGCTGGCGAGAGCAGCTCTTCTCCAATAACACGTCTTGGTTCCCACTCTCTCAACTGGCCACGAAGAACAGGGCTAAGCAGGGGCCGAGGACTGCAAACACTGTATTACCATTCTTTACACCGCGAAACATTCGCTTTCCCGCTCTGGGTCAATACCGTCATCGAGGCGACAGCCGAATAGATTGTATGGATGCCTACTCCGGCTTTCCAAGCACACATCTGCAGCACCCCAAATCTGCGGGGTGCTGCAGATGTGCAACACCCCAAAATTGGAAAGAAAAAAGCTTGTGTTGGCACGCAGTTAGCAACACCTACGAGCAAAAAAAGCCCAGATAGGAATTTTAAAAAGTGGTAGAGCCAAAGAGGTTAATTTTGAAGCGAAAAAAAAACAACCTAACAATGAATTCAGGCGCCCATATTGCCCAAAAAAACGTTCCGTCACGCTTTCGCAGGACGCCTCATTACGAAACGGGAAGGCAAATACACGTACGTGTTACGGAGATTTGAAATAAATAATAAATAAACGAAAGAAGCGATAACATAACCCCACAAATTAGGCAAAACAGAAGAAAATCAAAAGTCCGCCGCCGCGCGGAACGAAGAGAAACTAAGCAGCTGGGGAGAAACGCTTCCCGTGGTGGGAACCTAACCTGGGTCCCTCGGGTTATGGAGCCGGCTTTTATGCGATTGCGCTCGTGACGTGATCTACCGCGTGCTGTTCTCCCAGTTCGCGTGAGTTCACGACTGAAGGGGGGAGCACAGACGACGAGTTCGCTCTACAGACCAGACGCCGAGTTCGGGAAGCCGGTTACTGCGGGTTGTAGCGCGCACTTGGAGCGCGTACCTGTTTCGTATCCCTCCACTGTGGGAGAGGTGTGAAAGGCTGTGGGCAAGACGATCCTTGCCTTCCGCTCATACAGAACTTTAAGAGGCAAGTTCTGAAATCCGTGTGAGGTGCGACAGCCGGGTCTCCCACGGAGAGAGAAGGGCCGCTAGCTCTGCAGTTTCTCCAGCCTTGCACCACCATAGTGCAAGCTGCCCCGGTGCATTTTTATTATTGTACCTGGTTAATGGAAAAGGGTGCGTGTCGGACAGAAACGTTGGATCTACTGCATCTCAAAAAGCGCACTTTAATCAAAAGGCATTATTCATGTGCAGGGTGACCAAACTTATTCCAGGCCACATAGGTATCCTGTTCTACTTGGACGGTCATAGCTGCCTTCTCGTTAGCAGCTATTAGCGTCACCGCTTACTAAAGCGAAGTGTTCTGCCTCTACCAGCCGAGGGTTCAACAGAAAACTCCCGCGAACAAATAAAAGAAGTTACTGGCACCGCCAGAGATCGAACCTGGAACGGAACGGAGCGAGAGCTCCTTGTCTTACGGGCGACACAGACAGTCTACTCATTCAGCACAGCTGCGGGTTACCCTGTGCGTTCTCGCTAAATGCCACGTGATAGCGTCAAGCGACCTCTCACGCCGCTGTGCGCTCCGCCCACGGCACGTGTAGGAGCCGTGTGCGCTTCTTGCGCATGCGCTAGGAGTAAGCAAAAACTAAAGGATGCTCACACCAGCGGATGGGATCTCACTTCTCTTCCGTCACTGCCGCCGATCTCGTCGCCTCCGTCGACGGCCGCAGGAGAGACGGAGGAGATCATGTGACACCGGCTTTGAGCTTTCTTTAATTTTATACAAAAAGAGTTTCCAGTCATGTGCTTCACCAAAGCAACTCAACGAATAACCATTCATGGATCATAAATTGATTTAACCTTAGCAAAGAATATCTCTTTGAAGTAATAAAGGGTTTGGTTAAGTACATTTCACTTGTCTCTGGTTTCACTTTTTGTAGAGCCACATGCGTGAATTCAAGTGGCGTCGCATGGGTAATCGTTGTGGCTGTTGCCTACAGCTTCGCTTTTCAACCACCTTCACAGGGTGGATTAGCGAGCGTTTTTTTACTCGCTTGATTTTTGGCGTTTTGCTGGGGCTCGTATTCTAAGTAGTATGATTGGTCTGTGGCTTCTTGTGTTTTCACTTTAACGGGAATAAATACTGGGGAATAAAATAACAATGAGGATTACTATTTTCTCTAACGCCAACTTTGTGCGCAGCGCGAGCGGCAGTCTTCTCAGCCATGGCGTCTCAGGAAGTGATCGCATGATCAGCGAACGCACGGCGGCTCGCGCTACTCTACCGGGCAGTGTTGCCAGGTATGGCGATTTGTAGCAAATCTGGCGACTTTTTGAGACTCGTGGCGACGAAGTTTTCAGTGTGGCTCCTTTGAGCATTCCTGATTTTATGTAATTTGGTGCCCTTCCGATGCCCCACTTTTTCCAAAAAGGGCCGCATATGACCTTTCAGTGCATTTTAGCCGTCAAGACATACTGAACAAACAGAATAGAACAACCTTATAGGCAGATGACGGCAATCTGACAAATTCTAGAATAGGCCCCAAGGAATCAGTTACGCAAAAACACCGCCATGCATTGCTACTTACCGGCCCGAATCAAAATTTTCCTTGCTCTTTTTAATATACGGCCCCTGATGATGAGTGAATAGCGTCAAATACATCAGGCAGCGCCGTCGCTTAAAAGTGCAAACCTTGAGTAGTTAACGTGAGCTTGAGATTCTATGCAGAGTGTAGAGAAGTGTGTATGACGATGTATAATAAGCACAGGAATCTAAAGAAGCAGCGAAAGCGGCAAAGCAGTGGGCAGCGAACACCCTTTCTAAATAATTCTGATTCTTTGAGTTATTTACCCGAACCTGCATGTTTTAGCTTTTTAAATCAAAGCTTTCTAGCTCTACCAGCCAACGGTTCTTTAGTGGTGTGCGGGGCAACAAACTCCCAACGCGGCGGATGCGGCGTCGGGGAGGAGGGGGGAGGGTTTCACTCACGGGGCACACTGTAGATGGCGCGGCGAATTTACCCAGCGTTGCCAGAGCGGAAGTGCCTGCTCACCGCCGGCGGCGTCGGCGGTAAGTCTTCGTCGTCTGCTTTAGCTACCGTTGTTTTGGGCCTGTTTTGGCGCAGCTTCGCGTCCATTGCGCGATGCCTTTTACATGGCTTGATTAACTTCTTCGGCAGCACCTCCAGGGTAACTCGCACCCGACGGAATTAAGTAGTCGTACGGTAAAGATACGTTAAGGAGTGGTTTGCAGGCCAGGAAAACAATGTATAAACCGCATACTGGCCGCTAGGGAAACGCTACCTATTTCGCACTGCTTGCCAGGAATGGGGCACCGCTTTCAAAATTGGTGAATACCAATTCGGTTGTGTTTTAGATGGTATTAAAAAGGCGAATGCAGCAGCTTAATCTGATAAATAGCGAATATAATATTTCCCTCAGCTTTTTCGCAATTCTCAGACTTATTAAACCAACTAGTTTAAATCGGTATAAATGGGAATCACTAACCTCACACGCCGAATTGTTTCGTTGTCTGCGCTTGCGTCGCGCGTTCGTGTAGCCTTCGAGCTACCACATCAGGATGCCTAGGTTCCGCGGTGTCACCCTTGGAAAGATGCACATCTTCGTTTTCTTTCTCCCGACTCACGGCCGGGCTACATTTGGCGGGTTCCGCCACTCTAGCCCGGCCTTGGCCGACGCTGCTGCTGCGTTCGGAACGCCGCCCCGGCGAATTCCAGGTAACGGCTGGCAGAATCTCTGGTTTCACTCTTTGCAGAGCCACGTGTGTGAATTCAAGTGCCGTCGCATGGGCGATTGTTGTGGGTGTCCTTTAAAGCTTTGATTTCCAGCCACTTTCACAGCGTGGATCCAATGTTTTTCTGCTAAGGTAATAAAAAAAAAGAAAGAAGACCGACTGCGAGTGATGGCTTCGCAAAGGACGGCCGGCGTCCGTGTGCACGCGCTCCGGAGCCGACTGAAATTATTACAGTGTCGCACACAGTCTTTTGTCCGTTCAGCCCCTGTGACATCACGCACTTCCACCTGCAGGAGTGGCCTGAAATCCTTTTCCCTGCAATCGATCGTCACATTTGATTTTTAGGGGCGAAGCTCCTTAGGGCGTGGGTCCATCCATCCTCGACGTATATATGTAGCCACCTCTAGTTTAGTTCTTGGATTGTTTACTAGATGGCGTGGCTACCTCTAGTTTAGTTCTTGGATTGTTTACTAGATGGCGGTACTTGTATATGATGAAAAGATGCGCTTGGATTGTTTACTAGATGGCGTGGCTACCTCTAGTTTAGTTCTTGGATTGTTCACTAGATGGCGGGGAGCGTTGTAATAAAATCCGTTCGCTGTTGGCGCGCGCTCGGAGTCGCCCGATGGATAAGGCTGCAGATGTGCGAGCCCGCGAGGCAGAAGCGCTCCGTGAAGCTGCGCGACGCCGCCGCCAAGATCCTGCCGTACGAGAGCGGGAGGCCGAAGCGTGTCGTCTGGCTGCGCGACGATGCCGCCAAGATCCCAGCGTTCGAGAACGAGAGGCCCAAGCGTCACGGCAACGGCGCGAGGACCCTGCCGTACGCGAAGCGGCACGGCTGCGGCGCGAAGAGGATCTCCAAAACGTCAGAGAACGGGAAGCGGCGAGAAAGCGCGCGTATCGGCAGGCAGACCCCGATGCAGTGAGAGCTCGTGAGGCGTCTGCAAAACGCAGCAGGCGAGCTCAGCCCCAAGGTGCCGACGCGCGGTTTAAGCGAGACTTTCTAGACGTTACGTTCGGACACAGATGTAGTGGGCGAACTTTCACTGAAGAGTCACGGTTTTACCGATGATTTCCCCTCAGGAGCTTCGCCCACTCATCATCATTCACCCCGTGGATATGCTGTGAATTTGTTTTCCCCCTTTTACTGTGCTTTCCTGTTTCAAAGGCGATGGCCGAAGCCCGCCGCGTTTTGCCCTTCGAATCATCACATCAGCCTCTGGACATCTCCCATGGTCCGCCGCTTCCTGTGTTGAGGTTTCCTTTGAACTAACCGCACCCCTCGCTTTTTTCTTCTTTCTCGATGCCCGCCAGGCGATCACCAAAACAACCGTAGCCAGCATCCAGCAAAGAAAAGGGCAAAGGAGACCTCCCGGTTGCCCCTTTGGGCGACTTCCGCCGCACCGCCTTAAACAATGAAGCCATTAACGCGAAGCCAAGAGAAACTGGCCACTCGGCGCGCGCTAAGGCTTCGTTCGACGAGAGCCTACATAACACGAATGGGAGCGCGACCGCGCATCGCTCGCCCTCGGCAGTTGAGTGCAGAGAGCGGAGGGAGCTCCGCTGGTGCAATTACCCTTCTTTCTCGCTCGCGTTTACCCGCACGCCCGGCGAACTTGACAATCAGTGTTCCTAGCACACGCTCGCAACGGGATTGCCAGGTGTAAGGGGGCCTTGTTCCGCGCGGGTGTGGGCTCCAATCCATCGCGGAGGACAGACATGCGGTTTTGTCGCGTTTCCACTCTCCGCGGCTGCCGCTCGTGCCACGCGAGGCGTTCGGGGCCGCCGCGGCTCTCGGGCGCCTTGCCTCTGGTTTGGCCGCAACAAAGCGAGCTTTTTGTTTTGGGGAGGGATATTGATCCAATCTCAACGTCCCCAGTTTATACAGTATCACACTTCCACTCCTTTTCCTCTTTTACCCATCACCCCTTTTACTTGTTGTTTTGACATTTTGGAAAAATGCCGTCGCTGCGTGGCGATGGAAAAAGTGTCGAATCCTTTTTAGAGCTGCGGCCGTTATTCGGTGGCAAAGTAAGTTCCAAGCGAGCAACGCTGTCTTCGTTCTGCTTTTGTCGTTTCCGGTCGGTCGAAAGCGGTTGCCCTGGGAGACGGCGTCAGTCAAGTGCCTTCACCCATGGCCTAAGCCACCGCACAGCATTGGACCGTTGTATCTGGCTTTGTCTCAGGGTTTCACGTTGGTCGCGGAGAAGAAATTGGAAACAACAACCGGTGGGTCGTGGTGCGGTTACTGTGAAACGATAAAGCGGCCGGGCCCCTATATTTTCGAAGGTAGAGCAAACTCCCCCTTTTCGCACCGTTTCCTCTTTGCCCTTCGCTCTCGGCCGCCATTAGTGAGCGCGGCCCGGCACATTTCGTTTCGCATGCGTGGCGCGTTCAGTGCTTGCTTAAAACGCAACAGTTCTGGGCGCAAATTTACACCCATGTTCTGAGATAAGGCGGAAAAATAACAGTTTATGATTGGTCCGTGTCTTAGCTAACATCTCGCGTTTACAGGGGAACAAACTGAGCGTTCGTGCCGGCCAATCTCCTTTCGGGGTATCTCACAGGCGGTTTATTCTGGGGACTTTTACCATTTAAAACTCCCTCTTCCCCCCTTCCCAGAATGAAAAAAAGGCGAAAAGAATCTGGGCGCGTTTCACGAGAGATTTAGCATTTATGCATTTTGTTGAGTTCTTAAAGTGTTGAAGGGCACGCCAAAAAGACAAAATAGGCTCCGTCAGAATTCTAACCAGAGTTGTTAAAAGCTGGGACGTGCAGGCCTAGTTTCATAATGGGTCGTGTTTGTATAATTTGCCCAAAAATTACCTACACCGTACAGTGAAGGGAAAGTGCTTCTATTGTATTCGCAAATGCTTAATTCTAATAGAATCGGCGTCGGACAGATATAGAAAAAAACCCACTCCTATGCACTCTTCGTCACTGCCCCGTGTATATTGGAAAGTAAGGTTTGGTGTTTAGTGGACGCGTTCGAAAAAAAAAAGCGATATCAAACTATGCACGCTGCATGGCAGGAGCGTTCATTGCCGACACGCGCCCACCGTTCATTTTTTAACTCACAAAATGCACTCAAAACACTATGCACTGTGCACTCACAAAACACTATGTAGCCACATTCTCAACGAAGGGAGGTCGTGTGTAAGTTGCTCGTTAACAATAATGAGTCCAGGAATTTCTTGCAAGGAACGCAAAGTTGCTGTTTTTTTTTTTCGGATGAAGCCCTTCAAGCGAGGGGGCTAGACTCCGAACTATAAGGCGGGACAAGCGGACGGAGAAAGTTGCTTACACAAAGCGATAGTACGGTACTTTACAGGTAGCGCAGTTTATGTAGTTGCGGTCCACGGCAAAAGCGCTGACTCTATAGTGCCGCATTAGGGTTCGAAAGCAGCTGTGTTTTGTCTGGGAGTAGAACTCGGTACTGCAAGTGGCAGAGCTACGTAATGCAGCGCACAAGGACAGAGTGGCCCGATTGCTTCTTGGCGCTCGCGGACGTGCAAGCACAAAGGGAAGTTGTCTTCTTGTGGGTGTTTCTTCGCCCTGGAAGAGGAAAGACTGCCTTACCCGCGAGGCATCCGCTGGAGCATAAGGGCTGCAGGTTCTCAACGTGATGTTTATTATTATTTTTTTTAATGCCAATGGGTGGCCTGAATCCGTTCTTGACACGCGTTGCGCGGTGCACGTGCCATTTGATATTGGGTTGGATACTATGAAACGAAGACTTCCCTGGAAGCACACTTGAGGCTATTTGTTCTGTGTACTGTGCCTTCTGCAGTGATGGCTCTGAGGTACAGCACTCGCCTCGTATGTGGGAGGTACCGGGTTTGAATGCGCGTACCGCCGGACACCCAGCGGTTTCGTTAGTATGTACAGACGGCTCTGGTCGAGTGCAGAACCTTAAACGGGGATTTTACGCCCTGGAAATCTGCCTTTACCATGTGGCGGGGCCCCCAGGTCTTCTACAACACCGCATTGTCAGCGGTGAAAGAGACTGGCGGCATGTCCTGCCACAGGCGGTTACGAGTTGAGCGTCCACCGCGGCTGTGGAAGTCACCGTGTGCGTTCGTGTGCCTTGGTGGCGCCGAAAACCTACGGGTAAAACGGGTACAAGCGACGCTCCCCCCCCCTCCCCCCCTGGCGCTCGGCCCTTGTGTGGGACTACAATGCCGGGGAAGATCACCCAGCTTGTACGGGAAGTCGGCCCTTTGAAACTGGGCGGCTGCAAAAATGCAACTTTTTTTTAGAAATGAAGACCACCGCTCCCCCTCCCCTTGCAGTGAGCGGGGTGAGGCTGCGCTCTCGTGCGCGCCTGTCGAAGTGGTCACAATTACGTGTATTAACACGTGCGCGCGCACACACAATTTCGCGAGTAATTACTTCCCGCGCTGCAAGGCGCCTGACGTGGTGGGGCATTCTAAAGAGTGTAGTTTCGGAAAACAAAAATTGGTGTGCTTTTCTAGGGGTTTATTCTTTCCTGCCGCCCTGTGGGGGCTAATTTGTGGTGGGTAGCTTGGAGGTGTACATAAAATCAAAGAGGCCGCATTTCCTTAGGCATATGTAGAAACTCATACGGGAGGGCAGGGTTCAGAGAGTTACACAGAGCTGCGAATGAGCAAGTTCACCTAACCTGGAATGAAGCACGGAAAACGTAGGTTACGTAAATATTTTGACCGCATTTCTTCAAGGCCCCCAAGGCATTCTGCTTTTTAAATTAAGAAGTGCGTGTGCTTTCATGGTGGAAGCAGTGAGCACTTTCAGCCGATTTCGCTCCCACACCAGCAAAAAGGCACAAAAAATGTCACGCCGTTTTTCTGCTTCCCTTCCGCTGAGGAACTCAAAGAGCAGTCGCCTAAAGTGCAACGGCCAGGATTTCTCGGGTGGCAAGTAACAAACTCAGCCCATAAACCACCTGATCAAACCTCAACTCCAACTAGCCCGACTTTAAACTCCGCTGCACCTGTCGTGGTTCACACAGCGAGAGAATCGTGCGGGCTTCTTGTCTTCACCCGTATGTCCATCTCTATATCCCAGCTCACCAATTCTGCGCTTTATAGTCAGCAAACTTTCGTGACGAAGCCTAATGGGAATCTCTGCTTTAAAATTCTCAAACAATGCCGCTACCTCCATTCATGCATCTATATTTTGTCACAAGCTATGTTAGTATTCAGTGCGCCTGTACCTTTTTATCGCGAAAAATGGCGGTTTGCTGGGCAGTTCACTATACAAGGAGTAACATATCACGAAAAAACAGCCCCTGCTAAACTAGCAGCGCCAGCATGCTCAGATACCACTATGAAAACTATGCAGACACCCACGACCGAAGCCGGACACAGATGTAGACAGCTCAAGTGTAACATGCACACTCGCCTTCTTGCCTCCCCTTTTTGTACACGGCTTTTCATTAAAGACAGAGTGGACGTTCACAGAGCCTGATCGCCTTCTTGGAACGGCTGAGTCGACGCAATAAGAAGCAACGCAATGTTTGCCATGAGTACTGAGCGGCCTTGAAGCGGTCCCCTCCCCATTGCTTCAATCCAGAGTTTTAGCACTCCGTATACGCTAACTCGGTTCCATAGTTATCGTGTTGGCCGCGATCGCATTGTGCCTGCGCGTGCAGGCATGGCGAGGAGGGCGCACCCCGCCACCGCAACAGATGCGCCGGCATGGCGAGGGCCGGCCGCGGAACTAATCCTCCTGCCGAAACGAATGCGCAAGTGCCCAGACGGGTCCCGGTCAACACGGTAACAACGGAACAGACGGAGCATGCGGAGTGCTAAAACTCTCTAATGCTGCAACGATGCCCGTCGCCGTTACGGAAACAGCCGACACCACACCTGAAATTCGCCCCATAAAATCCCAATGGGCACCAGGTCACGTCCGTGTTTCTGGAAAGCAGGTGGGTTAGCGGTTGAGCCACACTGCGATGTTTTGCAGTTCGGCCTCAACAAAACTATTTGACGCTAGCGCAAGAACCGAATGACCTGCGGGCCTTGCATCCACAGCGGGCGCACATCCGGTACCGGTACCATCCGGTACCCTTCCGGCCGTCGAGGTGGCCCAGTGGTTTGGTTGCCGGTTTCACGGTGCAGAGGTCCCGGCTTGGATTCTCGGGGCCTGCCTAACTACATTCATTTCTTGAAACGCGCGCTCCCGACAGCTGCTCGTGGGCTGTTTGCCCCCTCACCACTTCCCCTCACACTTCGCGCTTTCATGAGGCGACGGACGGATGACGTTCGGCCTAAACTGCTCCGCTGTTTAAACAAGTTCCAAGTCTTCGTTGAGTCTTCGCTGAGAAAGACACAGTATTAAGGCTGCACGATCTTTGTGGGGTGTCAGCAGCTGCATAAATGTGCCTCGGGTATTAGGTAAGTCGGCACTAGGTGCGGCAAGAAACAAAAAAAAAATGGCTCCAATTCACGCTGTGAAGGTGGTTGGCAAGCAAAGCTTTAAGTGACACCCACAACAACTGCCCATGCAATGTCACTTAAATTCACACACGTCGCTCTACAAAGACACCAGAGATTCTGCCTGGCGTTACCTAGAATTCGCAGGGACGGCGTCCCGAACGCAGAAGCGTCGGCCACGGCCGGGCTTGAGCAGCGGACGCCGCCGCTGTAGCCCGGACGTGCGTCGGCAGAAAGAAAACGGCAAGGAGCGTCATCCGAACGGTCAGACAGCGGAACCTGGCCATCCCGATGTGCTAGGCTCGGAGCTACATCACCGCGCGACACAAGTGCGGACACCGAAATTACTCGGCATGTGAGCTTAGTGATTCTCATTTATGCCGATTTAAAATAGTAAGTTTCAGAATTGCGAGAAAGCTGAGGGAACTTTTATAATCTATTTTTATCAAAACCAGTTGCTCTTTTCGCCTTTTCTAATACCTGTTAAAATACAAGCGAATTGGTATTTACCAATTTAGACAACGGAGTCCCATTCGTGGCAAGGAGTGCGTTTTTCCAGCGGCCAGATGTCCGTATGTGGTCTCTATATTTTGTTTTTCCGCCCTGGAAAAAAATCTTTAACGTATCTTTGTCGTACAACCATATAATTCCGTTGGATCCGGGTTACTCAGGTAGAGTTGTCGAACAAGTTAATCAAGCCGTGTGAAGGAAGTGCGGGATGGACGCGAAGCTGCTCCAAAACAGGCCCAAAACAACCGTCGCTAAGGCAGACGACAAAGCCGACTGAATGGTCCCGCCGACGCTACCACCGAGGTGAGCAGCTCCGGCGCGCGGGGAACGCTTAATAATTAAATTAAATTCGCAGCGCCATCTACAGCGTGCTCCGTGAGTGAAGCGCCTTCGAATAGCCCCTTCGAGAAGCGTCGTAACAGCCTAGCGCTGTGTCAGACGCTACCGCTGTTGGTGGTACTTCTACGGTATTATTGTCTGAGAATTTTTGCGCTAATAAACTGTGTAACGTTTTTTTATTGATTGATTGTAGGGTTTAACGCGCCACCGCAACGCGGGCGATGAGGCGCGCCGTAGTGGAGGGCTCCCGATTAATTTTGACCACCTGGGGATCTTTAACGTTCGCCGAAATCTCGTACACACGGGCGTTTTTGCTTTTCGCCTCCATCAGAAAAGCGGCCGCCGCGGCCGGGAATCGAACCCGCGACCTCGTGCTCAGCAGCGCAACGCAACGCCTTAGCCACTGAGCTACCGCGGCGGGTACAAACTGTGTAACCTTACCTGAACCTTTTCACTGACGCTGCTCACCACAAAGCCAATTACTGGTCCATTGAATGCACAGCATACTAGAGGTTCATATGATTGTCCTCAACGGCTCAGGTTTGTTCTAAAGCTCGAAATTGGGCTAGTGGGTACACATGACACCTTAGCCAACAGCGCGCAAAACATGGACAAAGAGAAGGCAAACAGACATATATTTATAGGCACTTTTTAAAGATGAGTCTATATAGGGCTACTTAAACGTGAAAATTCTAGTCTGTCTGTCTGTCTGTCTGTCCGTGTCCGACCGTCCGTTCGTCCCTCGATTCAGCCACCCGGCCATAAGTAAAAAAGAATTTTGAAGGAGGAGTTCATTATAGGCAAAACTTTTACAAAATCTGGAAGCACACTACGTGCTTGTCAATATTGCTCAGCAAAAAGAAGGCATATTTCAGGCAGAACTTAAATAGGTGTTCTTTTACGCAAAAATGCATGACTGCTTGAATTTTGTGATAGCACATAACAATACGCAATGTTTCGACGAAAAAATCCAAGAAGCGCTCGCACCCACCTTATGGCGAATTCCATTGGGCGAACAGGAGCAAGTGGAGCGAGCAGCCAGAGCAGCACACGGGAGCAACGGGGATGTGTGCTTTCGTTCCGCGAATGAAACCTTCGCGCTGCTCCGGGAGCAGTAAAAAGAGGGGGAGGGCGAGATGTCAAGAGTCATGTGACCAAACGTTTCCCGCGCTCGCTTCCCGCAGCATTTCGCGCGCTCGTGATGTCCGCACACAGTTATTCCTCGCCAGTTTTGCCAGATACGTGCCGGTGGTTTTGTGTCTGCTTTCCGCATGGCGAAGAATGAAGAAGCCGAGCGGATGTTCATGTTCATGATAAAGGGGTCACCATCGTGTCTCCCAAAAATTAGCTGCGAACGATAACAGCGTCCACCGTCTTTTCAAGAAACGACTCTACCTTCGGTCGCTGCTCCGGCGATGTGAACAGGTGCTCGAACATAAACTCATGTAGGGCCCTATTCTCGACTGCACAAATTGCCGGCAATTCAACCAATTTGCCGGAAGTCTTTTCTGATTGGCTTTCAATTTTGGCCACGTGCTTCCGGTTGACAAAGCCGTTGTGTGTGCCGTCGTCATTTTGACGTTTCATGTCGTTTACGGACACCAGTTCTAAAGTTTGCCTTATTTCTCGTTATTAAATGCGCATAATTCTTAGCCGGCAATGAAAAACCAGACATGCAGCGGACATGACAACGTAAGCCTGTCTTTAATATTCAACAACAATACTGCTTGTAATACACACCCCTTCTGTGATTGGCTGAGAAGGCGTGACGTAATTTAAACAGTTGGCGGGAACGAATACGTCATGCATTGGCAACTTCAGCCTGCGTAAAAGGGACGTAATGCTACGTAACAGCTTGAAAATGGCGGCTGTTTTTGTCGCAAAATACAAGCAAAATAGGGCAAAAAATTTCCCCGGCTTACGGCGCCGCGAAATGTGCGGCAATTTGCAGCAGGCGCAGTTTCGCATGCGCGCTGTTTAAAGCATGTTTCCTACCGAAACAAATTGTAGTTTCAACTGCTTCTAAGTCAGCGATCATGGAGAATACAAATAACGTGCAGTATTTTGCTTTTATGTTTGGCAATAAAATAAAAATTATTTGTTTGGCGTAACCGCAACATAAGAGGGCAGTACAAGCCTCTCCATGACAAAGAGAACCCAATGCATGGCATTTGTCCATACTCGTCCTGGTAAGCTGTTGGGTCACATGATCGAACTCAAGAGAAAAATAACAAAGAAAGGTGACTATTTGGTTCATTACAGTGCTGATTGAAGTCGAGCTTGACGAATGAGTGAATAGGCGACATCGGTGCGCCCTGCGGTTATCAGGCGTAGCGCTTCGCTGCTCTTATCTGTCATAGAAGCGATGGTCGCGGCCGTATTTTTCTGAGATCACGCCATAAACTTGTAACATAGCAGCAGACGATGGCGTGGCGGCGGTGGCGGCATGGAAGGTGATAACGCAACAAAGCTTGCATTGAAGCAGAGAGCCCAGCTGTGTTATTAAAAGCGATTGAAAGAAATAAATAGATACGGTAAAAAAAATTGTGTGATGTTCTTTAGCTCGACATCCGCCTTTCGCTCGCTTTTGGATCAACGTTACTCGATCGCCTTGTGGTGTTGACGACAAATTGGACCTCCAGAAATGTGTTTTTCTTGCCAGCCTCAGCTACCGTCTTAATTTTTCTAGTACATGACAAGTGTTTTTATATCTTTCTTGCACAATATTTGATACCTTGGTAGCGATCTTTATGAGTGACTCGTCAAATTACACTGCATGTCGTCATAGCTGTAGGTGCAGCAAATCACTGATTGCTTACGTCGTGCTTACGCAAAAAAACATGGGCGAGTTGCCGGCAATTTGTGCAGTCGAGAATAGGGCCCGTAATGTCAAATCGTCGTCGTCGTCGCTGCTGCTTCTGTCCGATGATGAGCTTGCGCTTGAATCTGTGGTGCTTTCATCATCTAAAAGTAGCAGCAATTCCTTGTCCAGACGGCCGCGCTTAGCTGCTGCCGTACGCACTGAGCGACTACCGCGGCTGCTGGATTCCGCCATTTTTCCTCCGCCGCCCGGGGATAAAACCAGAAGTGACGCAAAAGAGGTCATGTGACTTCCTCGGCGTTCCCTGTTACTCCGCCGCTGGCGACGGAGCACCGAGAACTGCTCTCGGCTGCTCTCGGCGCCAAAAAAAGTGCTCCTCATCGACCAATGAAACACAACGCCCCTGCTCCTGCCCAACCACTGGAAGACGCCAGAACTCGCGAGGGCACTTTGGGTGCAGTTATAAGTGCTCCTGTTCGCCCAATGGAAAGCGCTATTAGACTTCCTGGCGGCATTCGCAGTCCAACAGTTAGCGAAGGTTCCAACAGATGACCCGCGAGCAGTGGAGCGCGCGGTGAAACACCGGGTTTATCGCGGGAGGAGCGAGAAGGGAGGGAAAGGGCGTTGCGGGCGAGCGGGAAAGAAAATTAAGAGGCATTTAAGTGGCAGGGGCGGGAGACGACTGCTGTCTTTCGACGACCATTGCAACGAAGTGAGCACTTTTTTCACCAACGTGCATTATGTTCGTATGACATTTGCAGCACCGGATTAGATGCGGTAGGTTTTATAGAAAACAAAATCGCAGCACACTTTTCTTACGTTCTACTGTACGGAAAATACGCGAGAATTTTTGTGACTGGCGAGGTATGGCCTCGTGATAAGAAAACAAAGTGACCCCCGGGCATTGTTCTCGCGGCATGCGATACGGCCGACGTCCAACGGCCAACGAGACTACCAGCATTAGTGGAAGCAGCCCGATCTACGGCGCATCCGCGTTTCCCTGCCTCGCATACGCTGTCACACTCCGGAGTTGTAATACGCAGGCCCCGCGAACTCATCCCTGTCGTGAATGTTAATGTGCCCGAACGTAAATCGCCCATGACATACAATGAAGAACTGCCAAGGGATCCCAAGAGACACTGCAATGATACATACTCTAAATCACGCCAACAGCGTCGCCACGAGGGATGGTTAACTAGAACTGAAACAAGCCGGTCCCTGTGCCATGGGCAGAGGTAATTTAAATTTGCGACACTCACCAGCGCGGGCCTATAATAAATGCATGAGCCCGTCGAGCGAAGGCCCGCCCGTGTTCATTGCGAAAGGAAACGTCGTCTTCAAACTGCAGGGCCCTTGCAACGTAATACGAAATTACTTGGTAGCTGAAAACTTCCGTGCAGTATGTGAATTTAAAGTAGCAGCAGTTTAATGAGTCAGGGCCGCTTGCCGCTATACAGCCTGCCCCGATGCGCGGGCGCGGACGTTGACAATGGCCACGCACCCTTCACGCCGTCCTCCTCCTTTCGGCTGGCGAACGTTGAAATTTCCGCAGCGGCTCCGCGCCGTTCACGGCGCCGCTCGACGACCACCTCGAGGGGAATCTCGCCGAGCTGCAGTTTCGCACGCTGAGCTCGGGTACGCCTTTTTAAGACGATAGTCTTTCTAGGGCTACATAAACTCGAAAAGTCTGGTCGGTCTGTCACTCGATTCAGCCTCCCGGCATCTGTGAAATATTGCTTCAGCAGGAGGTATATACCGACAGGACCGTTCCAAATTACTAAATGTGCTGGCATACGTCATACACGTCCACATTATGCAGCGCAAAGAAAACGTCAGGCGTAGTTGAGGCAACATTTGCGTACATAACCCTGAGTACCAGCGCACTCTTTCAATTAAGGATACACGTTGGATTGGTTACAAGGTAGCGCACGAAGAAAACTACGCATTAAAAAGCAATGTCGAAGAGATGCGTGATTAAAGCAAGCCCAAAAAACGTTTTCGGCGCATGCTGCTCCAGGCAGACCCGCCGCGGTGGCTCAGTGGCTAAGGCGTTGCGCTGCTGAGCACGAGGTCGCGGGTTCGATTCCCGGCCGCGGCGGCCGCTTTTCTGATGGAGGCGAAAAGCAAAAACGCCCGTGTGTACGAGATTTCGGCGCACGTTAAAGATCCCCAGGTGGTCAAAATTAATCCGGAGCCCTCCACTACGGCGCGCCTCATCGCCTGCGTTGCGTCGGCGCGTTAAACCCTACAATCAATCAATCAATTGCTCCATGCAGAACACTAAAAAATTCAGAGACGCAACGCGAGCAGTGCAAACGGGAACAAGCCTCCATTGTATTCGTCATGGAAGGAGCTGGGCGGGAGAAGACTTTCGGCATTCGCACCGGCGCAAGCAGATACGCGGCCAATTTATCTACATTTCATTTATGTATTTTTTATTTATCATACACTGCGAACCATTTAAGGTCAGCAAGTTCGAAGGTAAAACAATGGTACAACAAAGTAGCAACAAAATTGTTACTAGGGTACATCAAATGTAAGAAAAACATGGCAATCACCGTCAAATTTTACTCGTTTCCATAGGGCTGAGTGCACCCACTGCAACACAATCCATAAGCAAAGCACCACACTCTTAGGCACACAACATGTTGTTAAATCAAAGAAGTATTGTGAAAGTCAGGAAACAAGGCGCATTTTATGGTGGAATGGAAAGGAGAGTGGAGTTTCGGGGCAACAAATTCTACTCAGTGGTTGATTTCGAGAAAAAAGAGTGTATATATTCCTGCGAAGATTGGCTTTAGGCTGCAGCTATGTTTGTGACGGGAAGGCCTGGAAGAATCTTTTACCATGTAATTTTCTGGCTTTATTTCTAGTTTAGAAAAATATATTAGACGGAGTAAGTTACGTCGAGCAGCTCGTCGTCTGTCCTCAAGAGGTTCAAGATTTGCCAACTGCAACATCGCAGAGGAGAATCGCGACGTATATACCTACTGCAAATAAAACGGGCTGCCAGGCGCTGAATTTTTTTTTCTTTTTTTTGTATATTGCTTTTTGTGTGAGGGTCCCATACTACGGAGGCGTACTCCAAGGACGGTCTACCATGTTTTGTAAGCTTTAGGCTTTAAGGAACTGGGGGCATTAGCTTAGAAACCCTAGTTTTTTACGTGCGGAAGAGCATGCATTTACTATATGGGTTGTCTAGTTAAGGCTCGAGGTAATTGTTACACTCAAATATTTATATTCTTCCACTTGTGTAATCTGTGACCCTTTTATGTCATATTGGCAATGAAACTTGTTGATTTTGTTGGTGACACAAAAATGAGCAGTTTTTTCTAGATTAATTACCATGTTCCACTCTGAACACCAAGTTTCCAAGTTACCGATATTTCTGTTTAAAACTTGTTGATCTGCGGTCGAGTTTATGACTTTGAAAAGAATGCAGTCGTCTGCGAACAGTTTAACTGATTCGCTGGTATCTATTGCTTCAACCAAATCATTAATATAAATGTTAAATAAAACAGGACCGAGTACGGACCCCTGCGGTACTCTGGAAAAAAACGTCTAGAAAACGCGAGCGCGATCCCTCAATCTCTAAGTACTGTTTACGGTTTAGTTGATAAGATGTGACCCAGTTTGTTATATCTGAAGGAACGCCATTTGACTTGAATTTATTTATTTTTTATGTGGAACTCTATCGAACGCCTTCGAGAGGTCAAAAAAGATCACGTCAACATGGCTACCAGCATCTAGAGCCTTGGCAAATTCATTAATTGTAGTTAATAACTGCGTAGTAGTATAATGACCTCGTCGGAAACCGTGTTGGTACTCAGTGAGAATATTTTGGGATTGAAGAAAGTTAGAGATATTTTGCAATAATATGTTCCAGCAATTTACAACAATGGCAGGTGAGAGAGAAGGGCCGATAGTTACAAAAATTGAGACGGTTACACTTCTTAAAAACAGGAGTCGCGCGTTCAATACGCCAATCATCAGGTATCGCACCAGATGAAACGGGTTTCTGAAAAATGACTGCAAGGAACCTGGCTAACAGTGTAGCATAACGTCTGAGAAATGCGGAAGGTATATCGTAAGGGCCTGTCGATTTTTTTATCCAATCGCAAAAGCAATTCGGTGACACCTTCCAAATAAATCCTAATGACACCACAATCACCCTTTTCACAAACAGCACCGTTTGAAGGATCTGACATTGTAAACACACCTCCGAAATAATCGTTAAACACCTCAGCCATTTCTCTTGGGTCAGTAAGTACACGATCACCTTTGGCGATTCGATCAAGCCTCGTGCCACCCTTATTCGATAAAAATTGCTAAAATTTAGAGGGACTTTCAGATACATTATTTATCCACGGATTCGTACTGCCAACTTTTCTCACTTTATTTGGAATAAAATGTTGTATACAGAAATGATAGTGAGCTTTGAACTTTGTCCATAACGTATTAATGTCATCACTATCATCAAACAAAAGAATGGCTTCTTCGAGATAATTAGTTATATTTATATCTTCTGCAGATGTGTACTCCTTTATAATAATAGATTTGCATTGGGGTGGGTTGGATTGACGTGGGAGTAATGACGTAAAGTATACCAACTTATGATCTGAAATTCCCTCACAAATTTCGGTGGTAATATCAGTTATAGTTAAAGAGCACAACACGAGATCTAGGATCGAAGATGTACTGTTTGTCACCCGAGTGGGAAGGAAAACGGTTTGCGTCAGATTAAACGCCAAGAGCATGTCAAGAAGAAATTCAGAATTCGGCATGTCTGTGGGGCCGCACTTTAGCGTTTTCAATTATTACTAGGCAGGTTGAAATCCCCAACAATTAAAAGGAGTTGGTTGCGGTACTGGTTTACCTGGTCGTAAAGTTTTAACAAAAATCTGATTCAGCATTGGGCGGTCTGTACAGACCTACGACGATGATTTGGTTTCCTAAAAATTCACATTTGCAAAGCACACTCTCGTGGTAGACATCAACCTCAGGCAATTGATGCGACGGCACACCACTTTTGACAAGAACTGCAGTGCCACCGCCCCTTGTTTTTCGATCCTTACGATAGCACGTATATGAAGGCGGAAACACGCAACTATCTGCATCTTCAGGGTGCAATAAGGTTTCCGAAATAACGGCTATGTGAGGGTCATAGGATAGCAGAACGTGTTCAAACTGTTCTTGTTTATTACGCAGGCTCTGTGCATTAAGGTTTATCAAACGAATCCGCTCGTGCGCTAAGGTTTGCTCGTCATCGTGATGTCAATCTTAGCTGCGTAGCTGCGATGTCGACGGTGGTTTCCACGTGCCTGGGGCGCGGTCCAGCGGCGCATGCCCAGAGTGGGATGTCCGTCCAGTATCAGGCAGCGGACCAGGCTTGACAAGAAGAAACACCTGTACGACAATCCATGCAAGCTTAGGCATGTTGTTCTGAAGAACGTTGCCGTGCCATTTAATTAGCAGAACACTAGGTGATAACCTCAATTGTGGTTTCAGTGCTTTGTGTTTTCCATGCGGAGCTGTTAGCCTCTCGTTGGTAGAAAAATTCCGTGTCGTAAACAAAACACCGAGGTAGGACCGAGCAGTTCTCGCCCAAAACGCCGGGCGAATGCGTGCTAACCAGGCGTGGAGCATAGAGCTAAGTACTCGAGTCGAGAAAAAAACCATAAAACAAGCATCCATACCGCATGTTGCATGATAAGACACCAGTGAACCCCCCTCCGTGTGTTCTGGTAAAGAGTAGGTTTGCAGTTGCTCTCGAAAGGTGAGAGAAGTTGCCGTCATTCGAGGGCTAGCGCATGCGTCAGAACCCAGCATTTGCCGCCAGAGGAGCTGAGTGCCAACGACAAGCTCGCCGAGACAACGACGAACATTTCACACCCTCCCCCATCAGCATGTGTAGTCGGCTACAACAGTTGCGCTTGGCGACCACTTTCACCGGTTGGGATGGCATCCAATTTTTTATCTTGTCAACGGTTTACTACTAGCAGAGTCCTTCAATGCTTTACTGGTCACGAAACTGCTCCGTAACTCAATGGGGGAGCTTCATATGCTGCATTTGGCCGCCGCGCGGTGGCGCCACCCTCTCACTGAGGTCACTCCTCGGGCGGCGTTGCGCTGGCTCGAACGGCGGAGCCGCGGCGAGTTGTGTTTGTTTTGTGTGGGAAAAAAATGTAACGTGCATATCGTGCTCTCGTGATGCGACTTAAGTAGTGGAACGACGATGCCGAACATGTGTTGCGTCCCGGGATGTCGTTCCTTGTACAACGATACCACAGAAAATGTTTCCTTGTTCTGTTGACCGAGCGACGGTCAGCTGTGTGAGAAATGGAGGGGTGCCATTCCAAGGCAAGCAACGGGAGATTTCAGCTTCGATTATTAGTGTGCGACAGTGTGTGGAAATGCACAGTGTGTGAGAATGAAAAAAGCAATGTACCATTTTGAGAGCATCGTGGACCTAGAATTGTACAAGCTAGGCTAACTTAAAGCTGGAATTTTGTCATATCAGTCAGGTTGTAGCGGTGCTTCATTATCTGTTTGCAACCTTGTATTACGTTGCGCTCAGGCTCGCCTGTAAAAAAGCTTTGGGACATCCTTGTGCTTTTACTTTTCATATTTCCGCGAATTATCCCTTAGGGTTCGTTTTGTTTGTTTTGTAAACGCGCGTGGCCGATTCCGGTTTCTTATCTGGCGTTTCAACCGGAGCGCCCGTTTGCTCTTTTTGTCGTACGTCCTATGGGGGAATATTGTTTGATATGGAAAGGGTGCCACCTTGTCGCTAACTTGATTTTTTGTTTCTTCGACAATGTTCTCGATCCTATTTCTATGGATCTGAAATTAATAACGTTCCAAGAGTAACGCACGCATAGCAAACGCCGCGCAACTCACTTTATCGACGTTCATCTGTTCACGTCACACTGCGGACTGCTTCTTAGACGTTTGTGTTTCATTCCAGTCTTTTGTAGTGCAGGAGATCGCTAGATCGCTGCGTTCAGAAAAGCTTTGCGTCGTTCTTTGCTACGTGGCAATATTCTGTTTCCTCCGTGTGCTGCACATCGCAGCGCGAAAAAATAAATTTTTGTACGCTGGACCATGCTCTTTTGTCTCCCTTCGTAACATAGAATTTTTTTGTTGCGTGCGATAAAATCAGTTTCATTGTTCTTTTTTCGCTTCCTGTTTTTGCAAGGATTGCAAAGCGTGGAAGCAGAAAGACACATTGAGTAACATATATTTCTTCGTGTTTTGATCCTTCGCGTTTCTGCAGCGTTTTTAGATGTTCTCAAGTATGTACCCACTCATCGAAACGACAATACTATTGGCCTATCTCTTTTAGCGTTCTGTGCATGACAGAGCAATCAACGGATTCATTAAGCGTAGTCTGAACGACGCGTACTTGGTTTCTTTGTTTTTTATTGTGTTATCTATAGGCCCGCAGCAGTCCGTCACTACACAGCTACCGTATGTGTGGTATTTACAACTTTGCTTTAAGAAAAAAAGAAATATACATTTAAAAATCCGTAAACACGATGGTGCAGCGCTTGTGCCAGAGCACACAGAAGCCGTTGCCGTTCGCGGCCGAAGTCTACAGTAACTTATTTTGAAAAATAAAACCCCATTGAAGGCAGGTGATAAACACAATTACTGGACTATTCATCGCTAACTACTACGAAAAAAAACACACTTAATCAGCGCGCAGACACCAAAAGCAGCGAGCGTTTGCACGCCAAGAGCTGGCAAATACGCCGCACGCGCGGCGGCTGGATGACCTTCGTGCGGCGGTGGCGCCTGTAGTGGCGCGCGCGGTCCCTATATGAAGCGAGCGCCGAAGTTTCGTGACCAGTAAAGCATTGAAGGACTCGGCTACTAGTTTACATAGCTGTGAAACTCGTGTCCTACGATATTAATTGGAGAATCCGGCAGCCTTTATCGTTCACACCACGGCCCCCCGACCGAGTGGCCGAGACACTGCTGCTGCGAGGATGTCTTGACGATTGTGCTACCCCGTGGGCGCGAAATTTGCTCCAATAAAGGTCCGCCATAGTATCCGCCATAGGTCCGCCACTGAACCCCTATATATAGCCTTCATAGATTATGAGAAAGCATTTGACTCGTTCGAAACCCTAGCAGTCATTCAGGCATTACGGAACCAGGGGGTAGATGAGCATTATCTAAGAATACTAGAGGATATCTACAATAAGTCTACAGCTACCATCATCCTCCATAGGGAGAGCAGTAAAATACCTATGAGGAAGGGTGTCAGACAAGGAGACACAATCTCTCCAATGTTATTCACAGCATGTTTACAAGAATTATTCAGAACGTTGGATTGCGAACAGGTGGGAGTAAGGGTTAATGGAGAATACCTCAGTAACCTCAGATTTGCTGATGACGTTGCCTTGCTAAGTAACTCGGGGGACGAATTGCAAAGCATGCTTTCCGCACTGGGCGAACAGAGTAGAACCGTGGGCCTGAAAATTAATATGAAGAAAACTAAAGTAATGATCAATAACCTCGGGACAGTACAGTGGTTTGAGATAGGTGGCGAGGCAGTGGAAGTGGTAAGCGAATATATCTACTTAGGCCAAGTTGTGACCCCAGATCCCAACCATGAGGCAGAGATAATTAGAAGGATCAGAATGGGGTGGCGTGCATATGGCAGACATTCTCAGATAATGAATAGCAGACTACCATTGTCGCTGAAGAAGAAAGTGTATGACAGCTGCATCTTACCGGTACTCACCTACGGGGCAGAAACTTGGAGGCTTACTAAGAGGGTTCAACTTAAATTGAGAACGACTCAGCGGGCAATGGAGCGGGAAATGACAGGTGTAACATTAAGGCACAAGAAGAGAGCGGAGTGGGTCAGGGAGCAAACGGGTGTTAAAGACATATTAGTAGAAATTAAGAAGAAGAAATGGACGTGGGCAGGGCATGTAATGCGAAGGCAAGATAACCGCTGGTCATTAAGGGTAACAGAGTGGATCCCTAGAGAAGGCAAGCGTTGCAGGGGGCGGCAGAAAGTTAGATGGGCAGATGAGATCAAGAAGTTTGCGGGGATAAATTGGTCACAGTTGGCACAGGACCGAGGTAATGGGAGAATAATGGGAGAGGCCTTTGCCCTGCAGTGGGCGTAGATAGGCTGGTGATGATGATGGTGATGACGATAGTATGCGTTGCATGGTTTATGGTCTGTCTTTTCTGTGTAGGCACGGGAAGCTGCGAATTGAGCGAGCAACATCATAAAGAGTGCACTATTACCTCATGGATTTCGCCTCCAACCTCCTTTGTTTCCGTCATCATAACTATGTTCAGTGTCGGTGGGCCGCCCGCGATATATTTTTTTCCCACAGATTACACATCTAAAAACCCTCTTTTAGTCAGCCATTCATCGGATCCCAGAGCGGGCTGCTGCTTTTTTCTGGTGTCTATTTGTACGTACGCGCACTGGCTCGTGGTCATACTGCCCAGCCCTTGGCTTTTATGTTAAACTTTGACTTCAGCCCTTAGGGCAGCATAGCTAAGTTATCCGCTAGCTGTTCGGGGCCCCCCCGAGCGACAAAACTGGGAAAGGCACTGTCGGTGAGGGCCACCATCGTGTTTGAACGCCCTAACTTCAAACACCGTGTCTAATCAATGAGATGGGGCTGGCAGGCATGTGAACAGATTTATGTGAGCTGCCCGCCACAGCATGTGCTGCTAGCGATGTCTGCACAAGGCCGCACATAGCACGATCGACTCGGCTGTAGCTTGACTATGCTGAGCGCCTAACTGTGCATTGTGTGGCGCTGGCTCTGCGAACAAACAGCCGGCAGTGTCTGGCGACGTCAGCTGGCGCGTTCACGTTGTAAATATTCTCAATACATGTGCCAGCGTTGTTAGTATTGCCTCCCGACACGCCGCGGGAGCAGCGACAGGCTCCTGGGCTGTTTTCCCACGCGTACTGCCCAGCGCTACGCCCGCGATCATACTAGATGATTCTCGCACGTTTTTAATGCGTAGAATTGTTCGCCGATTATCTGCACAGCCAGGACGGTGTAACGCCCCCTATTTGCACATAAAGGCGGAATTATTTTGGGGCAAGTAACACGTTTAACCGCTATAATAACCTCAATGGAGATAATTGGTGCTACAGAAATTTGAAAATTCAAAAAGTAAGAAAATTCTTTACAAAAATGAATGGACCATATCAAAAATATGCAGATACCCGCCGCGGTGGCTCAGTGGATCAGGCGTTGCGCTGCTGAGCACGAGGACGCGGGTTCGATTCCCGGCTGCGGCGACTACTTTTCTGATGGAAGCTTCCCAAAACGCCCGTGTGTATGAGATTTCGGCGCACGATAAAGATTACCAGGTGATCAAAATTAATCCTGAGCCCTCCACTACGGCGCGCCTCATCTCCTGCGTTGCGTCGGCGCGTTAAACCATAAAATCAATTAATCATTCAAACAAAAACACGCAGCTGGTACATTTAAAAAACAAGAAAAACCGAGCACTAAACTAAAAAAATCACATGACGATTACTATACTGCCTAGTGCGAAATTTGTACGCAGCGCGAACTGCAGTCTTCTCGGTTACGGCGTGTACCTGGGTCACTTGGTCACTGGGTCACAAGGGGCTGTGTCACTGTTTCCCGTTTGGGTGGGTCCTCACAGAGTTTAGAGGAAAAGACACGCAGACACGAACGGGCATCAACAGATAACAGTTAAGTTTGATCAAGAAGGGTTTAAACGGTGCCGACACCCTCCACTCATGGGCGCTCGTCCGGCTCCTGGTCAGGTAGGTAGAATCGTGTCAGGCGGGTGGCAGGTTCCGGGCCCTGGAGGCGAGATCCTTCGCTCTAGCGCCGAGGTGCACCGGAGGCACCCGCTCACCGCTGGAACGGGGGATAGAGCTGTCGAGCCGGGGAACGCGTACTCCGCTGGGCTGTGGGGGTGATCTAAGAGTGCAGCTCGGAGCCCGCTGGTCCGTGGTGGCGGAAGGCGCAGGGAGCGGCGTTCTTCCCTGTCTCGTTCTCGGGCCGGAACGCAGGAGCGCGCTATCGGATTTCTGCTACGGCGGCTTCCTCCGGCGGAATCGCTCGGTGTCGGCAGGAGAATAGGACCCCAAATGCTTGCTTCGACTTCTTATGGCCTGCGCGGGTTGCGTGGAGAGAAGGGATGGCGCGTCGGGGAACAAAGGAGGTGTGGAGTCAAGTGGTGGCAGCGGTGGGAGCCACTTAACTGAAATCGCAGAGTCGTGCGCCCCCACGCCTGAGAGGAAACGAGGCACCGTCATATGAACGAGCTTACCATGACCCAAGCAGATGTGCTAGGCGCGAACGTCATGGCGGTGGGGGAACGGTTCCGGCATTTGCGGGGGACGGAAACGGGATAACCATCCTGGACTTTCTACGTGTACGCGAACAGGTGGGGGTCTCGGTGGCTGGACAGACGCACAGACTACAGGAATCGCACGCTGCAAAATGGTCGGTGCGGCCTTCGACTTTGCATGGCATGAGGAGGCTGTCGCTGCGGCAAATACTCACGCCGAGTTCAAAGCTTTAGCGAAGAAGAGGTTTGATACTGAGCCAGAATGTGCAAAACTACAAAAGTTTTTGTTCGCCAAACAAAAGGACGGGGAAGACGTCGTCGTTCGCGAGCAGGCTCCGCGCGCTGGGCATTGCAGCTGTTAGGACGCAGGACGGCACCGAGACGGAGGATTAGCGCAAACCTTGTACCCAGTTCCTGAACGGACGGCGAGAGCCAGTCCGCAGATTCACGCTTTCCCGCGACCCCAAGAATATCGGAGAGGCTGTTGGAGCGGCTGTGAGGAACGAAAAAAAAACCCGCCCGCATCTTCCCACGGGGGGAACTCGAGTAAATGCGTCGCAGAGTGGTGGGGGTATCGCGTGAATGTTGCGTAGTTGGGTGTGGTTTGGGAATGCTTAATTGTTATTTCGCCTTTATTATTCTTATTTATTGAATGAAGGAGAAGCAAAGGCAAGGAGTGTAAAGTTAAAGTCTGTCTGTATTGCTTGGTGCCGTCAAGCAAAGCGTCAAGTCAAGCGAAAGCCAAGCAAAGACGCCCTTGACTGAATTCCGAACGCGCGCTCCGCCGCTTATATACACACCGCCCGCGTTCGAGGGAGAGGAGTACGGGGGAGAGACGCGCATGCGCACACTTCCGTACACAAGCGCGCGAACTTTCCACGTACCCACCACGCCGTTATCACGTGTACACGCCCTGCCGCCGTTACTGTTGAGCGCGGCGCAGCGCACGGGTAGCTACGACGCATGCGCGCACAGACGCGCTCCCCCCCCCCCCCCCCCCCCCGCACCGCCGCAGCTGTTGTTGAGAGCGATGGAGCGCACGGGGTACACGCGCTCCTCCCGCACCGCCGCACCTGTTCTTGAGAGCGAGGAGGATACGGGGGAGAGATGCGCACCTGCGCCTCGACGCGACGCGCATGCGCAGTGAGCGTGTGGACGGCGCCGACAACATCGACGAGTGACATCGCGAGCCTAAGAAATGCTCCGCATTTAAAAAACGAGCGAGAAGTAAATAACGGCCGCATGCCGGTCCGATCCTCCAGGAGGGCGAGCAGGAAACTTACCAGCTTCGCGAGCGCCTCGAAAGGGTAGAACGCCTGTTGGAATCCAGAATGGCGTTGCAGCATGAACAAATGCAACAAAACGGCAGGCGTCGCGGCAGCGGGAGGAGACAACTGAGATGTCATGCGTGCGGAGAGCTAGGACACATTTGTAGGAACTGTAGGCAGCGCGATCACCCTTCCGGCCGGTCACGAGGGGGTGATAAAGGAAGCGTGGATAATGCGGTAGTTAATTCCGCCTCCCGGTCGAAGCAAAGAAACAAGTCGAGCCCCCTTCAGGCGGCACTCTCGCCGAAAAACGAAAAAGCAAAGCTCGTTAAGAGTCAAGTCGTGTTTGCTTCGTGATCTTCGTGGCCAAGTTGAAGGAGTGCTCTACCAAGACTATCGCGCGGCAGCGCTTAATTGCATTCCCGCCTTTGACGAAGCACGTGCGAGACACCGGCGGAATCCGCCTCTTTCACAACCCCACTGCGCATGCGCAATCCCCTAGCGGCCAAGTTCCTAAGCAGTCCGGCAGGGGTAGCAGACGACATTCCCCACAGCTCCCGCACAAGCGGGAAGGGGTCGTGGTTGTATTTACATCGTTTGATTTTTTGTGTGTGCTCGTTGTGCGCGGAACAATGCCCACAACTTGTGCTGCTTTCCGCTGTAACTCGGAGTGCCGAAAAGGGAATGGTGTCGGCTTCTATCGCTTCCCGTCGGCTGCACGCGATCGGCTACGGCGACTTGCGTTGCTCGGGTCGGCTCGGATGATGGGAACTTTAGGCTTAGCATCCTGGCGGATATTTGATCGCGGCTATCTGTGCAACTGCGAATGACAATCCGTAACACAACTTTTCACCACACTATCATCCCCTTTCTCGCATGTGGAACTTTATTTAAGCTATAGCTACCCTTTGAGCGATCGGTGACCAAGACATCTGCGTAGCCTGATTCGATGCTTCCGCGCAGGTATCGCCATCTCTCGGCCGCTCGGCGCACCGCGCGCCGCGGCGACCGGTCAGCGTAGGCTTGCATCGGGGCAGATATCTGATCGCCGCTTTTAAAATAAGCCCTGAAAGCAATCTCTAGCACAATTTTTCACCACACTAACACCTACTTACTCGCATGTGAAACTTATTTTTAGCGATCAGATTGATTCAGAAGAGCAGCGACAAGCGCGGTTGCTACCGTGGTCTGCGCCGGATCGAGCCGCTGAGTATGCCGAGCTGGCAGGCGCGGCCGGCGTGTGCGCGGACTGTTTCCGAAGGCAGAAAACGCTTCACGATTGCTTGCTTTAACCATTTCTTGCGAACAAACGTGCAGAATCTACAAATTCAGCTCAGCCATCTTCGTAGTTGATCATGGAGCAAAAACACTGGGCGGAGCGACGCCGACGACGCATCTCATGCGCGCATCGGGCCATGTGTCTCAAATTCACGCGAACGACTAGTCGTGGCGACAGTCGTAACGATCAGTCGCATGCGAATCGCGTGTACCAATCGTACATGTGTCCAGCGCTTAAGGGGCGTCTGCGAACTGCCGGCCTTTGTTGAGCTGGCGATCGCAGTTCATGCCAGACGACTCCAAGTACTGCTCGCTGTGCTGCTCGGACGGCACACGGATCTTTCCGAGATTTCTCTGCCAGCCCTCATTCAGTGATAAGAAGCCGCCTGGTATTATGTGATGACCAGGGGCTGTCATCTTAAGGCGCTATAACTCCAACACAGAAGAAAAACTTCGGCTGCTCCTCGCTGTAATGTTGGTCATGTGGGATTGCCGTGCATACGAGAACGCAGCCGGCGAACCCTGCCGCTTCAACTTCCGCTATGCACGCTGGGTGGCAGCACACCCCAATGAAAGAGGCGGATTGAGTGAGCGGGCCGCCCTGCTTGCAGGCGTTGCAACGTGGGCGCTCTCGGGACGTCTAACTGAGCGGATGAGGGCCTCTGTCAAGGACTTAGTAGCATGGTCGTTACCCCCTCCCCTGCCCTCTCCCTCTCGGCCGGCAATGCAACAAGTTTCTCTCCCCAAAATCCTGGCGACGCCCACGCTTAGCAGCGGTCGCTGCGTTACTAGACTTCTACTTGTTTTTGTAGACTGTTTAAATGCGAATCCCTTCTGCACCAACCGTTCCTCATATTTCCTTTATGGAGCACCGCTTCACATTATTTAGAGACGGCCGCGCAAGAAACGTGGTTTGATTTAAAGCCGTTATTGTGAATATCTCACTCTTTGTTGCCTAGGCTTTGCACCTGCAGTTTCCTCTCCCACTAACCACAAAATGGCGTCAGTTAAAGCAGCCGTTTGGCGCTTATAACATTTCAGGCATGCTTTAGAGGCGAAAAAAAATTTTCTTCTCCCCATGGCTCAGAAACCTTGGGCTGCTTTTCAGGTTCCATCCCAGTTACGTGCAGAGAAGTTGTTCGCATGGATACGGTGGCCGCATCTTTTGTGACCGCGAACTGCACGGGACATCTTTTGTGACCGTACGTGCACGGGACATTCCGTATGTACTTGAATTACGTTATGTAAGGGTCACGTGCGGTTAGAACTCCCGAAGATCTGCGTGCCCACGAAGAGTGGCGAAAGGAACAGGAAATACAGAGCCTTGGCGCTACAATGCAGAACGACAAGATGAAGTCTAAAGAAGGAAAGGGCGTTTCCCCCTCGTTCATCCTATTCTTCCGTGCTTCCACCTACTTGTCCAATACATTAAATCCTTGAGCCAGTGCAATTAGTATATTCACCTGGTTGTGTGAACGCAAGACCCATACAATTCCGCTTTTTCAAAAGTGGAGATGCCTGCAGGTTCAGGAGCGGTGCTTTACGTCCAAGAGCTGGGAATGTTCCGCTACCTTCAGCGACGAAGTTTTCACTTGAGACACTGCGGACAAATAATTTAATCTAATAAGCGCAGGCGGGGTATTCTAATTCCCTGAGCATGCATGGCCGACTTTTAAAGAAGCTAGTGCAGTTTATTTTGTGCTAAGGTAATACTGCCAAATAACTAAAGCCACCCCTCCGTTTCTCGACGCAATTTCGACGCACGTTTCCTGAACACCGGATCTTTAAGGCGTGCACATCAAGAATTGCAACAGCCAGTTCACATAAACAAATGTGCTCCGACTAAGCCACGAGTTGTTCTTTCAAAAGTAAGACCCAGCTCCCTGTCTTAATATCTCTTCCTTACCTTACTCCAGCGGAAATCTGGGAAGCCACATAAGCCCTTGCGGTCGGCCGCGGAATGCGAAGACCCCGTTAGAGCGCGCGTGACACGAAGTCAAATAACTCAAAAGTGAGTGCGCAGGAGCCTTTGTTTTGTAAAAGTAAAATATAGTGATTCTGAAACAAGTGAGGCAGCAGCGGTGTGCCAGCCTTTAAAACCCAAGTTTGTCGAGTTGGGAGCGGTCGTGCTGCAGCGAGCGAGTGTGTACGCGGCATACCTAAGCCAAACTCTGGCGCGACGGCTTTGAGGACTACGTTTTGCGTAGTGTGTTCGAGCGCACTAAGAGGCGGCGACGGGAGCTTCGAGAGAAAGATTCCAGTCACGGCCCGACTTCTTTGTACAGGCACGACGTACGAGCTGTTATTCAATTGAGGTAAGTTTGCGGTTCTGGTTTTACCGATGGCTGTTTTTTCTCCACATGTGCACAACAGCTAGGTAAACGCGTGCCGCTCACGCCAGACATCATCAACCGTCTGGCCGTTGTTTGAAAAAGGTGCGTCAAAACTGAACATTATTCCCGTCCAGATTGGCTGGTGTATTCGGACTCTGTTTATGTGTGGTTGTATTGCAGTCAAAGGGCTCCGGCTTCAGCTTACGCAAAAAGAAAAGAAATCTTTTTGTGCGCCATTTGGACTCTGGTTCACATTTGGACAATAAATTATCTGCGTACCGCAAACTTCACCCTTGTGTGTGCGGCACTTATTACTTTCAGCGGAAAGTGCACGTGGAGCATTTCAATTCCGGCTTACAGTTGGAAAAAATTGCCGAGCCCAGAACCTTTATGTATTTGTAGTTCAATCGCACGTGCTCGTTTGAAGGCACTGGAATACGCACAGTTGCTGTCGTTGGATTCTGAGGACTTATTTAATGAATATTAAGCGAAGTCCCGGTTGCGGCCCTCATAAAATTTCCCCGGTAATCCAGCGTGCGTCGTCGCCCTTTACCTGAGTGTAAGAAGAATAAATTTTTTATTGCGATTCCATGTATCCCTCAAAGCCTCCCTCGAACTGCCGGCGTTTTCGAAATGTTCGCAGGGAACATTTGGAAAAAAATGAAATGGTCTGGGTATTCACCAAAAAGATTCATTGCACCGATCAGTTCTTTTCCGTTCAGCGTTTGGGAAAGAGCTTGCGTCCTAGTAAAAAGTAATCGCACCTTATTTAAATGCAAATAGCAGCATCGGGGCATTAAATATTGATTTTGCATTTACGTGCACATTAGTACGTAAACCAAACACATAATTGCGCTGATCTTTCGACCAGTAAAAGCAAGTTACTTGACAATCGAGAATATCCGAATATATTTTGCTCTTTAGTGCCTGCAGTAATATTTTTATTTCTTCCGTAACCTCGAGCAATGTGGTAATGTGCTGTGCCATTTCGACAAATGTTTTGTTCGCTGTTCCCTTGATAAATTGTGTATTCGGTTTAAATGGACGTTGTCTCCCTTTCATCGTGAGATCCAGCCGAATGAGTTGAATTTTGTGTAGCTCATCATGTTTTTAATTGAATTTGTCAGGAAATACGAAATGACAAGCACGTTACCACTGTGGAACGATACTGAATGAGTTAAACACGGGGTAAAACTAGCACACTTTCAGCGAAATATTCTAAAAAATGAATGGACTTTTTCACGCCCAATACTTGTTCCAAGCATAGACCCGAAAAAATTAGTACCTTAATATATTTTGCTCGCTACCCTCCAGCAAACATTCCTAAGCTTATTTCTTTACGCAGTTCAACCTACTTAGCTCTTTTCGGTATTAGTGGCGGACGCAGGATTCGAATTCATTTTTCCCCTATCCTTCAAAAAAGAAATGGGAATGCGTGGGAACAGGAAAGAAACAAAGAACCTAAACAAAGAATAAATGTAAAAATAAATTTAAAACTTCAGCGTGCCTTGGGTGTACTTTGCGACACCTTGAAATTTTGTTCTTCTCTTTGTGTTTCTTGATGCACACTGCAAAATGGGTTATCGATGTGGAATTGGACGTCCTAAAGTCCAGTATGGTTGCTCTGTAGTTTGCGATGGAGACGCATTTACCGGTATGGTGTGACGAGTTGGAACAGAGTTGGAACAAAGTTGCAACCGAGTACCTTATCTTAGCGAATGGAAGAAGATGAATAGTCGTGCGCCTAGATATACTGCGCTGGTGACAAGCGGTGTCGTTAATGAGCTCAGAATGACGTGTCGTTAAGCTCTCGTTGGATAAAGAACGGGGTGACGGTAACCCGATTTTATCCAAGCCACACCTAAACGCCAATACAACACGTCGCTATGTCGGTAGCCTTCTGTTATATACCTATTCATCGCGACGGCCTACACGGCCAAGCGAGAGGGGGAACTCACTGCGCGCCTTCTGCGAGATCTTGGCGAGCAGGAGGCGTATGTCGGCGAAGTCCTCGTTCTCGTCGAACGAGTGGTGCGTGGCGTTCTTGCCGAGCGCGCTGAAGACGGAGGAGAGCGAGAAGTAGCAGTCGGTGTGGCCCTTGGAGTTGTCGCGGTACTGGTGGAACAGCAGGGCCACCACGGTCCAGTCGAACTGGCGCATCACCTCGACGAACACCTGGCCGAGGCCGGAGAAGGAGCCGTTCATGCGCGTCAGCAGCCGGTAGTACACGGACTTGGTGTCGAAGTGCTCGTTCTGGCCGGCCGCCGTGAGCAGCGGCAGACCCCACTCGGACGCGTAACGGATCACCGGCGCCAACACGTACGGGCACGACGGCCCAAAGAAGACGTCCACTCGGCCCGAGATGTAGTAGTCGAACACGGACAGGGGCCCGTTGCTGGACGAGCACTTGGTGTCGTAGTAGTGCACCACCACGTCCAGCTGCGTCTTGGCCACGGCCACGAGCACGGCCGGCAGCACCTTCTTCAGGGCGTACGGCAGCCCGTCGTCGTCTGGCGCCAGCACCAAGAAGTGCGGCACTCGGGGCCACGCGCGCCGAAGGCTGTCCGCGCGCATCTGCTGGGCCCTGCCGATCACCGCCTGCTGCTGCTGGTCGCTGGACGCGGCTGCTGCCATCAGGCCGGCGGCCACGAACGTCCACGCCGTCGGCACGAGTAGGACGCGCCGCCGCTGGTGGTGGAGCACGCTCATGTCACGCGTTGCCCGCACGCGCACGGCCGCTGCTTCCCGACTAGGGACGCGCGGCTGCGGCACGCGGCGACGGCCAAGAAGAGAATTCCCGCCCGCTTGCGCTGCTTGTGAGTGCTTTTCCCCCACCCCTCTGAGGAACTGCTCGGGGAGACCCATCCAGAAAAGATCTGCCAAGGAACGCTGCGCCATCCCGCGGAGCCTCGTCCAAGCGGGACATTAGTTGCAGCCGCTCTCCGTGCGCGGCAACCGCAGTCGCTTGCCAACAGGTGTCGTCCGCGCGTTGGATCCTCGCGGTTCGAGACTAACCAATGGAGGGCGCCCGCTCAGTAAAAGCAACAGCGTACGTTTTCAAAAGCGACAAAGAAATTGAACAGTTATGCCACGTCCTAGCGCTCTCAAAATTTAAATATTTTATTTTATTTTATTATTTTGCGCTAGTCACTTGAGTGCGCAAAATCTTCACTTTAGAACATATTCGCCGACAGAATAGTTTTGACGCTGCTGCTTCAATGTTACGCTTCGGTCTAACTCATTCCCTTTCGTTCAAAGAAAGCGAGATTCTCCCCTTTTGTCTCTTCTTCCCTTTGAGACCATTCAATGTTCGAGCCGCTGCAAAGGAATCCCCGCTGCTGCAAGGTGTGCAAGCTTGAGATGATCATGGTCATTTAGCTGACGGCGCGTGCGTAATAAGCACAATCGTTTTTAGGGGAATATATAAAGAAAAGCTGCCAGGTCAAAAGCCCTATCCGGAAATTTGTAAATTTTCGTAAAGTTGGCTTTTCCAAACAGACTATGTAGGAGGATGTGCATGCTTTTCAGGGTCATTAATGTCTCGCTTATCTGAAACTTTTTTGAATTTTGGTAATGCAATTAACGGCACTAAAAAAAGCACAAGCTCTTCGCTCGCTCTCTTGCTCTTTCTCTATCACTGTGTGTGTGTGTGTGTGTGTGTGTGTGTGTGTGTGTGTGTGCGTGTGCGTGTGCGTGTGCGTGTGCGTGTGCGTGTGCGTGTGCGTGTGCGCGTGCGTGCGTGCGTGCGTGCGCGCGCGCGCCCGTGCGCGAGCGCGTGTGCGTATGTGCGCCTGCTCGTGTGCGCGTGCGCGCGTGCTCGTGTGCGCGAGTGTGTGCGTGAAAATAGTAAAGGAAGACATTGAAAAAGAATGCTACTAACGTTTCGGCATTGGGACCGGCCCTCGCCAAAATAACGCAGCGGTCGTTGTCGTGCAGTGTTTAAAAAAGCACACGCGGCCATTCCACAGACCGCGTGAGTGCAGAAATTATGAGAAACAAGCATGGCAAGCAAAGTGCAGTACACCATCGGTCGTCGTAAAAGATTATAACTAAATGCGATCTGATTGAGTTATTGATGGAGGGGTTTAACGCGCCGAGGCTACACCCTGGCTATAATGCGCATCGCCGTGGAGGGACGAGTGCAGATTCCTGGGCAAGTTGATGTTGCGGGCAAGTTGATGGACTTACGGCTCTTGCCTGCTTAGTGTGATCAAGGAACCCGTACGGGTTCCGAAACGTCTCTGTGTTTTTCACCTTGACTTGGTCAGTGACCGCATTTCGTTCTTGATGTTGCACTGTTGCAAAATTCATAAAGCTTGCGGACAGGGACAACTAACAGAAGAGACTCTATGGTGTCACTTCCCACTGTCTTTGTCTGCATTAGCTTTGAATTCTCCGACATTTTCAACGTAGGGGAGGACTCAGAATTCATTTTGACCACCTGCAGGGGAACTTTACCGTGCATGCGCCGAAATGTCGACACACGGGAGTTTTTGCTCTTCGCCTCCATCCGGAAAGCAGCCGCCGCGGCCGGGAATCGAACCCGCTTCCTTGGGCTCAGCAGCGCCACGCCTTAGCCACTGAGCCAGTGCGGCGGGTCACTGAAAGCAAGCTATTGATATGGCCGGCACGTGCGGTACGATAAGCCCCTAACGACCTGCACATGCACTCACAAATGGAAAAATAAAAAAAAAACGAAAGAAAATAAGAAACCAGCAGGGGACGAGGGGGGGGGGGGGGGAGGAAGGTGAAAAGGCAATAACGATAATTGCTGTCACTGATGCACGCAACTGAGTTTTAATAGCGAAGCCCTTTAGCAAATCGTTACTTTGCGTATCCGCAGTTATATTTACCAAGAAAATGCCGAGCGAACGTGAGCGCGTGCCTCGCGGGGACCACCCGGCAGTTAAAAAAACAAGAAAATACCGAGCGCTCGTTTGTCCGTGCCTCGCAACGAACACATAGCATGTCCCGCTAACCCGGTCAAATTTTTTTAGCCTTTTCTCCCCAAAATGACATCATTCACTGATTCTTCTTTAGATCTATTATATAATTCGGTAATCGTTTCCCCAATAGACCCTATGCGAAATTGCTTGGTGATCTAGCAACACTGATGTAAACGAGACCGTCGGCCATATTGGTACGGGCGCCGATCGGGAAGTCTCGTATTGCTTACTGTGGAAGAATAGGTGACGGTAACGCGGTATGGCTCAAACTGGACGGCGTTTTCCGGCTCCCGACCGCGAACTGTGGACGAAGGACTTGTCTGCGCTGCCGACTGTGTCTGAAGACTCATACCACTCGGGGTGCCGCGCCAAAGACCCATCCGAGCGGCAGCGGAGCAGGGCATGCCGCCTAGACACCGAGGCGCATTGCTCGCCTTCATCGGTGCGGACAAACACGTGCGACTCGCAGTAAGTAAATCCTTCTTTGTTTTTTACTTGACGCTATTTAACCGGTATGAGCATCTGTATAGCACTTTGTTCACCGTTGTTCATCATGCAAATGCGTAGCGGCGATTCTGTTGCAGTAACCTTGAAAGAGGAAAGCGACAATCGCCAGACCGTACCACTAGTGAGTGGATTCAGTATTTTCAAATGCTGTACATCGAATTTACGGGATGATTTTTGGCGAAGAAGTTTACGGAAAGGTTGCGGCCGTTTTCCGTGACGGTCGTCCGCCCACGCGTTTGCCGCAAAGCAATCGCGCTTTGCGGCGAAGTCAACTACAAAAGCGCACATACGCCTTGAATTTTCTTTTTTTGTGTATTTTCATTATTTATTGCGCATGTTCTGCCGCAAAAATCTGTTTGTGTGTCTTTCTTCTCCTTTTTTGGCGGTGGGGTGGTTGTGTTTGTTTCTAAAGCGCATGTTTTTGGTGTGCACGAATAGATAATACAGTAAAACCTCGTTAGCTCGAACTCACTGAACTAGAAGATTTTTTTTAATTCGAAGGGTCATTAGTATAGCCCGAATGTTTACCTGTTTATCTCGAAAGGTTCTAGAAGTGAGTTCCAGATAATCATATTATTGCTTGCTTAAGTTATGACGAACACCATTATGCGGGTACTGGTATCATTACCCACGGTGAGGTTTTTAAATGTTAAACTTCCTTCTCTTGAAAATGCATTAACAAAGCATGCAGAGATACGTGCACGCTCGAACATGACAAACAATTTTGATATCATTGCTGTTTGAGGTGTAGATTATTCCCCTTGCAACAGTGTTAAGCAAGAAACAAAATCTGGTCATTTTGAGTCTATTCCTTGCGGCCACTTCTTTCTGCTCTGTCCCTTTACCATAAACTGGAGCGGACTAGTCCGTTCTTCCCTGAGTGCTATTTACTGTTACTCTCACTATTCTTGCAGGTTGGGCCTCATCCATGTGCTCAGCAGCTGTTTTCGCTCCCAGAAGAAAAGTGGCCGGCCCTATGTTGTGTGCCTCACCTTTGAGACGGACAGTGGGGCGATTGTGGAGGCAGCGTGCGAGTGCCCGGCGGGTTGCAGTGAAGCATGGAGTCACATCCTGGCTGCTGTGCACCTACTCGCCCTCTTGCAAGCCGAAGGGTTTAAGAGGCACCACCGGAGATTGCGTGCACTGAGCTGTCACAACAGTGCGGACGTCCGAGACAGCAGGGCATCAAACCAGCGAGTGTCCAAGACATTGACTGGAGAAGCCCGTGAGAAAATGGCCCCTCCCTTCCTTTGCCAATGCGTCTGTTCGATGCACGTCGAGTACAGGAGCAATGCGAGCAGCAACAAAGTGCCGTGCAGGCGCTTTGGAGAAAACTTGGTAGCCTTGGGAATGGGTTTTTTGCCCCAGTTGTGATGGCTTCACCCCCCACAGTGACAGAAAGAAGGACTGGCACGGCACCTGAAGGGTCACCTATGAGCTACCAGCAAGCATTCATGCCACATTTCACCGTGGTCATCGCGCGAGCACGCAGAGGCTGGACAACGTCGTGTTTACTAGACCGTGGCATGCAGGGGTGCGCGAATGCTTCCCTTTGTTTCATTTATATCCACAGTTTGCTATACTGCACGCGCTATAAATCAGCGAAGTAGTTTAATTTACTGGGATTTTCACTGTGGATACAAAAAATGCAAAGCACTCACGCTGATGCGCGGCGGCATGATGCAACTCTGGCCGTTTTCTTTTTTTTTTTAAATAAAACTTGAAAATTGTCTGAGCTACCTACATCAATGACCACTATCATTACGTCGGAGGCATGCATGCAGCATGTGACAAACTAGAAGAGTGAGTGTGTATTTTAGTCGCAAAATATTCGACAGTAAATACATCGCGGCTGAAATGACAATGGGCACCAAGTTAACTTGACGTAACAACAAACCTTTCAGCCTGGCAAATCAGGAACCAAGTACAAAAGCTCGAATTTTCCACCGTTAGATCATCATAAAACACGGTACGCCACTTCTGCAACGACACGCGGCTAAATGCAGCGTAAAAGAAACCAACAACACACTCCCATACCGTGCGCGCCCGCCACAGAGGAAATTTTCAACCGCCCCGTGACGGCGTAGTGCGGCAAGAAAAGTTTGTTTAGAGCCATAGGTAAGATAAAGGCTCGTGTAGGGGCTAAGCAGTACCATTTAACAACGACATGACGCGGGCGCAGAGTCACAGGGACGAGTAAAGAAACAGCCTAATTTTGGCAACGTGTGGCACTTCTCCCGGTCGAGCGCCGCTGTCAGTCGCATGAATAGGTGGTGCACGCTCAGGCTTCATTTAGAATACAAAGGCTGAACCACGGAACTCCAACGCAGCTGTATTTTTCATCCGGACAGCGACTACGGGATCCCGCGCTTAGCGAACCAACGACAAATATTCGCTCCCAGCGCACCGCGCCCAGCATGTCACAAAGGTTGCTCGCGCCGGCATAGTTCGCGTCAGAAAGTTCGTGCAAAAGCGTGGAACTTCACGTACTACCTTTTCTCCATTTGGAACGGTATTTCCGCATTGCGTGCACTGCGGCACGAAGCAATGCTCCGGCATTGTAGCCCATCAACAAGAGCGGTCAATGCCCGACTTCTATGTTTTGCTAATTGGTTTCGGTTTCAAACGACCGTACCAAAATGGCGGACCTAGTTACCGGAGTCGACGTGAGATGGCGGGGCGCATTTTGCATAGGGTCTATTCCTACAGGCTGATTTTACAGGGCCATGAGGTGGGCGTTTTAGCCCCAAAAAGCCACCCCGTTTCTTGGCCAATCCCCCACGTAGATATCTTCCACTAGAAGAGAACAACACCAACAACACTCCCTCAGCGCCCCCGGCGCACGTTTGTCAAGCCAAGCATAGCCAGTCAGGGAGATTGATCAAGATTGCGGTGACCGCCTGGCAGGTGAAAATCCAAGAAAATGCCGAACGCTCGTGTGTGAGTGCCTTGCGGCGACCGCACAGCGTTCACGGCGCACGTTTGTCAAGCCAGCATTCCCAGTTAGGGAGATTGGCCAAGAGTGGCAAAAAAAAAAAAACAGTGTTTGCCGCAATCGTGGCAACACTCGCTAGGAACGAGAAAGGCACGTCCTAGCGTGCGCACCTGATGCCCAATGATTATCACTTACAAGAACCAATGAAGGCAGCTCACACTTATAGCAACAATGATGGAGTAAAAGTCGTTGCGGTAGCGAAGAAGCAAATGGGCCGCAATCGGGGAGAGTATTTCGCCGGACCCTCGAGAGCCCCCTTCCCTCTGCGGCTCTCGTGGGTGCGGCGAAATACTCTCCCCGCTCACATTGCGGCGGATGGTGCCTGCCACACTGTATTTGTTCCACGACCATTACCTTCACTGACATTAGACACCCCAGAACAGTTTCTCCAAAGGAAAGAAGATCTTCGTCGTGCCACACGAGTTCTAATTCCACCGTGTGGAACGGACCTCCCTAGCAGACTCGCTCGCTGGGCGGAGGTCTTGCTGCGAAGACTTTATTATTTATTATTTTTTATTATTATTTACAGACACTGCTGTTTCGATACACGAGACATGGCAGGAGTGGGTACATCAGGAAAAGAAACGAACATACATTAAGCTACACCACATAAACATACAAAGCATTTAAAACATATTACAAAATATGGTTAGGCAGTTCTTTCAAAAACAGTTCAATTGGTTTTTCCCGCAGGGAACCATCTAGGTTGTTCCAAATCTCAACAACGGCTGGGAAAAAAGAATGCTTAAAGCAATTTACAAATGCCTGGAAGGGAACAATGTTCAGTGGGTGAGTTCGGCGCGTGGCTCGTCGTGCTGAATGACAAAAAGTAATCGGTGCTTCAATGCAACTGCGGCTGTGTACAATCTTATGTAGCAGAGTGATACGATCATGTGTGCGTCGAAAAGCAAGGGGTTCTAACGACAATGAGCATGCGTGAGATGAGGAAGAAAAATACATTACAATACAACACGTTTATTTCATCATCATTACATGATGACAGGGGCCCGCAGTAAAAGCTGCAGAAGCTCAAAAGAAAGCTCCAGTAAACGCTCCAAAAAACAGCTTGACTGAAGCTGCTGACCCCTAACTTGGCGAACAGCAAGGATCAAGATGAGAAAAAGAAAATACAACCAAATGTACATAACACCAATACACAGGAACACTGGGATAACATTTCTAAGCCTTGTTACAACCTACTACGGGAAAGTTAAAAAAAAGAAAAAACATGGAAAAAGAAGATGCACAGCGGAACAAAAAGTTAGGAATAAAAAGCTGCAATGGTTCGTATTTGCAAAAAAAGAACAGAAGACATTCAAACGAAGTACACTTTTTCAAAGTACACTTTGAAGTACACTTTTTCAAAGTACACATATTCAAAGGAAGTACACATAGGAAGTACACAAAGAGATAACAAATTATGAAAGAAAAAATGATAATAATTCTCTATTTGTGAATCTTTCAAGGGGTGTGTTTTTAGCTGCGAAGCTATTGAGCAGTCGCGGAAGCTTGTTTTCCAGGGTTTGCGTGCCATAACTTGTTCGGTATGTTTATATGTTTATATAACTTGTTTATATGTATCTGTATCTCTTGTTCTGCTTATATGTTTTCGCGGCTCTAGCAAAGCAATCTTACGAAGTAGAAATGTACTATATTTAATTTCACGCTTGAACGAATGACACAGACGATAGTCATATAATTTAGTTACAGGCACAATTTTGTGCTTGGCAAAAAGGTCGGTTGTTGTGTGCCACCGAGGAAGGTTTTCCATTACGCGTAAGAAGCTCTTTTGTAGGACATGCAATTTGTGTAAGTTTTCTTGTGTCGTAGTGCCCCAAACTAAGTGACAGTAGTTTAGGTGAGAATAAAATAAAGACTGGTAGATTAGAATCATCACGTTCGGCGGCAGCATCTCGCGGTTTCTGTAAACAATGCCTATTACCTGCGACAGTTTGCTACCAAGATAGGTTACATGGTCGTCCCAGGACAGTTTTTGATTTATCATAACGCCTATTGTTTTAATCGATGGCACTATTTCTAGGGGAGTAGGCTGAAAACATATATCTCTTGTTAATGTGATTTTTTTTGTTTTTTCCTCTAAAGATGACGACTTTCGTTTTTGAACTATTTATCTGTAATGCGTTCTTTCGTGTCCAGTTATCAAGTTTGTCTAGTGCGTCATTTGCTTGTTCTGTCAATTCGCCTATATTATCTCCAGCTAGAAATATGCTCGTGTCGTCTGCGTAACATACAATTTTTGCGAAGGGTATAGCATGCACAATATCATTGATAAACATGTTAAAAAGAAACGGGCCCAAAATACTGCCTTGTGGGACGCCATACTGAACAGGCCGCGTATCGGATAAAAATCCGTTTACAACAACTGCCTGCCTACGGAATTCAAGATAAGATTTTACAAATGCAGATGCATGTCCACGAAATCCGCAACGATCTAACTTGCGTAGCAACAGTTCATGATTTATGAGGTCAAAAGCCTTCGTAAAGTCGACATAGATGCCAATAACAATTTTGTTTTTGTCAAGCTCCTTTAGAATGTGTTCTTTTTGTTCCAGTAACGCAAGCTCTGTCGAACAGTATTTTCTGAAACCAAACTGCGAATCGCTAATTAGGGAATGCTTAGATTCAATGTTCACGAAGCGCTTATGAATAACTTTTTCAAACAACTTTGAAAATATTGGTAGTATAGATATTGGCCTGTAATTTCCCAAATTATTTCTGTCACCCTTTTTATAAATTACTGATACACGCGCAAGTTGCATACCACGAGGAAACACTGCATTAGTGATACATTTGTTGAGAATGTGCGTTATGTACGGCGAAATTATGTCAAAAATAAACTTAATTGGTTTGACTTGGAATCCATCAATGTCACAAGATATCGTGTTGTTTAGCGTGTTGAATGTGCCCATCACCTCGGCTTCATCAACAGGGCTAAGAAATAGAGTATCTTCAATCGAAGTAATGTTTCGGAGGTCATTGAACAGTTTGGCTTCACTAAAAACGCTTACAAAGTGGCGATTAAACTCATTGGCAAGTTCCTGGCCGGATATGGCTTCCCCGTTCAGTACGAGTGCGGAAAGTTCTTTTTCACAACTTTGTTTTCCTAGAAGATAGTTTAGCTTTTTCCACGTTAAATCAGTGCGACCCTGGCACGCAACAAACTGATTTGCATAATAATCTGCTCTAGCTTTTTTAAGTTCCTTGTTCAGGCGATTACGGATATTCTTAAAGATACGCAGGTCATTCACATCTTTAGTCTTGATAAACTTGTGATACAAAGTGTTTTTCGACCTAATCTTAGTAAGCAGTTCTTGTGTGATCCACGGCTTCCGAGTTCGGTGGTTGTTCTTCAAAACTTTGAATGGAAAACTTGCTTTGTAAATTGGCTTCAGAACATGTATTAACTTGTCGTACGCTGTTTCAGGATTATTTTCCTCCACAATAAAATCCCAGTTTACTTCCGCTACATTTTGCCTAAATATAGAAAGAGAATTTTCAGTTATAGGTTGAAAAGTACGGGTATTGCTAATATGTTTTCTGGACTCTTTTATAAAACATAAATAAATCGGCAAATGGTCACTAATATCGGCGCTAATTACTCCACATTTTACCCTTGCCATGTCTATGTTCGTAATAAACAGATCTAGTAACGTGGAAGAATTTTGCGTGATGCGGGTTGGTAAATCAATTACATTTGAAAACCCATTTGCCTGTAATAACAAGTCAAAATTCCTTTTCGAAATATCATTACTTAACATGTTAATGTTTATGTCCCCTCCACATGCTAGTTCTCATCGCTTTTCGCGGGAGTATGAAAGAAGAGATTCAAAGAAACTAATAAAGGCTGTAACTGAGCCCTGTGGAGGATGATAACACACTACAAAACGGGTGCTTCCTGAACATACAGATAACACTTCATAGTCAACCGTGCATACTGTAAATACCGGTAGCAAGTCCGCTTCCCAAATATTCCTAAACAGCATGCAAACACCACCCCCGCGACCATTATCGCGGTTTAAGAAAAATGTTTGGTACGTAGGAAGACGGACAAGATCACAATTATTTTTCGACCAAGTTTCAGTTACCATAATTACATCCAAAGATGTATCTAACTGCTCCAAAATAAAGTTAGGTGCATTTCTTTATTTCTGATTGACTGTGCGTTAAAATGAACAGATTTGAAATACTTTGCAAAGGTTGGACCAAGAATTTTTGAAAACTGATCCGGATTCACGTAGGACTTATGAAAAACAGGTGCCATCTGGTGTTTCTTTTACACACAAAAATCTAGAAGTAGTTAGACATCTAGGTAAGCTTAGCAACATCGCGGAAGTCCGAGATAGGTTTCGCTGGATGCCTCTCAGCCTTTCTCACCAGGATTTTGTTGTTTCTATGCCAGACGTACTTGTAGTCGTTTACTTTTGCCCAGTCTTTTACTTCCTTCAACAGCGCTTTACTGCGTTTTGTGAGGTTTTCCAGCACGCGAACTTCTGTGTCCATTTCCGAAATTTTAAGCCTGTTGTCCCACCATGCTTCTCTGACGTGAAGTTTCGTGAAACGGCAAATAATTGCGGGAATCTTATCTGGCTTGGATGGTAAACGGTGAATCGCAGCCACATCGTCAGATGATAGCTCAGGAAGCTCGCTTTGGACAGCTAACTCATTTATCTTGCCAACAAGATCTTCTTGTTCAGTCTGTGGTATTCCATGAAATTCAAGATTGTACCTTCGGTTACGCCATTCAAGGTCGTCAAGCTGACGGTTTAGCGATTCAAGTTATTTGTCTTCCATTTCGAGTTTTTCAATCTTGGCTCGTAGTTCTTTGATGTTGCGCTCATTTTCTTCGGTGCGTTTTATTACGTCCGTCATCTGATCGGACATGAACTGCACAGATTCTTCTATCTTATCTACGGTTTCTTTCAGGGGCATCAAAACATCGAGCTTTTGATTGATCGCCTGCAGCATTAAAAACACATCCCGTACGCTAGGTTCGTCATCGTTTTTTTCCGGTTGCATGCGAGTTTTTGAAGGCCTGCACTTTAAACATTTCCAACTTCTGCGATACGCATCCCCCTTGCACTTCAATGTTGCGTCAGACACACCCGCACATTTTCCCGTATGATACGAGAGCTTACACAGAGTGCACACTATGCCATCGCTAGCACGCTCTAGTAACGTTTCACACTCAGGGCATTCAATACTGTCAGACATAGCACTTTATTGCGGTCATACCGGCCAAAAATAAACCGTATTGCTTTTTTCTGTATGCCCTCGAGCATATTTATGTCAAGTGCAGTATAGGGTGACCATACCGCTGAGGCGTACTCTAGCAATGGTCGGACGAGCGATGTGTATGCGGTTAATTTGCAGTCCTTGCTTGAGTGCTTGAGTGTTCGTTTTATGTATCCCAGTTTTCTAAGTGCCCTAGCGCAAATTGTTTCGATATGATGGTGCCACATTAGGTTTTGAGTGTAGGTAACACCAAGATATTTGAATGTATTCACAGAGTTTAGGTAGTGCCCATTGTAACTATAACTAAACCTTAGTGGTTGTTTTTTATTGATAAATGTCATTTGAACAGTTTTTTCGTAGTTAATGTTCATTTGCCGCGTGGTGCTCCAACCACAAAAGGACGAAAATACTTTGTTCAGAACATCTTGGTCATGAGCATTATTTACGCTAGTATATAGAACGCAGTCGTCAGCGTACAATCGCAGCTTCACTGGTGTGTCCTTAATGACCTGTGTGACATCATTAATGTAAATAATGAACAATAGGGGCCCAAGTACCGAGCCCTATGGTACCCCGGAAGTGACTGCACACGAGCATGACTGCGCATGCTTAAATGTAACAAACTGTGACCTCAAACGTAGCCAATCAGCTATCCAGCCTATTATTTTGTCATCGTTAATAATATTTATGAGTCTAGTAAGAAGTTTTCTGTGACACACTAGATCAAATGCTTTGCTATAATCTATGAATATGGCGTAAACCTGACCTCGAGTATTAAGAGGAGAAGCGATGTCGTGAGTGAATTCAATGAGCTGTGTAGTTGTAGAAAAACCGGAGCGGAAACCATGCCGATTACGCGACGATACGTTGTTATCAGTGAGGTACTGAAGTACATGTTTATGAATTATGTTCTCTAGAAGCTTGCAACAGGTACACGTTAATGAAATAGGCCTGTAATTAGAACGCAAACTGTTGTGGGAGAGTGCGAAGGCTGATAAAGACAGTGGAAAGAAGGTCTATCTCGTTAACGAAAAGCTGTGCATCGACGACGGCACTTTTGTATGGGATTTTAGTACAAACATGCGAGTACAGATTCCGTCCGTGAGCACAACTCCGCAGCATCCATGACAATGCCCTCTCCCCTCACAACACTGTTTGCGCCTCCTGAATATAAATGCAAGAAGCATCATTAACAAAACCACCGAGCTTGAGAGTATTTTACTAACCCACGACCCCCATGTTACTATCGTAACAGAAACATGGCTTCACAGTGACATTTCCGACGAAGATAATGTGCCGAGTTCCTATAAGGTGTATCGAACAGACCGACCGTCGCATGGCGGGGGTGTCGCCATTATTTTAAAGAAGGATATACCGGTTGCAGTGCTTGACCAAATTGAAGATCACGAAAGCCTCTGTATCCAGATAGATTGTTTTGGTAATAAGCTCATTATTTTCGCTGTGTATCGAGCTCCCTCTTCAAACCCGGATTTCTTGCCTAAACTTTATGATAATGCTATTAAGTTTTCCAAAAATCGCTTGCTAATCGCTGGTGATTTTAATTTGCCTAGCATTAATTGGTCAAAATTATCATCCCCCTGTCGTACTGATCATACTGTCTTTGAAATGATGCTAGCATGTAATCTCGCCCAAGCAGTCAATTCCCCTAACCGTGAAATTCGAAACACATCTTCCATTTTAGATCTAGTCTTTCATTCCAGATCCCTTAACGATGCATGCGCTACGGTCGAGGACGGTTTATCAGACCACAAACTTGTGCTTTTTACGTGTCGTCTAAACAGTCAGTGCTCCCCGAGTAAAGAAAATGAAAAAAAATAGTCAAAGACTTTTCGCGGGTAAACGACGAATCGGTACTCGATTACCTTGATCTGGCTTTTGATGGTTTTTGTGGAAATGACGTCAATCATATGTGGGAGAAGTTTAAGTCCAGTTGCCATTTCTGCCTTGAAAGGTTTGTTCCCAACAAACAGAAAAAAGTTCAGAAGGCTAATCCTTGGATTAATCGTGATATTATTCATCTGGTACGGAAAATTAAGCGAATAAAAAAACGGGGAACTAATTAAAACCTTCATAACCTAAAGCTCTTGCTATCTCAGAAAATTCGCGCAACCAAAAAATTTTACTTCTCAAATACTTTTTCCCAGTTTTTAAAAACAAATCCATCTAAATTCGGGCGCCACCTCAGCTCTAAAAAAAAATTCCCCGCATTTCCCCGAGGGGAAGAATGTGAAAGTGCGAATGCACGAGTTGAATTTGCGCGGTTCGGTAATGTTCGCGAAAGAGAGATCACGCACACAAACACAACTACAAAGAAAGAAAGATGCATTTATTCACAGACACCTATTTGTGTTGTCGTTGTACTTGATTGCTAGAGCGGATCTCAGCTTTGAAATTTCGTGTCAGTACTCCTTTAAGCGGGTGCATTAGCCCTTCTCATGCCCGATTCCTGGCCAATCCCCCACGTGGGTATGTGCCATGTCGAAATTTCGTGTTAGTACTCCTTTAAGCGGGTGCATTAGCCCTTCTCACGCCCGATTCCTGGCCAATCCCCCACGTGGGTATGTGCCATGTCAGCGGCCAGGCAGCGCGCGCCCATCTCCCCCCGTTGCTAAGGAAGACGAGGAGCGCGCGCACCCGCAGCTGTTGCTATGCGGACGGCGGCGGACGCTTCAGGCTCGCTTAAGAAGTGCATTCGCACTTAAAAACAAAAAACTGTTGACTGCATTAAAATAGGCGAAAGGGTCGTTCGCGACAATCTGGACATCGCAAATGAATTAAATGTATACTTCCATTCTATTTTTTCAAGGTCCCCTCCTTATGACATACCCACTTTTAACATGGCAGATATCAGCGCAGAATTTATAACATTTGAAGGCGTTTTTTCGATGCTCCTCAACTTAGATCCAAAATGCTCGTGCGGGCCAAATAACATACCCAATGCTTTTCTGCGCCGCTACGCCGAATCATTAGCTGGCTTTCTGGTTGCTATTTTTCGTTTATCTTTTTCAACTGGCATTGTCCCTTCAGAGTGGCGTGTCGCTCGTGTTGTACCGGTGTTCAAAAAAGTGGATAACACATTGCTTCCAAATTACCGGCCCATATCCCTGATAAGCTCTGCTTGTAAGCTCATGGAGCACATAATTGCTAACTACATAGTTGGTTTCCTAGATAAGGGCAACATCCTTTCCCCTTTCCAGCACGGGTTCCGGAGGGGCTTGTCCTGCACCACTCAATTAATTTCCACTATTCATTCCTTCTCTTCTGTGATTGATGCATCGGGCCGAATTGACGTAATATTCCTTGACTTAAGTAAAGCTTTCGATAAAATCTCTCACTCTGGACTAATATTTAAACTAAACAAACTCGGTGTTCCTTGCTCGCTTGTGAAATGGATTATATCATACCTTGAACTTCGCAAACAATTTGTTGATTAAAATGGCGTTCACTCTGATACCCTCCACGTTATTTCCAGCGTCCCCCAAGGCAGCGTGCTAGGGCCGCTGCTCTTTCTCATTTATATTAATGATATAACAACTTGTATAAACCAGGATGTGAATATTCGTCTATTTGCAGATGACTGCCTGCTTTTCAAAAATATTAGAAATGTTAACGATCAGGTCTCACTAAACGAAAGTCTCGATGGCGTGCTCACATGGTGCAACCTGTGGGGCATGACACTAAACCCAGATAAAACAGTGTTCACGCGTATAACTAACAAAAAGAACCCTCTTGAATACCACTACACAATAAACAACACCCCTGTGAGCTTAACAAATAGCTTTAAATACCTCGGTGTGACGATTACTGGAAACCTGTCCTGGTCGGCTCATGTTGACAATATTTGCGCTTCGGCTAGAAGAAAACTGGGACTCTTAAAACATAAACTTACAACACTCCCCGCCCATCGTTAAATTGTTGGCCTATAATACGTTAATCCGATCGCACCTTGAGTATGCTACAGTGGTCTGGGACCCGCATACAAAAAAAGATATTGGCAAGCTCGAACAAATTCAACGGCAAGCTGTTCGGTTTATTTATAACCGTTATCAGAGACACGATTCCCCTACCACTCTAATGTAGAACAACGGAATTCTAACGCTAGAATCCCGAAGAAGAATCAACCGATTAAAATTCCTTGCCGATCTTAGGAACCGCAAACTTCGCATTGACCCATCAATATATCTGACCTGTCTTTCTTCCCGGCCCACCAGGCAATACCACCCCTTTAAATTTACCCCATTGTTCGCCCGCACAAGCACTCACAAATACTCATTTTTCCCGCGAACAATATCCGATTGGAACAGTCTTCCTGCCTCTGTGTTCACTTCGCCTAATCTGCATGCATCAATTGATCAGCTTTTTCACATGTAGAAATTTTTTTGCCGTTTTCCATTTTTATTGGTAGAGATTGTATAATTACATTTTGCCTGATATGCTATGTTTTTATCTTTCCAGTCCTGCTTGGGCCTAATTCTGGCCTGCAGTATTGTCTAAATAACAAAAATAAAAATAAATAAATGAGTTGCTTATTACCCGATTTAAACACAGGAATTACATTGGCGATTTTCCAAACAGTCGGCACAGTACCTGTCGCTAACGATTTAGCAAAAATTATAAATAACGAGCATTCCATTCTGCATAACGCTTCAAAAACATGTTTGGTATGCCATCTGGCCGGGCACCTTTAGTAGTGTCGATATTCAACAGAAGGTTAAGAACGCCAGTGTAACGAATTTCAATTGCTGGAAACGAATCTATTTCCTGTCTGCTACGAATGTCAGGGGTCGTTCCATTGTCATCTCCAAATACAGTTTGGAAATACTTATTAAAGGCTTCAGAAATTTTGGATGAATCGGAGCAGGACACATCATCTATCACGAAAGTTGACGGATAGGCAGTGGTAGGATTGATAGTTTTCCAAAACTTAATTGGATTATTTTTCATAAAAGAGCTTAACGTGGTATTAAAGTAAAACTTTCTCGCATCACTCATTTTAGCTTTTAGTTCCGATTTAAGGAAGTTAATTTCGGACTCCCCGTCATTATTGTGAACCCTCCGTCACTTTCGCAGCCGCTTAATACGACGTTTAAGGTGTATAATTGACCTGGTATACCAAGGGTGTTTAGCATGACGTTTTATGCTCTTCTGAGGAACAAACTGCGCTAAACATTCATTAACTATGCTGTAAAATTCGTTAGTCAACGTATCAATACTGCAGTGGTCACTACAAGATAAGAAATCGTCAAAGCATGTTGCAAGTTTAGCAAAAATAGAAGTGTCGTCTGCGCATTCAAAACTCAGCACAGTCTTAAACGCTGGTCGTACTGGCTTACAAGCAACATTTAAATCAACAACAACTTCCTTATGGTCGGAAATTCCATCGACAACCCTGCACTGATATCCCTTCTTAACCAATTCATGGTTGGCAAAAACAAGATCTAGTATAGAATCCTCGCGCGTAGCCTTATCAACCAGCTGCGATAGATCGACAGCTATTGACATATTAATTTTAAATAATCACAAATTATTCTATGACGACCACTCGATGTTAACAAATTCCAATCTATGGAGGGGGCATTAAAGTGACCGGTGAATACGAGTTTAGAACAGTGCAGCTTTTGTCCAACAATATAGTCACTGACAGTCGAGAAAACGTCTGAGGCAGAGTTAGGAGGACGATAGGGGCCACCAACAACAATAGCGAGACCATCAAGCATTAGTTTGCACCATATAGATTCAGTATTTGGGAGTTCTGGCAGTAAAGAGAATTCAATAGCTTTTTTAATAAAAAGGGCAACTCCGCCACCACGGCCAGAAAGCCTATCTTTTCTTAGAACCGTATAACCAGGAGGCAAGAATTCATGATCAAGGATAGATTCATTTACCCAGTCTCAGTCACACAGATAACTGATGGACTATGACACTCAATAAGCCAGTTAAAGTCTGCAATTTTAATAACTAGGCTACGCGCATTTAAATTCAAAAGCGCAAAGGACTTCGCACTACGCCATGCATTGTTTGTAGCAGACAACCGACGGCTTTCGTTAGGGATAGCTTTTTCTTCTCATCCCAAGAATACCGAACGTTGTCCACCAAAAAATGATCGTAGTGCAGCCTGGCTTTTTCCGCATCCTTCCTTATCTCGGCGGAATTCTGCCACAGTACCCTGCGTATCTGCCTCACGCGCACAGAGAAGTCGTCATTTATAAATATTTTCGTGCCCTTCAACTTGCTTGCATTGCTTAAAATAATGACCTTAGTTCTGAAATCCAGCAACTTAATAATAACAGGTCTTGGGCTAGTGCTACTGCTCTTACGCACTCCCAGCCTATGGCATCGTTCGATATCGCCACTCTTAACTTCTAGTTTTGATGTAATCAGTCAAGTTACCGTTTCCAGCAACTCATCCGAAGTTTAACCAAAGTTTTCAGTTAAGCCATAGATGAGCAGATTATTTCTACGGGACCTATTCTCTAAATCGTCGTTTTTGCGGTGCTATTTACTAACAATCTCTGGAATGTCAGCTACGGCTTTATCGAGTTCAGAGACGCGTGGCGCAACTTTAGTAATTGACGCAATGGACAGCTCAATTTTAGTTAATCGTTCTTCGAAGCATGCAACCCTAGAGGAAAGACCTGTTATCTGCTGTGTGATTTTAGTCTGCCCCGAAAGCAATTCTCGCAACATGTCTTCGACCTCAGGACCAGGGTTACTCTCCACATCACCACACACGAGCAACAGCATTCTCAAGAAATTCATCAGCACAGAAGACATATTCATGAGGTCTGCAGGGGGGTCCGGCAGCAGCAGTAAGAAATAGTTGCTACTTCTATAGCTTTTGAAATTGTACTCCAAGCTTACCTGCAAGACAGAGCATAAGAATTTGAAGCGAGTGCATTCCATGCTGCCGCCGGACCCACTGAAGAGCCGCGGACGATGCGATGCCTTTATACGTTCCGGTGTCGTCACAGATGTCGCCTTGTTCCTGATATCACACCATGCGCGCGCACTTTCAGTCCAGCTGATACGGTTGCCAAAAAGTTTCTTCGCCGTGACCCAGCAAGCTACTTCGCCGCACGAGGAATTGACGAAACATTCGTTGACCGGCCAAGAGGGTACGCTGCTTGAAAAAAAAATTCCCCCGCATTTCCCCGAGGGGGAGAATGTGAAAGTGCGAATGCACGGTTGTCGGCCCGCTTGCGGCGCTTGCGCTCGGCCCCCGCAGCCCACCGCCTCGCTGCCTTCTCTTCCATCGGGTTTGTAGTATCACGTGTACACCACGCAGTTATCAAGCCGCTATAACGCCGCTGAGTCGCCAACGCACGCCGCTGACGACGTAGTTTGAATGCGTTAAAGATATAAGGCGCGTCAACACTGATATCACCGTCGCGTCCGTGGCTTGATCGGTAGAGCGTCGCGCTGCGGCCGCAAAGTCCGCGGATCGAAACCTGGCGCCGGATGCTGTTTTTCTTTATAGAGGAGCACTGCGGACGCCGCCGACGCCGCCGCCGCCGCCGCCGACGCCGGCGGTGGATGGTTTGGGGTCGCTTATAAAGAGCATTCGCTCTTAAAAGATGGTCCATCCAGAACATTGTAGATTCCGGTGCATGCAGCAATCTGCAAGGCAGCTTATTACGTGCATAAAATGAGTAGCTTGTTCTGAGTAGGTATGGGGAAAAGAAATGGACACGGACGAGCCTCACTAACCCCACGAATAGCGATAAAAGCTGAGCGTCCCCGCGCTCAGGCCACACTATGAACGTATGATGATTGGTAGTAAAGTGGTAACAGCGAGAGACGTTGTCGTTCCCTGATACGTGACGTCGATCCGGGGTCCAAAGCTAGACGAGGTCAGCAACAGGCGCAAAGGCCACGTGGCGGCGGCGAAGGTCGTAGCGTGAGGGTCCGCGCGCTGCTGCGGAGCATGCCTCTTCTTCTCGCTGGATGCATTGCTGGCCAGTGGAGCCGTGTGTGTTGTTTGCTTTGAGCGTCTCTGCCATTTCGCGGGCGTCATTCAAGTGGTTTCTTGCTGTGTTCGAGCGCGATGTACGGCATAACTTAAGTATTCTGGGATAAAATACATTACGCAAAACCCCATCCTACTTCGCTCAAATGTGAATTCCGGATATGAAAAAAAAAAAAAAAAAAAAACATATTGTGTAATCCCACAGGAGTCTGTGTTACTTTATCGTAGTATTTATTTGTTCGTGTGCCATTGCAATTGCACTGCATCATAGCTTGATTCGACGTTTTTATGGCGCGCTCCATCAAAAGCCTTGCTGAGTTCCCGTATTGGCCAAGTCATGGCGCCACGAGCTTGCTTCGCGTCCGACTTGTATCGATCGCTCTTCCGGGTTTTCTTTTTTTTGTTTTGCTTTGTTTTGTTTTCATATGTGTTTTTTTAGTTCACCCGGCTTGCACGGGAAATCGCCCCTATGGAAAGCGGGGCGGCTGCAAAAACGCAGGAACTTTTTTTTTTGTTCGAATTTACTGTGTGACCCTACAACACACGGATGAACATGCCAAAAAGGTGTCACCGTTTTTTCGGCTGTGCTCGGTGACAGTTATGACGATAAAAACTGAGTAGCTGCAGAAAGAGTGGTTTCAACTTATACACGACAGGTGCTGAAATTACCCTCTGCATGTCTGTTTTATTGTAGATTCAGAATCCCCCAAGTTCTTTTTTGGCGTAGCCACGTCTACCCTGCGGGGGGATAGACTATTGGAGTATTTAGTGGCGCAGCACATAGCGGATGTAAAAATTCCCCCGCATTTCCCCGAGGGGGAGAATGTGAAAGTGCGAATACACGGTTGTCGGCCCGCTTGCGGCGCTTGCGCTCGGCCCCCGCAGCCCACCGCCTCGCCGCCTTCTCTTCCATCTCTTCCATCGGGTTTGTAGTATCACGTGTACACCACGCAGTTATCAAGCCGCTATAACGCCGCTGAGTCGCCAACGCACGCCGCTGACGACGTAGTTTGAATGCGTTAAAGATATAAGGCGCGTCAACACTGATATCACCGTCGCGTCCGTGGCTTGATCGGTAGAGCGTCGCGCTGCGGCCGCAAAGTCCGCGGATCGAAACCTGGCGCCGGATGCTGTTTTAAGTGCGACTTTATAAGCGACCCCAAACCATCCACCGCCGGCGGCGGCGGCGGCAGCGTCGGCGGCGTCCGCAGTGCTCCTCTATATTTAAAAAAGAAACAGCATCCGGCGCCAGGTTTCGATCCGAGGACTTTGCGGCCGCAGCGCGTCGCGCTACCGACTAAGCCACAGACGCCACGCTGATATCAGTGTGAGTAACGCGTCTTATATCTCTAACGCATTCAAACTACGTCGTCAGCGGCGTGCGTTGGCGACTCAGCGGCGTTATAGCGGCTTGATAACTGCGTGGTGTACACGTGATACTACAAACCCGATGTAAGAGATGGAAGAGAAGGCGGTGGGCTGCGGGGGCCGAGCGCAAGCGCCGCAAGCGGGCCGACAACCGTGCATTCGCACTTTCACATTCTCCCCCTCGGGGAAATGCGGGGGAATTTTTTTTCTTTATAGAGGAGCACTGCGGACGCCGCCGCCGCCGACGCCAGCGGTGGATGGTTTGGGGTCGCTTATAAAGTGTATTCACACTTAAAAAAATGTTGGCAAAACAGATGTGTGTGCCATGAGCGAAGACGCCGTCAGCGCTGCTACGGGGTGCACACGAGGAAAATGTTTCCTGCCTTCAGTGGAACAGTTCGCCACGGAGGTCTGGCACAGCGTTCCGGCGATTCTCATTGGTAAATTGAAAACAAGCTTTCGGTCGGTTTCGATGACGCCCCAAACTGATGTGACGTAGCATTACGTCGGTGTTTTAAGTGTGAATACACTTTATAAGCGACCCCAAACCATCCACCGCCGGCGTCGGCGGCGTCCGCAGTGCTCCTCTATAAAGAAAAACAGCATCCGGCGCCAGGTTTCGATCCGCGGACTTTGCGGCCGCAGCGCGACGCTCTACCGATCAAGCCACGGACGCGACGGTGATATCAGTGTTGACGCGCCTTATATCTTTAACGCATTCAAACTACGTCGTCAGCGGCGTGCGTTGGCGACTCAGCGGCGTTATAGCGGCTTGATAACTGCGTGGTGTACACGTGATACTACAAACCCGATGGAAGAGATGGAAGAGAAGGCGGCGAGGCGGTGGGCTGCGGGGGCCGAGCGCAAGCGCCGCAAGCGGGCCGACAACCGTGTATTCGCACTTTCACATTCTCCCCCTCGGGGAAATGCGGGGGAATTTTTTTGCTCACTGCCGTTTTTTTGGGGGAAGGAGGGGCCTCGAATGGAATTGCTCGCAGCGATGAAAGTAGTCGTCGCTGCTGGGTCTGCACCCAGATCGCGGCGAAAAAACATTCTCCAGCCCGAAAGGAACGCGCAACCCAGCAGCAATGGCAGGAACACGGGGGGACCAAAGAGGGCTCATGAAGTTTGACCAATGCAACTTTTACTTCGCGAGCTTGGATTAGTTCGTCCTTCATCCAGAGTAATGCACAAATTGGACGGCGATGTTGTGTAGTACTTCGTTGATGAGTTCGAGATTATTTCTTTACGCTTTGTCTCGTGGCACGGTCGATATCGGTCGATATTTGTTTCTTTAACTTTAATGCGCTTTGCGTAGAGCGGCGTGCAATATTTACGATCGTACAAGTGTCTTTGAGTTCCGCAAAGTCCAGGGGGATGTAAATTTGAGCCGATTTATGTTCGTTATTTCAAGAGGTCAAGAGATTTATGTTCGTTAGGTCAAGAGCGGCTGAACCCAGACGAGGCAATTTTCTACGCATGACACCTGGCCCGCCCACTTCGGAGTGACGTTCGGCCGGCGTTTGCCCCTGCTCCGCCGTGCCCGCCGTTGTCGCTTGAGCTGCGCTTGAGGCAATAGCTCGCTGCTCTGCTGCCAGAGAGACTCTTTTAAAGCAACACTTTACTACCTGCGACGCTTGCGTCCAGCGGTTTCGCCACAAATGCGCAAGTTCACCTTTTGACCGCATACACACCCCCTGCGACAAGCCCCTTGAAAGTGCATCGCCTGATTTGCCGGGCCCGCTGTGGGTGCTGCGCACCCACTCTGCTCAAGTAGCTCTGCTCAAGTCACTCTGCTCAAGTAGCGGTGGCGGCCGCGACGGGAGAGGAGCTGATCGGCAGCCGACAAACCCCGCAGCTTCCCACGCCTGCGCCGCTGGGTCGTCTCGGGTGCCGTGACTCGTCCTGCGACGCGTTCACCACGAAAGAGGAACGCCACGATTTCTATCTCTGTGCGCCGCGTTCACATCAAATGATAGCGAGGCCTGGCCTCCTCCTGTGAACATTGCACGGGACCGAACGGCTTTGAGCCGTGGTCGAAAAAACAGCTACATCAAAGGTTAACCAAGCGAAACCAAGACTCAACCAGGCTTAGCCAAGCTTTTTCTTTGCATAAACAAGGTTAGCTGAGCCAGCCGCAGCCATTTTTTCGCTCCCTCCGATGCGTCCTTCCCGCCGGTAGACGCGGCAGTGCAGCTCAGTGATGCCAATTTAGCGGATTTTCCGCTAAATCTGGCGGATTTCACTTTGTTCTGACGGGGAAAAAATTAGTCTAGCGGCTAGTGGATTTTTTGGCGGGCCATTTTCATACATAGCGGATTTCTGGCGGATACCTCACGCAGTGCACCGATTCAAAATCGCCCTGCAAGAAAGACCTTATGACTTTGCTTTCAAGCTTGGTTAAAAAAGTCGTAATTCCGACAGAGCAGATTGACATTCTGACGTGCAGACTTGAGGACCACTTGAACCCCAAGCCATATCTGGGCTACGTGTTTGAGACGTACGTTAACAACGTGAAAGCTCAGAAGACCGACGGGTTCTCTCTCGCAGATGAAGCTGTGATGCGAGAAAGCTGCATAAGGTTTATACCACGCTAGTAGATCAAATCAGACAGCGACTTCCCTACAAGATCACAGTTCTCCAGGAAACGTCACTCTTATCGATCGAAAACGCTTTGTGCGTCGTGAAGGAGCCATTGATTCCTCTGCTGGAAGCAATGGCAGTGCCCCCTGAGACAATAGAAAAAATTTAAAACCAGTGGAGCAAAATCACCCTCCTGAATGGAGGCAAATATCATCCACGCAGTCGTTCTGGTGTGAAGTTCACTCTTGTAAGGACGCCTGCGGCGAAAACCTGTTCGCCGAGCTGGCCAGATTTGCCATGTCGATGCTCGTGCTGCCGTATTCAAATGCCGAAGTAGAGAGGACGTTTAGTCAGCTTAAAATACTAAAATCCAAGCTGCGGAACAAGATGAAGCCTGAAACTAGAAACGCCATCTTCGTCGTAAGAACGGGGCTGAAGGGACACCAGAAACATTGTTTTGATTACGAACTTCCCGCGGCAGTTCTTAGTGCCATCGGGACATCTGCAACGTATGTGCAACCAAGTCTCCTTTCTGGTCCCTGAACAAGTACCTGAACAAATTCCTGTAGAGATGATATCAGACGACGACAGCGGCGACGAAGACCTCAATGTGTTTTTTGTTGACCTGTGAGTTCTTTTTTTCATCAGTGTGAACATTTATAACGTTTAGCCTCATCTGTGATGAGGTTGACAAATGACGACCACCACTGCACTGAAGCTTCAAGTGTTCTAGTTAGACTCCTTGGAAGACTCTTTTATATGTTATTTCAGCTCTCGCAGTTTTGGGGAGATTCTAAGAATGATAAAGGTATATATCATACGAAATTGCAGTGTTTTTCTAATAAAATAGGCCCCAGCGGAAAATTTAGCGGATATGTTTTAGAATCTAGCGGAATCTGGCGGATTTTTTATGGCTTTTTAGTGGATATCTGACGCCCAGCGGTGGGAACACTGGTGCAGCTACGTCGGCAACGTCTCCTATAAGCCCAGCCAACCCCTCCCCTTATTTCTAACTCATCCCCAACCTGGCTTTCTGTTTCGCTCATATGCATGGGCTTGCGCTGGAGGAGGAGTGTTCCGCGCGCCCAAGCGCCATGGATTTTCCTCTCGCCGACGAGCCGCATAGAGCTTCGCTTTGAAAACATACTCGCTGTCTGCGGCAGCCGCAACCATTGTACCTCGAGCACGAAGTTGTTTCGATGTGATCGGAAAATATCCAAGTTTTTCAAGTTCACACATTCACACCCTTGGTTGTGTCGGTTTTATTTTTTCTCTTTGAGGAAGGGCCTTAGTTAAGTTTCCAGCAGGTACGTGTTCCGGAATGTGATTCTCGTGCTTCGCGTTAAAACAGTTTCAAACAACGGCTAAAGACACGTCTCTTTTAGTAAGCTTAAGTTAGTTTTGCGTGCTCGGGGAACATTTCTGGCTGTGAACGACGAGGCGGTGCGTACTGGAGTGCAATACGACGTCGTGCGCGAATATCCCCCGCGCAATGGAGCAGCCCTGGGGCTTTTGTCGTCCGACTGGATCCTCCTGCTGTCTGCGCAACCACGCCTGATTCGGCTACTCGCTGAAACTGCGCTCTTCCCTAGCGACACACATTCCTAAGTGGACGGCTTTCCTTGCTTTGCTTTCTTAGCCTCGCTTTCGGCACTTGGCATTTACAAAATTTCTCAGCGTAGCCGCCGGGGCAGATCCAAGTTTTTCTGAGGTGGGAGGGGGGGGGGCAGCTTCTATCAGCAATGATGATGACGATGATGGCGATGATAAGGAGGGGGAGGATAGTAGCCAAAAATTTTTATTCACCGCAATTTCGGAAAATCGAAAATAGAAGGAATAAAAAAATAACCAGCTAGACTTTTTGTATGACCTTAGGTGGTCAGCTTCTTGGGGTTATAAATTCCAAAATTTATGGGGGGGAGGTCAGGACAGCCGGACCCACCCTTTCGATCCAACAGTGAGCGTAGGTGCGGCGGCTGTGTGTATATTAGAGAAGGCGCCAATGGACTGCCCACGTGGCCTTATCCGCTTGCTTAGCGTCTCCCGACACAAAGTTAGCAAGGACGAGCTGAACAAATCCGTCGGAAAGAAACCGCATGACTGAATTAAGCCTTCTCGCTAACTCAATCCGCAGTGTGTAGTAGCAATAAAATTTGTATGGCCACACGCAGCTTTCGTTGACAAGCATCGCTCCTTAGGCGTCTTATCACCGGCTTTACGATGACATAAGCTTAAATAGGCCTCAACCAACGCCAACCAGTTGACGCAGAAAAAATAATTATAAAGCAATCAGAATTCTCAGGGTAATAATTAGTATACAAAGCAAAACATTGCCTGTTTCGTCGTTTACACCTTATGATTTTACGTCTTTCCTGTATTATGTTGTATTTAAGCTGCGGTACGCAACACTCGCAAAATGGAATTTCAGAACTGCAGATATTCGCGAGTTTTAGCTGACCGTTTTTCACGGTCCGTTCCGCTACGACAGCAAGTGAGAGCGCCATTGCGCATGCGTGGCGCGCTTGGCCGTGAACGGCATTGGGTCCAGCTGCGCTGAGAGGGCCACCGACACCGGAGCGGACCGTCGAAAACGGCCGACTAAAACTCTCTATTGTAATGTGCTTTGTAAATCGGACCCTTTTATGTTGGGGCTACCCAGAAGCAAGTACGGTGATGAAGAGCGCTTGTAGCGGAACAAACATTCGTCATCACATCGTGGCCTGGGGGCGGGAACTCGCTGCTCGAGCGCTTTTTCGGCTAGACACCCTCCGCCGGCGCTATCGGTTTTTCAGACCCTCGTTAAAGGCCAAGGCTACGGGGAACGCGTATTTGCTGTACGCTACAGTATATTTCAAATCCATTACACACGCGCGCGTGCACCCGCATACATACATACATACATACATACATACATACATACATACATACATACATACATACATACATACATACATACATACATACATACATACATACATACATACATACATACATACATACATACATACATACATACATACATACATACATACATACATACACACATACATACATACATACATACATACATACATACACACACACATACATACATACATACATTCTGTGGGAACGCGACCCTAGCGCGTTCCTTCACGTTCGGCTTCGCCGCATAGCTTGCAACTTGCGGGAACTTGCTTGTCTAGACGTCGGGAGGGAGTCTGCCCCCCACGCTCGTCTTGTGGCCGGCGAGAGCGCCCAGGAAGCAAGCCTCGGGAAATTGGTGCTTGGGAAGCGAGGCGACAGGACGCGCCTGGTGACCTCCTTCCATCGAGGAGCGGCCAAGAAGAATGCGACAATGGCAGCCGTAGGTGTCTGAGCGAGGCAAACGCGAGCGCAACTCGGAGATGACTGTGGTCGCGGTGAGTCGAACCTCTCGATTCTCTTATATTGCCCGGGCGTGGAAATAGATCCTCGCCGTCAACCAGCTAGCCTGCGTGCTCTTTGTATGTTTATTATTCAGTATTAAATGTCAATGAGAGAAAACAGTTGTCGCTCCCTTTGTTCCGCCGAGCCATGGCCCGCCGCGGGTGGCGCGGTACATCGCGCAGTCGCGGGGTGGGAGATAGCTCGCTAGCTGGGCGAAACGAGAAGACAAAGGCCTGGGGCCGAATATTCTAATGCGACGTACGTACATGCATACATACATACATTACATTACATACATACATACATACATACATACATACATACATACATACATACATACATACATACATACATACATACATACATACATATATACATACATACATACATACAAACATACATACATACATACATACATACTGTTACGATCGGCGTATTGGCATTACGACGACCGTCTGCAATATTAAATCACACAATCCTCCCGTCGTCCGGTTTTCGCCGGTCCCCCCCTCATCGACGGGGAGCGACCGGGCTTTCTGCGTCAGGACGCGGGCGACTGACGCTGCTGCTGGACACAAGCCGCTGTACGCAGCTTCAGGGTAACCCAAGCGCCCCCGAGGAGGCAAGTCTCAATGAGCGAGAATGTTGCAGGGAGGGATTGACAAAAGCGTAGTGCAGCACTGCTCTTTCGGCAGCAATCTTCAGCTTCGAGCAGTGCATCGTGGGGCCCCTTTGTTGTGGTTCCGAGACGCCGCTATTCAATGAGCGCCCGACACCGGATGACCGTCCGGGCCCAGGCGTCCTCCTGTCGCTTCAACCTGGGATGGTCTTAAGGGCTTCGATTTTAGGAATATTGCACCAGTGAAGTCAACGGGACAATGACCTGTGCGAGAGGAAAAGTGCCTGCTCTTTGTGAGTGTGCGGACGTCAATTTCAGTGCCACGGATTTTCGTGATTGCTGCGTCCCCGAAAGCAGCGGGAGAAAGGGTGAAGGGGGCGCAGCAACCTGTTTATTTAATCTCGCGCGCGCAGGGGCGCACAACCCTGTTCACTCGATCGAACGCTATGTAAATACCTGTACATAAAGTTTCTTTCTTCGCCCTACTAGGCCCCAATGTTTGCCCCAACTACGGACCAACGGACGCCATCACCGGTTACGCTACCAGATCCGCAACAATACATAGGCGGATAAGGAAAGAGAGAGAGAGAGAGAAGAATGCGCCAACAAGCAAGAATTCAGCTTGACAGGCATCAACAAAGCCAGCCAGACGTCGGAAAAACCTCGCAGTGACTTGTCATAAATGTAAGAGAGAGAAAACGAAAAACATAATAAAAAAGGCCATACCTAACACGCGCGTGGATTGCTTTGACCACAGAAACAGCGTGAACCCTTGTTCCTTCGATAAAGTTAAACAACGCAAGAAAAATACAACGCACAGTGTCAACAAGTAAGCACAGGCTGGGGAGGATGCACCCGTTATTTGCATTCCGTGTGTGTTTTCACCTCTGCGACAGCCCAGACAGGGAGCATCGTCGTGGTTGTTTTCTTTTTTGAAGGAATTCCATTTCGGAATAAGAACAACCAAGCTGACAACTCCATTGTTGTGTTAGGCGCTTGCAGCATAAATTGCTCCCGGCAAACGCTCGTCTTTTAAACATCGCTGAAAAAGGCCCTTGCGTAGGTATTTTGAGGTCTGTATTTGTGCGCCAGAAGGATGCGGCGTATATGCTGAAGCTGTCTACACGGTTGATCCACAAGGGACTCAGGCAGGCGAAGCTGCAACTCCCTCAACACTCCTGTCACAAAACTGCGCGCTGTTTCGCGCTAAAGTGGCGCCGCCAGAAATTCACAGCATCGTTTGTATCCATTTGAGCGTGCTTCGACACGTGGAAAAATACAGCGGTTTACCCTCGTCGCAAGAGGCCAGAGGGAATTGAGAAAGGCGACGAGTGGCGGGACCCGCTAGCACTGCGCACCAAATAAGGAGTGCCGGCCGTGCTAAGACACGAGGAAAGAAATGAGGAGCGGCCAAATAGGCGGAGCGGAGAACTTCAGCATGAGCTACATTTCTTGTTCGAGTAAAACTGGATTATTGCTTTTCTCGTATAGAGGCGGCTTTCTTGTGACAAATACGCTTCATGTCACCACGAAACCAACCGACATCGAAAAAATTCAGTGCCCTTTCACTCTCTGAGGAAGGATGACCAGCGGAGCCAGGCGCACCGAACAAACGCGTTGCAGGCACTCGGTGCGGTGATGCACTCGTCCTAGCGGGAAATTTCAGTACTTTTTCAAGGTACCCACATTAGATTGAGATGCATCAGAAAGTTGGCTTTCCCGCAAGATTCGATTTTGTCGACGCGACTTTTGTCGATGCGACTCAATTTCGGCGCTTGGCTTCGGCTTCCAGCTCTCAAAGCTGTTATTTGCGCGTTGTCGGCGATGCCTTTCTCTGGCTAGCTCCCGCTGCCGCTCGTGCCGTGGCGCTGAATGCATGAGGCGAAAGGACGCGTGCCGGTGACATACCCTCTCCTTCCCCGCCGCGGGATCTGATCGGTCCGCTCCCATCCCTGTGACGTATATGCGTTTCCCAGTCAGTACAGCCAGCCGTCAGCGGAGCTAGCTTGTGGGGGTTATATCACAGCGTAAACATACCTAAAGCATATAAAACCACCCAATCTGAAATTACTAGCTGCCAAAACAGACCTGCAATGGTTGAAAACCACGGTGAAGAAAAACATTTAACAGAAATAGCCGAAACCGACCCAAAAGTTGAAAACCCGCAAAAACGTACAAGAAGCAGTAGTTGAAACTGACCAAAAGGCAACGAAAACACCCGATATCCCATTTATAATGCATCAAGATGTCATAAATAGATTATAGGCGTGATAACAAATGTTAATATTCAAATATGACAAACCCTTGAAAATGAAAAAAAGCGGTAACGGGATATGAACCCGAGTCAGGATGTCTCATTCCCAGGAGCGGAACTACTACACTACGAGACCAATCGGTTCTGGGCGGTTAAATTGAGGGCGACATGCACGTGGCCATTGCTTCAAACATGTCCCTAGATGGCGCCATGCGTCGGTTGGCTGTGCGGACTAGGAAACGCCCGTACGCATCCCGGCGAGACTGACGCGCCCTGTGGCGGTGGGTTTGGGGACCTGGCCTTGTGTGACACCGCCGGACAGACGACAAGGCTCGAGTTACAAGAGCTTCGCTGTTAACGTTAGAAACTGACGTGGAACAGCTTGCGCAGCAGCCCTCATCCATGTTGACATACCTAAAAAGCCTCCGAACGTCGAAGAAAAATCATCCTCCAGAATACGCCTACGCCCAGGGTAAGCTAAGACATCAGTATGGAAGCCCTTACAGTGCTCATAAAACTGCCGAGGCTTTCAAACGGCCTCCTCGTAGTAAACGGCAAAATACAAACTAGCCGTTCGTCCCGTTACAGGAGACAGAGTGCTTTCCCAACCATTACTGGTTATGCGACCTTCACAGATCCCACCTCAGCGTGCCGAGGCACTGGATGCAAACCTGGGAGTCCCAGATGAGGAGGGCAGGCAGCCACCCTGGCAGCCACGGTGGACCTAAGGCGCTCTCACCTGGAGATTTCTCGGCATCCTTTTGCGTCATCACGAAGCAGTAAAAGTCGTTGCACAGTTACCAATCGCAAAGCAACTCACTAAAAGCAAAACACAAAATTTGGCCCGTATCTGCTCGCTTCGCTGAAAATGCCCTTGGAAGAGACAGTCTTTTGCAGCCCTTGCCACGTATCTGTAACGGTTGAACCAATAGTTTCAAGAGAATTTGTTGTTTACACAGGCGAACCTGAGCCCGCAAGCAAGGTTGGTTGCTTGGTTTGACCTTTGAATCATGGCGCACAGCCACGCGGGGGATTGGCAAAGAAGCTGCCTGTAATGATTAGGTTGTGACCCGGTTTATTTTAGAGAAAAACAGAATAAAATAGGTGCGACTAGCTCAGTCCGATCTCTCTTCTTCTCCATCGCTGCTCTCCTCTTCCCTCTGCTCGACCTCATTCAAGTTCGGGCCATACTCTATCCCCCGGTCGGGTACGTGCCGCATAGCGGGTGCCTTCCGGGGGCTTGCCAGCGATAGTGGTGGTGAAGGCCTTGTGAACCACGGGTCGTGGCATCAGTTGCCCGTTCATCGTGTGCCTCTCCTGTCCCCTCGCCCACCTCTCACCCCTCCTGTCTCCACCCTCCCATGATAAACGCAATAGAGGTTTGCTAAACTAAATTATATTTTCCCGCGTTTCGCACTGCGGGCGCGCCATCTTTTAGGACCATTTCATCCTTTTCTTGCTTAGCGCTTGCACCAAGGGTTTCAGACTTGAGTGCGAGCTGTCTTCGTATTATGTGGTTAATATATTGTTTTAACGCTTTTCCCTTGTTTGATAACGCTAAAATAAGAACACTGCTGGTATCAGATATGTTTTTTTAATGGTTTGCTTCAAATATGCCCAATGTTTTCTTTCTGCTGAATTAATCTGGCTGATTTATTAGTTTAGAACTGTTTTGCCTTTTTGCCTTTATGAATGTCTGGTTCGGATATTCTTTTCAGCTTTTGGCCGGTCAGCTCAATGGAGGTACGGACGGGCAGGCAGACAGAAAGGCAAACAAACCGGTAGACAGACAGACAGACCACAATTTTTGCGTGTATGTAGCCCAAGAAAGACAATCGTCTTTAAAAAGGCTAAATTCATGTGATAGCCGAATTTCGCACAAAACGTGCACGAGGAAACTTGCTCGAGGCAGCTTGGGGAAAACTGCAACTGAGTCGTGACCCGGGCCTCCATCCGCGCGAAAACTGAAGGCGGCTGGGCGAGGCTCGCGGCACGAAGCGTGGCGGAGGATGTCAGTCTGGCTGAGCCCTGCGCAGTCTCCTGAGAACTTCCCTGTGCTGCAGCTTACCTGCGACGCTGGCCTTGCCAAAGGGGTTTACATGGAACCATTCAGGAATTTGCAGAATGGCTGGCCTCTCCTTTTAGGGGCGAAGCTCCTCTTGCTCGGGGCAAGTCCCGCGTCGCGCCGTCGCCGTGTCCAGTAGTTCTCGAAACGACCGCTAGAGGCGCAGCTGTGCAATAGTTCATAAGTCGGCCGCTAGAAGGCGCGCCTTGGCGCGCCACAAGCTACTCATCATGTACACCTTGGAAGCGAAGGCAGCGGCGCGGAGAGCTCGCGACGCGGCTGCAATGCGGGCCCGCCGCCAAGACCCCGCGGTGAGAGCTCGCGAGGCCAAAGAAAGACACCAGCGTCGGCAGCAATCGCAAGCCAGCACCAGCATCGATCCGGAGGTGGCGGCAGCGGCGAGGGCTCGCGCAGCCGAAGCAAAGCGGGCTCGTCGACAAGCGGATCCCGATGTGAGAGCCCGCGAAGCAGAGGCGGCGCGCAAGCGGCGGCAAGAGAACCTCTAATCGGAGCAGGCGCGGGATAATTGCATCGATATGTAAATAGTAAACATCGTGTATATAAGTGTATATACAATCACCCCTATAACAACGTTATATGATGTGTGGGCGAATGTTTTACGGTTTTACCGGTAAGCATTGGAGCTTCACCCCACTCATCATCATTCACTTCGTGGAGATGGCGGGGTTTTTTCTTTTCTTTGAGGGGCTTCTGACTTTAAGAAAGATGGAAGTTCATGGAACTTTCAAAAAAAGATGTTTATTCACTACGATAAGCTTTGCAGCCAGTGAATCTATTATTTCTGGACATATTATTTTTGGAAAGTTGTGGTTCATTCTTTTAAATTTTCTACAGTCGTTTAAAATATTTCCCTTTTTTCCGCAAATATTGTAACACTTTTGTTTTGGAAGTAAGCTAGCAGAGCTCCTTCTGTATTCTCTATATCGGGCTAACGGAAGCCATACTGACCGCAGTACAGCTTTCCATCTGTATGCAGTTAAACCTGGATGTGACGAACCTCTATGTAACGAATTCCTGGATGTAACGAAGATTTCCGATTTCCCGTTTCCAGCTTCATTGAAGCCCATGTGTTTGCGACCTCTAAGTAACGACGGTTAACCTGGATGTAATGAATTCTCTACGCCGATTAGTCAAGGTTTCTTGCCTTTTTTCTGAAAAGTAGGCTCGCGAAATGCACTAATTTAGCGAATTTCCCCCGCACCGCAATCTCGTGCGTTTCCACGTGTGAGTGCAGTGTCGGTGAAGTGCTAGGCCTGCCTGTCGACGCGTAGTCGCGTGTGTCCCCTGATATCTGTGGTGCCGGTTCGTGGGTGATGAGTTCTGCTGCCTGAATATGAAAAGATATCTCTTTTCAAGGCAAGCTCGCAATTTTAAATGCCGTCTCCGCTGGCGAGAAAGAAGAACGTCACCGTGCGGCACAGTGTCCCAGCTAGCATCCCTTCAACAGTTTTGACTGAAGAAAAGAGCAGGAAGTTCGCGAAAAGGCGCCCTTTCAGCATAACTTTGGTTCTTCAAAAGCGTTAAGGCATTGAAAAGTATCAAAAAGCACAAGTGTTACTTAGTCACGTTTGTGAATTCGGGGTTCGTGTAGTAGCAGCAAGCGCCGATCACGCAGTTTTTCAGTGTGAAATATATCCTTGAACAAGTCTGAGTTCAGCATTAGTGATACCCAGCATATTGGTTTCGTTTCTGCTTCAGTCCAGTAAGCTTCAATTCGAAACCTGCATGTAACGAAAACCTGGATGCAACGAAAAAAATTAAATTACGCCCATCTTCCGCGAGGGAACCAATGGTGTGATGCGACGCATCGGGGCGTTCAATTGGTGTTTCCATTGGGTTGATTCTCTAAATCGCGTGAAACGTGTTGGGAACGTATATGACGCATTTCCATCACATGCGGGTGTTCTATACGCGGAAGATGGGCGTGAGGGCTTCCATGACGTCATCATCGGAAGAATCAAGTCAAGCACGAAGTCATCAAGCATAAAGTCACGCGGAGTTGAACGAGAGCGAGCGCTTGACTGAACCGCCGCAGCGCGATACTCGCTTTATATTCACAGCGCTTGAAGGAGAGGAGACAACAGAGGAGAGTCGCGCATGCGCGCACTTGCGCACACCGCGCGCGCCGGAGCAGTTAACCCAGCGAAGCGCGCGCAAAAACAAGCGCAGCAGCTGTTGTTATGATAATGAGCCGGAGTGAGAGTGTTGCACACAGCTGTCGGAGCGGTCGGAGAGAAGAACGGAGGAGGGATGCGGACGGACGGCGCGACGACGACGCAGGAGGGGCATGCCTCAGAGCAAGAGATGCGTCGCATCTAAAAATTAAAGTTTTTGTCAACTTTGTTATCTCCAGGTTTAACTGTAGGCTGACAAAATGTGCGTCTGGGCATCGGGGTTTCACGTCCTCAGATTAATTGGCACACTGTCACAAAGCGGCGGCCTCGGCGCGTTCATTCCTGCGTCAACAAGACCTCGAAATGGTCGCATTTACTCCCACAACAATGTCCACTAGTACGGATTCTTGGGCAAGTTGGTGTGGCGATCTTGACGAATTCATAGCGCAAAAAAGAACGAGGACAGAGAGAGAACACACAACACAGCGCTACACAACAATGTCACACCGTAAAGAGTCCCCACTTCCTTGCAAATATCATTTTGTGCTCTAACGACACTGACACCCTGCAATCTGACCTGGATAATATTTCTTCGTGGTGCGATACTTGGCTAATGAAACTTAACACAAATAAATGCAAATCAATGAGGATAACTCGTAATCCATGAAAAGTTGTGTCCCCCTCGTACCCCCCCTAAGCAACGTTTCTTCTTACAAGTACCTCGGTGTTAACATCTCTAACGACCTGTCATGGCAGGCTCACGTTGATTACATAACATGCAACGCTAACCGAACTCTTGGCTATTTACATCGAAATTTTTCTCTTGCTCCAATTAACCTAAAGCTTCTCCTGTATAAAACATTAGTGCGGCCAAAACTCGAATATGCGTCGTCAATCTGGGATCCTCATATTCACATGCTCATAGACAACATTGAATCCATTCAGAATCGCTCAGCACGTTTCATATTGTCCAATTACTCTCGAACTGCAAGTGTCACATTAATGAAGGCTCATCTCAATTTGTCTAACCTCTCAATACGACGCGAAAATTCACGTCTGTGTCTCTTTCATAAGATCTATCACACTAACAGAACCCTCTCTGATTCACTGTTTTTTCCACCAGCCTACATATCAGCACGCAGTGACCATCGATGCAAGGTTGGCGTTCCCTTCTGCCACACGAACCAGCAATTCAACTCTTTTATCCCTAAAACATGTACTGACTGAAACCACCTTCCCGCATCGATCGCTTCAATCACAGACGCCAACGCATTCAAATCAATCATTTCTGAGAGTGCATTGTAATTCATTCTAATCCTGCTGTTTTGTTTTACTTTATGTTTGATATTTGTTGTCCCACTCCTCTCTGTAATGCCCAGTGCCTTGAGAGTAAATGAAATGAAATGAAATAAAATAAATGAAATCAATCGGGACTCATCATGGACAGCACATATCTCATCCCTACAAAAAAGGCTGGCTGCAGTTTCCCAGCTTCTTAGGTGTATTTCTGGCCGGAAAGACTAGAGGCGTATCCATGAGTTCAATGCTGAACATTTACCGTGCCCTATTTCTTGTTCTTTCACCTTACAGGTTAACCGTTCTATCCATCGTTGGTTAAAACAGAAGACAGACTAGACCATCCTTTTTCACCAGCGCAGTCGAACCAACGATGGATAACCAATTAGCCCGCCACCAGGCGCTACTCAAGCGTTCTGTCCAACACGTGCAAAACCAACCTACTCACAAATTATGCCACAGGAATCCGGGGTTTTCGGACGTGTCTCGGTCTACCGCGTCTGAGCCCGTTGCACGAATTCTACTGCAGCACCCCGCCCAACACCACGTAAGGACTTTTTGGGCTCCAGCCCATGCCGACGTGCCCGGCAGCGAAGCTGCCCACCAGCGCACCCGAGAGCTGAAACAGCGGGCAAGCACATGTAGCGTTCGGCGAGTAGTGGCGGGTGCGTCCCTTCTTCTCTTTCAAAGAAGCCACGCATCACTGCCGCCTGGAGCGAACGATATATCCCCCTGCACGCGAAAACCACGAAACCAGAAGAAAGCCATCTTCTAGGCATCCGAAGCAACACCTTTGCCCCCACCCCGCCCTTCCTTTCCCCTGAGCCCTGTGAGAGAACACTGCCCAGCTCAGACCCTGCTGACCAGCTTGGGCTGGTGAAGAAAGCCCATGGAGCCGGACGGCCTCAAGGTATCCTGGAAGGAGGACTCTTAACCAACGCTAACAGCTCCAGGGACGTTTATTCCTCACCTCCTCGATGTACCGCGTTGCGCCTCAACAGTGGCCACTTTTTGCAGCGCAAAAAATTACCACATAAAACGGATACGTTGCAGCGGACGAACTACGGGCCGACATTAGACACCTCGCCCGGCTGCCTCATCACCACTTTGCGGCTCTAGCATTGTCGGCAGCGTGTGCTCCAATCTTTTTTTGCGAGAATTGGTAGGCGAAAAAGGAACTTCCCAAGGGTGCCGTCAAGGACGTGTGGCTGTGACTTGTTTGAGACTAGCTAGGCTTAACAGTGCATAGAAATTTATCTTTACAGCACTTCGGGAATTGCATAACGATTTGTATTCGTATATATCTCTCGTTCTTGATATATTGTGTTTTTGAAAGAGGGGTTCCGCGTGTTCTAAGTTACACACATTTCCAATAACGCCGAGCGCCTCGTTAGGGACTCGGGCTGTCGACGTCTCCTGTCGGCGTCGTCTCCTGTCGGCGTCGTCTCTTGTCGTCGTTGTAGTCCCGGTACTATAACATCGGGACACTCGTTTTCCAACGCCTCGCGCTGGAACGCAACGCGTACTAAGGGAACACACCGGGAGACTCAGGCTCATTTTCCAATGCCTCATGCTAGAAACCTTCGTGCTTCAAAGACTCGGCACTTTTACAGCAAAGCTGTACACCTCTACTGCTCAAAGGTTTTATCTCCGTGGGTAAAAATGCAAAGGCGCCAATACAGTGATACACAGCAGGCTTCGCTCCTCCTCAGGTTTCACGTTAGCGGAGATGGTCCGCGATTTTTTTTATTACAATGCACTGATTTAGTGTACATTAATGCTGTAGTACCGTATAAGTCGGAATATAGATCGAGTCGGAATGCAGGTCGACCCCCTTACCCTGCGACCATGAAATGGGAAGAAAAAGCTCGGTACACAGCATCGTACACAGCACAGCATCGTTATTAAGGCTCGGTACGCAGCATCGTTATTAAGGCTATATGCACTTACCGTATTTATTCGAATATAAGGCGAGGTTTTTTTCCAAAAACCGCGGCCTCAAAGTCTACCCCCGCCTTATATTCGAGGGCGGGCTCCGAGATCAGGAACTACCCCCGCCTTATATTCGAGGGCGGGCTCCGAGATCAGGAACGGCGCGTCGCGGGAAGTCATAAAAAGTCAAAAACAGCCAGAAAAAATCCAGTATGTTTCAATCCACAAACCGAGTTCAAAACCGCAGCCATATTTCTTTCTCTATGCCGCAGCCAGTTTACCACGTGCGCTTCGCCGCTTGCATGTGCTTGTCTTTTGTGTTCCCTCGCTGGTGTGCGTGTAGCGGCAGCCTCCCGTGACAATTGTTAGAGTGTGCTCTACCTTCGTTCAGCGAGGCATTTGACTGGATTACCTACGGGAACCTTTCCGTTGTGACTAGTGATCATGGCATGTCGTTGTCGTCATTACGATGCGGCATTCAAGAGAAATGTGATTACCGATGCCGAAGCTTTGGGCAACTGCGCTGCAGGTCGGAAGTACGGCGTCCCAGAAAACAACGTGCGTCGTTGGAGAAAAGAGAAGGGGGCTCTCTTTGCCTGCGCTGCGACGCGGAAAGCTTTCCGAGGACCGCGCAAAGGTGTGTTTCCCTAAGTGGAGGCTAGTCTGACTGAATTCGTCACACAAACCAGGAGCCGTGACTTGACTGTGACAACGGAAATGCTACAGATGAAAGCCCGAGAGTTCGCAAAAGATCGCGGCATCTCCGGGTCGCAGTTCAAGGCCAGCCGAGGCTGGGTGCAGAAGTATATGAAGAGAGCCGGGTTCTCACTTAGAATGCGGACTTCTATTACGCAAAAGCTTCCCTGTGACTAGGAAGAAAAGCTGCTGTCTTTTCAGCGCTACGTCATCGGACTGCGAAGAGAGCGCAACTTCCTCCTCGGCCAGATCGGAAACGCGGACGAGACCCCGATATTTTTTTACATGCCGTCGGCGCAAACGGTACACACAAAAGGTGATCGCCAAGTGCGCATACGTACCGCAGGGTGCGAAAAAGCGCGGATCACCGTAATGTTAGCGTGCACCGCCGACGGGCCCAAGCTGCCGCCTTACGTGGTGCTGAAGAGGAAAACGATGCCTAAAAACAAAAATTTCCCAGAGGGTGTGCACATCCGCTGCCAAGAAAAAGGCTGGATGACTGAGGAGCTCGTCATCGACTGGATTACAACTGTGTGGTGCCGGCGCCCCGGGGCACTGTTCGCTCGCCGATCGATGCTCGTCCTTGACGCTTTTCGGGGACATCTGACCGAGGGGGTCAATAAAAAGCTACAGGAAGAAGCCACCGATCTGGTTGTCATCCCCGGAGGCATGACGAGCCAACTGCAGCCACTGGACGTGTGTATAAACAAGCCTTTTAAGGACCATGTAAGACGCCTCTACAACGAATGGATGACCTCCGACGAAACGGCCTTGACACCGCCGGGTCGTTCGAAGCGTGCATCTCCGTCGGTAGTGGCTGACTGGATAGCCGACGCTTGGGCAGCTATACCCGACGCTATGGTGGCAGCTTCTTTCAAGAAGTGCTGCATTTCTAACTCGCTGGACGGCACTGACGACAGCGAAGTTTGGGAGTGCACCAGTGACAAGGACAGCAGTGATGCTTCAGATGATGACAGCTCGTGATTATGTGGTATCGCGGCTGAATTTTGCAAACTTCAAAGGTAGGAATTTGAACAAAGTTTCTGGCGGGATCTCTCGCCTTATATTAGTGTGCAAACTTTTTTTCCTTTTCTCCGGTCCTTCAACTCCCCCCTCGCCTCATAATCGTGACCGCCTTATATTCGAACAAATACGGTATTTTGTTGTGCTAAGGTGTCTGAAACCTTGTCGTACGCTGCTTCTTTCTGGTTGTCTTCCACACAGCAAGTCGTACTCGATGCAGTCTGGGGAATCGCCTTTGTAGCACTTCTTAAGACCATAGCACCAAGAAGTACGCGTCCATGCGCAGACGGTCACGAGAGACGGTCTTGCAGGCGGCCACAAGGCGTCTTAGGTGACCGTTGTCGCTGGCCATGTATTCGTAGTGACATCACGCGATACTCGCGAACAAAAGTTGCCACCTTATCGTTCAGTTCCCGGTGCACAGCGCGGCGTCTACGCAGCAAGGTTTTCCGAGCTGGCCCTTCAGCTTACGCCAGGAGTGTGTGCTCTTTTCGTTGACACTGAAGGTGCACTAGTCGGGCATGTTGCCGTTGGCTTGGGCATACACATAACGTTTCCTTTAAATGCTGTGGGAAGCTGCCTCCAAGTGCCTGAACCAATCTTGAGGAAGAAGAACATAGCCCGTACACGCTCGCTAACAGCGACAGAAGCGACAAAACAAAAATGGCGGCGCGTCTGATTTTTATTTCGGTTGCGATAGTGCCTTTGCGGTCTCCATGGGCCCGCTGGGCTGCCTGGTTGCCAGATGACTACTATTATTAGGCGAGTAACCGGTATATAGGTCAAGGGATGGCTTCCCATAATTGTTTTGGTAAAATAATCTCGACCTATATTCCGACTTATACGGTATCCCCCCCTTTCGAGTGGCTCCACAGCCACTGCGCACCGCTGGCAGCGACTGTGCAGACGACAAGGCGGCGCATTACGCAAATGAAAGTGCATATTTGGTCTGCACCCTTTTTCGCGCCGTGACACGTCGAAAGTCAATGTGTTCCATCGGCTGCAAAATCAAGCTTGCTAACACGTCAGAGTTTTCGAACTTTCGCCTCTACTCGCTCGATTCAAATCTCCGGCGCCACCGACCCACTAACGCGCCACGCTCTGACGGCACCCTGTATACTTGGTCGCCTGCGACTAGGAGCTGCTTTCACCGACTCTCACCCCTTCACCCCGCCAACAGCCCTGCCTGTGATGTGTGGACCACTGAAAAGAAGCAATGGAACACCTCTTGTGCAACTGTGCCCAGTTCGCCATGCGTTCAGAGGCAGTACCTGTCAGCCACACTCCGGAAGATCGACGACCACCCGTTCACAGCGCAGAGTATTATGTGTCACAAGCGTTTTTTTTTTTTTCGCAGTCTGGAAAGACTACAAAAACCTTACTTCGCCTACTTGAAGGCCACAGGCTTGTATGAATGATTGCAGGGAGATTACGAGAGTGCATTGTTTTTCCTTCGCCCATTTGGCCAGTCTGCATGTTTTGTTTCAAGACGTACTCCCTTGTTCTCGTCCGTGCATTTGTCTTTGTGCTCAGCTCTTTTTCCGTTCCTCGCCCCATTCATGCGCCCTTCCCATCACTTCCCCTTTCCCGTGTGAAGGGCAGCCAGGCGCACTGTTCCCCGGTTAACCTCCCTCCCTTTCCGCTGTCGTCTTTTCCTTCCCGCTTGTGTATTCGTTTGGAATTTATTGCACATATTCACTATGCAATATTTATTAATACGATGGGTGGCCAGCAGATAGATCTCCGCATGGTTAAATGCGCATAAACAAGCACGACGCTGGGCCGACGTTCCACTCCTAATCGGGATAGATTGCTGGGGGTAATATACTCAACCACATTGACCAATATTACGTACAAAACCTTGGATGCATTGAAACACCCACATATATGATATCTGGCAGATTTTTACGGTGTTTCCCCCTCAGTGTGCGATATGCAGTGAATAATGCGGCGACCCTCGACGTTTGCCTTCTGATGTTGGCGGGATAGATGCCTATATGCTGATTGAATCTTGGTATAAGTGTGGACACATGTAATTCAACTGCTATAATATTGCTGTATCGCAAAACTGCAAAACTATATCGCAAATCCAACACATTTTTTTTAAATAGAAGAGGTCGTGCCGGTGGAGAAATCGTTGTCCTAGTTAGGAATAAATTGCACGTGAACTTGTGAGAATTTTGTGAACTTACACTGTTGATGAATTTTTTTAAAAGTGAAGCTGTTTAGCAATAATTAGAGTTTGATGTCCGCAGTTAAAAATACCGCAAAAATTCCGAGCGGACGTGAGCGCGTGCCTCGCAGCGACCGCCGGGCAGTTAAAGAAACAAGCAAATGCCGAGCGTTCAGGTGTGCGTGCCTCGCGGTGACCGCCCAGCGTCCCGACGCACGTTTGTCAAACCAGGCACATCCGCTATGGGAGATTGGCCAAGATTGGCCAAATAACTCCATCGTTTGCCGTAATAGTGGCAGCACTTGCTCGGAACGACAGACACGTCATAGCGAAGGCCCTGCAAGCTAATGTCCAATGGTTATCACTTCCAAAAAAACAATGGAAGCTCGCACTTAATGATGGAGTAATGGTCGTTGCGGCAGCGAAGAAGAAGGAATCCAGGGCTAAAACTGCTGTGATAGTTATGAAGGTTGCGTAGAGCTTCGCTACCTTGAAGTCGTAACGCCTTAGAGTGAGCTTCTTTCATTTTTTTGCACGACTTTGTTATCGACCCCCGTGTGGTCGTATTACATAGTTCCTCGTATTTTTAAGTCAGCTTTCAAACTCTGTAAATCTGTAAAATTCTGTAAATGTGGTGTTAGCAGGTGCTTTAAATCCAAATTTGCTTTCCGATATTAAAATGACTAAAGATTTCCCCGTAGTTATTTCAGCCAACAGCTGCGCAAATGCTATCACAAAATAAAAATTATATTTAATTACATTGCCATCGAGTCTTTTAAATTGTATAACGAACTTTGATGACGATCACTAAGTTCAGTGGTGAGCTACGAAGTTTAGGCACCGCTCTCCAATTCTGTTCCTCGTAAAAACACAAGCAAATAAGATGCCGTCCCTGCGGCATTTAGTACAAAGAATCGTCGTAAATGGCTTGGCTGCCTTTGGGAAGGCAGTCGCTGGTGTCAATGGCTCCCTTGTTATCGTTAAGGCGGGAGCAAATATGGCGTATAACATTTTTTTGCTGCAAATTTATACAAATTGCCAACGCCTGTTTTCCGACCAGCCTTTATTCCCCAGTTAAGAAAGCAAAAGAAAATGTGGATTACGTCGAGCTTACTCAAGAACACTCAGAAAATAAATGAAATTGATAATAGATTTGCCGAAAAGCATAATGCAGAACTATTTTATCTTCATACTTTTAAGTCACAGTTTTAGCTCGGCAATTGTCAAATGGTCTCACGTTGCAGGAGCTCTTCGCAAATATCGTATTTAAGCTCAACGAATTCAATTAACCGAAGTTATTTTACAACCAAATAGCAGAATGCTTCAAGGAAAAAAGCCATTAAAACAGTTTGAAGAGTCCTGGCGACCTTATTCATATGCAGGGTGGCCAGGCAAGCACAACAAACGAAATTGCATAACATTAAGGCTAGTGTAGCTCTCAGTACAAGACAAACTAATAAATGTTTCAGGTACAACCGGTAAATACAAACGGTTTACATATATGTATATACTTCATGTTCACGCACTCTCTAACTCTTTTATGAGAGGCGGTTAAATGGAGTGTCGGATAGGCGGAGCAAAATTGTCGGGCTTAGGTTGCCAAGGAAATAGTATCGCCTTTCAAAATTAACGCCCCATTCTTTCCTCCAGAATCAGACGGCCAGCAAAGCTGTAAGTCACTCGATCGATAGCCCCCTCGGCAGTGATGTTCCGGGCGGGGAATTTTCCTTTTTTCGGGGAATTTCCGGCTGTAATTTTCGCCAAAAGAGAAAAATTGAATTTTTAACTGATTCGCGGAATTTTAGGAGTTGTGGAGACAAAAAAAAAGTCTGGTAACGGGACCTCGCATCATTTATTCCTTTTTTTGATTGATTGATTGAAGCTTTATTCATTATTTTTACAGAGCAACATACACAAAAACAGTGTTGGACCCAATAGCCAGAGGCTAGTTTTAGGGTCCACAAACAAAATACAATGGCATTTCGGTCGCATCAAATCATAGCTTCCTAATTCAGCTGTTCAACAAACATCAAGGGTATATATATATATATTGTCACGTAGCCAAGGACGACGCAGTTGTTTGGAAAAGAAACAAGTTTATTGGAGCGAACTTGTGCTCCCCTAACAACTGAAAAGAATACAGAGGCGGCGAAGCAGTGGTCAACAAAGTGACGTTACGTGCGTCGGAGAGCGTCGCAGAATCGAATGCCCCGGCGTCCGCACTGCAGGCTTTTTATCTTTTGGCGCGCGTGGTTCTCGAAACGTCGATTCGCATCGAGAACATAGTAGATCCAAGAAGATTATTCTGGGCTGTTCACGTTAGATCGGAATGCTCTCCCTATCACAACAGATAACACATGCGGCACAGAAAAAAAGAATGGAACACGCGCTTCCCTTGGCGCAGAGATAACACAGACCGGCGCAGCCGGCGGTAAAAGCAAAACACAAATAAACAAACCCAATGTATGGTTCGCGGCATTACCCCCCCTCTAAGAGTGCATCGACCCGATGCTAACATAAGCGACAGTCCGAACAAATGAAAATAAAAGTTCGTCATCGTCCGTAGAAAGGTTTTAAGCGAACCACGTGGACGACTTCAGGCCGCGTGCGTTGTCGTGATGTGCCGGAGTCACCATCGGGGATCACTTCGTAGGAAAGTTGGCCAACACGTCGTAGAATCTGGTAGGGTCCGAAATACCGTCGCAGGAGCTTCTCACTGAGTCCGCGTCGTCGGATGGGAGTCCAAACCCACACACGATCCCCTGGTTGGTACTCGGCGTCTCGGCGTCGGAGGTTGTAGCGGCCCGCATCCACCAGCTGCTGGTTCGTTATACGAACTCGAGCGAGCTGGCGGGCCTCCTCCGCACGTTGAAGATATCCGTGGACGTCGGCGTTGAGGTCGTCGTCTTCTACGTGCGGAAGCATGGCGTCGAGCATCGTAGTCGGCCTTCTACCGTAGACAAGCTCGAACGGCGTCAGCTGCGTCGTCTCCTGGATAGCCGTGTTGTACGCAAACGTGACATACGGGAGCACTTCGTCCCAAGTCTTATGTTCAACGTCAACGTACATTGACAGCATATCTGCGATTGTCTTGTTCAGACGTTCTGTTAGTCCGTTCGTTTGGGGGTGGTACGCCGTCGTTCTTCGGTGATCCGTGTTGCTGTAGCGTAATACTCCTTGCATCAGCTCCGCAGTAAATGCCGTTCCACGGTCTGTGATTAGGACTTCCGGGGCTCCATGCCGCAGCACAACTTGGCTTACAAAGAACTTCGCCACTTCTTGTGCAGTCCCCCTCGGAAGAGCGGCGGTCTCTGCGTAGCGCGTCATGTAGTCTGTCGCTACGACAATCCACTTGTTCTGTGATCGTGACGTAGGGAACGGGCCTAAAAGGTCCATTCGAATCTGTTGAAATGGTCTCGATGGGACGGCGATCGGTTGCAGAAGTCCGGCGGGTCTTGTCGGCGGCGTTTTTCGTCGCTGGCAGTCACGGCAGCTCCGGACGTAGTGGGTGACGTCAGAGGTAAGGCCGGGCCAGTAGTACCTTGCCTTGATTTTTCCAATAGTGCGGGCTGTGCCCAGATGTCCGGAAGACGGGTCGTCGTGGCACGCTTCCAAAATTTCGTCACGAAGGTCCGCGGGGATGACGAGAAGGTAATTCGGTCTTGTTCCGGAGCTGAAATTCTTCTTCACAAGGACGGAGTTTCTCAGGCTGAATGCTGGTAAGCTGCGTTTGAAGGTCCTAGGAACGGCAACGTTGCATCCCTCGAGGTACTCGATTATGACGCGTAAGTCGGGGTCAGCACGCTGCTGGGCGGCTAGGTCGCTCTCCGTCACAATCCCGAAGAACGCGCTGTCTTCATCAGAGTCTTGTGGTGGTGGGTCGACGGGGGCGCGGGACAGGCAGTCGGCGTCGGAGTGTTTCCTGCCGGATTTATAAACGACTGTAACGTCGAACTCCTGCAGGCGCAAGCTCCACCGCCCAAGACGGCCAGAGGGGTCCTTCAAATTGGCGAGCCAACACAGCGCATGGTGGTCTGTTACAACCTTGAATGGCCTTCCATACACGTATGGGCGAAATTTTGAAATCGCCCATATAATAGCCAGGCACTCTTTCTCAGAGGCAGAATAGTTTTTCTCCTCCTTCATTCGACCCATCCCAAAAAATATGCACCCATCATTCCACACCGAAAGGCGGACGCATCGAGCCATGTCATTAGCTCGAAAATTTCCCCCTTCCAGAGCTAACCTTTATGTGGACGCTGCAGAATATCGCCATAAAGAGGCGTTCGCTATCGCCGTTATTAACTCATCGTCATCTCCTCCTCTTGCTACCCTCACCCTTCGTACCCGACACCCGCATGTAGCAGAAGAGGCGGCAATCGCGCTGGCATTAACACAAAGGCCCACCCCAGAAATTATATTCTCCGATTCGAAAACGGCCGTCCAAAACTACGCCAAAGGTCTCATTTCGGCCCAGGCACACAAAATTCTCTGTCTAAATTCGCCATCCCACACGGTCGAACTCCAATGGTTCCCGGCTCACACGGGCATTGGAGGGATAGAGACGGCCCACACGGCAGCCCGAGCACTTGTCACCCGGGCATACGATGTGGACTCTACCCTCCATGGAGCCAGATCAACCAGGGATAGTCTCCTGACCTTCAGAGAGGTCACGCAGCATTACCGCCTCTCCCGCCGCAAGCTTCCCCCCGCCCACTCATCCCTCACTCTAGAGGAAGAACGCCTCTGGCGTCAACTGCAAACGGAGTCCCTGCCCTGCAGAGCCGTCCTGCATCACATCCACCCCTCCCTGTACCCATCCCCCCTCTGCCCCCGCTGCGGTGAAAGGGCCACGGTCCAGCACCAAATGTGGGCTTGTGCAGAGGACCCATTCCCTTTCATTAATTCCCCTGACCAGTGGATGGAGGCGTTGGGCCGCTCGGACCCCCAGCTCCAGAAGGAGCTCGTGACTCGAGCGGCTGAAGTCGTCGCAACCCTCAGGGTTGCGCCCACCGCGCCCTAATCCACTATGTAAATAAAGTTATTTCTCTCTCTCTCGACAGACCACGGCTGGCATAGGCGATTACCCTTTCGCAGCCGCTTTGCTTTTGGACAAGGACGGCACCCAAGCCTATATCACTGGCGTCGGTGTGCATTTCCGTTTCGGCATTTTCGTCGAAATGAGCGAGCACGGGCGGGCTTTGCAGGCGTTTTTGCAGCTCGCCGAATGCTTTTTCTTGGTCGTTTTCCCAGCTGAAAGGGGTGCTATCTTTCGTCAAGCGCGTGAGTGGCTCTGCAATTCGTGCGAAGTTTGCGACGAAGCGCCGGTAGTATGCGCACAGCCCGAGAAATCTTCGCACGCCCTTCTTGTCTTTCGGCCTTGGGAAGTTCGCAATGGCTGATGTTTTTGCCGGGTCAGGTAGGACTCCCGCGGCGTTGACGACGTGGCCCAAGAACTTGAGTTCCCCGTATGCGAAACGGCACTTTTCAGGCTTCAGCGTCAACCCCGACGTACGAATGGCCTCGAGTACAGACTCCAACCTTGCAAGGTGTTCGTCGAAAGTCCGGGCGAATACCACTACGTCGTCGAGGTATACGAGGCAGGTGTGCCACTTAAGGCCAGCTAGCACAGTGTCCATGACTCTTTGAAACGTCGCTGGTGCTGTGCACAGCCCAAACGGCATCACCTTGAACTCGTATAGGCCGTCTGGGGTTATAAATGCAGTCTTCTCTCGGTCTCTCTCGTCCACTTCAATTTGCCAGTAGCCGGTCTTCAGGTCCATCGATGAGAAGTACTTCGCGTGGCAGAGGTGGTCGAGGGCGTCGTCGATTCGGGGGAGGGGGTACACGTCCTTTTTCGTGATTTTGTTGAGTCGCCGGTAGTCAACACAAAACCTTAATGTGCCGTCTTTTTTCTTTACGAGTACGACGGGCGCAGCCCAGGGGCTTTTCGATGGCTGTATAATGTCGTCGCTGAGCATGTCATCGACTTGAGTCCGGATGGCTTCCCGTTCGTGTGAAGAGACGCGGTACGGTGACTGTCGGGTAGGTCGAGCTCCGTCTTCGATTATTATTCGGTGCTTCGCTAGAGGGGTCTGACGTAGTTTTGCGCTCGACGAAAAACATTCGCTATAGCGACGCAGCAAAGCCAATAATTTTTTCCGTTGTTCTTGCGGTAGCGCCGGATTCACGTCGAATGGCTGCGGGAGCTTGAAGGTTTCTACGGGTGTGCGTTCAAAGTCGGCGACCGCGATCACATCACTTGCTTCTTGCGTTTCTTCGAGGAACGCAACTGCAGCTCCCTTGTTTAAATGCTGGTACTCTTCGGTGAAATTAGTTACCAAAACGTGAGATTGGCGTTGCTTAAAGTGCGCAATGCCTCTTGCGACGGAGACACCGCGGTCGAGAAGCAACTTTCGATCACTCTCTACGATAGCGTCGATGTCAGAAGCAGCATCCTCACAGTAGACGGCGATCATCAAGCTTGCGCGGGGTGGCAGGGTGATGTGATCGTCGGCGATCCTGACAGCAGCACGGTGATCGGGGTTCGGCTGCGGCGTCGTGGAGTGATCGGAGGAAAATGTTATCGACTTGGTCTGCAGGTCAATTATTGCGCCGTTGTCCGTCAAAAAGTCCATTCCGAGAATCACGTCGCGGGAGCAGTTAGGCAGAACGACGAACGCCGCAGGGTACGTTGTGCCGTCTATGGTGACGCGCGATGTGCACGTTCCACTTGGCGTCACGAGGTGGCCTCCTGCTGTGCGTATGTGCGGACCGTCCCATCTGGTCATAACTTTCTTCAGCTTAGACGCAAATGGTCCGCTCATTACGGAGTAGTCGGCTCCCGTGTCTACGAGGGCGACTACATCAAAACCGTCGATGGACACCTTGACGTCGGATGCCGCCTTCCTCGAGTTCCGGGTGCGTCGGGGCGTCGCATCTCGGCTTGTGCGTGTTGACGGTCGGGCACTGTGCGTCGTCGTTGTCCACGTCTTCTCAGCGGACGTCTCGGTCAGGTCGGGTAAGCGTCGCGGCGTATAGCTGTCGTCGTGTTCGGGAGTCTCGTCAGGGTTAGGTCGGGTCGTTGGGATGAAGGCATGTCGTGAATCACTGTCTTCGGCGAGTCCTTGCGTCGTTGGAGGGTTTTCATTTTTCCGCCGTTGTGCAACTTTACCTCCCGAAGTTGCTGCTTTTAGTTTCCCCCGCGTGGGCTGGGGGACCTTCCACGTGAGAAGTCAGCAGTGCTGCGGCGGTTCGGTGACTGATACGGGTAGGGCGACGGTGAACGGTTGAAGCGGGCTGGTCCTCGGTTGGTGTTGGAGAGGTATTCTTCGATCTCAGCAGGGCGCTGGCCGTATCGGGGGCGTGGGGCGTCGACGGAGAACCCTCGCAAACCGAGCCTCTTGTATGGGCAGCGACGGTAAATGTGGTCGGCCTCTCCGCAGTGGTAGCACAGAGGACGGTTATCGGGAGTTCGCCATTCGTCCGTCTTCCTCGGCGTCTGGTTTCGGGCTACCGGGGGTCGGGCGGGTGACAGTGGGCGGCGGTACGGCGGGGCCTCTTGACGGCGTGTTGGAGCAGGGCGGGGTCGACGAACAGCCGCGGAGTATGTCATAGCTTGTAGCTCTTGGGGTACCTCGGATGGCGTAGAGGTTCCCAACGCTTGTTGCACTTCTTCTCTAATGACGTCGGTGAGAGAAGCGACTTGGGCCTGCGGCGGCGTTGGGAGAAGTTTACGCAGCTCCTCTCTCACTATTGCGCGGATAGTCTCGCGTAGGCTGTCGGCCGGGATCCGCGTGCTGCCAAAGTCGTTCGCATTGGCCGCGCCAACAAAGTTGCGGTCATACTGCTTAGCACGCATTTCGAGGGCTTTCTCAATGGTGCTGGCTTCGGTCACGAATTCGGCGACGGTTTTGGGCGGATTTCGGACAAGTCCGGCAAACAGTTCCTCCTTCACTCCGCGCATTAAGAAGCGCAACTTCTTTTCTTCCGTCATTTCGGGATCCGCGCGGCGAAATAGCTGCTTCATCTCCTCAACGAAGATCAAGACGCCTTCATTGGGGTGTTGCGTGCGCGTTTCCAACAAAAGGGCGGCTCTTTCTTTCCGCACGACGGTAGTGAAGGTCTTAGTGAACTCGCTTTTGAACTGAGCCCAGTTTGTCAAGGAGCTCTCGTGGTTCTCGAACCAAGTGCGAGCCGAATCTTCCAAGTAAAAGAAAACGTGCCGGAACGTTTCTGCGTCGTCCCACCTGTTGAACTTCCGGACGCGCTCCAGTTTCTCCAACCATTCTTCTGGGTCTTCTGCGGGGGCTCCTCGGAATGATGGCGGTTCCCGTGGCTGCTGCAGAACGACAGGAGGATTGGCTTGGTTGAGCATGGTGCTGGTTGCGACGTTTTTCTTCTTCGTCTTCTCCGGCAGTAGACCGAACTCGGGTGGTAAATCTTGCACGCGGAGGCTGGCTCTTGTTGGACTGGCTTGGCGGCTTCCAGAGGTTGTAGTGGGCATGAAGGGTGCGTACCCCGCACCTCCACCAGATGTCACGTAGCCAAGGACGAAGCAGTTGTTTGGAAAAGAAACAAGTTTATTGGAGCGAACTTGTGCTCCCCTAACAACTGAAAAGAATACAGAGGCGGCGAAGCAGTGGTCAACAAAGTGACGTTACGTGCGTCGGAGAGCGTCGCAGAATCGAATGCCCCGGCGTCCGCACTGCAGGCTTTTTATCTTTTGGCGCGCGTGGTTCTCGAAACGTCGATTCGCATCGAGAACATAGTAGATCCAAGAAGATTATTCTGGGCTGTTCACGTTAGATCGGAATGCTCTCCCTATCACAACAGATAACACATGCGGCACAGAAAAAAAGAATGGAACACGCGCTTCCCTTGGCGCAGAGATAACACAGACCGGCGCAGCCGGCGGTAAAAGCAAAACACAAATAAACAAACCCAATGTATGGTTCGCGGCAATATATATATACATATACATATACATATATCTATATCGTAGCTTCCTAATTCAGCTGTTCAACAAACATCAAGTGTATACACACATATATATATATATATATACATACACATATTTATACATACACACATATATGCACACATGTATACAGGCGAGAAAGGCTTATACACCGAATACACCGACTATACAAGAAGAACATGGGCTTATGAAGAATATTCATTGCAAATATAAAAAACAAAAGATGTTGGTACATATAAAAATACATTCGCACTATATTTACAGCCAACTGAAACTTCGCACGGGCCTCAAAATAAAATAAATGTGGGTTAAGGAGGCTTGTATTTAATACATAGTGTGTGGGAAGAAGACTGAATGAGCAGTTAAAGGGACACTGAAGTGATTTGTAAACATTGCGGGATTACTAGCGCAAATTGTAGTTCGGAGTTCGTAGGCATTGTTTCGACCACTCTGGCCGCGTTTACGCGAATTTATTTAGTAGAAAAATCAATTCGAAAATGCTGTCCTCCTCTCTTTACGCTCACCCATTTTCTGTGGCGTTTTCGTGTGACGTCAGCAGGAGATGAGCTGGAAAATGGCTGCGCTACTGCACGGTTCGCCGACCAGCCGACCTACCGATCGAGTCAGTCGGCCCAGCGTTTCGTCCGCCGGCCGCCGACGGGTCGTCGCTATTCGCTCGCTCAATTGAAACTAAGCCACAACACCTTTGTGAATGAAAGAATGTGCCTTTCCTTACTTTGTTAGTTTGTACACTGTGTCAAACTCAGAGTCCGGGTCGCTCCACACAAGCGCTGCACAAGTGCACATGCGACGCTTCGCTGACTTTACGCTAGTAGGAAAATCTAAGGCCAATTGAAGGCGGGAGAAGACTCAGCGAAGTCAATATAGGTACTAATAAAATAAAATCACCTGAAGCTTTTACCGTACAGCGCAAAACTAGGGAGCAGGAAGCACTTTTTGCGCTGGGTAAACAAGCACAGCGGTCAGCAGCACGACCGCACATCTGCGAACGCTTTTCCGTCAAAGAAATGCAATTGCTAGACGTGAGATATTGTGGAAGTTTGGGGGACACTTACTGCAGGAGTGATATACAACAAATAGTCACATAAAGTACTTAAAATGCTTAAAATAAATAAAAGTGTAAACTGGTCATACATTATAAACCTTATATATCCAAACCGGCCAGCGCCGGCTCGTAGACTAGCGGTCTGAGGCGCTGGAATTGGTTTTGAAAGTCGCAAGTTCGAATCCCCGAGGGTATATGTATTTTTTTTTGTAGGTTGATTTTTTCGTATGCGGCCGATGTTTTCTGAACTGAGTTCACCATTTTTGGACCGTAACGTTCACTGCTCCACGAGCGAGATCGCAGAACGCGCGCATACTGACAATGACGCGCTAGCGAGTTCTCGGTGGCGTGCTGTTGCCACAAGCACCGACTGCTTGCGGGCAGTGGGCCCAGGCCTGAATCAGCACACCCTTGGCCTGGTGCGAACTAGCTTTTTACGAACAGACATGAGTGAGGCAAGCTCCGATAATGCGGGAAAAGCGCATGGCATTTGAGAGTCTGCGGTGACGCGGAGGGCGTTCATCCACTGCGTAGGCCTCGTCTAGTGATTTCTACGATTCCAAGCCACCCTGGGAGGTTTATCTTAGACATTTGACAGCCGACAACATGGCAGAAGCGTGGTACGGCGATAATTGAGAAATCGAGAATGCCCATCCAACAACGCCATCAGATGTCAAGCATGTTGTTTTACAGAACCGAAACCGAAACCGAAACTTTTGATTGCTAACCTTGGGCATCGTCCAATCACGGTGCCCCCCCCTCCTGACGTCACAGCCTTTAGTTGGTGCGGCCGCCGCAAACCGCGCATAGTAGTTTTTCTTCTTTCGCGCTTTGTAAAATAATTACCGATTTGTCAACCGGATAAACGATGAATAGTGTGTTAATTTGAGCCAGTCTACACAGTGCAAGCAAAAACGGGAGCTTGACAAATTCACTTCAGTGTCCCTTTAAGTAGCATAGGCTCCACACTCGTATTATCACTCATTGTTGCTACGTGTATGTAAGTGTTTTTTCAAGCTGTAACTAAACCTTTTTGATTCTTTTATTTCTAGTGGTATATCGTTCCATATTTTGGCCCCAATGAATTGTAGCAGTCGCTGCCCGTACACATTACTAACTGGTGCCAGGTTAAGGTTGCCTACAGCAGAACTTCTTGTTTGGCGCAATGAAGAATAAAATATCGAGCTGTTTAAAGGATGGCTATAATTTAATATACTGTATACCAATTCAGCTGTATTTTTCAGACGTAATTGATCAAATGTCAAAACTTGAAGAGCGTCAAAGAGGGGTTTGCTAGGTGCGTCTCGTCTTGAGCGTGTGACTGTTCTCAGAGCCCGTTTTTGTAGTCGACGTATAGGATTAAGATAGGTATTGTACGTCCAACCCTGAGAAACCATGCAGTACGACAGGTGACTATTGAATAAAGCGTAATAAAGCGTTTTTAGTATTTTGATATCAAATAACTCACGGGCTTGCAGTAATGCGTAGCAAGCAGATGCTAGCTTTGCACAGACAGCATCGACATGATTCTGCCAATGCAAATGAGCATCCATGGTAACTCCTAAGTATTTAATTGAGTCCACCTGTTCAAGTAAGCAGTTGTTCACTGATATTCTGACCAGCTCTTTTCGAACGTTCTTTTTTCGAGAATGAAATAACATATATTTTGTTTTTTTCGCATTGATAGTAAGTCTGTTAAGCGAAAACCACCGAGCAATGTTTTCTAATTCCATATTAATTCTTGCTTGTATTTCCAGCTTGTTATCACCGGTTACGACAAGCGCCATGTCGTCTGCGTACATTACTAAATCTGCGTGCGATTAGTGCTTTGGGAAGGTCGTTTACAAATACTGAAAATAGCACAGGCCCCAGCACCGAGCCCTGCGGAACGCCCATGCGCACTAGCTGTGGGGTTGAGCTGATACCGTCCATCACAACCACCTGCTGACGATTTTCAAGGTAGCTAGAAAGGAAGTAATACATTTGATCTCTGAATCCATAGCATTGTAATTTCTTCAGCAAGATTTGATGATCGACGGGATCAAACGCCTTCTTTAAGTCTACGAATACGACTGTTGCAAGTTTGTTGCCATTTAAAGCTGTGTTGATGTTTTGAGTGAGCTTGACTATAGCAGATGAAGTGGAATGCTTTGAACGAAACCCGTGCTGTTCTGGGGAAAGGATTTGGTACTTATCAAGAAACGAAGTAATGCGTTTTGCAAGAAGCTTTTCAAAAATTATATTAATCGCACTTAAAACTGAAATTGGCCTGTAACTTGACGGGTCTGAAGTTTCCCCGTCTTTATATATCGGTGTAACCTTGGCCATCTTCAGCGAGGTAGGATAGACACCATCTCGCAAGCAGTGGTTAAACAAATGGCACATGATGGGGCTCAGAAAGGATCCCTTAATATTTTGTTGGTTTCATGTTAAAATATCCGCAGTCGTGTTCCCGCATGCCACAAGCATCCAAAACTGCTTTCAATGCAGTTCATAAAACAGGAGGGAACATTGAGGGAAGAACACACCATGACAACAAGCTAGTAATGCGTGGAGCAGCAGTGGCTGAAGGGCTGAAGCCTGTTTGCATCTATTCCTGTGAAGTCTCCGGCCCGCTCCCTACTTTCGCCGTTGCTCTTGGGGCGTGTGCAATACTGCGATTTACCGTTTGTACGCGTTTTGAAATAAAGAATAATGTGGAGCAGGCACTCGATCTGTTTGCAAGTGTGGTGTGTTTACGAGAGTATAATCGTTTATGACGCGATCTTAGCGTGGTACATTCTGTCTGTACGAGCGCCAGGTGTGTGTCACAGGCCGGCGTCCCGAAGTCGGCATACGCATGCAGCTGGTTGCCGTTTCGCTGCCCTGAAATTTAGTGGCAGTGCCTCCGTAAGCAGTGTTTCCTGCGATGGTCACGTTGCGGCCATACACTGGGATGTAAATCGACTTTGTGCGCTTACATAATCTAGCGCAGCACTCATACCTGACAAAATAAATTTAATTAGCATTCTACGAAAGAAGTGCGATGGATAATGCAAAATTATACTCGGAAGTCAGCACACGACGACAAATTTAATGCTAGGTCGTCTTGTCGCGAGGTGAGCGCTCGCAAAGATTGATCTGTTACATTCATTCTCCACGAGAAGCGCGGAGACGGGCCTATTGAGTATTCCACGTCCGCGACTAAACTCTTCTTCGAAACATCGTCATATGACACAGGCAGACTGCAGAATCTAGCATAAAGCGAAATCACAGGGCCTTATCAGATACCACACTCTTCCAACGAGCCCGTGTGTACGAGATTTCGGCGCACGTTACGGATCTCCAGGTGGTCAAACTTAATCCGGAGCCTTCCACTACGGCGCCCCTCATCGCCTTCGTTGCGTCGGCGCGTTAAACCCTACAATAAAACAATCAACTCTTCCAACGACACCGCGCATGGCTTGTGAGCTGTTTACCCTGTATTCTTCAACAAATGCGTCCGCCGAGGGATCAGCCGTTCGTTGAAGGCGAAAAACAAACGGAAAGTGAACACGCAGCTTGTGTGTGTGATCACTACAAGTTTATTCGTTGATTTCGCTCCGATTTCTAAACTACGATAGTTGAGCGTCCCCCTCCTTCCCCCCTATGTCTTGCGAAATATCAGTGCATTTCGCGTCTAGTTGGTCTGGTAAATACTCCCTTGCTTAAATTTCTACAAACGTTTTTAGTATTTCCGAAGCTGCATTGTTTTTTTTTTTCATTCCCGTATGACTATTCTATTAATTACTGACTTGCAGACCATTCATTTTTCCGTGGTTTCATTAACTTACCTTGGTTCTTGCTATAAGGCGTGAGTGGGCCCATATTTAACAACTCACAGCCTTTGAATGTACTTCATATTTTCGCGTGGCTTATATTACCATAAACGGCACAAGTTATTGTCCGCTATTGGGTTATCACATCCCCGAAACATATTTTACTACGACGTACATATTCTAAGCAAAGCCGCATTTGTTGTCGGAGCTGCAAAACGAACCAACCTCTTACAGTGCAGATATCAGGTCTAAACCACGCGACAATAAATACAATTCACTTGTACTGACGTGTTCGAAGGTGGCAGTAGTGATATATGCGGCTGCCGTCGCCGACGCCCGCAAGAGCGGCCAAGAAGCGCGTAGAACCGCCTCCGCGGACAGCTCTTGTTGGCGTTCGAGCGCTCTACCAAGACGCAGCTGTTTCTTTTTTTTTAAGTGCCCTCAACGTGCGATTACCTTACAGACGTCACCATAGCAAGTTGTTTAGTGCGCGGGAAGGTAAAGAGAAGCGAAAGGGAACCAAAGCATTGCATGACCACCTATCAGCCACGCAGCGCTAATCCCGCAAACGCCGCGGAGAAGCGGCGGCTGGCGGCGCAGTGATCGCGTAATTCGAGGCGTATATAGAGAAAGCATTTCGGGTGCGCCTTAGTCTGGGTGCTGGCGCCAGCACTGCCGGCGCTAATCTAAAATTTCCTCGATTTCCCAACATGACTTGTTCTTTTTCATGCGGCCAGCTTCAACTGGGGAGTTTAGCATGCAAAATGAGCACGCCGTTTTGTACAAAACATGAAATGCATAGTCAAATATGCTGCGCGGATGATGTAGTAAAATTTCATTCACGCGGAAACTTTGATGTTCTGAACGACGTCTGCGCTCGCAAGGCTACGTAAAGTATACGCTCAGGTGGCGCTGGCAAATGCTCAAAACCGAACAGAAAACCACGTAAAGACCTAACAGCTGCCGAAAGAATGCGCAGGGAATTTTGCAGGGAATTCTTGATAAACATGCGGGGAAAAGGGCTAAAAATACGGAATTTCTGCACCTAAAAATGGGAATATTTCTCCTCAGTACGGAACATCACTGCCCCTCCTCCCGTTCCTTCTTCGAGCTACACCTGATCCAGCCGTCATACGGATATAGGCGGTGTATGCACGTGTTGTAGCGTGGCCTTGAAGCGTAAGTTTAGACCACGAATGGCTTTATAGACGGCTACCTGCCCATGCTCGCTGATTCCACGTACCGAATTTGTAACTGCATGTTTGGCTTTTTTTTGGTTCTTTCTGATGCCACTGCACCGGCTAGCGCTGCATTTATACCTCATTTCTCCGCTGCATACGCATTTGCTCAGTCTGCCATCGTTGTTATTTCGTCCTTGTCTCGGCCCGTTGTGCTCACTATTCGCCGATTCCCACGGGGGGAAGTGCACACCTTCTGTGGGCTCGGTGGTGTGCTCAAATAAAAGGTTGTTAACGCGAAATTTTTACTTTGCTAGGCTGGAGAAAGCACGCACTCTGCCGGCGTCCACCGAACGCACACCCACCCAAATATCGTCAGAAAAAAAGTGTCCACATCTGCTAAATTTTTTCTAACGCGTTTTATGGCTCTCCACCAGTCTGATAACGCGCGTACATCCGAAAGATTGAACATCCCAAAAAATGTTCAGAGTGTTTTGTTCTATGACCTGGATCAGAAAAAAATGAACATGAAGAGGTATTTTTCGCGCGCCGTTTCATAGCGTTCATAAAAAGAAAAAGAAAAAAAGAAAACATCCGGCGCGGTCAGTTCCCATTGTCTTACTGAGCATCGCACGAGTATGAACAGAAAACGAGCCTGCTTTACAAATTTCCCGCGCAGTCTTGTTTGGCCTTCAGCTTCGGTGAAGGCAGTGTAGCAGCATCAAGAATGGCGATTCTTCCAAAAGTAGCTCAGTGAGTCTGATGCCGAAATGGTCAGTTATAGTCGACTTAGGCAGGAGGCTGACCGACAAACCCAGAGAATATGCTGGAAGCTCCTGGAGCTGTTTTATATCGTACTTTCAGCGAATATATCGAACGCGATGGCTTTTGCTGTCTGCAGCCTAGCAGGATCGGCAGCCGCACAGTAAAGGCTATTTACCACCGCTTCGGTACGGCGGCAGTAGTACAAAAAAATTGGCCGCGTATCTGCTCCTTTCGTTGCAGATGTCGTAAAAGGACGATAGTCTTTATCGGCTTTTGCCAAGTAAATGCCTCCCTTCGCTTTCCCGCTCACCTCTCATGTTGTTCCTCTTGCGTCGCGCTCCTCCCAAGGTAAAGACGCCAAAGGTTTGCTTAAATCATTTTAAATTTCCCGCGTTCCACTGCTCTAAACCGGGTGTCTCGATGCCAACGCTGCCGTACGGCGAAGACGCGCGTGAATCGAGGCGCCCTATTTCAACGTTTATAGAACCGCGTGTCCCTACTCCACGTGCGTGGCAAGCAGAACGTGGAACCTATCTAGTGGAACCTTTCGTAACTGTTGCAGGTTGATTTCTTAAAATGGCGCCATAAGCTATAGTGGCGCGGGCGACAGCAGGCGACGGCGGAGTGAATTTTTTTTCCTGCAGTTGATGAAGTATTTCATTTTGCAAAAGTCAAGCATGTATGATTTTTTATAAAGGAACACTGCAAATATCACTTCTGTATTAATTTGTTGTCGTATATTTGCTTAATGTCTTGTTCATCTTCAACAATGTTGACAAGTATCAACATTACACCGGACTTAGACGGGTAGGTTTAGCCGTGACTATATAAGACTATTGCGCAGGCATTGCTTTACTTTGGCCGGGTGGCTGAATCGAGTTACAGACAGACAGACAGACAGACAGACAGACCAAAATTTCTGGGTTTGAGTAGCCCAAGAAAGACTATGGTCTTTAAAAGTTATCCCGAAGATAACTGCGGGTTTCACAACAGGCATTGCCTGGGGATGGCTGCCGTACCCAACTTTGCCATTTTTGGGGCTTGTAAGTAACCCTGACGGTGTGCCATGCGTAAAAGCGTGGCGCTCCAGTTATGGTGAAAACGCGCCAGCCGTTCAAAAGTTTGCCGTCGATTAGTGCTCCCTTCACTAGAAAAGCATTATGTTTTCCCGCAAGAATGACGGCGTTTCCACGCACAGAATGGTCCTGTCAGGGTGTCTATACAAATTCGAGCCTTCCCTGTGTACGCTAGGACGTTCAAGGACGACTTTCATATAAAAAAAAGCTCCTCGACGCGAGGCGAAAGTGTGCCGTATGTCCGCATATTTAAATAAACGAAAATGCTCGAAAATAAAGAATGCTAGTCGGGCAGGCAGATATGCTAGCAGTGTGGTTTGCTTGGGTGCGTTGGCGCTTTCATAGTTAAGAAACGGGTCTAAAGTTAACCGCGAATTCTCGTTGCTGGCCGGTATTATTGGTAGTGATCGGGAAAATCGGCATTTATCGGTATGACCGCTACTCTTTATGGGAGAAGTCGCAGGTCCCACTGCGAGCGAAGCGCAGCTGACGCGTTCGGGGATTAAACTTGGCCCCACCTGACGCAGCTCGCCGTCCCTGCTCGGCAGTTTTTAAAGCAAAGCTTTCTACCTCTGCCAGCCAACGATTCATTCGTGGCGTGTGGGACAAGAAACTCCGCACGCAGATGGGGAGGGTGGTTTTCCCTCACGGAGCAGAGTGTAGATGGCGCGGCGATAGGACGCTATTACCCGGCGTTCCCCGCGCGCAACTGCTTGCTCGCACCGGCGGGCGCGTTGGAGGAACGACATTGTCGTCTGCTTTAGCGACGGCTGTTTTTGGCCTGTTCTGGCATGCTTCGCGTCCATTGCGCGCTTCCTTTGCACGGCTTGATTAACTTCTTCGACAGCACCTCCTGGGTAACCCGGACCCGGCGGAATGAAGTGGTCGTACGGCAAAGATACGTTAAGGATTGGTTTTCAGGGTGGGAAAACGAAATGTAAAGACCACATACAGACATCAGGCCGCTAGAGAAACGCTACCTTTCGCGCAATGCTTGCCACGGATGGGACTCCGTTTTCTAATTTGGTGAATAGCAATTCGGTTGTGTTTTAACAGGTATTACAAGAGACGAAAGGAGCAAGGGATCTGATAAATAGCGATTATAAAAGTTCCCTCAACATTCTCGCAATTCTCAAACTTACTAAAGTAACTAGTTTAAATAGGTATAAATGGGAATCACTAAGCTCACATTCCGAATTGTTTCGGTGTCCGCGCTTGGGTCGCGCGGTAGTGTAGCCCCAAGCCAGCACATCAGGATGGCTAGGTTCCGCTGTCTCACCCTTCTAAAGACACTCCTCTCCGTTGTCTACCGACGCTCTTGCGTTTGGGACGCCCCCACCCCCTTCCCCCGAATTCCAGGTAACGGCTGGCAGAATCTCTGGTTTCGTTCTTTGTAGAGCCACGTGTGTGAATTCAAGTTGCGTCGCATTGGCAGTTGTTGTGGGTGTCGTTTAAAGCTTTGCTTTTCAATCACTTCCACAGCGTGGATTCGAGCTATTTTTTTTTGGCACGCTGGCACCCATTGTCGCCGACTACGATGGGCAGGTGGCTATCTATAAAGCCGGTCGTGGTGTTGATGGGCGTCACATTATGTCAGATGCATCTAAATTGGTATGTATTCCACCTTCGGATAAGAAACCATTAGTGGCCCTGCCTGGGTCGCATGGAGGAGACTTTACTATATTCTCCAGTGAGAAGCTGATAAATGTCGCACAGGCGTAAACAGAAGCACATACAAGACGCAGCCTGTCATACTTTGTGACGTTAGAACGCTGTCTGTTCCCTTTTTTGGGGTCAAAATAAAATGTAAACTACCTAACTACCTTACACTTCCAAAGGTTTCTCGAACGGCGAAGGATTTTTTTTTTAGCGAGAGAGAGAGAGCGAGAGAGAGAGAGAGAGAGAGAGAGAGAGAGAGAGAGAGAGAGAGAGAGAGAGAGAGAGAGAGAGAGAGAGAGAGAGAAAACTATTTTACTAAGGGGTCAGGAAACTCCGGGAGGGGAAAAAGAAAAAAAAAAGAATTGCGGGGGAGGGTCGACAATTGACAGAGTCGTCACAGTTCAATCCACGGCCCCTCGATCAAGCGCACGCGTCCGCTTGATCGAGGGGCCGTGGATTGATGTTATCCGGCCTGTGAAAGGCTGGTGAGGCAGCAAGTCAATTCCAGTGTTCGCGAACAAGGGCGTAGCCACGGGAGGGGGGTTGGTGTCAGAACACCCCCCGAAATTTTACAAGTGCCGCATCCACCTTTCCTTCTGGCCCTTTTTCTACCCATGCTATTTACTCGCTTCATATATGAATTTGAATGTAAAAACAAGAATAAGATAAGAAACCGAAAATAAGATATTGATTGATTGTAGGGTTTAACGCGCCGACGCAACGCAGGCGATGAGGCCCGCCGTAGTGGAGGGCTCCGGATTGATTTTGACCACCTGGGGATCTTTACCGTGCGCCGAAATCTTTTACACACGGGCGTTTTTGCTTTTCGCCCCCATCAGAAGAGCGGCCACCGCGGCTGGGAATCAAACCCGCGACCTCGTGCTCAGTAGCGCAACGCCTTTGCCAGAAATTGTCTGGGCGGAGACTGTCTTTTAATTTTTTTTACTGGCGGGATAACACCCCCCGAAAAATATTTCTGTCTACGGCACTGGTCGTGACCATTTAGTGGTTCATGTGTGGCATAGGGAAACCGTAATAAGAAATGGGTCGACTCCCCCCCTTTCCGCCTCCTCTCCTAAAGTGGTTGTCCAGCAAAGCTGTTTTAAACCAGCACAAATGGTGATGGAGGAGGGCATGGCGTGTTTCTGGCTCTCTCGGCGGGCTGGTCACTTGCGCTCTGCTAGTGTCGCTAGATAAGGGTACAGAGCATGGGCACTCATTTCTCTATTGTTCCGTGCCGCCCCAATGATCATTACTCAGTTCGCATTTCGTGACATTTGTTTGCACTGCGATGGTTCATGGGGGCCGCCATTTTATTGTTTATGCGTTTTAGGCGGTCAACTCTCGTAGGCTAAGCTTGTCCCCCGGTTCTGCGGCTGCGCGTGACCGCCGTCGTTCCGAACGCGTATCAAAGATAACGCGTATAACAGCATTTCAGCAGCAGAAGTGTGTCCAAAGATTAGCTGTTGCTGCATCTTCGGTGGTGTTGTTAACATAGTTTCTTAGTAAGGATACTACAGAGGATCCTGCACCTGGGAATCCATGTCGTCTTGGAGGTTTATGGGAAGACCGCAGCCTCTGACTTGGGTTTGGTATGACGATTGGATTCTTCGGCGGTTTTTTGGATTTGCTATCTTCACTATGCATTGACACAGCTACGAGCTACGAGGAAGCCGAAATCCTCGCGGTTCTGTTGTAGCCACGAGTCGTGGCAACTGCGTGTTCGCTGAAAGAGCAAGCAGTGCGTGATCGCACCTAAAGTTGGTCATGCCGGAGTCGAAGGAAGGTATGACTGAGCGGGTAATATGCCGCCGCGAAAATTGTAGCTGACGAAAAGAAAACGTAATTCGACGAAGACCACATACGACAGATACGTGTGCCTGCGGCCGCCCATATCTTGTCTTCGCCCACGACTGCTTAACGGAAAAAGGTTTCCATTTTTCTTCAAGTATGAACCAACTTCCTCGTCAACAATTTCCGTTAAACTGTAACTGACGATCGGTGCACTATTTCGCCACGAGGGCGATGTTATCATTGGTACGCTCAAAAGCATTTCCAAGCTCTTGAAACAACTTGTTATTTGAAACAATGGTAAAATTAATAAATATCAGTCTCTAAAATTCCCACAAAATATTAACATTGTTGTTAACTATCAGCATGGTCTATAAGATGGTTGGCACAGCCGCTCCGGCAAAATCACGCTTTACTTCCTTTTTTCATAGCTTTAAAACAGCCTGTTTTATTTTCCACTTATATAATACCATAGCATTTCTTGCGGTCTTGTGGCACTGTGTTCGAATATACGGCCACTAAAACGTTTCTATTCCAGCCAATGGTGAAACTAAGCCGAGCGCACGGTACAGTGGCAGCCCATGCCAACGCAGGCGGCCTTGATGCACGCCACATAGACGCTAGCGCCAGATTCCTCTCTAGTGTATATAGTAAGAAGCTCTATGCTTGTTGACAAGTCTCAGCATTCATACGCCCTTCCTCCATACAGTACGGCCACTGTGCGACTCCGGTTACGCCGACTAACCAGAAAAACAATGCCAACACGTCACCTTCTACTGAACGTGGTAGAGGCCAGAAATCGTAGGAAAATCCAGACCAATACCTACCCACATAAGCCTAGATTAGCACTTATGTTTCCAGATTAGTACAGCGAAGAATTCCATGAATGTCATCAGAAGGAAGACCTTTTACACACTGTGTGGTACCGCCCGACCATATGGCAACAGAATAACTACAACACATCAATAGAGCCCTGGGAAGCGGTACTGTCCAGCTCGAAACTCTCCAGTCAGCGAGAACTGCTGCGGAAAGAGCCAAGCTAGGGGCTTTCGCCACTGGAGTCCTGTAGATAAGATTCCGCCCTTGCCCTCCACCTTCGTTGCGAATAAAGTTTACTACTGCTAACGACCCGGCCAAAGCTAACGACGAGGCCGCATATGGGACAATCTCACAACTCTGATAAATGCCAAAATGGCCTCCGTTGCTGATTTGCATGCGTGAGTGGTGGTACTCTAATGCCTTATCTACTGACACTACGCTCGGCTTCTCTGGCGGCAAATGGTGGGTCCTGCCTAGCCTCCTAGCCTGATGCATGCGCTCGGCGTCTTGGGCAAGCACTGCTCTATTTAGTGACCCTAGTCTTCCCACGACCGGCTTTATAGATAGCGACCCGCCCACGCGCGCCGATTCCGCGTGCCGAATTTGTTATTGCTTGTTTGGCCCATGGCCTCCGCGATTGGCTGCCGGCGGCGCACCTCCGGCAGCCGGTCGTGGACATAGATCGGAAAACTCACTCATGAGTGCACTCACACCCCCCCCCCTCCCCCCACTCACCACTCACGAGTGAGTGGTGAGTGAGCCTCACCGTAGTTTTGGCCTGGTGAGTGCGAGTGCGAGTGAGTGCGAGCGCCACTCGCGGTGAGCCCCGTACACCACTCGCGAGTGAGAGTTCCACTCGCGGCAAGCCCCGCTCACCACTCGCGGTGAGTCCCACTCACCACTCGCGAGTGCGAGTTCCACTCGCGGCGAGCTCCTCTCACCACTCATGAGTGGCGAATCAACGCGCGCTTCTTGCGCGATGTGCGGGGCTTACCGCGGTGAGCATCACTCGCTGTTGGCATTCGTCGCAGGAGCCGCTTGCTGTGGCAATTGCTGCTGGCGATATCCACTCGTACGCACAGCCACTAGTTAATGGAACGACTGCCTTTAGCTTCGGGAATATGTGGCTACTCCCTTTTATAATTAAGGCACCATGGAACCAACTTTCCAGTGACCTGTTGATTGAGGAATACGATTTGGATGGATGCCTGACGCCGTCATGCGCTGATACTCTCACTGTCATGACTCATTGAGGGGCTGTTGCGCGCACTCTCGCCGAATGATGTTTCTGGCTCACAGCGTTTTGTGTTGGAATTGTCGGTAACGTCGCAATAAAGCGATTGCACTTCCCTACCGCTGAGGGCTGCGAGAGAGAGAGAGAGAGAGAGAGAGAGAGAGAGAGAGAGAGAGAGAGAAAGAGAGAGAGAGAAAACGTTTATTTGAGCTTTCTAAAGTGGGAGTGGTTCCCTAGTCCGGGAATCCATCAAGTGAGCAGAGAGCCTTCGCTCTGGATGCCAGGAGCTGCTGGACGTCCAGACGGTCGCTGGTCACCAGGTTCTCCCACAGCTCAGGGGTGGGAAGAGGGGATCGGAGAGGTGGAAGTTTGGGATTGCACACACACTGTATTATAATATGAGCTAGAGTTCCGGGTTGTGAACAAAACTGGCATACAGCAGAGTATTGAGTTGGAGACATACGATGCAGGCGAACTGGGTGAGGAAAGGTATTTGTTTGTAGTCTGCGGAGCAGCGATTCTTCTTCCTTGGATAGTGCAGGGTGAGGGGGAGGGAAGTGTTGTCTGTCGGACCGGTAATATTGCGTGATGTCTTGATACGTTACGAGCGGGATTGACGATGTGGTCTCCTCGGAAGCGTGGAGAGAAAGGGCGCAGGCTTGCTGATGAGCAAAGTTGTTGCCCGTCAGGGAGGAATGGCCAGGAGTCCAGATGATATTAACTTTCCGGCGGGGTTGGTGTGGTAAAAGCATCTTTAAAGTAGAAGGGGCCACCCTCCCGGCTAAGAAGCTTCGGCAGGCAGCTTGGGAATCCGTGAAAATGTTTGGGTACTTCGGGTGTATGAGGGCTAAGGCTATAGCTAGCTCCTCGGCAACCCAGGTTGATGATGTCTTGATTGATGCACAGGTAATGAGGGCGCCCTTTGTGGTGACTGCGGCTACTTTGTGTTGACCATTAGGGTAGGTACTAGCATCCGTATAGGCGACATCTGTTCTTTTGCCATAAATATTCTCATGTGCTTGGCTTCGGGCTTGTCGGCGGCCGGGATGGAGGTCGGGGTGCATATTTTTGGGTAAGGGGCGAACCTGGATGTAACTTCTCCAATGGTCAGGGAGGGGCTGACAGACAGTAGATTGCGGGCATGTGATATGAAGGCTGTTTAGGAGGGCTAGCCCTGCGGGTGTTTGTGTTAAACGGAGCCGTTGGCTTGAAAGGTGGCCTTCAATAAGCTCGGATACCGTATTGTGGAGGCCAAGTTGTAGGAGACGGGCAGTCGAAGTGTTCATAGGTAGATTTAATACTTGCTTAAAAGCTTTGCGGATTAATCGATCAATGCTTTCTGTGTCACTTTTGGTGAGGGTAAGGTAAGGTGTTACATAGGTTACTCGCGAAATCAGGAGAGCTTGAACCAGTCGAATGAGATCTTTCTCCTTCATGCCCCGGCAGCGGTTCGAAACGCGTCGAAGCATGTTGGAGACTTGCTGAAACGCCTTGGAGAGCTTCAATAAAGTTTGATCATTACGCGTGTTGGCCTGGATGATAAGGCCTAAAATTCGAAGTGAGGAGCTGGGTCGTATGGTATGGCTGTCGAGGTGGATACAAATCGGTTCAATGTGTGAAGCAGGGGGTTGTTTGCGTACGACGATAAGTTCCGATTTTTGTGGCGAGCATTGAAGCCCGACTGATGAGGCATATTTCTTAACGACATCCGTAGCCTGTTGAAGTGAGTCTTGGATTTTTCCAATGGAGTCAGTGCCTGTCCATATTGTGATGTCATCAGCGTAAAGCGCGTGATGAACGTGAGGGATGGCGTCGAGTTGATGGGGTAAGTCCAGGAGGGCCAGATTGAAAAGTAGTGGAGAGAGGACGGAACCTTGAGGCGTGCCCCGATCACCCAGTGCAATAGGCTGAGATTGAACATCTCCTACCGGGATAATAGCTTGGCGTTGAGTTAAGAAGGCAGCAATGTATGAGTACGTGCGGTGGTCGCAGCCTGTTCGATTTAGACGGGATAGTATGGATGAATGCGACACATTGTCGAATGCGCCTTTCAAATCTAAGGCAAGAATGGCTCGCGGGGAGTGACGGGTAGCCGGGGCAAGGACCTCTTCTTTAATTCGAAGGAGAATATCCTGGGTACTCAGATGCTTCCTGAACCCATACATGGTGTTGGGAATGAGACCCTTGTTTTCAAGGAAGGTTTGAAGGCGCTTCAATAATAATCGTTCAACCAATTTACCCACACAGGAGGTTAGAGAAATGGGCCGAAGGTTATCTAGGTGAGGGGACTTATTAGGCTTGGGTACGAACCGGATCTCAGCTGTCTTCCACTGGGGAGGGAGTTGGCCTGAGCCCCAGCATAAATTGATGTGGTGGAGCAGATGATCGAGAGAGTCGCCATCCAGATTGGCAAGAAGCCGGTAAGTGGCTTGGTCTGGACCGGGAGCGCTATTTTTGTTGCACTCGGAAAGAGCTGCTTCTAGTTCGTACAGTTGGAAGTCCTTATCCAGGTCATTGTTCGTCGACCCCGTATAGGGGGGTGGGGTGAAGTGGCGGGAGGTGTTCAGGTATTTAGCCGTGAGCGCTTGTATGAGGTCGTGGGCCGATCCGTTGAATGAGTGTAAGGTGCGGGTAATAGAGCGCTGAGTTTCATTCTTGCTGGAAAGCGGGTCCATAAGATACCTTAGCAAATGCCATGTTCGGCGAGTGGTGAGGGTACCTTGGAGGCTGTCGCATAACTGAAGCCAATTCTCTTTGGAGAGGTGTTTGGCGTATTCAGTGGCTTCTTTGTTAAGTGCTGCAATTCTGAGGCGGAGTTTGCGGTTATGTCTTTGCCGTTTCCATCGTTTTGTTAAGCTTCGACGGGCCTCCCAGAGATGTAAAAGTTTAGCATCCACGCTAGGTGTCTGGAAAGAAGTGGCTATGGTTTTTGTGTTCAGTCGGACTCTTTGAATTATGTCATCAATCCAGTCGGCGAAAGGTTGGTCCGGGTCTATGGGGCGCGACGAATTGGCCTTGCGAAAAGCATCCCAGTTGGTGAGGCGGATGACCCCTGTCTTGACGTTGTAATTATGATTGCGAATGGTGAGTTGGATAATGTCATGGTCAGATCCAAGGTTCTCGTGAGTTGATGTCCATAGTACATCCAAGGTGCCCTTGAGGAAAGAGAGGTCTGGAGAAGTGTCCCTCGCTGTGCTGGTTCCCGTTCTTGTTGGTAAGCCGGGCTGATTGAGCAGCAGGAGTTGAAAATCATCGACTGCTTGCGCCAGGAGGACGCCCCTTTTTGTTTTGTACGTGTAGCCCCATTGAGGATGTGCAGCATTGAAATCGCCGAGAATAAGTAGGGGCCCAGTTTTAGCGATGCGATGGCATTGCGTATTGTGGATGAAATATCGGGGGCATTTTGGGTAGGGCGGCAATAAATGTTCAGAACGTAGAGGTTTGATTTACGTTTGATCGATGGAGATAGGAGCTCGGTGAACACATGATTACATCCCCGTTGTGGGGTGACGTGTGCAACTGCAGATATGGTGTTACGAATTAGTGTGAGGGTGGAGCAATTCTTTGGCGGGCCGTAGGGGATATACCCAGGGAGCTCGATGTGAGAATTCGCCTCCTGGAGGACAATGACTGCTGGTTTAGAATCAAGGGTGGTGATGTATTGAGTAAGGGCCGCAGCTTTTTGTTTGAAGCCTCTGCAATTCCATTGTAGGAGTGTCGTTGAAGGTGGGTTAGGCTGTCTCCGCGCCATCAGGTAAGGAAGCTGGGATGGCATTGTCGGCGTTTAGGGCGTATGGGACGGCGCGGGTGTGGGTCCTTAAAGAACCTTTTGTAGTCCTCTCCTGCCGGATGGGGCCGAGATCATAGTTGTGCTCGAGTGAACTGGATGGAGTGCTGATTGAGGCGACGTCTTTCCTGAAGGTGTTATATTCCGTGCGAAGTGATGCAATTTCTTGAGGCATTAGGAAGCACCGTGGTCTAGAGCCGTAGTACTTGGTGTACTTGGCCGGCTTGCTGCAGCTGTCAAATGGCCGGCTGTTCTGAAGCGCATATTGTGAGTGCCAGTAATCGTTTGAAAAGGTGTCGCAGATTTTCACAGATTCGCGTATCAGGATGGCGAAACGGTTCGGATGGGCGAGTTGCGTGTTTTGGAACCAGTAGCTCTTTTTCGAGGCCTTGGTGTATTAAACGTATCAGTATTTGTCATTACTTGTTACGGCGGCGCTCTGTTATGATGCTCGCTTGCCCGCGGACTTGCCGTCACACATCCTTCTATGGCAGTTATGGTGCGTGCCTTGAGGCATGTGATTTGCTTCGGGTGTTTGACACACCTAAAAACTTCACCGCTGCTGTTTTATAGCAAACTTCACCAAAATGTTTACGTTTCGTTATGTTGCGTGAATGTTGCATTGACTCATACACGCCGATGCGCGTACCTTTCGCAAGCAAACGAAGTAAGTCCGCCTTAGCATCACCTCACATAGTATTTGTCATGATGACTCGCCGACTGCACCCCTTCGTTTAGTTCCCTGTCTCCCTCTGAAGTTTGTGTATCCGTTTGTACAGATTCACAAGAATCGTACGTTATGTCTGACTCCTCATTCACCTTACGGAGCTCGAATCGTTACTGTTGCGCGCATCTTGTGAAATATATATTTCGTATCTTCATATCGCGAAACGTAAGATACTCGCTGTTCGCGCTGTTCAGTTGTCATCGATGGTCATTTACCATTACGGTTGTGAATTCGCCTGGCAAAGTTGAAATTGGGACCTGGGCTCACGCATATAGCTTTTTTTCATTCTGGCCGTTCACGGTCTCCAACCAGCTAGTTATGAAGGCGAAATTGCTTCTGCTGCTTTATTTTCGTATTTAGCGTTGTGGTCAGCCCTAACACTGTAGTCCCCGTCATGCTTGCTGCGCTTATTCCTGAAAAGGACTTCGCAGTCTAGTGTTCCTCATATTTTGTGCCCCGTATGTAGATCGTCATCCATGTGCCGATGGCGTAGGGGCAAAGGAAAGTTTGACATCCACCTAAATGCAGCCATACGGCTACAAAGGAAAGCTATACAGCTTTCTCGGAAACTTCCCAATTGAGGAAAAATTCGTCCTGGTCCAGGATTCGCACCCGGGACCACTTCTTAACCGGAGCAGTCGCTCTACCAACTGAGCTAACCAGGAGGCTAGTCGTTAGTAGCGCGAAAGCGAATTGATTAACAACTCGAAGTGAAGGACAGGTGTTAATCGACCAGATTTAGGGGAAATCCCCAAGGTGGAGTAAGTTTCTGTAAAGGAAAGTTTGACATCCACCTAAATGCAGCCATACGGCTACAAAGGAAAGCAATACAGCTTTCTGTTCCAGGATTCGAACCCGCTTTCGCTTTCGCGCTACTAACGACTAGCCTCCTGGTTAGCTCAGTTGGTAAAGCGACTGCTCCGGTTAACCAGTGGTCCCGGGTTCGAATTCTGGACCAGGACGAATTTTTCTTCAACTGCGTAGTTTCCGAGAAAGCTGCACAGCTTTCCTTTGTATACCCGTATGGCTGCATTTAGGTGGATGTCAAACTTTCCTTTACAGAAACTTACTCCACCTTGGGGATTTCCCCTAAATCTAGTCGATTGGCGTAGGGGTACTGTGACCCCTGAGTGGTGTGATGAATAGTAAGCGTTCTCGGCAGTCGGATAGCGTAATTTGTGAGTGGGTGAGTGAGTTGAGTGCGTGCGTGCGTGCGTGCTTGTGCATGCTCACGTGAGTGCGTCTGCATGCGTGCGCGCGTGCGTGCAGTTCGTATGTGTGTGCGTGCGCACGCGTGTTCAAGTGCGTTGCTGTGTGTGTGCGTGCATGTGCGTTTGTGTGCATGTGCGCGTGTATGTGTTCGTGTGTGTTGCGAGCGTGTTCGTGCTTCTGTGCGAGCGTGCGTGTTCGTACGTGTGCATGTGTGTGTCCGATGACTTATTCTCTCCCTTATTTCGTATAAACTTTCGACGTGAACTTGTCTCAGTGCCCGGTGTGGGCGCATGACGGTGTAGTTTAGGATCAAGCTGCGGTTTTGCTTTACGGCAGGCTGGGGGGAGGGGGGGGGGTTACGGGGAGGGAGGCGGGCGCCAGGCAACTCGTCTCCATGAGGACGCCCGCGCTAAAGTCAGGCGGCGGCGATTTGGCGCGACAACGCGGCGCAGCCTCTCTCCCTCGCCTTACCTCTGCCAAGCGCTCAAGGCCAAGCGCTCCAATAGCCTTCTTCCACCTTGCTTGCCGTTTTCAATCTTTTCGTGGCGGTGTTTTGCAAGACACTCTCGCTATGCGCCTTTTTCACCTTGGATTACTCTTGAAATAAACCGTTTGGAGGGTTATCCAGACCAAATTAACTGCGGAATTTTAGTAGCGCGGACAGCGCGCTTTGAGATAGGAATATTTGCGCGCGCTAGCCAGTATTTTTACAGATGGCAAAAACTTTTCTAAGCTTTTCTTCCGAACTGGACTACTTCTTTTATGTTTGTCACCACTGTCAAAATTTTCAGTGTTTCTTTTCTTGTGTAGAATCTGAGCGAAATAGCATAGACAATAATAAAAAGTTATGAATGGCTTCAGGCAAATTTGCGAGAATTTGTTCATTTCGTAAGAGTCCAGCGAGGATTACCGCTTTGAAAGCGACATATCAAGACATGTGCTTATAATAACCGAATACATACTTAGGAAAAAGGGAGACCCCATTCGTGAGAAAGCCTAATTTTAGCTCAAATCAGTAAGTATTTCATGCCCGAATTTATTTGTACATGCGTGTGAGTGGACGAAACGAGTGGTGATTGCGAGTGAGTGTGAGTGGCTATTGCAAGTGGTGAGTGCGAGTGCGAGGGAGTGTAAGCGGCGAATGCGAGTGGTGAGCGTGAGCGCGAGCGAGTGTGAGTGGTGGGGATGAGTGGCGAGCGTGAGCGGGAGTGAGTGCGGGTGGTGGGGCAGAGGGGTGAGCGTGAGTGCGAGTGAGTGTGAGTGGTGCGGACGAGTGGAGAGCGTGAGCGGGAGTGAGTGCGAGTTGTGAGAGCGGAGTGGTGAGCGTGAACGTGAGTGAGTCCGAGTGGTGGGGGCGAGTGGCCAGCATGAGCGCGAGTGAGTGGGAGTAGCAAATGCGGAATGGCGAGCGTGCACGTGCGAGTGAGTGCGCGTGGCGAGGGTGGAGTGGCGAGGGAGTGCGTTAGGATAAATATATTGTTTTTGAGTGAGTGTGACTGAGTGGCATCCAGTTTCGCCGAGCTATGGTAGCGGAGGCCGTGTTTGGCCAATTTTCAGTTCTTTCCGACGCCACTGCACTGGCTGGCGCTGCCTTTATTCCACATTTCTCCGGGGCATACGCGTTTGCTCGGCCTGCCATCGTTATTTCCTCTTTCCGCCGGTCCGTTGTGCGCAGCCTTTGGCGATGCACACTGGGGGAAGTGCACACCTTTTGTGGAATCGGCAGTGTGCTCAAAGAGGAGTTTTTTAACGCTGAATTGTTAGTTGGCTAGGCTGGTGAAAGCACGCACCCTGCCGGCGTCCAGGGAACGCGCACCCGCCCGAATGTCGTCCGCAAAGAACTGTTCACAGCTGATAACCCTTTGCTAACGCGTTCCATGGCACTCCATGCTTTTGATAACGCGCCTACATGCGAAACACTAAAACAGGAAAATATTCAGCGCATTTTCTTCTGCAACATGGAACAGAAAAAATGAACAGGAAGAGGCACTCTGCGCGCACTGTTTACATTAGCGCGTCAAAAGAAAATGGAAAAACAGGAAGAAACACTCAGTGCGCGGTCAGTTCCCTATGGCTTACGACCCATAGCATGAATATAAAAACAACAACAACAACAACAAACTAGCGCGAGTCAGAAATTTGCCGCGCAGTCTTGGTAAGCTTGCTGCATCTGTACAGGCAGTATAGCAGCGGCATGAATAGTGAATCTTGAAACAGTAGCTGCAGTGAGTCTGATCCCGAGGCTGTAGGTGATATACGCCCTATAGGCTTGGGCGACAAGCCTGGCCAAGAAACGCGTCCGCGAAAGAGTATGCTGAAATATCCTGCAATATTTTTTCATCCTACTTTGAATTACAGCGTACACGATGGTATTTGTAGTGTAGAGCTGAGCAAGCCCGGCAGGCGCACGGTATAAGGGCAGCTTATTTTCACCAGGTTACGATGGCTTCGGCACCGTGGCTCACAAAGATATCCCGGAGATAACTGTGGTTCTCACCGCAAGCATTACCTCGGTCGGCGGCCATACGCAAATTTGCCACTTATTGCGCTTGTAAGCCACCCCGACAGAGCTCCAACAAGAGTGGCGCATCAGCTATGGCAAAAACGCCGCGGCCGCTGAAAAGGTTGCCGCCGATTAGTGCTTCCTTCGCTGGAAAAACATTCTTTTCCCGCAAGAATGGCGGCGTTTCCGTGTACAGAATGGCTCTGTTGGAGTGTTTGTACAAATTCCAGACTTCCTAGCGAACTTTTCCACCTGCATAGGCGAGCTCCAGGTGAAAAGAAAGCTGCTCTTCGTAAACAAAAATCTAAAGTTTTTCCGCACATTTAAGTCAACGGAAATGCTCGGAAACAAAGAATGATAGTCGAGCAGGCGGATATTGTAGCAGTGTGGTTTGCTTGTGTAGGTTGACGTTTGCATAGCTAAGAAACGGTTTTGGATTTAACCATGAATTCTCATTGCTGGCTGGTATTATAGGTAGTGATTGCTAAATAGGGACTGACTGGTACGACCGCCACTTTGTATGCGAGCAGTCACAGGCCGCACGAGCGAAGCAAAGCTGGCGAGTTCGAAGATGGAACGTAGCCCCACCTGGCGGAGCGCGCCTTCCCTGGAGGGCACTTTTGGGGCCCGCTGGCTCCCGTTCGGCCCGTCTGCGATTGGGAGGTGGCTATTTACAAAGCCAGTAGTGCTCCTGCCTAGCCTTCAAAGATAGTCTTTGCCAGGAACACATGCATGGCGGGGTCCCATTGTTCACAGGCGCCTTATCATCCATAATGCGGTTTCGATGTTTGTTTTGCGTTTTCCTAAAACGAATTCTGAGCTCTATGTTGTACGCCTGATTACCCTGACACGGGCGCTTGGTGTCTTAAGCACGAGACACATGGACGACTGGTGCATGCATGCGATTGGAATGCGATGGATCGTTACGACTGTCGCCACGACTAGTCGTAAGGGGGAATTCGAGAGAGAGAGTTTTAGTATGGCGGGAGCTAGCGTTTAGCGCGCGCAAAATATCGCGCTTGCGCTCCGCAAACGTTTTCAACCAACCCCGCACGGAGCGCCAGCAACGCTCCGCTATTAGCGTGGTGCTGCTCATAATAAGGTCCCTAAAATTACTAACGTAGCGCCAACTGCTCTCTCCTTCTCCGCTGCCCTCCTCTTTTTTCTTTCCCTTCACCCGCGGCGCCGCCATTTCTGTTGGCTGCTTCAGAGCCGACGCCCTCGCAACGCTTCGGGCCGCTCGCTGCAGTATTTTGTGCAGTTTGCTCTTGTTTTCGCGCCGCAATCGCTTTTTGGTAGCATTCATAGGATTTCTAGAGCCCCGTCTTACCAACACGCACTGAGTGAGGGTGTTTTGTTTTATATTTTTGTCTACAAGGGGATATTTGCGGGGTGGATGCCGCTGACGCATACGCACAGCGGGGTTTTTGCTTACGTGTGCGGCATGATGTAACATATCCGGATAGCTTGTGAATGCGAAAGGATCGAGCGTGGACACTTCAAACTGCTCTGTTACGGTAGTTCGGTTATTGCATTCGCGTGACTCTGGTCGTGCAATCACTGCACAGAGGGCTTGCGCATGGTTCGTGGAAGTATACAGAGCGCTTCATTCGCAAATACCGTCGTTCGAGCGGAGGCTGGTGTCCTTGCATTCGCCTTTCTTGCGTGGGTTGTGAATCATTAGCGGCGTTCACACTGCGTCCGCTTTTACTAACGACCTACATCCTACCCGCGGTGTATCCTACCTCAATTCCGCGCAGTTTAGAGTGCTTTGCCGTTTTTGTAGAAATGTTTCTTTCTCCTTCATGAATAGATTTAAAAAATATACCCATGCTGTTGTGCGTGTGTGCACGTACAGTAACGTTAAAAATCCCTGCTTCGCTGAGTTCGCCCCCGGATACACTAAACTGCACTTGCGGCCGTACGTTCATGTGCGAACCGAGTGAAAAACGAAGGCTTGTAATTCTGGGAATATGCGCCAGAGAAGACTGCGATCAATCGATCGGGTAAACTGAAATTACAGATTTGTGGCCTTTTAGTTCTCATACGAACCAGAGATCGAATCCCTCTAGGTACAGATTATGTAACTAATTACTAAAGTTAATTAACCATGGAATACGTTTTTCTACCAGGCGCGGTCGTTGACAGCCGTTATTAATGGAGGCGCCTGGACAGAATTGTTTTGTGCTGGGATATATTCTGGCAGATTTGTACATTGCACTAACACAGGATTACACCCGAAATAAATTCGAAAGAGAACCAATGTCACGATGATTATCAAGAGAAAACAATAACAATATATCACAAAAATGAATCGGTGCCACAAAATAGATATTTTATTGGTACAAACGTCCGTAATGACGTCGTGCAGGTGGCTTGTGCTGCTGACGTGGCTTCCTGTGAGAAAAAATGTTGGGAGTGGCATTTGGGTTTAGTTTTTTTAACGCCAAGCTTCTCCAATATCCGTTGCTCAAATTGATCCGTGAAATAATCCTATTGAGAAGGGGAAAAAATGTCGCCACCGAGTTTGAGATGCGCCACAAACACTCCGCAAATATAAGCAATAATGCATTGCAGAAGAGAGTTAGTGACCGTTCTACCGTAGCATGGTCAAATTCGTGTTCGCGCATCTGCTCAGTGCCGCGTCCACGATCAACTCACTTACACTAAACCCGTTTAACAAGCGTTTTGCTTGACAAAAATAGGTCTGCTGAAAATAATAGTCACCCAGTGTGTTTTGATTTAAATCGCAATGACTGGATACGCTGCGCCGTTGACTACTAATATGAAGTAAACGCGCACACTGCAAATGTACGGCATCACGTGTAATGGAAATGTAAGATGCAATTAACGGTCCTCTGTGCATGCACGGAAGAAAGGGCGTACAGCCGTTGTGGTGCGAATATGCATTTCAAGTGCCCATTCAAACGTGCGCGAATTTAAAAAAGCGATAACAGAAATTGCGAGTCAAATCTACATCAACCGCGCGGTCACTAGATGAGCTGGCCTTAACTTGTTTTACCTATAGCTGCAATTTTTTTTTCTCGTAACAGCCTCAAATTGCGCCGCACCGACCAAGCACATATTACGCAGCAAATCAATCCAAGGTCATAACGGGATTATAATACCACACGGGTCGCTAACACACAAAACATGACTTCAAGCCACAAAGCGCTTACGAGCACTAGGAACGCACACGCTACATGGTCAGACGCAAGCTGACATCGGCCAAAACAAGCGCGAAATCAGGTGAACAATGCTAGCGTCACGACAATTTTACGACAACCGACTGAACATGCTATGCTGCTGATAATTATGCTGGAAGTTAAGCGCGCACGTGACAAATACACGGCCTCTTATCCAAAGCAAAGCGCTTACGACGGGACGAACTCGCCGCAATGCCTACTCAGAACAAAGCGTGGACGACGGTCGCGGAGTGAATACGAATTTCTTCGTAAGTGACCGCTCAAGCTTGCGCAGAATTTAACAGAGCAAGAACAAGCATTCAGAAACTTACCTCGCAAAAGAGTGATGGCAGCGTTGGCCTGAAGTATGCCCGTTCAAATCTATGCAACGAAACTTTTCTCCTTGGCTGCGTCTAATCTCACGGCAGCCGTGAGATTACCACCGGGAAATTCTCTCGGCAGTTTCTATGAAAGCTGACTGGCCGAAAATTTGCTGAATAATATTACGTCCCAACGTAACCTAACGTAACATAACCTGACCTAACCTTACGTAACCTAACTGAACGCGTCATAACCTACCCAAATCCTGCCAAACTGCAACAAACCTAATCTAACCCAGCCCAACGACACAGAAGACAACCTGTATTAAACATAATTCAGCCAATTCTAGAAGTCCTGTGCGTCGATCTCTTGATATATTAAAAACCAGAGTAAAAAAACGCACTAACAAAATCAAGATGACCGAAAAATTCCGAAAGCTAAAAAAAAAAGGAAAGAACAACATCGGACTTGAACCTGAGCCTTCAAGTTTGAAACCGAGCACTATACCACAGCGCTACAGGGGCTTTTTTTTTATTGCCTGCTTGGCGAAAACACAACACGCACTGTTCAGTACACAAATTACTAGCTCCAGCCACCAATCGGCTGAAGGGAGTGGCTTAAAACATCTTAAATTGCGCTAGAACATCCAGAATGGGTAACCACTCAGGCTCTTCCGGCATGACTCGATAAACTTCTCTTATATAAGCAACTCTTTCAATGAAGTACTCTCGCACTGTGCGAGCATCCTCTTCAGCATTTTGAACCGCCATGCGAGTTTTCCCCATAGAATGCAGACTAAGTGCCATGAAGATATCATAGGGCACGCCTCCATCATTGTTTACGGGCAAAAAGCGAATGCCATAAGGCGTTAATGGTAAGTCTTTTTTCAGGGTTCGTTGGAGGATGTCCCAGTGAAACACCGCATCCCAACAGTCCAGAAAGATGTGCTCAATTGTTTCCAGCTTTTGGCAGCTGCAGACACGCCTTTTTAGGGGGATATTTATCAGATTGAATCTCCGCGTAGCGTGCTTAGCTAATAAGAAGCGACTGCCGTGAGAAATTTCTGACGGTAATTCTACCGGTTGCCGGGATAATAGACACTACATTTCTCCCTTCTTCGTCGCGTTTCCCGGACGGAATAACGAAGTCTTTTGCCTTCCCTGACGATATTCGCGCTGCCTAAGGCACAACACATCGGCACCGAGAAGCAACATAAAGCGACATCGATGCGACATTTGTTCGGAACGAGCAGCTAATTCTTACTTCGCTATTAGCTGGCGCCAACGATAAAGCCGGCACTGAAGCTCCGTGGCACGGCAGCCAGAAATGGCGCCGCAGCGGCGGCGTTGCGCAATGTCCCAGCCGGCGAGGCATCGGTGAGGCGACCCGGCGGTGGAGGCAGAAGAAAACTACCACGTGACTTTTCTGTTGGCCAATGGCGGGCGGCGCTGGCCGGAGAAAAAGAAAATAGCAAAACACAGAGGAGGAAAGGAGGGCGGGTGAGGGCAATTAAAAGGCGGCCAGATCATAAAATGGCTCTACCTTAATTTTAGGGGCCTTAGTTCATAATCGTCGCTAGCGCCGTATAGGATATCAACAAATAACTATAATTTCGCAATCCAACCATCTCATACAAACGCGACCCAAGGTAAACGGTGGTATCGCCCACACCGGTTGTGTTCGGTACGGCTTGGCACAGCGATACAGTGAAGTACAGTCTATTATTCTGTGCGACCGCAGGTACCTGTCACTCTCAGCAACGCGAGATCGTCGGTGAAGGCGAGGCGCGCGCGCGCAGAACCATTCCGGCCGCCAGCGGCCACGGGGGCAGGCCGTCTCGAGCAAACAGCTTTCGTGAGACCAGTGCCAGCCGCGCGCAGCCCGCAACGCCGCAAAGTACCGCCCGCAAACTCTGGAAAATTGCGTGCGTCCGCAAAACGCAAACCCTCCTTTTGCAGACTGCGCATGCGCACTAGGGCCCGGGTAAGGAATAGCGCGCGCTAAATGCTAGCTCCCGCTATACTAAAACTCTCTCTATGCGATGCGCGCGTGCGATGCGTCGACGGAGCCGCTCCACCCACCGTTCCCGCTCCATAGCCGCGTTTACACGAATGCGACACAATGCGATAGCAGCGCGTCAGATTTCCTAGCGCATCATGAGTAATGCGATGCGCTAGCGTTTACATGTAGCGCATTACCCCTGGTGCGATGGTGGCGCCATTCGGTGTCGCACAGAGAAGGTAAAGCAGCGTTTCTGGCTCTTCCAAAGCTCCCGGCACGGCTGGTTCTGTTCTTTTTCCACGACTCGCATTTTCTGGCGTCTTACACTCGATTTTGACGTTTTTAAATGCAAAGCTGCGTTTGCAGGGCTTACTTTTCTTGTCGAAATAATTTCTAAAGCGATGCGCTCGCGTTCGAAAGTCGACTTACGCGTCTCAATCCAGCCCGGTCTGGCGCATTAATGCGACGCGCTTTCCTAGCGCACATTAGCCCCGTTTACATGGATGCGATGCGCTAGAAAATTGATGCGATGCGATGCGATGCACCACTTGTCGCATTCATGTAAACGCGGCTCATGTTGCCTTCCTGTTTAGAAGCACTCAGGCCGATTTAGATATGTGCAAGAGAAATCCGAGCAGGAAAAGAAAACATTTATCAACTTTAAGTGAAAATGAATAGTGCTAATACGTTATAAATTGCATTTTTATATGTTCAGTACAATGGTGTGGGAACATTTAGTACTCATGATTCCGCTCGCCCATGCTGTAGGTACCGCTGGCAACATGTGTCTACCAGGCGGAGAGCGCACGGGTCGGCGGGGCAGCGGCGCCGAGCTGCTCCCCACAAAATACTCGGGATTTCCACTGGCGCCTCCTCGGAGCTTTGAAACAAACTTTGTCAGCGACGACGCCTTCTGGTTCTCATCGGCTGTGGCCGCACGATGATCGCAACGATGGCACGACTGCATCTGGCTTGCCAGTCGCACGTCGTGAGCCTCCTCCGAACAGCGAACGACGCCAAATCCGGTCCTAACGATCAGTCGTAACGATCAGTCGCATGCGAATCGCGTGCACCAGTCGTCCACGTGTCTCGCGCTTTAGGCCTTGGCGCCTTGGAGTTTTTAACCACGGAGTTGAAAGCGTCGGGGGTAAAGGCACATACTGCCTAGTTGTAAAGATATGTGTGGCATATTTTTCGTGTGTGCTTATTTGGATTTAAAGGGGCCCTGAAGGGCGTTTTGAGCACACTAAATGAACTAGCGCAATCGTTAGATTGGGTCGTCAACGTCATCTGTGCCAAGTATTACTCGTTTACGCGAAGCGGAAAGCTCACGCTCTTGTTGCAAAGGTTGTCGTTCTTTTCTCACCCTTCCATGCGTGTTTTTGGACGCCGCCATCTTCACCTGTCTACGTCATCAATTCCCAGGTCTACGTCATGAGGTAGACATCCTGCTATTGGGCGGATTTTTCACGCGTTTCCGGCAAAGAGATGTGTCGTCTGCACAGCGTCGGCACGCCCGCTGATCTGCCAGCGGAGTGCCGGAGTGCTGAGGTTTGACGACTATCCAATCACATCGTCGCCACTGATAGGCGTCGCCGGTGCAGTCCGCGGCACGCCGCTCGAGTGTTGTAGACAGGGCTGTTGCGGTCTGTACATTCTATAAAGAAAGCCTTGAAGCCCCGTGACACTTGTTTCGTGCAATCGCAGAGAACGCCCTGAGCCGAATTGACGCATACTATTTATTCAACTTCAAAACAATCCAGAGATGCGTTTCGGACGAACACAACGTCACTACATGCGTTGCAAGTCTGAACCGCGACTGACAGAAGATAGGTTGCCTCCTCCTGCCCGTCGTAAATTCGGCACTCACCTCGCGCGCGGTGTGCGGAGACGAACAGCAAGTCACACTGGCGCGCAAGCCGAGAAGGCTTTTAACCACGCACAATGCACATACCCCATGCTAGGTTGAGTCGTACGTCACTCGAGATAGATAATCCAGAACATAGGAAGCACTATCCACCCGCGGAAGCACAACGTCGCACTTCATCGCGAAACGAACGCGTCCGCAACACACACACCATCGCCTCCTGTATTTTTACAATGCCAAACGCATCGCGCACTTCCCAATGGGAGTGCGTGGTACGCCTGCCGTGCCCACATTTCGCGAGGTGGGGCCCCGAGCTGAACCGGGATCACGCCAACGTAACTGACTTCGAGAGCGGTTTGTGCCTTGTTGCCAAGGCAAGCGATGTTTGAGATTGGCAAAGAAATGGCACTCGTGCCAGCGCTAGAAAGCTCAGAGTCGCGGCGGAGCATGTTTTGCCAACGTTGCCGCTCTCCACCACGCGTCGCCCCAAGCTGAACTGCTCACATGATTGAAGCGCTGGGAAGGCTACCGATTGGGGGAGAGTGGCCAGAGTAGAAGGAGATGGCTTTGTTGGCCGGCCCGGGCTGATGTGCATACAGAAGGCGATGCACACACACACACACACACACACACAACTTCGGTCGCTGGCTTGGCTTGGTTGCAAGCTTCGTTCGGACAGTCAGCGATGTTACGACGATAAAATCTGCGTGAAGGCGACGTGCTACCCGCGCGACATATTTAAAAACACAGGGGCAAAGAACTTTGTTCATTGGAAGCAAATTACTGTCCACAAAGAGCGCAACCGTGGTTGGTTGTCGCGCTTCTTGCCGCCATTGTAGAATCGAAAGCGGATTCACGTACGCACGCTATGTTGCTGAAATTGCGTCCGCTATTCTTCCATACACTAAACGCAGAAACGTCTTCACGTACGGCGCATGCGCAGTGCGAACGATGCAAAAAATAGCGACCGCTAACTGTTTGCGTACGGCTGCGTACGTTATTCTAAAACTCTCTATTACTACCATTCACAAGATATGGGTGCAGCTTGTCAGAACACGGGTGCACGCTGCTCGAGTGCGACGCTGGTTTGCTCTGCGCCTTCCCGTTCATCCCGTTCATCGCCAGGGTTCTGTATCAGTTTAAAATGTATTTTTCACATGCCACCGGTATATTACCACCGCCGCAAAATAAGACCCGGGGCCTATTCTCGACTGCACAAATTGCCGGCAATTCGACATGTTTTTTTTTGCGTAAGCAGACGTAAGCAATCAGTGACGTGCTGTACCTATAGCTATGACGACATGCAGTGTAATTTGACGAGTCACTCATAAAGATCACTACCAAGGTATCAAATATTGTGCAAGAAAGATATAAAAACACTTGGCATGTACTATAAAAGTTAAGACGGTAGCTGAGGCTGACAAGAAAAACACATTTCTAAAGGTCAAAATTGGCGTCAGCACCACAAGGCGATCGAGTAACGTTGATCCAAAAGCGAGCGAAAGGTGGATGTCGAGCTAAAGAACATCACACAATTTATTACCGTGTCTATTTATTTCTTTTAATCGTTTTTAGTAACATAGCTGGGCTCTCTGCTTCAATGCAAGCTTTGTTGAGGTATCACCTTCCCTGCCGCCACCGCCGCCACGCCATCGTCTGCTGCTATGTTACAAGTTTATGGCGTGATCACAGAAAAAGACGGCCGCGACCATCGCTTCTATGACACATAAGAGCAGCGAAGCGCTACGCCTGATAACCGCGGAGCCCACCGATGTCGCCGATTCACTCATTCGTCAATCTCGACTTCAATCAGCGCTGCAATGAACCAAAGAGTCACTTTTCTTTGTTAGTTTTCTCTTGAGTTCGATCAGGTGACCCAACAGCTTGCTAGGACGAGTGTGGACAAATGCCATGCATACGGTCCTCTTTGTCATGGAGAGGCTTGTACGGCCCTCTTATGTTGCGGTTACGCCAAACAAATCATTTTTATTTTATTGCCAAACATAAAAGCAAAATACTGCACGTTATTTGTATGCTCCATGATCGCTGACTGGGAAGCAGTTGAAACTATAATTTGTTTCGGTAGGAAACATGCTTTAAACAGCGTGCATGCGAAACTGCGCCTGCTGCAAATTGGCGGACATTTCGCGGCGCCGAAAGCCGGGGCAATTTTTCGTCCTATTTTGCTTGTATTTTGCGACAAAAACAGCCGCCATTTTCAAGCTGTTACGTATCATTACGTCACTTTTACGCAGGCTGAAGTTGCCAATGCATGACGTGATTGTTCCGGCCAAATGTTTAAATTACGTCATGCCTTCTCAACCAATCACAGAGAGGGCGTGTATTACAGGCATTATTGTTATTGAATAGCAAGGACAGGCCTACGTTGTCATGTCTAGTGCTCTTAGTCTGGTTTTTCATTGCCGGCCAAGTATTATGCGCTTTCAGTAAAGAGAAATAAGGCAAACTTTAGAACTGCTGCCCGTAAACGTCATAAAACGTCAAAATGAGGACAGCACACACAACCGCTTTGTCAACCGGAAGGACGTGACCAAAATTGAAAGCAACTCAGAAAAGACTTTCGGCAAATTGCCGGCAACCATGGCGAATTGCCGGCAATTTGTGCAGTCGAGAATAGGGCCCACGGCACTAGCGGGGCCACATCTGAGACGGGCTTTTTGGATAAACAGTGCGCGGTGCATCAAAGGGAACGAGCGCACGATCCTCCCCGTGCGGCTGTGAGTTCGCCGCCGATAAAAAGTCACGTGCCGCCGACAGAAACTGCAGCAACGTACACGGCGAACGGGCAAGGCCAGGCCGCACACATGCGGCCAGGTTTTTCGTTCGCTTTTCCAGCCTTGAGCCGAGTGCGGGATCCATGGTGTCAACAAATTTGAAAAAGCCAAAAGAGCTTGCTCGTAGCAGACGGCAATCTGAGGAGCGCAGTAGCGGAAGTACGTCACTGCTGAGGGGCGCAGCATGATGGGAGGGAAGGCTCGCGCACCATCAACAGCGGAGAAAAAGTTGAAAGGAGGAGGAAATGCGGCGCGACGATAATGAGCGGTTTTTATTTACGATTTCTCAGGTAATACTCATCGCTTTAACAATATTCTTGCGGGAGGAGATTGCTAATACATTGCTTTAATTGGTTACATGTAAACCCATGCATCGGCGTCCATCCACGCATTTCAGGACCCCTTTAAGTACGAATTCTTTTTCTGGGCTCTATCTACAACATAAGAAATTGAACCGTATGTGAACTAAAACGTTAAGCATATACGTCCAAACAGAAAGGAATGTTTTGCTTCAATATGGATAAACGGTGCCATTATCCATAGCTCTTGAGAGCGCACCAGCAAGACCGGTTAAAGCTATTGTGCGGCAGAAAAGAGGAAGACCGATACGATTTGGGGAAAGGAATATAAGCAAGCGCGTTCTGCTTGCCCCTGCTTTCATCTCACGTTTTCTATGGACTGAGAGGAATACCTCCTAAGGTTACAGGCAGCGCTTCACGTTGTTGCTTAATGGAGCCACAGAAAAGATACGGAAGGGATGAAGGGCATACTTGACCCTGATTACCTCAAGGCGAACTGAAAATCGCTAAGAACAACTAACGGGAAAAGGCGCATCAAGAGCAGCAAGGGAAATAGCAATAAAGTATAAGAAAGGCTCACAACGTGCGCTCTAAGAAGATCGGCAGCACAATGTACGGTCAGGGAAGCGGTGCGGCGTCTGTGGACGCATAGATACGCCAGCCGTCTTCCGTAGCGTACTTTCCATCTTCTTCTCTCCTATGTTTTGTACAGAGAACGTGGCGAGGCATAATACAGTTGCAGGATGGAAAGTTGGGCGAGTTGGTACGTCGACGTGATGGGAAAACATCAATACAAAGTGGAATTAGAAATACATGGCTGCATCGTTTTTGCGATTGCAAAGAAATACGCGTTGAAGGCAAGGTTTTTACCCAAAAATACAAGCGTCACTAGCGCTCGACCTTAGACTCGTAGTTGCATGCCAAGAAGTTAAACAATAACGAAACGTTCCAGCAGATGGCGAGGGAGCAGCGAAATGCGTTAAACTTGAAGAAACCTCCGCCGAGCCTATCGTTGGAGGAGAGAGACGGGAGGGGAAAGAGGAGGAAGTGAGGCGTCTACGTCGGCCATCCTCTGTCGGGGACATTTGCAGCAAAGTGAGCAGTTCCTTTTTTTAGATGCAGAGCATCTGATTCACTCGCCTTGTCCCTCCGCCGTCGTCGTCGTTGTCGTCGTCGTCGGCGGCGGCGTTGTCCACCCCTCCCCCATTCTCCTCGCCGCGCCAGCTGCGCTCTCCACCGCTCACCCCTTCTCCTCTCCGATAGCGAGCACTCTCTCGCGAGGGGCATTGGATTGGATTCAATTGGATTGGATTGGATTGGCCTGGCTTGGCTTGGCTTGGCTTGGATTGGATTTGGATTGGATTGGATTAAAGTGGATTGTGTTGGATTGTGTTGCGTCATAGCCGCGGCACGTTGCGTCATAGCCGCGGCAGACGCGCTGGGGCCGGCGCATGTGCAGTACTCTCTCTTCCGCGGTTTCCTCTCCTTCGGGCGCGCTGCGCATATAACCGGTGTGCCGTTCTCCGGCGAAGCAACATCCACGCTTGGCTCAAACACCTAGAGTCCACGCCGCTTTACAAGTACGCCAACGTCGTCATCGACTGGGACCGGCTTACGCAGTCCCCTCAACGTTATGCGCGCTATAAAACGCGGTGCCTTCGCCGCTCCGCCTATGCGTCGCATCTACACAGGGGTTCCCGCGAGGGGAGGTGGGAGTTTTTGTTTTTTTTCCATCTCCTAATACTTCTGTCTGGTGCTGCTGAGGGAAGGTTATTGCAGGGGTTAAGGCATGCACTGCTTTTTACAGCCAACCTCGACAGAAAAACGGCCTGCCGAGTTTGGCTTTGCAATTGGAGTTGGGCTTGACTCAAAAGATCGTCGTTCGTTTTTGCCAAGATCGAACGCAGCGCCTTATTTAACAGATGCCAACTACGCATCGGCATCGCTCCCTCGAGTCTATTGTGTCTCCTAACAAAAACAAGGGGCGGCGATTTTATTCTACGTTTCCGGCTGATTTCCACAATATCCGTGACAGACCGAGGCGCGTCCTGACAGCTCGCAGTGCACAGCGTTTACAAATACGCGATCATCAACCGAGATCGCGCGATGGACGTCCCATCTTTTCGTCTTGGGAGCACGTGGGAGCGGCGGCGCCTGGGATGGCGGACATCACCGCCGAAGAGTTCGAGCCCCTGCAAAACTCCTCTGTTAAAACTTGCCCGAAAACCTGACTCGCAGGCAACAGGATATTACGAGTATACTCAATAAAAAATTTATAGAAAGCTTATTAAGATAAGTTTAATAAAAACTCATCAGACATTCTGTTCAGACCTAGCTCATACGCAACAGGTTGTGATGACTGGGCACAATAAAAATTTTATAGAAATCTAATTGAGATAAATTTAATAGTAATCCGCCAGAAACTGTATTCAAAGCTGACTCAAACGCAACAGACCATACTCAATAATAATTTTAGGAAAGCTAATCCAGGCAAATTTATTAAAAACTCATCAAAAATTTTATTCAAACTTTATTTACACGCAACACGAGGTTACGACTATACTCCCTCGTGAAACGTTCTGTATGTACGGAATTATGGGAATGCGGAGTACATTTCTAGCATTACACAAAGCCGCCACAAAACAAGAAAATTTTTTGAGAAGCACATGGAAATGAAACAGTGCATGCCTCTTGAAAAATTTGACACCTGTTTTAAGTCTGTATGATCAATCGAACCGCGAAATCATTGTCCGTATGAATTCCGTATATACGGAGCATGCGGAAATCATACGGAGCGTGATTTTGCTTATTATTGAATATAAGAACACGAAAACTGTGCCAAACGTTCATTTTGGGCGAACTCATATAGTTCCCGTGTTTCTGGAACTAATATCTACATTCATTACGCTTGGGGGCGCAACACTCCGTATAAACTCCCTATTCCCATAATTCCGTATATACGGAACTTTTCAGTAGGGCTCAATAGGAATTTTATAAAAAATGATTGCCATAAATTTAATAAAAATCCGTCAGCAACTGTATATCAACCTGTACTCAGTAAGAATTGCATAGAAAACCAATTGAATATAATTTGTAAAAACCCCATAAGAAACTCATAAGAAGCTACATAGACTTTTAAGTGAAACGCGGTGGCCAATTTGTAATGGAAACTCAATAGAAATGTTCTATAGAATGTTGACAAAATGTTTATAGGATTCTTTTGAGCAATATCTATAAAAAGTTTAAGAAATCTCAGTAAGCATTTTTATGAGGGCGAGGACAAAAGAAAGCGAGCGGACGCACAAGGCTCACCTTCTGTTGTCCTCGCCTTCCGCGCAGTTCTTAATTTCCGTCAAAACGGACGCCTCCAGCTCTCCTACTATCACAGTCACCCATTTAGTAGACTCGCGGCCGTATTATCATCAGGCGTTGCTATAGCCCAACACAATGAACTTCCCAGCCCCGCTTAGAAGCTCACAAGCGAAAAAAAAGCAATAGTAGGAGAGCGGCACAAAAGTTAGCCACTGCTACGAGGAATAAGCGGCAAATATCTACGCTTGAAAGACCGCGAGGACTGTTTGGTAAGAGAAAAAAACTCCCACTACTTAGTAGGCGCCCGTACTTAGCCTACAAATTCGATGAGTCGAATAGTCCAGTGGCTCGGAAAAACGAATAACGAGATTGTGCATAGCAAAATAATTAATGACCGAAAACTTTTCGCGTTCGCGGATTCTCACTTCTCAGTCTACATTCACTTCTGGCCAGTTTTAACGAGCCTGTGCGCCGTTCATGACCGACAGTCTTAAAGTCGTAGTACCCAGGCTATTACCGCGCGCTTGGCAGCATAGGCATTTTGAATTGCACTTCCTGGCCTGCGTGTACGGCCGACGGGGAGCAGTGAGGCGCAGGCAGTACAGTTTTATTTCGCTTATGTTGAGCATACCTCTTGTTTAGAGCACGAAGACCTTTTTGTGAAAAGTAAAATGCGTTATATCGGTGATAACTTGATTAGAACGGCTCGGCGTCATTTCAAGCGTGGACGGCGCTTAATTTCGTTACCGAAGTTATGAAACCCTCGGATCGCATTAAAGAGAGGTTTATTTTGTACATGGACTTCCGCATGCTTCGCAAGCGAGAGGCAGGCTGAGCAGCAGCAGCGCTGAGCGTCTCCTTGGCGACGAACATAATCAGCAGCATAGCCACTTCCCAAGCCAACCCTCCTTTCAAGCACCCAACCGGTTGGCGTCAGTAATGTAGCTCGCGTGTGGGTTGAATTTTTCTAGTTCCAGTGTCTATCGCAGGATATTTTGACGGGGTAAAAAAAACTTAATTGGGTTTGTCCCGCACCAGCTGAAAAAGCAAATCTCCTCTTGCTTTACAGTACCTGCGTCGCTACTGTGTGCGGAGCGACTCCCAGGCTTCGGTGTTGTTCCGCAGTGGTTGGGCTATACGTATACGAGACCGGAAACGTGTATGTTCTGAATGTGCCTCGCTATGCTCCCGGAGGCGGACTCACGGACGGCGCCGCGGGGGCTTCGAGGAGCTGGCGGTGGATGAGAGCGACGGCGCTGGTGGCCACTGGCCGGTGGTCGGTCGATGCCCAGGTGCACAGTCATCATCATCATCATCATTCCCATTTTTTCCACTCTTTTCTGCTGCGATTTAAATTGCACTGCAAAAACGGAACGCTCTAAACTCTCAGCAAACCTCCAGACTCCGCACGAGCGAAAGTCCAAGCGATCTGCGAGTCAAAGTCCAAACCGAGGCAACAACCAAGGAATCCTTCCCGAGACAGCTTCGCGTTCATCCATCGCGTCCTTAGACGGAGGGGTGCATTACTTTGCGACGCCGTATGCTCTTTACGAATTCAAGGTTTTGCCATACCCGCCGCGGTGGCTCGGTGGCTAAGGCGTTGTGTTGCTGAGCACGAGGTTGCGGGTTCGATTCTCTGCCGCGGCGGCCGCTTTTCTGATGGAGGCGAAAAGCAAGTACGCCCTTGTGTACGAGATTTCGGCGCCCATTAGAGATCCCCAGGTGGTCGAAATTAATCCGGAGCCCTACACTACGGCGCGTCTCATCGCCTGCGTTGCGTCGGCGCGTTAAACCCTATGGTCGATCAATCAATCAATAAGGTTTTGCCATGCTGCTTGGACTCAGCCCCAGCTGCTTTTCAGAGACACATGGTCATCGTGCTATCAGGGATTGTAAATTTCAAGAAGATTGTGATTTGGGCGAGTTGGTGAACGTTCATGATTGAAAAATCAGCGCGAAAAAAACACAGCACAAAAAATGGAACGAGAAGCATACAGGACAGCGCTGCACTCAGAACTAGTTTACTCTGAAAGAAAAAAAAACTGGTAATATACATACATCAGTCTCTCACGTGGCTGAAAATTATTGCAATGAATAAACAGAAACAAAAACACAATCACTCCTACGTCTGCACAAGCGTAATCAATCGTTCTACGTGGTTACGCGAGGGCGTCGTTCAGATAACAGTATTCACGGTAATGCAGCACAACTGAGGGAACTGATACATCGGTCGGCAGATCGTCTTATTTGGAGATCCTCGATTATCTCCCTCGTTGTTTTATCTCTGTGTTTCGAGAACACCGGGGGTTCTTCGAAAACCGGTACGCAGCCGTGTGAGCCACAGTGTTTTGCCAGATGACAATGCGGATTCCCTTTTAGTATACGCTGGTTATCTGACAACCTGTATTTAGCCACCTCCTGGTTTGTCCGACGTATGTGTGTCCACATTGAAGTGGCAACATATACACGACTCCCGTTGCACAGTTCACAAATGCTCGGGATGGTGTATCGAGCATGCATTTTTGTCCTTGTGTTGCGAGAAGTTAATCTTCGGGTGACCGTACTGCACAATTTTCCTGGGGCCGAGAAAACTACATCGACAGAGTACTTTTTGCCACGTTTTTTAAGTTATGAGAGAACCGGTGCTTATACGGTATTACAACCGGGTATCTTCTTCTTTGCATTGGCATCTGCGTTGTGGAACGTGCCGTAACTTTGCCTTTTATCCATCTTACTAGCTTCTGCATGACCATGAGGATAACATTGTCGGGGTAGCATGCCGTCCGCAATATATTTATCCTGTTCAAGAAGATGTCCTGCAGCTGAAGGTCACATGACTTTGAAAGAGCTGAGCGTATTAATGAAAAAGCTATTCAAATTTTTTTACCTTAGAATGACCCCTCTCGAAGTTTACGAGACGTATTTGAGATCTGGGACGGTAGCACGAGCATATGTCACCTTCATTGAAAGCTGATTCCGAATCCAAAAACTGTAGTTTGTTCAATATTGGCAGTTAAAATGTGAACTGCAATCGAAGACCACACTTATTGAACAGATTTAAAAGGCCTTGTACATTCAGTTCTCCATTCTCAACAATAACTAGAAAATCATCCATATAACGGAAGATCTTTTTATCCAGGCCGCATACATTTCTTTCAATATTTCTGTCAACCCTACCTAGGAATATAATACTAAGCATAGGAGCCACCTTTGATCCAATAAACACCCCTCGTTTTCGAACAAAAAATTCGTTTTGCCACTCGATAAATGTTGATTTCGGCTATAATTCTAAGATTTTTATGAAACTGTTGACTGACACGCCACACTTTTGAATGAAAGTACTTCGTCTATTTCTTCAGTGATATAGTTTTACTGATTTCATTAATTCGTCGTGAGGGATCGTGTAGAACAAATCTTGCGCATCAGTGCTCAGAGCCTTGCATATTCCGGGATGGGACGATTCAAAGTACTTTACTGGAACATCTGGATTCGGTATCAAATGCGGGTCTTTCAGTTGCAAAGACCGGAAGTACTAATCTGAAAATGAAGACACCGCCTACTGCCGAGTGTGTCTTTCTGTAACTTTGTGCGGAAAGGGGCTTCGGGCTTATGCGTTTTAATCCCGAAAAATGGCTCCCGGTGGAGACATTTTGCTCTGTTTACTGACAGTGCCGATTTTTCAAGATTGTGCCTTGTAAGCAACGACACAGCACGTTCTTTTGCCCTGTTTGCTTTTACATCAGTAGGTTTAAAATTCTTTTCGATCGCCATCAGGGCCACCTCACAGAAAGCATTTTCCGGCACAACCACAAAACAGCCTTCCTTGTCTACCGTAAGTATGTGTAGCATATGTGTAGCCTGTGGACGAGCGAGGATTCCCGTCATATCGCTCGTCGCGTCGCTCGCAAAAATCGCTCCATGTGGGTACTGCTAACGAAGTTGCCGAGATACAAAAGCTCTGCATGCGATTTGTGTTACGAATGTGCTGTAGTGCATCAATAACCCGCTTACCGTCGTCTGTCCGGTGTGTGTCTTGCCGACTCATAGTTCGTACGTGAGGAAATCGTGGAAGGGCTGTTTTTATGCTCTGCGTCGTCACGTCACCACCGATCTCGATCTGAGCTGCATCTGTTGCTGGTGTGATCGTGGAAATTGTGCCGGTTAATACAACCTCTGTGACGAAATAATGCAATTGATTGGCTTTCTTCTACGACAGTAGCGCTGACAAGTTGCGAGCGATCTCGTTTCTTGCTGTGAACGTAGGCTGTCGCGATGTTGATCGCTAGGGCTACGTGGTGTCCTTCTGGCCCGACGCGGATTGTGCAAACATGTGTGGCGCGTTTGTTGGCCGCATATGGCCGCTCGTGCAGCTTTGCGCATTAAGTGTATTGTCAACTCTTACAACAATGTTGGGTATCGTTCCTCACTGATTGGCGTTCCTCTGCCTTGTCGGAGAAGCGATGTCTCGTGTTTTTTTTTTTTTAGCTGGCGGAAAGAGGCATGATTACAGCGTTACGAAGAGACGCGCAAACAAATAAACAATCGTGCACATTCATCTGAGTCTCGGTAGCTTTAAGAAAATCAGTATGAACTTGCCTTCCACCGAGAGTCGGGTGCCTATGTCTATCTGTAAATATGTTATTTTATGCCCATTTGCATATTCACAAATAAAAACACTATGAACGAGTGCGAATATTCTTCAAGTAATCAAATGTGGTGGCGTTTTGTTTCTTGACTGTCCTGGACTCTGGTTTGTCGTAATCATCAGTAGCACTTCTAAAAGGTATAAAAGGAGTAAATAAATATTGGAACGGTATAATTGCTGGATTTTGAACCCCCCCGCGCCCTCATTGCAGAAAGCCGGAAGTCTGTGGTCCCGTGACATAAACACGTATCTTTAATACATTTGGAAAATATACATGCACGCAGCTTTTTATTATGTCTGCTAAGCTTATGGTACGCATGTTCTCATCGCTAAACAAAGTGGCATCGGAGAAACTGAATATGCGTGGTCTGAGGTCACACATAGACGGAGGCCTTGCGTTTTGTCTGCAGTGCTGGAATTTCTCACAAATGTCGTGAGGTATTAAAGTTGTTTTGGAATAGCTTAATGCCGAGCTTGTGTGATGGCCTTTATGTGCCATAAAATTTGTCTATTGCAGCTGCGTTTCGTGATGATGGCTAAAGTTTAATGATTGCATTCTGGTGCTTGTGCAGGAAAGAATGTACAAGAATGTATGAAGTTTAACAACAGATTGTACGTTTGAGTTTCCACAAAGGGACTTACAATGTGTATTAGCAGACATTAACATTTCCAGCATCTCTGTCATGATAGACCGGTGTTATCTTACAGATTGTGGCACATGCCTAAGAGTGTAGTAGACTTCTTTTTATCCGCACACAAGCAAAAAGAAGTGCTCACATCCACAAATTAGACTTTGCGGCAGCACTGTAAGGGTTGTTGAGTACAAGTTCTTTGGACAATGATTGTGGCAGAGGCCGTTAGTCCCCCAAAGGACGAACTGTTAGCCCTTTTTGCCTAAGAGTGTATTAGTCTTCTTTTCATCCGCACAAAAGCAAAAAGAAGGTGCTCACATCCACAAATTAGACTTTGCGACAGCACTGTAAGGGCTGGTGAGTTCAAGTTCTTTGGACGATGACACCACAGACAAGAAGTGGGGAAGCTCGTCTCACGACTACACGTGAGCACCGAAACAAGGTTCTAAGGTAGACGCCTGAGCATACCCAAAAATAAAAACAACCCGGCCATCTCCACTAGCGTAAAACCTGGGGAGGGGCCAAGCATGCAGCTTATAAGGGCATTTTTATTTATTTATTTATTTATTTATTTATTTATTTATTTATTTGTTTAAAATACTTTCGAGGCCCATAGGGCACAACAGAAAGGAGGGGTGAGATACATACATAAGGTGCAGTTGCTTTACAAAAACAGCATACAAGCAGAAATCAAGACTAAATTACAGAAGAGCGATATTCAACAAGGAGCGTTATGAATGGCTGCTTGAAAGATAGTGGCATCAACAATGGCAGCGATGGTGGGAGGGAGGTGGTTCCATTCTACGCTGGCTTTTAAGTGCAGAGCACTTAAGGCGCTCGCGTTGACGTCCTACCTCGCTCGCTGGAACCAAGCATATCGCCCAGGCGTTACGGTGTAGCCTGTCACAATCGTTTTGCCGCGGCGTAACTCCTTCGAAAGCCAAGCGGTTTATATAGTCATAAACGCTCGAAACTGGTGAACCGCTGGCGCTTAGCAGTGGCTTACCTCGGCTATGCCAGGATATACGTAGCGTGAGCTAAGGTTCAGCTGGTTATTCTTAGCTTTCCTGGTTGTCTAGGATTAGCTGATTATCATGCTTACTGCTGCTTATCATCCAATCCAAATCCAATCCAAATCCAAATCCAATTCACATCCAATCCACATCCAATATAACTCTAATCCAATCCAAACCAAGCCAATCCAATCCAAGCCAATCCTCGCGCTTACGCAAGATGTGGCAGTGCAACGCCGGCACGTGCGGGGAGAAAAGAACAAAGAGAACAGAACTCCCGCTGGCGCAGTTTCAGGCAGGAGGCGTGCGAGCACTGTGAAGGCGGGAAATCTGATTTACATGGGGTGGTAGCAGTAAGCGGATAACGGCGGTACAGCCCATTATGGCGAATCACTGCTCTGCATTTCCGACAGCTTTCACATTGAGTGGAACTGCTTTAATTTTTGGCGGATTATTGCTTCATTATACATATCAGTACGACAATATGGTACACCAACTTTGCTTAAATGGTTGGTTGGTAACAGCGCGTTAAAACGGGAGCACGGAGAAAAGAACCGGACAGGACGAGCGCTCGTGCTGTCGGGTTCTTTTCTTCGTGCTCCCGTTTTAACGCGCTGTTACCAACCAGCCATGTCGTTTCACCAACTCGCCATCCTTTTGCTGAAATGGTCAATTCGAGATGACACGTAACGGGGGAGGGGTAAGTTGATCCTTTAAAGGAGCCATGAAGAGAAAACAAAAGTTTGTTTTATTCGAAAGATTAGGTGTTTCATAGTACCCCAAGCGCTTTCCCGGAAGCAAATGATGCTTTATTCACTGAGAAATAAGGCCATTTAAGCCAAAATTTTAAATCTCCCGCTAAAATTGAACATTCCGTGACGTGTACAATGGCGTCATAGAGCCGGTCCATGAAACAGATACTTAGTATGTCGACTCCATATAGCACCCACACGCAGGAGTCGATCGAGACGGCGGCCATTTTAAAAATACTAGTAAAACGTAGTGCACCCGCAGCCCTAGTCATGGAATCGCCTGATCCGGAGAACAAAACTCTCGCCGAGGAGCTCGGGCTTGCATTCAACAACCTCACACCACTAAAACGCTCAATACTTCTAAGTGCACGAGCGGCAAGAGTTGTGGGATACGCGGTGGACGGGAAAGCGACCATTCCGCGATAGCCATCAGACGAACGCCCAGCCGTCGGCACCGCTGCCTCGTCAGCCCCGTCGCGACGGACGAATATAGACTGGTACGTATGTGCCGTATTTTGATTACGGTTAATAATAGTTCAATTTCAGTAGCAGTATCACTTATGCCAGTTGGCCGGTGTCGTGTATGGAAAGCCGTTCGCGCGAGCTCTCTGCTTCGACCAGAAAGATACGAGCGTCAATGCGCGGTGTTTACGGCATTTTTTTCCCCAAGGTCAGAGCGATTTGACGAAGTCGGCGACGAGCGCCAGCGTGTCCCAGGAGTGAACTAACGTAAGGGTCCCTGCCGTAACTGAACAAACTGAAGCTTTCAGTGGTTGTAAACTGGAAACGAGCTCGTAACGACAGCAGCAAGCCAACACCATTCGAAACTTACGCGACGACTGGCACTATCTCGTCGCTTCTTGCTGTTCCTTACTCCCCTCGTTTCTATTTTTACCTTTGCTGGTTGGCGATATGACGGCCAACCTCCTGTGAAGGGATTACGATACGAAGCAAGGTCGCGGCTGTGCGTGCTTGAACGGTTCGTTGGCCCCGAAGAGCCTCGAACCCGAAAATTCGTCTGCGCGACGGCGAGATGTCGAGCTCGGCCGGCGCTAGTTTCGTCAGTTTCGTACGCATTGGCGCACACGCTTGCGAGTTCGTTCGGACCTTCAACCGTTTACTCCACCCGGTTCTTTGTCATAAAAAGAATGTGCAGTATGTTTCACGGGCATTTAGCTCGCTATGCAAGCTGTAAGCCCTGCCTAACATGCGTTTGCTATTGCCGGCCTCCGCCAATCGCAGAGCATTCCCAAGTGACATCACAGGTTCTGTTGCGGAAAATGAGCTGGTGGGTCGCATGGTCATTTCCTTTTTTCCTAATTATGTAGTTTATTTGAGCGAAGTTTGCGTTATAAGTGGTGTCGTTATGGTTCTAACGAGGCAATCTTTCGAATGAACCAAACTTGTGTTTTCTCTTCATGGCTCCTTTAAAGTATGCTTGTGATGATAAATGTTTTGGAACAAAGACGAGAGCATTTGTGATGGTGTGAAAGGCTGGCCAGATTAAGCGCATTTTTCATGGATGAGACGCTGGCAAGGCGCGAATAGGATGTTAACATGTAACGAGCGGCCCGGTTTTGGACAGATTCAAGAGCGAGGGTGAGCGTGGTTTGGTGAGGATCCCATATAGCGCATGCTTATTCTAATTTGGAACGGACGAGTGTTTTGTACAGGGTTAATTTTAAGGATGAAGGTACAAAAGAAAAAATCCGGCGCAAATAACCTAGCACGCGACTAGCGTTCTTTATTACGTGATCAAATGACAGGCTATCAGGTATATGTACACCGAGAGATTTGTATGAGTTAATATGTACAAGAGGAATATCGTGAAAAAAGTGCGCATGCGTATAGGATTTATTGGGCGGCCGGCATATCCTCATACTTTTTGCACTTCGTAATGTTGAGCTTCATGTGCCATTTGTTACACCAGTTAGTTACACTGTTAAGATCCATTTGCAAAATTTGAATATCAGCAGGGTTACGAATTTTGTGGTAAATTACGCAGTTACTCGCGAATAGCTTAACTGATGAGAATTGAACACAGTCTGGAAGGTCATTGATATAAACAAGGAAAAGAAATGGTCCTAGTACCTAGGTCCGAGACTTCAAATTATATTTTTGTTAGTAAAAAGTTGTGAAGGACGAGGCATGCGAAACGGCGGCTTCTGAAAATGCATGTCGATTACCCGGAGCCGATCTCACATGTCGGTGCAACGGGAACGGCTGCCGACATTTGCAATCCTACTCAAGTCCACTGCAGGACGAACGCCTCTCCCACTGACCTCTAGCCGATGCTGTCCTACGCTGCTCGAGTCCACAGTTTAGCCCCGAAGTTCCGTATTTCATCCCTATGTCGTGTTATTGGCCTTCCGCTTCTTCTACACCCGTATGCCTTCTGTTACCCTAATCGTCCACCGGTTGGCGGTTCGTCTCACCACATGACCAGCCCAACTCCATTTCTTTTGCTGCGAAGCAGTATACCTCCCACCAGCCGGGGCAATGTTCTTGTCCGCGTCAACAGAAGACTCCCAGGCTACTACTGCTCACACAAACGTACATCCCACGCTACTACTGCTTACTGGCAGCAACCTGGCTACACAAATAAACTATTGGCACCGCCAGGGATCGAACCTGGGCCCGCACAGAGAAGAGGAGCGAGAGCCCGCATTCTAGCCGACTAAGCTACACACCCACGTGGAGATTGGGGAAACAAACGGTGGTTTCGATTCAGCGTCTAGGGAGGGGGAGGGCGCTCTTTGGCGGTGACGCACGGGAAAAGAGTGAGGAGGAAGCAGTGAGAGAGATGACGCCAGAGACGCGCGTGTCGCCCTCCTCCTTACCCTTCGAAGGACGCTAAAAGTGTCCGCAAAAAACGGCCCCTTCCAAGCTGCGCAGTAAGGCGCCGGCACGTGCGACATGAAAGCAAGTAACAAAAGAACAGAGCTCCCGCTCGCGCTGTTCCAGGCAGGGGGCGCGCGAGCACTGCGAAGGCGGGAAATTTGAATTGCATTGGACAGACAGGGAGGCGAAGAGCGTGATGGGTGGTAGCAGTGAGCGGATGCCACGCGTGTGAATTCAAGTGGCGCCGCATGGGCAGTCGTTGTGGGTGTCGTTTACCGTGTCGCAGTCCAACCACCTTCACAGCGGGGATTTCGGGCAGTTTTTTTCTTTATCGGAACTATGATAACATCAGCTCTAGTTTGTTCTGTGATCCAGGTAGCTCGTTTCTTGTCCCTGAGTGTCAGACCTAACATTATTCGTACCATGGCCAGTTGAGCCGACCTGAGTTTGCTTTCTAGTTGTTTAGTAAGGCGCCAAGTTTCAGCTCCGGATGTCATCACTGGCAGTATGCACTGGTTGTGGATTTTTTATTTGAGCTACAGAGGTAGCTTACTTTTTATTATTTGGGAGTGCTTGCCGAGTGCTTCCCAACACATCCCTATTCTGCGCCCAATTTCTCTCTCGTGGTTGGGGTCAGCACTAACCATCTGTCCAAGGTAGTTATATTCTTTTGATTCTAGTGTTTCGTTTCCTGAGCATGCTTAATCCTCATTAGTATAGATTTATTCATAGTTATTTTGAGCCACACGTCCGTGCTTTCTGATTGTAGTTTTTCAAGAATTCTTTGCATGTGTTCTGCAGTCTCACTCAGCAAGACTATGTCCTCCGCAAACCTCGAATGGCTCCCGTATTCCCCGTTTATTTTTAATCCTAAGTTTTCCCAGTCAAGCTTTCTAAATACCCCTTCCAGAAATGCTGTGAATGGTTTTGGCGAGATGGTATCTCCCTGTCTTACTCTATTTTGGATTGGGAATTTATCACTTTGCTTGTGGAGGGTTACCATGCCCGTGCATTCCTTATATATGTTTTCTAGAAGTCTTATGTAGGTGTCCTCTATTCCGTGGTCTTATAGTGCTTATATCATGGCAGCGGTGAGTACGAAATCAAACGCTTACTCATAGTCTATAAATGCCACGTAAGGGGGTTTCATGTCTTCTGCGGATTTTCAAGCGCATATTTGCAAACGCAGACGTAAAATGGCGTGATTAATGGGGGGCTGAAGTTGCCAATGTGTGACAATCACAAAGAGAGTGTGGCATACAAGCCATGCTTTTGTTTAATGTTGCGCCATGTTGGCTAGATTTCGTCTAGTTTTTTTTTTTTAATGCCGGCTCACCTTCATGCATTTCAAGTAGCGAGAAAAAATGCCAACCTTAAAAATAGTTCCGGTGAACGTCATTAAACGTAAAAATGATGAGAGCTCGCACAGTCATCCTGTCACCCGGAAGCACGTGACAAAACTGAAAGCCGACCCCAACGAGCTTCCGGTCAAGATGGTGAATCTACGGAGAATTCGCGATGTCTCAGAATAGGGGCTTTATTCTCGAGTTCGTGAATTCTCCGCGAACAGGCCATGTTCTTGGCGTAGTAGGCGAAACGTTAGCAATCAGCGACATGCGTGCATGGAGCTCTGATGACATGCAGTGTAATTTGACGCTTAGCTTACAAATATCACTACCAAGCTATCAGGTATTGTACGCAAAACATATAGAAACACTCAAACAGATATAGATATAGAAGTGGCAAGAAACACTTGCTATGTACTCTGAAAATAAATACGGAAATTGAGGCTGTCAAACAACACAGTTTTTTAAGGTTAAATTTAGCGTTAACATCACAAGGCGGTCAAGTAACGTTGACGCGAGAAAAAGGCGTGTGTGAAACTAAAGAACATCTTTTAACAGAAGAGCTGCTTAAGCTTGGGCTAGGTCCGTTTCCGTTAGCGAAAAAAAAATGCCAAGAAGAAAAAAACTCCAGCGCCGCTAGGCGCCCGGCATGACCCTCACTCGCACAGTGGCTTTAGAGCGCGCGCGCGCGCGCACACACACACACACACACACACACACACACACACACACACACACACACACACACACACACACACACACACACACACACACACGCACACGCACACGCACACGCACACAGCCAGCGCACGTGAGCATGCTCATCGTGAAGATCGCCTGGATACGTCCAGAATTGCGCGTGCGTTGCGTCATGTGAGGAGCCCCGCCCTCGTCGTCGTCGTCTCCGGCGCGGCGGACTCCCGGCGCTCCGGTCACTACAGCGTTCCCCTACCGTAGCGCCGGAGGCTGTTGTGTTGCCCACGTGACGTCCTTGGTCGGTTGAGATTGAGAAGTCCGGAGCGCGGTCGTTGAGAGTGGTAAGCCCCGGGTGGGCCGGAGGGAGGAGACGTAAGTGGGCTTGACTCGGTCGGCGGTGACGATGTTTTGGCGGACGTTAACGTCGAGGGTGACAGTCTTGGGTTGCCGCTCACCGTACGAGGAACGTGCATAGAGTTGCTTTTTTTGCTCCCACTCTCCTGGGATACAATATCAGAGTGGGGAGAAGCGAGGTCGCCGCCCAGCGAGGCTTTTTCTCCACCCTTGCACCACAAGTGCTAGCTGCGCCAATTTCTTTCTCCTATGCAATGGTTGTCAGGTTTTACGCGCTGACGCAACGCAGGCGATGAGGCGCGCCGTAGTGGAGGGCTCCGGATTAATTTGGACCACCTGGGATCTTTAACGTGCGCCGAGATCTCGAACACAGGGACGTTTTCGCTTCTCGCCTCCATCAGAAAAGCGGCCGGGGATCGCACCCGCAGCCTGGTGCTCAGCAGCGCAACGCCTTGGCCACTGGGCCACCGCGGTGGGTGGTTGATTGTAACATAACTGAGCTCTCTGTTTCAATGTTAACTTACCTTTCCTGCTTAGCGCTATAACCTTCGCGGCGTCCCCGCTGTGATGCTATCGTCTGCTGCTGTGTTGCAAGAAATTGCTACCGTGACCACAAAAGAAGGCCGTGACTATCAATTCTGTGATGCAGTAAGGGCAGCGAGAAGCTACGCATCGTAGTGGCAAAGCATCCTGGAGTCGCCGATCTACCATTCACCTATCTTGAACTCGACCAGCGCAATAATGAATAAAACAGTCATTTTACTGTTTCACTTTTCTCTTGTTTTTGGTCCTGTGACCCACAAGCTTACAGAAGGAGCGACGAAAAATTGAGGTGTGGTTTTTTGTATTGGAAGGGCTGCACTAACCCCCCCCCCCTTGTGTTGCTATTACATCAAAGCAATAACTAGCATTTTATACCCGTTCGTAAAAACAAAACATGCAATGTCATTTTTAAACTCTGCGATGTCGAACTTGGAAGCAGTCAAAATTATTTCTTTTCCTAGCAAACAGTACTAAGGTACGCCTCGTATGAAACGGCGCCTGTTGCAAATTCACCGGGATTACGCAGCGCCAAAGCTCCGTGAATTTTTTTGCCTATTTTGAGGTGAATTCCGCCGCCATTCGCAAGCTCTTAAGTAAAATGACGTGACGTTTAGGCAGGCTAAAGTTGCCGGTGCGTGACCTTCACGTTCCCGCCCGTCACCTCAACTGAGCCCAATCACCGCGTGACGTACAAGCCATATTCTTGTTCAATAGCGAGAACCGGCCTACGTTTTCACCCTTGCTGCATATCGTCTATATTCGGGGACAACTTTTTGTGGCAATATAGAGAAAGTTAGGGGGGAGAGGGAGCTAACTGCTTTGTGTCACTGCGCCAAAGTAGTTCCCAATAAAGTGGTTTCGGTTTCAGTTTCGGCGTTACAGGTACTCTCTCTCTCTCTCTCTTACAGGCACGCATTTGATGCAGTTCATTTATCCGTGTAAGCTCTGCGGTTGAGTGCGCTGAACCACGGTCACGGAGCCTGCGGGCATATTGGCGTCTCCTTCCCCACGCATCGTTTTTCTTTTTTTGTAAACACAAGCCAACGCATGGAATGGAGAACTCAGACCGACCATGGACTACACGTGCACCGCCCAAATCTTTCGTTCAGAAATGACGTGAATTTTTGTCAGCGCTGCAGTTTTGACGGCATACACTGATCTGTGAAGTCTTCTGGAGCTCACAATTTGGCAGCAACACCCACATGTGTAGCATACTCTCATAGCCAGGGAGGCTATGAGAGCAGCTCGCACAAACGCTTACGCACCCGCCCGCTTACGCCGTTAAACGGGCAAACCAAACGGATTGCGGAAACGAGTCCCGGTTCTATCAGTCTTGTTTGGACGTGTGCTTTGCAAACTCGTTGCTTCGTTTGTTTTGTTTTTACAGCTTTTGCTTCTCAAGGAAGGAAGGAAGAATGTAAAAGAAAGGCAGGAAAGTTAACCTGGCTAGAGCCTAGTTTGCTATCCTGCACGTGGGAAAGGGGAAATGGGTAAAAAAGAGAGAGGAAAAAAGAGGAACAGTTGGACCAGACACGTATGCCCAGCACTGAGGCACTGACAGTGATTGACACTGGAGGCTCTCACTCTATAGCCTAGTGTTCAAGTTCGTCGCCCGTAGAATACGTAATAGTTCCTTAGTCGCCTTCTGAGCGGATGACTGAGAAGGCCAGGGGCACAGAATCTTCTCCTCCAAAAATGGCCGCCGAGAGTCCAGGTTCCTCAGCGCTGACGACAGCTTCTTTCTTTCAGCCGAGTAGCGTGGGCACTCGCATAAAACGTGGCGTATCGTCTCCGATGTGCCGCACGTTTCGCACTCCGCCCTTGCTGCCATTCCTATTAGGTACGAGTAAGCATTTGTGAATGCCACCCCCAGCCAGAGACTGCAAAGAAGAGTTCCGTCAGACCGTGGGAGGCTTCTCAAGTTTCTTAAAAACCCTATGTGGAAAATGGAGTGCCAATCTGCAGCGATCTGCCGAGCCCGTCGACGACGACGCCATGTTTTCTTTCGGAAAAGAACCATTGCGATGCCAGTGGCGACAGTCGCAACCAAAAAGAAAATCCCCAAAATCTTGAAAATAATGCTCTCTGTTTCATATATTCTGGCTAGTAACTCAGTGGCGTTACCAATCCAAGGCTAAAACATAAGAAACGTATTTTTGAAATGCTTGGGTTTCAGCCACCCAATTATTTTGTTGAACTACTTCGAGGTGCGCAGCGAAACGGCATGGTTCGGCTCTGTAGCCTTGACTCCATACGTTGACTCCTTGACCCCTTGAGTCTTAAATCCTTGACTTTTGACTTCTTGACTCCTGAACGCACATGCTGCAAGGCGAAATGGTACAACAGCGTATTCCGGGAATGTTATATGCAGACGACATTGTTCTTTTAGCTGATAACCAGACCGATATGCAACGGCTCATAAATATTAGCGGTCAGGAAGCCACCGACCACGGGTTAAATTTCAGCGCAGAAAAATGGGGAATAATGGTTTTCAGTGACACTAGCACTAGTGCAGTGTAAATCCAGCATGTCGAATTACCCAGAGTCAAGGAATATATATATTTGGGAGTGTGGACAAACTAAGAGAACAACTACTTAAGAGGTCACGAGGAGCCACTTAAGGTATAAGGGAAAGCGAAACGGAGGTATAATGAAGCATAGAGCTCTGTGGTGGTATAACAAATATGAAGTAGTGAGAGGAATGCGGAAAGGAGTAATTCCGGGTCTCTCATTTGTGAATGTAGTGCTCTGCTTAAAATCAGACGTTCTACCAGGCCTTGAAGTGAACCAGAGAACGGTAGTCCGTTTGGCCTGACGATCGCATACAGAAACAACTAACGAAGCAGTGCAGGGAGATATGGGATGGTCGTCATTCGAAGTTCGAGAAGCGAAGAGTAAAATATGTTTTGACAGGAGGCTGAGAGCAATGGATCAACGTAGGTGGACAGCTAAGGCTTTTGAAACCTATACTTGTCTACCTATATACTTGTCTACCTTGTCTACGTGTCTACCTATAAGTGTAGACACGCAGTGGCTAAGGGAGACTAGAAGGCTAACGATTAAATACGGAAAGAACAGTGGAGAATCCAAAACAGCCAAGGTAACCAAAACAGGCAAGGCAAATGGAAACGAGTAAATGGAGAGACAAAATGGAAGCTAAAACGTCGTTACAGATATATATATATATATATATATATATATATATATATATATATATATATATATATATATATATATATATATATATATAGCGAATCAGAAAATGGGAAATGAGGGGCTCGGTGAATTAAGACAGAAAATAAACTGTGGCAGTCAAGAAAACCTCGGAAAGCAAAGGGGAGGTTGTGGTGAGTCATCGAAACAGATTAATTTTTTGAGTCAGCAAGAAAGTGGTGAAAAAAATACCCGCCGGGTGGGATCCGAACCCACGACCTCCAGAATACCGGTCTCCACTACTCTATTAGCGGGGCTGTTTCCCCAACACTTTCTTGGGTATTTATGTTATATATATATATATATATATATATATATATATATATATATATATATATATATATATATATATATATATATATATATATATATATGAGAGACAGATCTCCGAGATGCTAAATGACCACTTTTAATAAGGCTTCCGATCACAGGCCACCGACAGGCGGAACTGCCCCGTGATGATGATGGTTATACACAGATGACAGTGGCGATGGGTTTGGATAGGTAGAAGGAACAGAGGGATTGACCCGTCGTGTTCCACACTGCATCTAACAATGATCATGTCGCTTCCACGCCTAAATATCACATCAGTACACTCTCAATGCCCTCACATTCCCCCCCGCTGCTGAAGGCGGCCGCCTGGCCGTACAGGGTTAGAGCTGGCGACGGGTGAACGGTTTTAAACGTGAAACGTGCACTATTACAGTTCCACGTCACCGACGGTCCGGTGAAGTATCCACTGGAGGCACGCGATAATTACCTGTCGAGGTCTGTTTGATGATAACGTAGGTGCCCAGGTAGCGGTGAATAAACTTTTCGCAGAGTCCTGGAGTACGAACAGGGGTCCAAAGAAGGACCTCGTCCCCTTTGGAGAATTGAACGGAGCGGTGTGATTAGTCGTACCGGGCCTTCCGTTCTTGCTGGCTGGATTTGGTGCGGTCTCTGCCCATACGTCGACAGTGAGCGATCCGTTGGGTGAACTGATCGTGAAAAGGCGAAATATCGGGGATCGGAGCCGAGAAAAAGGTGGTGTCCAGAGCAAAAGAGGGGGGACGGCCGTAAACAAGAAAGAAGGGCGAATAACCGGTGGTGCCCTGGACAGCTGAATTATATGCGAATGTGGCAAAAGGTAGGATGATGTCCCAGTTGCTGTGGTCCGGGCTGACGTACATCGAGATAATGTCGGACAGAGTGCGGTGGAAACGCTCGGTGAGTCCGTTCGTCTGAGGATGGTAACTAGAAGAGGTTTTATGGACGGTGTAGGCAGCCCGAAGCACTTCCGCAAGGACGTGGGAAAGACATATTTTGCCACGGTCACTCAGCAGAACCAGAGGTGCCCCACGCCGCAAGATGATACTGCGTAATACAGATTCAGCGACTTCTTGAGCACTACCACATTGAAGGGGAGCCGTCTATCGGGTCAAATGATCCACAGCCGTCACAATCCAGCGGAAACCATCAGTTGTTGGAGGTAAGGGCCCGTGCAAGTCTATGCCTACGGCTTCAAAGGGAGCGTAGGGGCATGTAACTGGTTGAAGTAAACCGGCAGGGGGTGACGTCGATCGCTTGCGGTGCTGGCACGAATCACAAGAGGCCACGTATTGTGCTACAGTGGTAGAGAAGCCGGGCCAGAAAAATCGACTGCGAAAGCGATCATACGTTTTCCGAAACCCGAGATGTCCAGAAGTGGCATCATCGTGAAGCGCCTCGAGTATGCGTCGGCGGAGTTGACGGGGAACCACAGGAAGCCATTCGTAACCGGCAGGGTGGTAGTTTGCGCGGCAGAGAACTCCAATAATGATCCGAAATAGATGAAGTTGACGTTGCAAGCGGCTATTGGGCGGCTGGACTGATCCATCAAGGCGGTCGATTAAAATGCGACAATAAGAGTCTCCGCGCACTGTAGCGTTTGCAGTGCGGTAGAGTCGGATATAGAAGCGTGGTTGAGGGGTGCCATGGGTAAACACGGGTGACTGGAGTCGGAGGAGGCTTGCAGCATGGCCGGCGGCGACGACAAGGATAGGGGGCACCGCGACAGTGCGTCGGAATCCAGATGCTTTTTACCGGATTTGTACGTGATGGTGAAGTCGTACTGTTGCAGACGCAGCACCCAACGGCCTAGGCGCCCAGACAAATTCTTCATTGTCGATAGCCAGCAGAGGGCATGGTGGTCTGTAACGATGGTAAAATGACGGCCGTATAGGTAGGGACGAAACTTCTGAATTGACCAAACAACTGCGAGGCATTCTTGCTCGGTGATACTGTAGTTCCGCTCTGCTGGTGTCAATGCGCGACTGGCGTACGCGACCACCTTTTCACGATGATCAGTATCTTGCTGCAGCAGTACAGAACCAATGCAGCAGCCGCTGGCGTCAGTGTGCAGTATTGTGGGTGCTGTCTCGTCAAAATGACGCAGGACGGGATCGGACGTAAGGGCGTCTTTGAGGGCTTGAAAAGCTTTCTGGCACTCGTTCGTCCAGATGAAGGGCACGTTGGCTCGTAAAAGCTCGTGCAGAGGGGAAGCGAGCGTTGCAAAATTGCAGATAAAACGCCGGAAGTACGATGCGAGACCAAGAAAGCTTTGCAAATATTTCTGTTGTAGTGGCCGAGGAAAACTAATGACGGCAGCAGTCTTATCCGGGTTCGGGCGTATTCTATCCTTGGAAACGACATGTCCCAGCACTTTGATGCTCTTACTAGCAAAATGGCACTTTTTAGTATTGATTTGCAGGCCGTTATTAGAAAGTCAAGTTAGCACCTGATCAAGGCGCTCGGGATGCGGCGAAAATGCGGACGAAAAGATTACCACGTCGTCTAGATAATATAGACACGTTTTCCATTTGAGGCCACGAAGGACAGTGTCCATCATGCGTTCGAATGTAGCCGGGGCATTACAAAGGCCGAATGGCATCACATTAAATTTATAAAGGCCATCTGGGGTCGTAAATGCCGTCTGTTCTTTGTCCGCTTCGTGCATCGGGATTTGCCAGTACCCCGAACGAAGATCCAAGCTGGAGAAGTACTCAGCCCCTTTTAAACAGTCTAAAGCGTCGTCTATGCGGGGCATAAGATATACGTCCTTTCGCGTAATCTTATTAAGCACCCGATAATCGACGCAGAAGCGCACAGAGCCATCTTTTTTCTCGACCAGCACAACGGGGGATTTGCGCTTCAGCATGTCGGCCACATTATCTTCAATTATCTTGCGCTCAGACGAGGAGACACGATACGGTCTGCGTCGGATCACAGCCGATCCATCTGTTTCAATTCGATGCTCTGTGGCAGTGGTCTGTGTGAGGCCAGGCGAATGCACGTCCAACGAAGCCCGGTGCTTGGACAGAAGATCAAGCAATAATTGGGTCTGGTTTGGTGTTAGATCGGGACTGAGAGTGGCCGCAAGAGCTGACAAATCACCAGGCGAAGCAGACGAGGGCTTGGTCGAAGAACGCTTGCCAGTGGAAACGACTGCTCCAGTGCTGCTGTCGGCCACTGAAGGTATAGTAGTTCCATGTGACAATAGTATTGGTAAATACGTGGTGTTACGGGCAACCAAGGCTGCGGACCAACTCACGAACTGAACAAGGCAGATGGCAATGGCAATCCCTTGCGGCAAAAGTTGACTGCATGGAATTGCAACCACGTCGCCGTCGACAATTTCGTCTGATGTGACCGACAGAATCTCTTCGCAACCGGCGGCCAAAACGTGATCGGCATTCAATTTTAGCGTTTTCCGTGGTGCGTCCTGATAATCTGGTTGTTCTGTGTCGGCGATGTGGATAGTTGGTTGGCGGCAGGAGATAACAGCCGAGGCAGAAGAAAGTCCCAACCAAGGATGAGTTCATGGGTGCAGGGAAACAGAACAGCACACTGAATGTGATGGCGGACTTAAAGCTCGCACGGAACAGTAGCCCAAAGGTGTGATGTCATTCCCATTAGGTGTGATGTCATTCCCATTCAAGTGGAAACTAACGTTTCCACTTGAATTCCTTCGACGACGGCAGACAACATATTAGACGGAAGTTCGGGAGGACTTATGGACGTTCCAGGTGATGCAGTTTTACCTGCAACAACTGCAGCATCTAGTTTTCCGGGTGCTGGTTGGAAGTATTGGAAAGGGGACGAAGAGGAGACGCGCGCTGGAAGGGCGAAGGGGAACGACGGCGAGAGGGCCGGGAGTCCCAGGGAAGGTCCCTGGTGTCAGGAGGCGGTGATCGGCGGCGAGGAGATGGTGAATACGCATGCTGACGAGGAGAGTAGCTGCAGTAGTCCCGCTGGTAAGGAGCGCAGCCGCGCCTCTCGCCGAGCTGCCGTCGACGGCAAAGTGAGAAATGTGCCCCCGGATGCCGCAGTGGTAGCAGACAGGCCGGTCGTTTATATAGGACGCGGTGCTCGCCACGTTGAACGAAAAAACGGCGGAGCGGGAGCCGTAGAAATGGCGGTCAAGTGGCCGTGAGGAGTAAAGCAGACTGGCTGGGCTGCGGAACGGTTGTCACAGCTGCGAGCTCCTCTTTAATTACGTCACACAGCCCTTGTGCGTGGACGTCATTGACCGGATTGCTGTGATGACAGGGTGCATCGCGCTGCTGTAACTCCTCGCGAATGATGGCCCGAATAAAAAAACGCAGCTCTGTACTCCCAGAGGAGCCGATGGGCCAGAGATCGGGTTGGGGTCGGATAGCCTGAAGATGGTAAAGGCGCTGACAAATGCTTCGCACATCGGCAACGCTAGCGGGATTTTGGATTCCATAGCTTTGAAAGCAAAAGAGGAGACCCCTTTAATGATGTGCCGCAACTGGTCCGTTTCGGGCATATCTTTATCAACTCGACGGCACAGCGCGAGGACATCCTCAATGTAGGAAGCATATGTCTCCTCCGCGTGCTGCACCCGAGCGTCAAGTTTCTCCTTGGCCGCCGAGCGACCAGACGATGTACCAAAAACCTTGCGTAACTCTTGGGTAAAACTCAGCCAATCGTCGATGGTGTCCCGATTGTTGAAGAACCACGTCTTCGCTGCTTCGGTTAGGGAAAAAGCAACGTTGTGGAGTTTGAACGTGTCATCCCACCGGTTGTACGAACTCACTCGATTGAAGTGGTCGAGCCATTCTTCCACATCACCGCCCTGTAGGCCAGCGAAGTCCGGAGGATCACGCTGGGGAGTGGTGATAGTGAAGGCAGGCTGAGCAGGAGCTGCTGCGTTGGAAGCACCACGGCTGTTTTCGTGCTGCTTGGGGATGTCTGCCACCGGCAGTCGCCGACCTGATCGAATCTCCAGCGGTGCAACCGAGAGAGGTAGACGGAGGAATCGAGTGCACCCTCCACCACTTGAGAGACAGATCTCCGAGATGCTAAAGGGCCACTTTTAATAAGGCTGCCAAGCACAGGCCACCGAAAGACGGAACAGCCCGGGGATGATGATGATTATACACAGATGACAGTGGCGATGGGTTTGGATGGGTAGAAGGAACAGAGGAATTGACCCGCCGTGTTCCACACTGGATATAACAATGATCATGGCGCTTCCAGTGCACTCCTCCCAATGCCCAAATATATATATATATATATATATATATATATATATATATATATATATATATATATATATATATATATATATATATATATATATATATATATATATATATATATACTGAGTAGCGTAAAGAAACAAACACAAGAAAGAGGATATGAGACAGGCGCTATACTTCCAACTGTTTATTAGCGAAGATAGCATCGTACATTTCTAGATACATCCACGCATGCGCAATAACGATTGTTGACGATTGTTGGCACGTCTATTGTCTATTGCGGTGTTCTCGTTCTTGTGTGTGGGTTTCTTAGCGCTACTCAGTATGTTCTTAGACCAAAACCAACACGCCCAGCAGCAAGTTCTCCTGTCGTTAGAGATGTGCAGGGCTGAGAGATTGGAAATCAGAAAGGAAAATTTCTACGATAGTTCTCAGGGCAGTGCTTTGCTTTTTGAGGCTAGAGCAGGTTGATTGTGAACTAAGAGCTTTGTGGGGAAGAATTCACGAAACGATGGGGTATGCGTGGTCTGCGGAAAGGAACGGCACCTAGTATTAGAATGCGAGGGTATCCATACAAATCTACATAAGAGAAATATTTTACTTTCAGAAGCCCTAGGATTTAAGGGTATCATGAGGAAGTTAACTTCAAGGCTGTTGAGGGGACGAAAAGAAGATTAGAATGCTGGTGGACGAAAAGAAGAGAGGGGAATATTGCCTAGGACAGTTACCACCTGTAACAGAAAAAAGAAGTATTTTGTGCGCAATAAGTTTTTTCTGCATGCCCTAAGAGCAGCGCTAATATGAAACGAAGAGTATAAAACACAGGTAATTAGTTTTTCTGGTAAGATGACACGTCATCACTCCGCTACAAAGGGGATACCAATAGCAATCATCATCTTCATCATTCATTGCCACAGAAAGTTGTCCCCCAGTATAGTTTTTCAATGCCGGCCAGGAAGGTGGCACCTAAGTGAAAAAGAAGGCAAATTTTAGAGCTGGTGCCGTGTGACGTCATGAAACGTCAAAATTATTAAAGCACACACAGGCTCTTTGTCAACCGAAAGCACGTGACACAACTGAAACACAATCAGGAAAAGCTTCCCGTCAAGATGACGATTTCACGGAGAGTCCACGAAGTCCGGAATAGGGCCCCGAAAGGACGTTTCCACACGGCCGCTAGTAAACAAGCTTTCGTGACCCTTCCTCGAAGGAAAGCATGTGGGAGCAAAATCAAGGCTGGCTTTTACGATTGCTTACAAAAAAGATATCAAGTTCTCTAGTTTCAGTCAAAGCCTCATTACCCACTCTGCTTCCTGCGGGTGGCCATTACTGGTGGTTAAGGTTGCTGCGGCCCCCTTCCCGCAATCCGGCATCGACGCCAACGCCGGGGCCTGTTCTCTCTTCCCGTAATTTAACGCCGAGAAAGCAAAAGTTGAAAGCGCGGCTTTGAGTGAGCCTTCCGGGGATTTCGCAGCGGAGTTTCCTTATCGCGGACGTCGTCTTTCCATTTTTGCCCCTTTTGCGAACAAAGCCTTTGTCCCTAAGCCCGGTCGCTGCTCGCCGGGCGCACAGCAGTATCACGGGGATCCCCCACGGGGCGATCGCGGGGAACGAGTCGTTACGCGTTCACCGGGACGAGGAAATTATTTCGCTGCCTCGTTAGCTCGGGGATAAGACCGCCGTGCCCCGTGGCGACCTCGCCCACTCGCGCGGTGGGAACAAGGGCTCGTGCTCGCGAGCGCTTCGTTCTCTTGCAACCTGCCACGCTTGGAAGGAAAGGCTCCAGCTTGCCGGAAAGCGCCGGGCCCCGCGTGCGCTGTACACGACAGGTTTACCTCGCGACAAATGCGCGCGCTATCTTTTTTTCCTAACGCGAAACATTTCCAACTAGACACAAGCGAATGTAACCAACAACATTCTTTCTCGGCAACAGAGTGTTCGAGAAGCTTCGAAACCGTTCCCGCGCGATGATGCGACAAATTGTTCTCTAGTTAGGACCGAACCCCTCTATTAACCAGTCGCATTTTATGTCTTCCGTCGTATTACTCGCCAGCCATGCACATAAATGTTAGGCAAATAGATCTGTAAGCATTATTCCCCAGTAAAATGCATTCGATGTGGCGGTTGCGCACGTGCAACCGGTGCTGAGACAGTTGCGCTCGTAAGTGGTTTTTCCGCACGTCAGCCACAACAAGCACACACAGGAAATTTTCTGGGGACAAATTATCGGCGTCTTAGATATGAGCTGCCGCAAGTGTCGTGCGCACTGTTTCACTGCGAGGGCGAGCGGAGGCGCGGGAGTCTGCAAGAAGGAAAGGGAAAACACAGAGGGGGCGAACATGAAGGGTAGCAGAGAAATCGGTTCAAAACTAAAACCCACGCCCTCGCGGTGCGCAAGGGTGATGCGCATTGTAAGTCGGAACGAGAGAGTTGAACATGAAGGTACGGAGCCCCCGGTCATCTGGAGCTTCCTACCTTGACGAATAGAAGGCCGGAAGGGGAGTTCTGGCCTGAGAGACCTGAGGCCTAGATTATGGGGATGAGCAGGTCTTCCGGTAAATATTAGAGGACCAGGTGGGAGCCTGCGTGCTTTTCCAGCTTCGGCAGGCGTATTGGGTGACGCAGTCAACCACACCGTCCTGAGGAGGTGTGGTTGACTGCAGTGGGCGAGCCGGTGCGGCGCGAGCTGGCGACGGACTCCGCCGGGCCGGGAAGTCTCCATCTTGGCCAATCTCCACTTAGGGAGATTGGCCAAGACTGGTCAAAAAAAAAAAAAAAGAACAGCGTTCGACGTAATTGTGGCAACACTTGCCCGGAACGATAAAGACACGTCAGAGCGTACGCCCCGTCAATGTGTTGTTCACTGATTATTACTTCCAAAAAATGCAAGAACCTCGCACTTTTGGCCACAATGATGGAGCAAATGCCGTTGCCGCAGCGAAGAAGAAGCAAATCGGCTGCAATCGTGGATTTAAATCATCGTGATGGTCGCAAAGGTTGCGTGTTGCGGAATGGGCATGCCCATTCCATTCCAATTCCATTCCGAGGAATTACAACTGGCCGTGATTCCATTCCTTTCAATTCCTCGGAATGACAGAAGTTGGCCCATTCCCACTCCTGGAATGGACGGAAAGTTCAATTCCATTCCTTTAATTCCTCAACGTAAAAACTGCCTCAGGTGCTCTATCGGTTACCGAGGAACGCAACGGGATCATACGGGTTGAAAACTGCAAAAGTATGCAAAATGTGTCACTTGTCACCGACGTTGGGAGGTGGTAGCAGGTTGGTTAATATCTCGTGCACTACAACTACCCAGTGCCAAAAATTACGGTCCCTTCCTAACGAAGGTAGAGAGAAGCGCGAAAGCTAAAAATGCGTCCAACTTTCGCTGAAAGTGCGTCCAACCGATCGTCAAACCTTCAAGCACCCAAACCACAAGCGAAGAACAAACCAATGCGACGATTTCTCGCGTAGTAAGTAAAAGCAACTACGAACGATCTAAATGTACAGCGTTACGTGGTTTCTGAGATAAAGGTGTACCATTGTGCTCGTTCTTCATGATAGCCGCATTTGTTGTCTTATTTAGAATCGTTCGTTTTTTTTTTGCGATTTTCAAGTAAGCGTTTGACGTTTCAAATTTCAGAGAGAGAGCGAGAGAGAGAGGAGAGAAACAAAGAGAGACCTAATTTCCTGTCACCGGTTTCACGCACGCCCCGTGTGTTTAGAGACCTTATCCGAGTTTTTCGGTCGAGCAACCGGTCCAAGGGGTGATATATTAGCTTTTTTTACAAAATGCGATTGGTCTCACTAAAAAAATTTCGCCTTAAAAAGGGGCAGTGTCACACTGCCCCCATTTGCATAGTAAGTAGCGGGATCCCAATACTTATTACAGTATTTGCATGTTAGCATGTTTTAACGGTTTGTTCTGTGCGACGCTAGATGAAGCAGCTATTACGCTGGTGTCTGCTTTTTCCGTTTTGTTGCACAGTGTGTGGCGTCCTAACTTGCTATCTACTTTGCGTACCGTCATACCAGCGCCATTACTATGATGTGGGTTACTCACAGGCATGTCGCGCGGAGCTTGCTCACAGGTACACGCATTCGAAATGCCTATTGGAATGATTTCAAGTGACCTTATAGCATTGAGCACTAATGCTACTGTACCATCGCGAGAGGCGGGAGTGCAGCGGCACGGAACACCGTTAAGTTTTTGCATTCACCGTAGGAAAGTCGCCACCGCTTCCACATTGACCTCCATTGCGTTTGTTTATTGCCCTGGCACTACCTCAGCCCAATACGTTAAATACAACACATTATTTATGACCCCCTGATTCAAAGTGACAGAACCTTATCGTGACAGGAGCCCTGTCAAAATAAAAAGAAGTATGGTCAGGCAGTTTGTTTTCATGAACGCGCAACCAATATTCACCAGGACCTGATCAAAATCATGAAATCAGACATTTCTACCTGAATGCTGGCGATGTTTAACTTTCAAGCAGGCGACTAAGGCTTCAGTAATCAGGTACGTTTGCACCCAGGCGCAAAGGCCACGTGCACAGAAGCACAGCAACCAAACCACGAACCAGTTTGGCACAACTGGAGGAGAGGGCTGCACCTTCGAGTCGAAGCAAAGCAAGGTGTCGCACTGCTGAGAGCTGTCAAAACACTGGCAAAAAAGGGGACTATTGCAGAGGGAACTGTTAGCAAGAAACGCCTCTCGGCAGCTGTGTGTTCTGCATTGTTTTATATGATATCTAGTGTAATCGTATATCCCAGCTGCCCACTACCGTAGCCGCCGTAACGGAGCGTGAAGGCAGAAAGCTCAGTAACATATCCGAAACTCGCTTCTTATTCTTATGGCGAGTGCCGGGCACGCAAATCCCTCAATTTTATTTTTTGCTGCTTTGGTTTGATCTGCTGTAGCCCTGGTGCTCCGCTGCAACATACGGACTGAGATTGGCGCCCTATTCCCTCGAGATGCCTACCAGGTCGGCTTACAAGCATCAAGGCTATTCATTGCGCACCGGGTACCGTGGGTGGGAGGAGAACGCCAAGCAGGCTCGTTGATTCGTGTTTCATGCGCAACCGCTTTAGATTGTTAGCTCCAATATTTCGCAGCATCCGCTTGCGGTGAGAAACACCACAGCTTCGGATACGCGCCGTTCGTATCCCCTCCCCTGCTTCTCGATGCTATTCCACGCCTGCTGGCCTGGCCACACGGCACCTGCTACTGAGAGAAACGCTGGTCTTCCACCCGCGCCAGGGACAATTGTACAGAGAAAGCTATGCCTAAAAAAGCCTGGCAAAGCACGAAGAGCCGACCTAACGGCGCCACCGGCGAGACGCGCTTGCGGCGCTTGTTCACTTTCCCTTTCACTTTCACACCCACCGCGGTAGGCTGCGCGGATTCAGCTACTCGAGATGAAGGGTATGATTTTTTGTTTTCGTCGCCGGTGCTCCCTTTGAGAAGTAGCGACGCAGTCAACGCCACAGACTAATTTTTAAGCAGCCGAAAGGCGCCATCAATGGTGACGCCGTCATCTAAAAATCCCCATTCAATTCCCATTCCATTCCGGGCAAAAGGCGCTTAATTCCATTCCCATTCCATTCCTCCAAGTGCTGTCTTCATTTCATTCCCATTCCATTCCGGCATCTTGAAAAGGTGGAATGAATTCGGAGTCATTTCAATTCCGGAGTGGTAACTCCGCAACACTGGACTTGCCTATACCTTCGCCACCTTCAAGTCTTGCGCTTTAGTGTGAGCTTCCTTCATTTTTTTATTTCTACGTACTCTTTTACGGCAGTGAAGACTATTGGCTGTAATATTACACAATATGACAAAATTCTGCATGTAGTATTAATAATGGTCTAAAGCTTGTTTCGGAAAATTTCCTTTCCAGATAGCGTTCGCTAAAATGGTTGGCCATGGAGGCACGAGTTTAAACCCACGAAGGGACGTGAACCAAAATGACCCTGCATGGGTTTCAAGTTGTATATTTCTCCTTGACCGCCTCTTAAAGGGACACTGAAGTGATTTGTAAGCACTGCAGGAATACTAGCGCAAATTGTAGCCCGGAGTCCCTAGGCCATATTTCTACCACTCTGGGTGCGTTTACGCGAATTTATTTAGTAGAAAAATCAATTCTCAAATGCTGTCCTCCTCTCTGCGTCCTCGCCCATTTTCTGTGGCATTTTCATGTGACGTCAGGAGGAAATGACGTGGCTTGACTGCGCTACTGCACGGCTCGCCGACCTTCCGACAGAGTCTGTCGGAACCAGCGTTTAGTCCGCCGGCCGCCGACGAGTCGTCGCAGTTCGTTCTCTCAGTTGAAACTAAGCCACGACTAGTTTGTCAATGGAATAATGTGCCTTTCTGTGGTTTGTTAGTTTGTACACCGTATCAAGCTTCAAGTCCACGTCACTCCACAGAAGCGCTGCGCAAGCACACATGCGACGCTTCGCTGACTGGTACGCTAGTGGGAAAATCTAAGGCCAATTGAAGGCGGGAGAAGAGTCAGCCAAGGTAATATAGGTACTAAGGAAATAAAATCAACAGACACTTTTACCGTGCGGCGTAAAACTATGGAACAGGAAGCACTCTTTTGAGCTAGGTGAACAAGCACAGAGGTCAGCAGCACGACCACACATCTGCGAACGCTTTTCCGTCTAAGAAATGGAATTGCTAGACGTGAGACTTTGTGAAAATTTGGGTGACACTTACTGCACGAGCACTATACAACAAATAGTCATCTAAGCTGCTTGAAATGCTAATACTAGAGGAAAATGTAAACTGGTTATTTATTATATACCTTATATTTTCAGCACCGGCAGCGCTGGTTCGTGGTCGAGTGGTCTGGAGGATTCTCCTTCCGGCCACCACGGTGAACGGACAGAGGATGCAGGGCTTCCTCGGGAGTGGTGAGTGCAACCAATAAAATAATACATTTTCAAAATCCTGTACGAATCGCCACACTAAATGTTCGTGGGCTTTTTGACAGAAGGAGGCAAGTTCAAGTTAACCGGCTAATCGCGGAGAGGGAATTTGACATAGGGGTGATACAGGAAACCAAGATTGAAGGGGAAGACAAGACTAAAAAAAATGGTGAAATTATTTACTGCACATTATAATGTTTGCATTAGCCATGCGGCGGGCGTTTCCGCTTCATGCATGCTTTTAATTAAACAGTCTTGGGGTAATATTGCAGAACATTGTAAGTTCGAAAGGTCGATTCATTGTTTGCGAGATTAACTATTCGTCAATCGATTGGCGTATAGTAGCTATCTATGCACCAACGAGAGTCGAAAATTGAAAAGTGTTTTTAAGAAGATTTGTACTTGGTTACAAACTGAACGATTTATTATTTTTCTGGGTGATTCTGGGGGGCGACAAATCAAGTAAAACGGCTTTCCGCGATGCCGGTACTTCTTTTGTCCTAGAGGCAAGTGGAGAATCTTGCGTTGAAGATATCGATCAAGTAAATGTGTGTGCGCGACATGGGCAATTCACGGATTTATCCCGAAGACGACGGCGAGAAAGTGCGTTCCCACCGCTCGCCAGCTGCTGAGTTCTGGTGTTCTGAGCATCACTCATATCTTTTGCGGGGTTTTGGCCAGTATTTTAGGAGTCCCTGGTGAACTATCTCTCTGTGACCTTGCAGTTTTCGAGAGTCTAGTTAGGGTGGGCGCTTTCTGCGCCGAATGGCTACTAACTCCCCTGGCCAGGGGGCTACCCCCTGGTCGGCCAGCCTTTCTCCGAAGGATCTCCGTTTGGCAGCCTTTCTCCGCAACGGCTTGACCGACATCCCTGTGGCTTTGGTTCCGACGACTGGTGGGGCGATTCGCCACAACAATCCTGCGAAAATGCAGAACGCCCTTCGTGCCGCTACGGAACACTTTAACAAAATTTCTAGCGTGCGTCCATTCGGGAAAGGTGGAGTGGTGATTAGATCATCGGACCTGGAGTGTGTAGAGGACCTTCACAAGTACGAGTCATTTGCTGCGTTTCCGGTGAGCCCATTTGTTCCTTCTCAGTGCTCACCTTGCGTGTGCAAAAGGCATCATTCGCGGAGTAGACACCGAGATGTCAGTCAACGATATGCTAGAAGAGTTTGCTTCCGCGGGTGTCATAGCTGTACACCGGTGCAGCAGAATTGAGGACTCCCGCTATCCCACCGAATCAGTGATTGCTACCTTCGCCGGGGTGTCTGTTCCATCAGAACTCAAAGTGTGGCCCCTTATCTTTCGTGTGGAGCCTCTTTCTCCGCGGCCTTTGCAGTGCAAGAAATGCTGGCGATTTGGCCATAGTGTCGGGGGATGCAAATCTTCGGCTGGCTGCTGTTCGTGTGGGGGTGATCATCCTCCTGCACCATGCAATACGGAGGAGGTCACTTGCTGTCTGTGTGGCAACTCCCACCCGGCGGACTACTCAAGGTGTCCGGTTCTCAAGCAGGAAATTAAGATCCTTGAAGTGATTGAGAAACGTCGGTGCACGCGGAGTGAGGCGATGATAGTGGTTCGCGAAAGATCGTCCGGCTATGCCTTAGCAGTTGCTCGTGATTCGTCTCTGGCTGAAATAATTGCCTCTGCAATAGAAAAAAGCCAGGCTAAAGTAATGGACAGGTACATGCATGTCATGACAGAACTTTTGGCAGCTCACACATCCCATGTATCTGAGACTGTGTCTGCAATGTGCGGAGTAGCGGTACAAAGCGATTCAACAGACGGGTCCAGTTCAAAAGCTGCAGGGTCACTAAACCAGCACAGTTTTAGTGAGTCAAATCTTTCGGAACCGCCATGCCATATCTCTACAGCCCTTCAGTCCCCTGAACTTCCAGAGCTCAGCCAGCACTCACCAGCCTCTCCCCCTAGTGTGCCCCCTTCGCCTCAGTCCTGCTCTGGACGTGACCCATCTTCCTCCAAAATCGCTTTTCGACAGCCCACTTTGCTGAAATCCTCCAATATTCATCCTGAAAACAAACCTACTGCCAGTTCTTCGAACTCTCCGGTGGACATGGAGTATCAAATAGTTCCGTTTAAAAGAACTGGATCTCTGACTGTGGGTTCACTGGAATCGTCTCCAAAGCAAAAAGCAAAGAAAGGTCAAGGCGTTCCCAAAACAAATGACATCTTGGAAGCTACGGTGGCGGCCATCAATTCATCGTAATGTCGCTTCGGGTTCTACAATGGAATTGCCGCTCTGTCATGTCAGCTCTCACAGACCTTGACTTCATAGTCTCTAAAGAATAACCAGACATTATTTTACTGCAAGAAACCTGGCTGACTCCGCGTAGGCCATTTTATTTCAAGAATTATCGGATATTCCGCTTAGATCGACTAACTAGAGGAGGTGGATTGCTGATTCTCGTGTCATTGCAAATTTGCCATAAAGCTCATAAGTCATTTGAATTCATGTCGGTGGATTGTGAAATTCTAGCAGTTACATTTAGCCTGCCTGGGTGTTTTGCATTTTCTGTGGTTAACTCCTATTTTCCGGAAGGCGTCATTTCCGCCTCTCCTCTCGATGCTGTTTTGTCATCGTGTGAGAAGCGCGTTAATATTTGCGGTGATTTTAATTCCCCCCATGTCTCTTGGGGGCTCCGCACAGATTCCTGTGGTAGGCGGCTAAGTGGTTGCACGAGTGATAACAATATGCATTGTTATAACTCTGGTTCAGCAACATTTGTTTGATGGAAGACTACTTCAGTATTACACTAGACTTTTTCAAACTCCGGCAATATCTCTTCGTGGTCTACTTTGGATCACGCGACAAGTAGTGACCACGTTCCTATTTTATTTGAGATAGTGTGCCCTTCTAGGTCCCCACGTGCTCGTATGATTTGGCATACAAATTTACACCGTGTGCAAAACAAAGTAAAAAAAGCACTTCAATCTATTCCATCCGGTAACGAGAAACGCAGGGCAGTTCAAGTTACTTCGATCATTTCGGATGCTGTTAGGTCTTCTCAATTCATTATCTCTTCCCAAAAAGATGGCAATACCCCGTGGTGGAACGAAGATTGCGCTCTGGCGTATAATCAAAGGCAGGCGGCTTGGAAGGTACTGCTAAGAAAACAATGCCCGTCTAATTGGACCAATTACAAATTTGCGGCCGCCATATTCAAACGGATAGTGTCCAAAGCGAAAGAAGCTCATAACACCCAGAAGTTTGCCTGAATTGGCTGACGTTGTTTAACAGCTGTCTGAGGCTGCTCCGGGGCCAGATGGCATTACTGTGCCAATGTTACAGTTTTAAGTGCGAATGCACTTTATAAGCGACCCTGAATTCCGTTGACCGCCGTCCGTCCACATAGCAACAGCTGCGGGTGCGCGCGCTCCTCGTCTTCCTTGGCAACGGGGGGAGATGGCACATACCCACGTGGGAGATTGGCCAGGAATCTCCTCGTCTTCCTTGGCAACGGGGGGAGATGGGCGCGCGCTGCCTGGCCGCTGACATGGCACATACCCACGTGGGGGATTGGCCAGGAATCGGGCGTGAGAAGGGCTAATGCACCCGCTTAAAGGAGTACTGACACGAAATTTCAAAGCTGAGATCCGCTCTAGCAATCAAGTACAACGACAACACAAATAGGTGTCTGTGCATGGCACATACCCACGTGGGGGATTGGCCAGGAATCGGGCGTGAGAAGGGCTAATGCACCCGCTTAAAGGAGTACTGACAGGAAATTTCAAAGCTGAGATCCGCTCTAGCAATCAAGTACAACGACAACACAAATAGGTGTCTGTGAATAAATGCATCTTTCTTTCTTTGTAGTTGTGTGTGTGTGTGTGATCTCTCTTTCGCGAACATTACCGAACCGCGCAAATTCAACTCCTGCATTCGCACTTTCACATTCTTCCCCTCGGGGAAATGCGGGGAATTTTTTTTATTTGAGGAAATCCCTGAAGATTTACTCAACATAGTAAACACGTCGCTGAAACATAGCTGGATACCTCCAGAATGGAAACTCTCTAAGATAGTGCCATTGCTAAAAAACGAAGGATTAGGTTACGTCCCAGATAACATCAGGCCAATTTCCTTAACTAGCAACTTGGTAAAGCTCGTCGAAAGGATATTGCATGATCACCTTATGCGATTTCTTGACAGCAATAAGATGTTAAGCCCCACCCAAATTGGCTTCTTCCCGGTAATTCCATTTGGAAGGCTCACATTGACATTGATAGCCGCGTTAAACTAGCCCGTAGCCTAAAACACGTAAGCGCACTTGTTACTCTGGATATAACAAAGGCCTATGACAGCGTAGAGTATACTACCTTAATGTCACATCTTTAGAGTAGCGAAATCCCTCTATACATTCAATCCTGGATAGGTGCGTTTTTAACTGGAAGGACATTCTTCTGTTCGAAAGATGGCATATCATCTTCGCAATATCAGCAGTTTCGAGGGGCTCCGCAGGGGTCAGTCCTTTCTCCGGTTCTTTTTAATATTCTTCCCAGATCAGTTCCCATTATGGATGGCATATCAACTTACGTGTATGCCGGTGATATTGCTTTTTACTCATCGGGCAGAGACATTCATGACTTGTGTCAAAGACTACAAAACTATCTGGCCACCCTAGATAATTGGCTTAGCAGGCTATATTTGCCGCTTAATGTGGGAGAATGTGCGGTTTTAGTATTTCCCGTTACCATCCCCATATCTTTATGCCTATTGTACCGATAGCAATCCATCCGTCAAGTTACAGAATTAAAATATCTCGGTATAATCTGTGATGACAAGCTTACATAGCGTCCTCATATTAAACATATTGCTACTAAAGGAGAAATAGCTGCAGGCGTGCTCCGCAGGCAATGTAGCCACAAATTTGGGTTGCGTAGAGATACACTGTTAATGATATATCGGAGTTATGTCCGCCCGGTATTAGAGTTTGGCTGCGTCCTATTTTCTGGTTGTGGGGCGTACAAATTACATCCCCTATTTATCGTTGAGAGAATGTCTTTGCGACTATGCTTGGGATTGCCAAAATATGTCGCTAACCCTATTTTACACCTTGAGGCACGATTCCCTCCACTGAAGTGTAGATTCCAATTATTGACCGTATTAACTTTTGTCAAATTGTTTAAAACCCCACTGCATGACGCACAGTTCATTTTCCGTCTGAGGCCTGATCTTTTTCAAGGCATTCAGTGGCCGTGGTTCCAGAGACCCCAGATGGATCTAGTACAGTCATGGCTTCAGCCACTTCACGCAGAACTTTTTCAGCTCCCCTCTACTTGTATTAGTGTGTCATTTGTTGAAATAAACTTTGATAATATATTCCCCCCGAATGCAAAGATGTTGCCGGCCCGAATTCTCAATGGATTGCTGGAGGATCATTTGTCAAACCTTCATTCCGATATCGTCATTACTACCGATGCCTCACAAGTTGATGAGAAAGCTGGAGTCGGGATATTCTCCCAGTACCTGGATTGTTCCTTTTCGATCAGATTTCCTGATTACACACCTATTTTCCAGGCGGAATTATTGGCAATAATTTTGGCTTTTCAAAAACTTCAGCATAGAGTTTCCCATGTTGTTGTACTTTCTAAATCCCTCTCTGTGTGTTCCGCATTAACATCCGAAAAAGATTCTCCAATTATCCGCACATTCCGATCATTTGTGCCTCATCAGCTACTCCAGGCTTATAAGCAAGACGCCCTTTTATCTTCTAGAGATTATAGCCACCTTCGTCATGCATGGAAGCCGATGTTTTGTGAAACAAGGCTATGGGAGGTAGCAATCACTAAATTCGGTGCAAAATTCCCCCAATAATTTTTTTTTTTATAAACCTCGTCTGGCTCCATCTCCGCAATGCCCTTTCTGTGACGAACTGGAAAATATAAAACATTTCATATTTAATTGCCGCAGCTTCTCCCCAATGCGACGCCCGTCTTCTCGAGTCAACCTTTAGACGCCTTCACCTTCCGCTATCTAGTTCCGAGGTCCTGTCACTAGGCGCTTCCGCCCTAGGAGTCTGCCACAGTGATGTTGTGTCTGCCCTTCATTTTTATGTTGCGGCGACAGGCCGGTTTTCCTGCTAGCCAGCTAAACGTTCACACTTATCTCATTTTTCTTACTGACTCTACTATCATATTATACATATTTAAAAAATTCTGTTCGGTATTTTCTTTTCTAAATTTTGGCAACTAAAATAATATAGGTCGCATCCTCATTAGGTACAAAACTTCTTGGCCAATCCCCCGCGTGGGTATGTGCCATGGTCTCTGAGGCAACCAACCAACAAACCAACCAACCAACCAACCAACCAACCAACCAACCAACCAACCAACCAACCAACCAACCAACCAACCAACCAACCAACCAACCAACCAACCAACCAACCAACCAACCAACCAACCAACCAACCAACGCATTTTCCGGGAGAGAGCCACGCCCGCTTGCAGCGCGTTTATGTCTCTGTTCATCTGTTGCGTGAGTGTCATGACTATTGTGTCACGCCAGCATCATTTAGTGGCCATTGTTCAGTATCTTTCTGTCTTGTTAGGGGGAAGCAAAACGTGAAGTTTAATTGGAACCTCTGGAAAATGGACAATAAGTTAGTGCCCGACGAAGAATTTATGCTTGCCATGAGTAAAATAATTAAGCAATTATCAGGTACAACTGACTGTGTCCATAGTTGGGAACGTTTCAAGCAAGAAATAAAAATTACTACACTAGAAAGGTCCAGTGCTATGAAGCACTCAGGACGTATGAAAGAGGAACTGCTTGGTTGTACCCTTATGTCGCTTATTAACGGAGAATGTCAGACACCTGGAGTGCAGAAAGAGGAGATTAGGAAGGTGAAAGCGCAGCTCAAGGTAATATATCAAGATAAGTTCCACCACGCCCTAATAAAGGCGAGAGCGGAAAGACTGCTGATAGGTGAGGCACCTACCAAGAGAGCTCTCGGAACTGGAAAGAGGTATGCCAGTAGAAAATAAATAACTGAAATCGAAAGTGACGGCGTGGTGTTAACCGATCGTGCTGGAATTGCACGTGTTTAAGGAGTACTATGACACGTTGTTTTCTTTTCACTCAAGCGATTTAGAAAATTTTAAACGTGAATTCTTGGATTTGTTGCCCAAGCTAGATGATGAAACCAGTACTAACCTCGAAGCGCCGATTATCGTTGGTGAAGTTATTCAGGCCATTGAATACTTGAGCCCTGGAAAGACACCAGGTCCAGACGGCTTAGGAGCGGCCTAAGTGTGAGCTAAGCCCAGTGTTGTGTCACCTTTTCACTGAGGCATACGAGAATGAAGTGCTTCCACCGTCCTTCACTGTCTCTCCCACTGACCCATTCCAAAAACTGATGATAAACTGAAACTCAAGAAGGTCACGGCGTATCGCCCTATTTGCCTCACTAGCGTGGATTATAAAATACTAATGAAAACCCTAGCAAGGCATTTGCAGTTAGTAGTTCAATATATAGTTGGGACCCATCAAACGTGTGGTATAAAAGGCCGTTCAATTACAACAAATATACATTTAGCCAGATGCATCTTAGACTATCGTGATAAAATGAATCAAGCGGTGCCAATGCTACATATAGATTTAGAGAAGGCCTTTGACAAGTAAGGTGTCACATGAAATAATGATGAAAATTCTTGAACACGCGATGTAGGAAGAATAATTACCGAAGGAGTGCGTAAGGCGTATACAAGGAGTGCAGCGCAGGTATTATAGTTAACACATCTGTCAGCGCTCCCGTTAGAGTTAAGCGCTCGGTTAGACAGGGCTGCCCCGTATCATCTTTGCTGTTTTTCATTTACATTGAATTGTTTTCTGCCAAAATCGTCTACAGCCGTGAAATTCGGGCCTTTCTTTGCAAGCATGTGATGTGTGTGTGTGCTTGATTACGCCGATGATATCGCTTTGTTCTGTACAGATAGAAGCAGCGTAAACGAGAGCATTTATATTTTTAAAATGTTTTGCAATTATAAAGGTAGCAGCGTTACCTGATATAAGTGCCTTGGTTCTTGGCATGGCAAATGGCAATCGAAACCCAGCGTATTTGCACTAATTAACTGGGTGCGCAGGCCTACGAAGCACTTCGGTGTCCCGCTTGAAAATTATCCGGATAGTGACCCATATTGACGAAGTCACGCAATAGAGATGCGGGACAAGGCTGAAAAGTTGGGGGAAAAGCAACTGTCCGTTTTTGCACGTGCTGCACTTTGTCATTTGTTTTTCGTATCCAAACTGTGTTACGTGATGCAGGTATTACACTGCGGGAATGCCAATGTACAAAGATTGCGCCGTGTGTTTGCCGTTTTTAGATGCAGAGCATCTGATTCACTCGCCTTGTCCCTCCGGCGTCGTCGTCGTTGTCGTCGGCGTTGTCCACCCCTCCCACCTTCTCCTCGCCGCGCCAGCTGCGCTCTCCGCCGCTCACCGCCTCTCCTCTCCGATAGCGAACACTCTCTCGCGAGGGGCATTGGATTGGATTCGATTGGGTTGGATTGGATTGGATTGGGTTGGCTTGGCTTGGCTTAGATTGCATTGGATTGGATTTGGATTGGATTGGATTAAAGTGGATTGTGTTGGATTGTGTTGCGTCATAGCCGCGGCACGTTGCGTCCTAGCCGCGGTAGACGCGCTGGGGCCGGCGCATGTGCGGTACTCTCTCTTCCGCGGTTTCCTCTCCTTCGGGCGCGCTGCGCATATAACCGGTGTGCCGTTCTCCGGCGAAGCAACATCCACGCTTGGCTCAAACACCTAGAGTCCACGCCGCTTTACAAGTACGCCAACGTCGTCATCGACTGGGACCGGCTTACGCAGTCCCCTCAACGTTATGCGGGCTATAAAACGTGGTCCCTTCGCCGCTCCGCCTATGCGTTGCGTCTACACAGGGGTTCCCGCAGGGGAGGTGGGAGTTTTTTTATGGGGTTCCACATGGAAGCGAATGAGTTGGACAAATCTGTTTCGTCGTGTCCGCCCCGGTGGACTTTCTTTGGTGCACTTATTCTTGCGCCAAGTAGTAAACCGTTTCCTTTTTCTGCAAAATGTACGCGACCCTTTTTTGCGCAGAGTGTGTCAAGTTTGTTTGGGTGCACTGCTGCTCGAATTGGTTGTTTGGCGGAATCTATGGTAACCTACGTGAAGTTGTCGATGCCACAATGTTTCTTTGTGCCCGATTCACTTTGGAATACTTATCTCATGTGCCGAGGAAGAAATTGTATAAGGAACTCGTGGATACGGTCTTAGCGATCCCACTGTACAGGTCCTTATACGGTGTGGGCCCAGACAAGATGTTCTTCTGCGCGTGAAAAGAATACCAGCTCCTGGTTATGTTAAATCTATTTTCTTTAAATTAAATATGAGTGTACTACCTGTAAAAACACGGATGATTGAGAAAGGTTTATTTGTGCCTTGGGGCCCTGATTGCTTCCCATGCAAAAAGACAGAGACCATCGAACACGTGTTAATAGATTGTTGGGACGGGGTCTTCCTATGGGGCGTGTTACAGCGTACCTTAAAGAAAGATTTTCCTGTGGATAGCCATAAAATTAGGTTTTTAGCCATAGAAAATTAAGGGGGTGTTCCCTACGACTTCATAATGTTACTGGCCCTACACGGTATATGGAAGGCTCGCATGGCCCGTTGGTACAATGATGTAGACGCGAGGCCAGGGAGGGAATATTTTTGGGATAATGTCCACTACATAGTCGGGGTGTTGAAAGCCGAGCCTAGTCCACCCGAGTGGGTGACTGTGCTGGAGAGTGTGGCGAGACTACCGCCTTTTTAAGACTGACACACTAACAAGGTATGTGCTAGTGCCTTTTCACGTGGTGTAATTTTGTTGATGTTTTGCATGTATGCATTGACCTCACATCAGGAAATATAAAAAAAGCAGTTGAGTGGTCTGGAGCGCGCGGTATGTTATTTTGCAAGTCGCAAGTTGGAATCCCCGAGGGTACATCCTTTCTTTTTTGTGGGTTCATTTCTTCGTTTTCGGCCTACACTGAACTCATCGTTTTTGGGCCGTAATGTTCAATGCTCCACGAGCGAGTTCGCATAACACTGACGAGCTAGCGAGTTCTCGTTGGCGTGCTGTTGCCATAAGTACCGACGGCTTTCGGGCAGTGGGTACAGGCCAGAATCAGTAGACCCTTGGCCTGGTGCGCACACACTTTTTACGATACAGGCATGAGTGAGGCAAGCTTCAAAGGTGGGGGAGAAGCGCATGGCATTTAATCATCTGCGGTGATGCGGAGGGCGTTCATCCACTGAGTAGGCCTCGGATAGTGATTGCTGTGATTCCAAGCCGTCCTGGTAGGCTTATCTGAACCATTTTAAAACCAACATCACAGAAACGCGGTATGGCGATTATTAAGATATCGAGAATGCCCATCCAACGATAACGTCGGGTGCCGAGCATGTTGTTTCACAGAACCGAAACCGAAACTTGTTTGAATGCTAATCTTAAACATCGTCCAATCACGTAGCACCTTTACCTGAGGTCACTGCGGTTAGTTGGTGCACCTGCCACAAACCGCGCATGGTAGGTTTTCTTCTTTGCGGCTTTATAAAATTAATACCGCCTTCTCGCCCGGATAAACAATGCGAAGTGTGTTCATATAAGCCAGTCCACGCAGCGCAAGCAAAAACGGGCGCTTTACAGATTCACTTCAGTGTCACTGTGATGCTTCGACGCGCGATGAAAAAGCTGCAGCGGTATGATAGTCAGCTTACGCAGTTAGCATATGCCCGTTGCACGTTACCACGTCGTCGTTCCATGCGCGCGAACGTGTGGCCGTGTAAGCACAGATGTCGGAACTGCCGAATAGCGCATGCAGTAAACGAAAAAAATCGCATATCTGTGACATTTAATGGGAAACTTGCTCGAGCGCAAATAGGAACGCGTACCGTCAAGTTTGCAAACGCTCAAATCGAGTCAGCAAGCTTTTCCAGCGCATGAAATTTTTTTCGCGCGTAGGAAAACAATGCTGCAGACGTGAAAATTTATTTTTCTACTTTGTATTATGCATTACAAAATTGATTTAGTAACATAGACAACTACTACTATTATTTGTGTTTTATTGGCGCAAGGGCGTCTGAGGCCAAAGAGCGCCAACACAATGTTCACGTTCACGTTTGTTGCTAAAATACCATGGCGATGATTGTGATGTACTTGATAAAAATAGTGTATAGATGGGTGTAAAGGGTCCTTACTCTAAAAAGCGAGGATGATTAAGATGAGAGGTAACAATGATGATGTTTCAGTGTGACAGTGACATGACCCTAGCTCCAGCGATGGCAGTGACGTCCCTGGAACCTGTTATAAAAACGCTCCGAACCACCCTCACGGTCATGGGGTGGCCCTGATGTCACATATGGTATGATATTAGTGCTAAAAATCCAATGTCAGATAGGTAGGCTAAAAGGCGTTCACTTCTGATCGGGAGTTGATCGGACAAAAACAAAGATGGGTGTATGGGCATCGTGTAGGTGTATAGTTCGGGAAAGTGTCGTTTCCTTGCTTCATGGTATGCCAAACATGCAATCAATACGTGGAGAACTATAAGTCGTCATCCACACTTCTCACAAGCAGGTGGTGATGTTCCGTTTAAAAGGTATGAGTGTGTAGCGTGTGTGTGACCTATCCTTAATCTACATATTGATATTTCTGTGAACCTGTTCCGTTTGTCTGTGTTGTATTTTCCCATTTGTGGTTTTATGATGTGCAGTTTGTTTTCGATTTGTGTGTCCCACTGTACCTGCCAGCGCCTCTTAAGCCTACTCCAAACTTATTGCTTCATGTCTAGGTAGGGAACATGTGGGATATCTACAACACTGCGGAGAGCCGCCACAGCGGCATTCTGGTCAGCAATTTCATTGCCCGAAATGCCGCTGTGCCCAGGTACCCAGCAAACTATTACAGTCAATTTGAAAGCGTGGGCAGGCATTATGGATTTTATAAAAGGATTTACAATGAAGTTCTTCGTTAGTTTTCATGAATGAAGAGCTATTATTACACTCAGGGAGTCTGTAAAAATAATGGAACTGTGTATTCTGCTTTGTGTAATGTGTTCCACAGTGGTTAAAATGCCGTGTGCCTCTGCTGTGAAAATACTGGTACTTTTGTTCATTGTCTTTGTGATAGCAAAGTTTGGGCCATGTGCAGCGCATGACACAGAATGGGCAGACTTGGAGGCATCTGTGTAAAACGTTGTGCAGGGATATTTATGCCCTAGGTGTAGGAAATGCTGTAAGATGAGTTCTCTTGGTGCAGTTCTTTTTCAATAGCTGTAAAAAATAAATCACAAGAAACCGGGGACATTTCCCAAGGAGCGACAAGGTCTGTGATCAAAGTTCTGTAAGTCTCGGTAAGAGAAATCCCAAGCTCCTCAGCTTGAACTTTCACTCTCAACAATAAGGGCAGAGATATAGAGGGCCGACTGGGAAACAAGTGCATGGCAGAGGTGTCGTTGATAATAAATGAGGAAGGATGATTTTTTATAGATGTTGTCTTCACAGCATACAATAGGTCTGTGTATAAGCGCTGGTCTTACAGGCACCACTGGTCACATTCCACATATAGGCTTTGTGCAGGACTCGTTCGGAAGGCTGATGACGAATGGCGAAGCCCCAGGTGCAGAACAGGGTCGAGCATTTTTAAAGCGGTTTTCGAAGGTGACCCGTATACTACGCTCCCATAGTCCAACCGCGACTTCACTAAACTGTTGTAGAGACGTAGCAGTCACATCTTATCTGCGCCGTAGGAATGGTGGGATAGGACTTTTAGGATGTTCATTGCCTCTATACATTTTATTTTGAGTAGCTTGATATGAGTAATAAATGACAGCTTTTCATCTAGCAGAATGCCTAAAAACTTGTGCTCCTTTTTCACAGGCACAGCTACTCCATTGAGCTGGACGGTGGGCTGAGGGTGAATACCACGCCTTCTGGAAAACAAGATGCATGTGCTCTTTTGAGGATTTAGCTTAAAGCCATTTTCTTCTGTCCATTTTACAAGCCTGATTGAGGCAAGTTGTACCTGCCCCTCACAAATAGATAGAATACAGGACCGGAAACTGATGTGAGCATCATCCACATAAACAGAGTAAGAAATTGTACGGGGAGAGCTTTTCCAAGGGTGTTCATCTTAGCTATGAAAAGTGTGAAATAAGTACTCCACCTTGAGGAACGCCATTTTCTTGCATATACAGCGCAGATACTGCAGCCCCGACCCCCACTTTGAATGTTCGTTCAGACAAATAGCTTTCAAGGGCATTAAGCATATTTCCACAAATACCAAAAAAAAATTCCCCGCATTTCCCCGAGGGGAAGAATGTGAAAGTGCGAATGCACGAGTTGAATTTGCGCGGTTCGGTAATGTTCGCGAAAGAGAGATCACACACACACACACACAACTACAAAGAAAGAAAGATGCATTTATTCACAGACACCTATTTGTGTTGTCGTTGTACTTGATTGCTAGAGCGGATCTCAGCTTTGAAATTTCGTGTCAGTACTCCTTTAAGCGGGTGCATTAGCCCTTCTCACGCCCGATTCCTGGCCAATCCCCCCCGTGGGTATGTGCCATGTCAGCGGCCAGGCAACGCGCGCCCATCTCCCCCCGTTACCAAGGAAGACGAGGAGATTCCTGGCCAATCCCCCACGTGGGTATGTGATGCGGACATCGCCGGTGGACGCAGGTTCAGGGTCGCTTAAGAAGTGCATTGCACTTAATATTTTAGGTCCCTCAGGATGCCGTAGCGCCAAGCAGTGTGATATGCTTTTTCTAGATTAAAAAATATAGACATACAATGCTGTTTCTTAACAAAGGCATTTTTCACATAGCATTCAAAAGCGACAAGTTGGTCCGTTGTTCACCTGCCTGACCGAAAGCCTGCCTGGTAGCTGTCGAGAATACCATTGTATTCCAGGAAGTATCGTAACCTTCTGTTGATAATTTTTTCGAACAGCTTACACCAAAAGCTGGTCAAGGCAATTGGACGATAACTTGAAACTCAGGAGGGATCATTTCCCTGTTTAAGCAATGGCACAATCACAGCCTGTTTCCATGAGTTAGGAAAGTTCCCGGCACGGCATATCTTGTTAAACAAAAAGAGGAGAGTATGGATTGTGTCTGTAGGAAGGTGTTTGATCATGGTGTGCGTAATGTTATCTGCACCTGGCGCCGAAGGCTTGCAACCGGCCAACGCAGTCATGAGCTCGTGAAGAGAGAATGGACAGTTATAGGAGTCATTCGATTATTCGTGGTCACGTAAGGACTTCTGTTCAGCCGACTTTTTATAGTGCATAAATGTGCTTGTGTAGTGTGAGGAGCTTGAGATGTGTTCAAAGTGTTGCGCCAGCGCATTTGCCTGGTCCTCTAAGGTGTCGCCAGTGGTGTTAAGAAGGGGTAAGTTATATGTCCTTTGTCCGTTAAGTTTTCTTATCCTATTCCAAACCTTTCGCATATGTGTGACGGAATTTATGGAGCTTAAGAAGGACCTCCAGCTATTGCTTTTGGCCTCACGCCGAATGCGCCTTCCCATGGCTTTGGTGTGCTTGAATGCTACAAGGTTGTCCGCAGTTGGGTATCGGCGAAGAATGCACCACGCCTTGTTCTGTGCCTGGCGCGCTTGTCGACACTCTTCATTCCACCAGGGTCGCCTTAGGTTACTTGTGTTACCAGAAGTCTGGGGAATGATGTTCTCTGCAGCATCAAGGATATGTGCCGTGACAAGGCTACAAGCTTTATCAATACCCAAGTATTCTAGGGAACTGTGTGTGAGTTGAGATTTCTGCTTAAATTTCTCCCAGCCTGCAGCGGTTTCTTTAAACCTTTTAGTTGAGATGGGAGTGTAGGGGCTCTGTCTAGGCATCTCAGGAATACTGGGAAATGTCACTTCCAAGCGGGTTTTTGTCCACCTGCCACTCAATGAGTGGGAGAAGAACAGCAGAACCTATTGCAAAGTCTATGTGTGAGTACGTGTTATGTGTGGTGTTATAGTATGTTGGCTGTTTGTTGTTAAACAGACACGCACCAGACGATACCAAGAACTAACTGTTCAATTAAACGGCCACGGGCATCGGTTCTCCCAGAGCCCCATTGTTTGATATCTGCATTTAAATCTCCGACTAGAATGAAGGGTTCGGAAGCTCGTCCACCAAGGACTCGAATTCTGAGGTAGACATGATAATCCGGGGGAATGTATAAAGAACATAGAGTAATCAGCCGACAAAAAATGATAACGCGGACAGCAACCGCCTCAAGGCTGGTGAGCAGTCTAATGGACTGGGATGGGATCAATTTTTGTGTCACAATGGCAACCCTGCCAGATTAATGAGCAAAGACATCTCTATCTTTCCTAGTGTATTGCCTCAGAAAGTTACTTTGCTTGGAATTGAGATGTATGTCTTGGAGGCAAACAATACTGTATTGATGTTTATAAAGGAGTTCATATACATCATCTAAGTTTTTTATGAGACCCCCACAGTTCCATTGAATTATGTTCTCAACAGCAATTATGCGTCAGAGATACTAAATTCGTAGTTTGTTGCTCTTTTTTTCACGTCAGTGAGTTTTGCTTAGGGCCTGTGATGCGAGGAGCTGGTTTTTTCCCACGGCCAAGAGTGCTGCAGCGCTCATTTTATTCCTGCGCTGCAGGTTGAAATGTCGAAGTGTCCATATCCTCATCTGACAATTCAGGTGTGATCGAATTAGTACCCTTCCGACGTAAACCTCGTGGAATGGTCCCTGAGGTGGCCTCAGGCTTCTCAGCAGGAGCCTGCGGTGCAGGAGGGGACGGGGTCTGTGTGGAGCCCCCTGAGTTCGTTCTCTCAACGCCCTCGGGTGTTGTGGGGGCGAACGGAGCTGGACTGGAAGCAGAACCAGTACCAACAGCGCCCGTCGCCACGTCCTCCACGAGCTCCGCAGAGGTAGCGTTGGGGCGCTGGGCTGTGGGTGGCAGCCCGGCAGGATCAGGAACCACCAGGGACTCTGCTGTAGACGCAGGAGGAGCTGGTGGCTGCTCGGAGAGGGTTAACGACAGTGACACATCAGCTAGGCTGCACTGTGTCGCAGTACTAACCATATGTCGCTCCAACCCCCGGGGGCGGCGTCTGCATAGGGTGTGGCCGAAAACAACTTCTGCTTCTGGCGTGCCTCGGGGAAAGTTATGTTTTCAGTCATTTTGATATGAATGATCTCATTTTCTTGCTTGAAAGATGGGCAGGATCGTGAGTATGCAGCGTGTGCGCCACTGCAGTTCGGTCCTTTCACAATTGTTTTAAATGCAGAGCATTTCAGTAACTCACGATGTCACCCGCGTTGACGTCCGTAGTCCGCACCGTTGTTGTCCCTACTATATAAAAAAAATACTATCCGGCGCCCGGTTTCGATCCCTCGACCCTGCGGGCGGAACGCAATGTACATGGTGCTCAACCCACTGCGCCACAAAGCAGACACACAATGGCAGGCTACGGACGCGCCTTATATCCTTGACTCATTCAAATTACTGCTGACGAGCGCTCTCTCGTCAGCAGTTGCCACAAGTGCAACAACATTAACGTAACGCAAACTACTTAACGTCGTGCGCCCCTGGAAGTGCTCTGCATTTGATCGTGCCCCTCGCGAGGGGGATGTTGACGCTACCTCTACCGCCGAGAACAAGGTCCCACGAGCGACGCGCGCGCCGTGGACTGGTGGCGCCATCTGTCAGATGCGACGCGAACTACTATCAAGGCAGTGCGAAAAACGAACGCGCGAAATACAAACCGGGCTTTTTCGGCATTCTTCACAGGTGTGATCATTTTCGCCGCATTTAGGACAGGTGAGCTTGCCACGGTAGGCTTGTGTCCCATGGCCGTAATGCTGACACTTGAAGCATCGCCTCGGGTTAGGTCTGTAAGCGCGAACACGACAGCTAATAAAAGCTGCCTTCAGTGTCTCGGGCAGGGGAGAGCTGGCGAAAGTAAGAATGATGTGTCGCGTCTTGATGTCTGCCCCGTCTCTTCTCATTACGATTCAACACCAACAACACTTTGGTCTCGCATTCCCTCAAGGAGATGAGCGTCTGTCTCATGCAGTAGTTCTTTGTCAGAAATGACACCTTGGACAGTGTTTAGAGTGCGATGCGGCGTGACGGTGAAGACCAAGTTAGCAATTTTTTCTTGCTTCAGAAGGTTGTCGCTTTGGTGTTTTTCGCATAACTTCAACAAGGAGAGGGCATTTTTTGGCATTGTAATCTTTCCCAACAGTGTTCTCAATGCTCTTGGCAATGAAGAACACTGACAGATCAGTGATTGGTGATTTGTCGTCGGTTGAGTGTACCACTAGGTACTTACTGAATGTTGCTTGCGGTGGTTCGATTCGCAGTGCTTCGGTGCGACCCCGTTTAGGAGGCCGATCAGGTTTTCTGAGCGGAGTAGGAAATGTAGCCATAAAACTTTGAGTGAATTCGGTGGCAAGGCCGGTCACCCACCACCGAGCCCAACAAGAGAACGTGACTGTGCAGCACACGTTAACCGTACCTTGCCACTATAACCTTATGCTTGGACTCAAAGCTGACATCTTTGCACAAGGTTAACCCTCGCCACCTGGAAAAATGTGGAACAATGAAGGAAGGAGATGACAAGACAGAGTTAAGAAAGAGAATAGGAAAGAGAAAGAACCAAGAGGAGGACAGGAAGAGGCAACTGGCTGATTACGCCCAGGGCGGGTCAGACCGGGGGCACCGTCTGTGAGAAGCAGGGGCCAAAGTGGTGTGTTGCCGCTGTCAGGGGGCCATGAAGGTCCAAAACAGCCCTGGCATTGTCTTAACCACGAGGATGCCCTTTTCCTCAGATACGGCAAAGCCACGCACAGCCTATGGCGTGGGTGGGTCCAACCCAGATGGGCTCGGGGTCAGCAGTGTCGCCACTACCATCACCTTGCAAGGTGCCCCTGCGGGCATTTAGTAACATAGAGACGTGAAAATTTCTCGGTCGCCCTTAATTATTATTTTAATCATCTTTTGATGTAGTTATTTTGTGAGACTTGCTGCAGTATTTTGTTGTTGTTGTTATAGTATATTTTTATACTTATATGGGAGTACTAGCGGTAGTACCCGGCGGTGCCCGGGTGGGCCATTTCATTAAGCACAGCAAGAAATAACACAAGTTCGTTTATTTGTTAGTCGCCATATTAGGGCACTTCATTGGGAAGTGGTACACACTCAGGAGCGCCTGCCTGCTGTCAGTACATGGGCTCCAACTGCAAGCGCGTCGTGGTAATTTGAAACGACCGACACTCGTATTTCACTCCAATCCTCGCTAACAAGCTGCACCAAAATGGCGCGCTCGAGCGAGCCCGAGTCAGTGAGTGAAAAAAGTTTTATTGAGCAAGCGAAGTGGTAGTGGTTCCCAATTGCAGAAAGCCATGTGAAGACTGGGCAGCCTTCGCTCTGGAGGAAGTATTGTCTGGACATCGAGATCGCTGTTAGTCACCAGGTTCTTCCAGAGCTCAAGGTTTGGAACAGTGGATGGAACAAGGAGGACGTTGGTTTGCTTGCACTCTTAATATGATATGAGGAAAAGTGCCAGGTGGCAAACACAACTTGAATTCGGCAGGAGATTGCGCTGGGAACCTATGATGGAGGCCGGCTGGGTGAGAGGTATTCTTCCTCGTAGGAAGTGCTATCTCAGAAGATATGAACGATGCTCATCGGTACAGTTTTATCATAAGTAACATAGGCTCCCTACGGTAGGCGCAAGGTTGCAGGAAGTCCCAACAGATGGCGAGCGCTAACCTTTGCGCTTTTTACTGGTACATCTTCTCTTTTACATTTATGATATATGAGACCGGCTCCTACGGGAGACGCGTAGTTGCCGAAGGTGTCAACAGATGGCGACCGCTAAGCGAACGCGGGAAAACTCAACTGAATTTTACGTCCAAAAGGATGCAGATTAAAAAATCTAGCTGGGCTTCTTATCCGCATGTTAGGACAAAATCCTGACAGTGGTATTTGGGCAATTAAATGGGCAGCATTTTCAAGAAAAAACGAATGGTAGATATCAACTGGCTGTGGGGTTATTTACGAATGTGTAAAAACACAGTGTTTTCCCGAAATCCTGCTCGCCTCTATTCGGAGGGTGTCATTAAAAAATGTTTTAGAACAGTGTTTAGATACGTGAGTAAGTTGCCTACCTCGACAAAAACCAATTCGATATCTCAAATGGCGGGCGGTAAAAATATATATATGAAAAACTATTTTACCGCTTTTCACTCTCTCCATGGTGGAATATTTAAAATTTTCAGAAATATTGACCTCCAACACCGTAATCAGAATGTGCTTTTGCAATCTTTAGCCGTTTGAAAGAGCAGTTTGGCTAGACGTGTACATAACCTGTTAGGCCTTCTTGGTTCACCAGCCGTGTCATTTGTAAAAAACAATTTGTCCCTTTTAGCGGCGTCGCAGGGCGAAATCCTTAAAAACGGTTCTGTGCATTTGTTTGAGTAACATACGCTAGCAAAAATCAGTAACTCAATCGCTGAAAGATTTATTTGGGAATCTTTAGGAACACCACTTTATTTCCGGAATGCGGAATCACCTCGCTAGTGTAGGTTAGGGCGAAATCCAAAAACTACATTTTAGATATTCTTAAGGGCTACATATATCAGCAAAAAGCGCTTCGATATGTGAATAGGTGACCGAGGAAATCACGAATTCGCGAAACCAGAATTTCGCCCTTTTTGCTCGGTACGGAGTGCAATTTCTGAAAAACCCGCCTTAGCGAGCACCTACTCAATGACGCAAATAAACTCGCGAAATTTCAAGTCTCTAGATCTAACAGTTTTGGCTGGGCGTTGATGAGTCAGTCAGTCAGTCAGTCAGTCAGTCAGTCGGTCAGTCGGTCAGTCGGTCCGTCGGTCCGTCGGTCCGTCGGTCCGTCGGTCGGTCGGTCGGTCGGTCGGTCGGTCGGTCGGTCGGTCAGTCAGTCAGTCAGTCAGTCAGTCAGTCAGTCAGTCAGTCGGGCACTTCTTATTATAAGGTATAGATTACGCGTTTTCGGCCGCGGAGATGAAATGTTCTAGCGCGAAGCGTTGGGTAACGAGTGTCCCGGTATGTTCTTTTAGAACGCGTAACGTCTCAGCGCGAGGCGTTGAAAAACGAGTGTCTCGATGTTTTAGTACCGTGGCTACATAAAACGACGACGACGACAGGAGACGACGACAACCCGAGCCCCTGCAAATGTTATCGATTACAACTGTGGCTCGGAACTTATGCTCAGTTTGTGCTCCCAGCGAGCATCACGTACCTTTGGAAGGGAACTCTCTAGGACACCGGTATCTGAAATTGAAATCTTGAGCGATACGTTTCGCTGCGCAAGTAGCTGAAGCAGATAATTCTAACGGGACATTTTCAGTGTATACATAGTCCTATGCAGAGCCACAACTGAGGCTGCACACAATGGAAGTTTGCCACTTCAACCCTCTGTAATTAAATCCTATGTAGGGTTCCAATCGGCGGCATACATGGTTATGGCAGTGAAGCCATTATGTCACGAACAAATAAAAGTTCCTGCTGCAAATCCGTAAAAAATATTGCATGAGTGCAAGAGTAAAAATAAAAATAAGGATAAATCCGAAAATAATCATGCCGCATATGCTAACAAAGCAATCATGTAATGCATAATATAAACATGCAAACAATGCTCACATATCCAGCCTTATGTGCCAGCTCGGGAAATGCATGTTGGTGTTAACAAAGCTTTATCACCCGATTTTCGCGTTATAAACTTCACTGTACGCGCCAAGCACAATTCCGTGATGTGCGCCAGAGCACACCTAAAGTTTATAACCACACACATGCGATTTTTCCGTCCACTGTATGCGCCATATGGAAGTTTCAACATGCTTGTTTTCATAGCCGCAAGTTAGCACATACCGAACAGCAAACAGCGGATAATGCGGAACAGGTGCGCGCACAAGGCCGACCGCGTCAGCTGCCAGTCGGCTGACAATCATAACGCTGAGCGCTGCAGTCTTTTAATCGCACGTCGAAGCACTGTGAAGCGGCAAAGAGGTGACATACCCTTCCGCACCCATGCAGGATTATTTTGTTTTACAGCCCTTCGGATTCATATTATAGTGCGCTCACAGCCCACCACTTAAGCGAAGGCCAGAAAAGAAATAGGCTTTCAAGACAAGGTTTAGAACGTTATAATTAAATGCATTATCTCCACAGCTTCATTTGGATGAAATGCGTGAACAGGAAGCTACGCGACGAACACTCTTAATAAAAAAGTAGTAACGGCCGTATTTACTAACTCCTTACGAGCCTTACTACCCCGCGTTTTTGTACGTAGGCTCTGCCACTAAAAACTGCATGGTTAGTAAATTAACTGAGTGTAGGAAATAGTATGCACTAGATTAAGGTCGTGCTTATGACTAGGTTGTGCATGGCCAGTTAGTAAACGCATGTAGATCAGAAGAGTGCAATCGCTGGGACTTTACTAGTGGGGGTAGTGGTGCTTACTGCCTGGTTCAGTTAGTAATTCTAACAAGTGCTACATCTACTACCTCCAGTTACTAAGCACCTAGTGTATACTGGGACAAGTAACTCGATAGTATTCCATTAGTGAATGGCCCGACCTTTTTTTTTAAGAGTGAACGCCAATTAAAACAGCGCTCAAACAACCTTTACGTGGGATTCTTTGGGACTAAGTAATCTCTGAACTTTGGCACACTCTACCTAATTGGACGCCAAGCCATTCATAAACAACATTACAAAAAATTGGCCGCGTATCTGCTCCTTTCGTTGCAAATGTCGTTAAAAGACGATAGTCTTTATCAAATTTTGATAAATAAATGCCTCCCTTCGCTTTCCCGCTAACCTCTCATGTTGTTCCTGTTGCGTCGCGCTCCTCCCAAGGTAAAGGCGCCAAAAGTTTGCTTAAATCATTTTAAATTTCCCGCGTTCCACTGCTCCAAACCGGGTGTCTCGATGCCAACGCTGCCGTACGGCGAAGACACATGTTAATCGAGGGGCCCTACTTCAACGTTTATAGAACCGCGTTTCCCTAGTCCACGTGCGTTCTAAGCAGAACGTGGAACATATATCTAGTGGAACCTTTCGTAACTCTTGCCACTTGATTTCTTCAAATGCCGCCAGAAGCTATATGGCGCGGGTGACAGCAGGTGACGGCGGAGTGATATTTTTTTCTTCAGTTGATGAAGTACTTATTCTCTCCAAAATCAGACATGTACGATTTTTTATAAAGCAACGCTGCAAATATCACTTTTGTATTCATTTGTTGTCTTATGTATGCGTAATATCTTGTTGTTCTTCAACAATATTGACAAGTATGAAGATTACACCGGACTTAAACGGGCACATTTATCTGTGACTATATAAGACTATTGCGCGGGCGTTGTTTTACTTTGGCCAGGTGGCTGAATCGAGTCACAGACAGACAGACGGACAGACAGACAGAGCGAAATTTCTGCGTTTAAGTATTCCAAGAAAGACTATCGTCTTTAAAAAAACAACCGCGCCGGCGCCCGCCGATGCGCACGGGCACCAGCGAAGGCCACGGCGGAAAACGCGTTCTAAAAGGCCAGCCATTCCAAATGACGTCACGCCGGCCAACATGGCCGCGCCCAGGGCGCCGCGCTATAGACCGCGTATATATGCTGCTTGTATAAAGCAGTGGCCGTACCCCACAACAAGTGGGGTACAATCACTGCTTAAAAAAATTGGGCCCATCTCCCCGCGAGGGGGACTCGAGTAAATGCGTCGCATAGGGGGTGGGTGTATTGCGTTAACGTGCAGTGTTTGGGGAGTTGGTGGTAGTGAATGCGTTGTATCAGCAGCTTCTTGACGTAGTTTGAATGAGTCAAGGATATAAGGCGCGTTCGTAGCCTCCCATTCTGTGTCGGCTTTGTGGCGCAGTGGGTAGAGCACCATGTACATTGCGTTCCGCCAACAGGGTAGAGGGATCGAAACCAGGCGCCGGATAGTATTGTTTTTTTATATAGTGTAGGGGGAGGAGTGCGGACTACGACTACAGACGTCAACGCGGGTGACATCGTGAGTTACTGAAATGCTCTGCATTTAAAAAATGCTTTCAGGAGAGGTGGTCGGGGCTACAGAGGTGGACGCCATTTGCCTAAAACTGAATTAAAAAGTAAATAAAACACGACGGACAGGGTTTCGCAGGGTTTCGAAATCAAGGTACGGGAAAAAAAACACGGCAAACATAAGAAAAAATCGCATGTTTCTCTTGTTTCCGCAGCAACCCGAGCGTTTTTTTGTCAAGCTGATGACAAAGGTTTATGCTGTAAGGTTTACAGTGATGCATTTATTGTTTCTCGCTGACCGCAAGCAGCGCCCTACTTTTTGGTCGCAGAATTACAGAGCGCAAGCAAGAGCGCTAGCTTTTACAGCGTTGCACTTGATGTATGAAACGGGGTATAGTGCATGCGTTGTGGCCTCCGACTTTATTCGCACTTTCCAGCAACGGTTGCGCCGCCGCGCGCCTTTTTTCCGAAGCTGTTTGTAGATGATCGGCGTCCCGGGTGAAGGCAGCCGGAGCGTTCGGAAACGTGGGGATTGAGACCGCAAAACCAAAAAGCAATCGAATGTGCTGTGCACCGCGGTATAGAAATCGCTCAGAGCCGGGAAAAGCCAGCGTTCATACCTTTTCTAGAGATAAAAAAGCCCGAAAGGTTTGGATAACTATGCTCCGCATTGGGAAAGGTGTCCGCAACATAATGGGGTTTGCAGTAGTCACTTCACGAAAGCTGACTTCTTCTGGAGCAAAATCCGTAAGTTTAGTTTGCTTTCTCGTTATTGATGGTGTCTTTTTCGTGCAAGTTGAGTGTGCAGTTTATTAATAGATGGTCTGCAGCCACTGAAACCGCGATTGAAGAAAGGCGCCGTGCCGCCACATAACATTCCTATGCGCACGCACGAGAAGAAAGTGAAGCCAAGAACCAACAGGAGAACGTCATTATTCTTTCATTAACGTGCTGGTTTCTTTTAATAAATGCTGCATTCCAGTTGCAGATTGTGCTTTTTTGGGTTGTTTGCGCATCGTTCTCTTTTTATCATTATGTGTGATTACTGTTTTGAATTTGCTGCTTTTTTTTCTTTCTCAAACCCCCCAAAAGAATGGACGATGTAGGTATTTCCAATAAATAAATAAACTTTTTTCTGCGAAATTGTCGTTACCGACAGCGCGTTAAAAGCACAGTACAGCTGATGTAAGAGGCCCTGCCGTAGAGGCGCCAGCGTTTGATATTTAGTTCGGTATTTTTATTTTTACCTGTAACCAGCATAAACACCGTTGGATCTTTCCCTGTAAAAACAGCCAACAAAATTATAATTTACTCGCATTATTCGCACTTCACTCGACTCAATTGCGCAAGTGGCAATAACAAACGCTGCATCCTCGGTTACGTCTACCGAGCTCTGCTTGGCGCCTAATAAATATGCGTAAGGTGTGCTTGAACAATTTTACGAGCATGGATGGAAGTGTAGCATCCTTTATAGAACCTGCAGTGCCAACAAACGTTCACGCAGTGCGGTTGGCTGGTCACGCCATTCGGTTGCAGGCCCAATCTCTCGATGCTCAGCATGTCATCGGTGGCCTCCCTGACGCCGCAAAACACTGTGACTGCTAGAGACTGCTTCGCCTGCGGCAAAGCACCTTCGTGTCTCATCGGCAAGGGAAAAGATAGTGTGAAGAGACACTAATGGGCCCGGATCGGCTTTTTCCTCCAGACGCGCGCGCTTACGCGACGTCCCGATTATCATCCCGTCCTCCATTTTAATTACCCCGTCGCGCCACCTATATTCGCTGGAAAGTGCGAATAGACAACGTCCACAAGCACCGGTACACGCCCCTCGATTTACAATGAACTAGAGACTTCTTAGTACGCTCTTAGGGTCAACTTAAAAATTATCAAACGTTAAGGCTGAATGTGACATAACAACTTGCCCATTCAGGATTGGCCAGTGGCGATTGCACCTGCTATCAAAATATCGCGGCCGTTTCACCACATCCCACTTGACTGCCCACCCACATTTCCCGGCCACTCATTCAAGGGGACTGGCAGAGTCGACGACAGCTGTCGTAGATGTTCACGGCCGAATCTTCGATCGCAGTGTCTGGAGGGCGGTCTTACGGCGCTAACACCATGCGGGGTTAGATTCAAATTCAATGCACATAAACGACATTAAAGCCTAGGTATAGTGAAGGCAACTAGCAAGTTGGTTTCAAACGAACCAACGAAAGTCTGACTTTCGCCATTTTAGCATTGATTCGGGGATGAAAGCTGTCTTAACTGCTGAGAAATCGCTTATCAAACAACGCATTTCCCTCCCTCATATTTCCCTCGCAGTGACTTCATCATGCAAAGAACGGCTGCAGCCGCAGTTTGCGTCCCGGTTAACCAGAAGCAAGTGAGGCAGCGGTAAGGTAGAGCGGTACAGAAACAATCGAATACAACGCGACCGCGTACCAAGGGGTTTCGTCAATTTCGGTCAAATAAGTACTCCTTCCCCGAACTTTTGCGTCCTTTGCTGCTCCGCACCTCTAAGCAAAACGTTTCTTCGTGGGACCCGTGCTTTGTTGAGGGATAGCTTATTGTTTTTTCAGGCCGCGGTAAGCTTTGCGTCGAACCAACCGCGTGTGCGCAGCACGCCTCCTTGCATGTCGGCATCGCCACAAGAGTGGAAGAGTAGCGCCATTGAGCGGTAGCCAGGGGAGACGCGCTGGAAAATACCGACTTTAGCCAAACAAAGCGTTCCCGTTTTAAATGCAGAGAATTTCTTTAACTCACGATGTCACCCGTTCTTGGCGTCCGCAGTTGTCCGCATCGCTCGCCTCGACATGCCCGGCTCAGACGTTTCGCTATCGGCGCGATCAACATTCGATAGCGCGCCCAGGCACGTTTCAAGGACACTCTCTCCCCTCTCTCGGACTCAACGTGCGCCGAGGCTGCCAATTTTACTGCTGACGAACGCTCTCTCGTCAGCAGTTGCCACAAGTGCAACAACATTAACGTAACGCAAACTACTTAACGTCGTGCGCCCCCGGAAATGCTCTGCATTTGATCGTGCCCCTCGCGAATGGGATGTTTCACTGCATCGCCATGCGAACAGTTTGCCACGCTTTAGTTTCAGTTCCGTATCGCCCCGCCGCGGCCGTGGAGAGAAGGCGGCCGGCCGCGACTCTCGCCACCGCGGCGCTGCGGTTTCGAGTTGCGCTAGGAAAGCGAGCGTCGTCTGCTAGCGGGGAGCGGAACGCGTTCCGCTTGGCATCTCCGGTCTTCGCCACTTCTGGCTGCGCACTGCAAAAGAAATAACTTTTTTTTTTCAGCACACCCAATGCCCGCATAGGGACATAATAAAATATCTGTCGGTTTTCAGACAGACAGATACGGACCAAGCCTTATAAACTCTCAAACTTTATAAACGGTGGTGTCGAAACGGTGGGGGGTTTATAAGTTTGGACCAAACTTTATAACCCCCCCCCCCCCCCCGCCTTAACACCACCGTTGAATTTAATTGTAGCACATAAGCTTCGAGTAAGTGTCGACATAACGCCACCTTAATAATCTATGTCGGCCAGAAAATCATAACCTAACAGGCTTATCCTTACAATGTCGACTTTCGCAACTAGCATCCGTGTATCTAAGTAGGTCTAAACAATCTTAACGCCATCCAATCAAACTAATTGACGTAGAAGAAATACCGCCCATACAACCTTCGCAATCAACCCCTCCACGCCTCCCCGCGCACACACACACACAAAGCGCGTTTCCAACAACACGCGGTTTATGCCCCTAAAGGCCATTTAAAACAGTCGAACACAGGCGGTTCCGTGTGGCTAAATAAATACCCCGCTCAACCGCTAGCTTGAGCGCAAACGACACCGCTGCGTTCCTCGCGGGAGGACGGCGCGGGAAGGCTTCAGGGACGGGAGACGAGCTTCGTGGCAGGAGGGGCGGACACCCGTCGTCTTTTCAAGTGATTTGCAGCGAAGCAGGCAGATACGTGGCCAATTTCTTGACTGAGTGTTCCCTAAATCAATAATCGTTAAAAGAGCAGCCGTACCGTTCAGGAAATGGGTTGGCGGAGGGTGCACCATATTTCTTAGTCGTCCGAAATAATTATCTCTCGTTAGCAGCACCCTTCTTGCCTTTTTCGTAACCGATAGCGCTAAAATGGATTGGGCCATACCTAGCTGTAATCTGTTGTAATATGCCGCATTGACTTAAGCATGCTCCGAAAATATGGCTTTTTCTGGAAACATTTTTTTGTGCTTTCGTCCAGTAGTTTTCATCTCTTTCCAAGGAATTCTTTGTGAGTCGAGCTCAACGTATGGTTGCAAACATGAGCGCGCACAAAGCGGATTGGTTTGGTTCCGCTGTATTTTTGCGCCGTACCGAGACAGAGCAAGCACTGTCGATCCTCCCGAGTGCCGCCAGACAAGAGAAACCGAGGACGGCACTTGGTTAACCTGATCAACATGCGTATGAGGAGATCGATGATCGGAGCTGACGCCGCGCACGCTGGCAGCAGAAAATGTCAAAGCTTTGTTTCCCAGCATGTGGCGCTCTTTAGAGCGCCACGAGTATAGTTGTGAAAGCATATGCGCCCACCCGCTCGTTAACCTAGGGCTTTTAACGAGGTCGTAATTGTACACTGTTTACTTATTGGGGACTAAAATTGGGACATTTACTGCAACCGTCAGGAAACAGTGTAGCTGCAGCAAAACAGGGCTGCGTTAAAACGTTGGACAATGACACAAAAACGCGAGAATCGCCGCCCATCGCTGCATTTTGAGTCGTAATTTCTAACGTCACAATAACGTCAAATTTCTTTTCAGAACCTTGGATAAAGCGCTCCAGCGCATTTATTGTAAACAGGCGACGCATGGCTTTGCCGACGTTGTTCCGGCGCGCGATGCAATCCATGCTTTGTCCCCGCTCTACCAATCGTGGTGGGTGATTATTTCGCCGCTTGTAAAGCTCTGCTCTGTATTTCGTACAAAACACTCTGGTGGAAAACGGTCTGTCTGTCTGTCTGTCTGTCTGTCTGTCTGTCTGTCTGTCTGTCTGTCTGTCTGTCTGTCTGTCTGTCTGTCTGTCTGTCTGTCCGTCCGTCCGTCCGTCCGTCTGTCTGTCTGTCTGTCTGTCTGTCTGTCTGTCTTTTTTGCGAATAAACCACTTGCCTTTCGGCCACTGCCGCGGAAGGACTCTAAGCTTTCTTTGAGCAAAATCAAATGATGAAGGGTGAAAGTCAAAGCCGCTGCGATCAAAAGCCCACACTGCGTTCGAGTCAGAGTCAAAGATCAACAAGTCAAAGCCAAAACTGCCTGCGAGTCCAAGTCCAAACTCGGACACAAACCAAGGAATCCCTCGCGACAAAGCTCCGCTTTTGAACATCACTGCCGTTCGACGGTGGGGTGCACGATTTCATAAAACTTCTGACGTCGACATAAATGGCCGTTACAAACTATCCTGCTTTAGGCGTCATGAGAAACTAACGATTATACCAGGCACCACGGCGCTGGCTGCCTTCGCAGTGATGGCAAGTTTGGTAATGTGAAAGGTCGGACAAAGCCAGGAACGTCTAGAAAAAAAAATCTCTTGGTTTTTTGCTTATTCGAAGGTTGGAGGCAACTAAAATGAGCCCAAACTATTCGTGTATGAAACCTGTGCGGAATAACTTAAATCCAACTGATGGGCCTCTCCTTTTTGTATTCCCGCGGAAACACGCTTGTCAAAAAATATTGCTCACGGTGTATTGCCGGGCGGCAGGCAAATTTTGACCACCTGAGAATGTTTAAACAGGCGCTTTTGTTTTTTGGCTATATCAAGAAAGCGTCCGCCGGAGGCGGTTATCGAACAAGCTTCCTTTCCAGCGCCTTAGTCACTGCACCAATCCTGCGGATACGACTCGTCAAGTTTTTACACTTTCCAAGTGTTCACGCTTTTAAGCAAATAATGAAATACAACGACAAATCACATTAATGGTGTGGACCTTCGCCGTTGCGCAGTGCAACATTGTATTACAGCCTGACTGCTAATATACAGTCGCAACGAAGAAAGGGCAAAGTCGATGTTTCATATTGCCTGCAGTATGTCGGAAGCGTGTCATGTCTTTACCTCCGCCTTGCACTCAGCACGTGCGACCAGACCATTGCTTGCGACATCACTGCGCATACTTTCATGTTGCGAACGTGCATTGAGAGTAGATGGCGTCTCAACTGCTCTGAAGGGGAAAAGTGCGCGAGAGTTCAGGAAGTTCAGCTTGCGTGGAAGAGAAAAGCCCGAATGACACATACTGCGCATTATCAACTACGGCTGGTCGAACGGTTTTTTCAGTTTCGGTTCTAGTTCAGCTGGCTCAAAATATAACTGGCTCAGCTTCTTCAAAACCAGTGGTTCGGTTCATTTCCTGTTCGACAGGCTAGTTTTAGCCGCTCCACAACCCCTGAAGCAGCGGTCAGCCTCTGTCTTAGGTCGGTTCGGCACAGGAACGAGCACCCCTGAAAACGTAAATGGAAAGGAACACACTGGAGTTCATGACAAAGTGGCGAAAAATGTTATTGCTACAGATCGTTCAAGTAAGATAACTGCTGCTAACAAGTCAATATAAAACAATAAAATTCTTGACAATAACGTCATATAAGAGGCACGGTTACTCCGGTTATTATACCGCGAATATGTAGGACATTGTTCGGTAAGGCTGCAAAACCGTTCACTCAGTTAAAATATTGCAGAATTACGAGCAGAAACGTGTATAATGACGGAGTGTGATTTCCTGCCTATACGACTGCCAATTTCTGCCTCAATCGTGCGTGTGAATTCCTATTTGCGCCGAAACGATCATGTACTAGAACGTCCATGTTCCAAATATGCCGTAAAGATACGCCCGTGTCACATATAGAACGCACCAAAACATTCTGTAGAGAAACGCCCATGCTTCTAAAAGCCCTCGCACCTATAGACAATACTGAAACGTCTATGTAATGAACAGACCGAACCGAAACGTCCATGACCGAATAAACCGTAGTGAAAGGTCCATGTAGCGTATATTATACTTATTCAGAAATGACCGTTACCGAAACGCCCCCGTGCAGAAACGCCCGTGCACCAGAACGTCCATGTACCGAATAAACTGTAGCGAAACGCCCTGTACCAAAAAAATCGGAGCCTGAACGACTACGAATCCACCGCGTAGGGTCGCAAGAGGTAATGCGTTAAGAGCGATACCCATAGTCACTCCAAGAACATTTTAGTGCATCATATCCAACGAGTATTTTCTCTCCCGCAGTTTGTTTCGCGTGCGATAACTTTCGCATCGCCCCAATAAGACGCTCGAATCCCGAGCCGAGAGAGAGAGAGAGAGAGAGAGAGAGAGAGAGAGAGAGAGAGAGAGAGAGAGAGAGAGAGAGAGAGAGAGAGAGAGAGAGAGAGAGAGAGAGAGAGAGAGAGAGAGAGAGAGAGAGAGAGAGACGTACAATGGGATATCCAGGACAAATATTTATGACCCGTGCGTTCTGGTGATTCAATCGGGGAAAACTAGGGTGTTTAAGCAAAGGCTCCCGAACGCAGTGCATTCAATAAATTACACGCGCTGCGAGTCATGGTAACGAGCGAGTTGGAAGGCATGTTGCCGGCCGAAATTAAGTGTCTCCTCCGTACATTGCCAGCGGATTGCGTCGAGACACTGCTTGGGCTCGGAACAGCGGGCCCTCATAACAGCGTCGAGTGTTCCAGGCGGCATCGTAACACAGTAACGTGGCTCTTGTAATGATATTGTGACGTGGAAGCTGAAACCGGCTGAGAAGGCGCGTGAATGAGCGGCCACTGGGCTGTGAAATAACCAGCATGCATGCTTCCCGATGTTCCACTTCTCTGCGACACCACGTATTGTTCGCTGGACAAGAGCCGTTCAAGATCTGTGTAAGCTTCAGCACTCTGTATGCGTGAAATTTCGTAACAGGCAGTATACCGTACCGAATCAGTTCAGCCACTCTAATTGGCTTCAGATTATTTCCCCTTGGCTGTATTTTTCGAAACTAAATCCCCGTTTCTCGACACAGTTCGCACAGCGGGAGCAGGTGGAGAAGGAACGGGAGAGCAGGGGGGGAGTTGCGGTCCTTTATTAATCAAGGGAAGGCCATGCGACAGAAAATGGGGAGGGAGGAGTCCGTACAAGAGATCTCCGCCGACAGCGGAGCCCAGGCTAAGGCGAAGATCACATCTCGTGAGCGAATTTTTACGGCCTTTGTAGGCTCCAGTCTACACTGATATTGAGCGACCACTCTGTTCGCTGAACTACCCACGGGCTGTGAGAAAAGTAGCGTCTTCAAATGAATGGTCATTCTGAGTGGCATCGGGAGGCATAGCATTGTTGAGGATAGGCCACTAGAGAAAGTGCCGAGCATGAGGACGCGTGACTTTAGCACGCGCAGCACCTGCTTCGGATCAAGCAAACAGCTTACAGCGTAGTGTGCGTTTAAATAACGAATACGACCAGCGCACATGTCACAAGGCACACTTTAACAATAGGAAGAAGGTAGCACAAGTTGCTGTGGTGAATCCGGATTTGGGAGTCCATTTTGGTAGCGTAACTGGTGTCAGGAAACGTTGATCAGGAGATCGAAACTGGGTGATGAGGGAGAATATCTTTATGCAAGTATTTACATGGTGAGTACACGTTTGGATGCTGTGCCTTGAATGGAATCGCATAATGAGGAACAACTTGGCGGCGCACAACACCGCCTTTTTGTTCGCAGCAAAAGTCCCTAGGGTTGCCCTGAGGGAATTCAACTCCGAACATCTGGTTCAATCAAGAACCCACACTTCAAAACACTTAGGCCCCGCCCACACTTGCAGCGGTCCTGTATGCTTGCCCACGTGACGAGCAAGGCGAGAAGGCGTTGGTGACGTTTTGGCACCACTCCGACGGGAAGACTTTCAGTCCAAGAACGCCTGAGCGCCCGAGTCGCATTGCTCGCCGATTACAGCTTTCACTGTCCGCACTGGGAAGTCGCCTCCTTTGTTGTGCTGCCTTCGTCTTTCATTCAAAGAGTTGCACGTGCGGTACTGACACAGCGTAGATGATCTCCCTTCAGTAGCGCGCCTTCTCTCTTGAAGAAGCCGTCGTCCGCGGCACGGGCAAAATCATACACTGGCGACGAAAACACGCTAAATAACTGATACCTGTGACACACGGCAACGCTAAATCGCCTTTAAACTAAACCTTTTTTTCCACATCAAAAGACATTTTGTAGAAAGGACTAGTGGCGCTCCTGACACACAGTAACCCCCGATCACCGTTATGTAGTTCCCGTAACTGACACACCATTAAAGTGGCGCTAGCAGTTCTGTAAAAAAGCATGCACAATACCAAAAATATAGTGCGGCTTATAGATCTTATTTATTATTTTAGAGAGGAACCATGCGTTTCGTTGTTGTTTAGAAAAAATAATAAGGTAATTTCACATATTTGTATTAAGTAGCAATGATATAGTGCTTGTTTAGCCTATGTTTCATCAGTTTCATGCCTAATCTGGCAACAGTGGTTGACGTTTACAAAAATACATTACGATTGGGCTTGTTTGGTGCAATTTAATTTCATTGCAATCTGAATAATTTATGAAAGTATTAGGAAATCGCATTTTGTCTCATTAAGTTCTCAGAAGCTTATGACTTGAAGCGCCTGCTTACGAGGCTGCGCCGCTAGCTGCTCCTTTTCGCCCGGGAAAGGAGATAGGCGAACACCCCTTATGGAAAATGCTCGCTGCGGTAAAGGAGATTCTCCTTTGTCGTGTGTCACCGAGGCGAACGCCGTTTCGGTAGCAGTCCTTCTCTGCAAATGCCTTTTAAGCGCCCGTGTGTCAGGGGTATTACACGCCCCAGTTTACGTATGTCGGTTCAGTAACCCGATCATGTCACTGCGGCGGCAACATCCGCTTGCGACCCGGGAAAGCCGTTGCACATTGCTGCAAACCATCCCTTCTGTTTTGTTTGTATACCGTGTGTGTTTGTCGCCAGGGCTTGGCTGAGGCGGCCACCCTATGTGGTTGAAGCGAAGCGCGTCATTTCTTCGCTTCTGTTGTGTACCGCACAGGAAATCTTATTTGATAGGGGAACGGTGTGGATGTGTGGTCACTTTCCTAGAGTGTTCTTAAATGTTTTCGATCTGACTCGGTGTTACCAGAAGCAATGTCACTAGATAAATGCGTGACGAGCACACGCCGCGGCATAGTTCGCCGACGCTCCTAGGTGTACGTCCCTTTGCTGACTGCGCCAAGACTTTTGTGTAATGTTTTGTGCAGGTTCTTTGCGGGGCATCAGTTCGCTCCATTAAACTTCACTCCTTCAACAACATACATGCAAAAATTATACAGAAGTTTTGAGAACTGGCTACTTATGCGTAAGCATATTACGCCGCGTGTACTCGCTGAGTTTTTTATGGTCATTTTGGTTATGAGTAGCATAAATGGGCTACCTTCCGCCGTTTCATGCGGCGTGGCCTTTTGTTTAATTGGAGTTTTTTAGCTTCCATTTGTTTTTTTTTTTCGTATGATCTACTTTTACAGTTTTTACCTGTAAATTTACCTGTGTTATATTAGCCAATGTTTTGAAAATGCCCGACGTCACATGGTTGTTGCTTACTCGCGGTTTTTTCTTTCATGTTCGCTTTGTCTTTCGAGGTTTTTGTCTTCATTGTAGAGAGATGGGCAGGATAGTTTTTTTTATTTTGTTAGTTTAGTTCCAACCCTCTTAGTAGAGTTGTTCCGATAAATTATGTCCATTTACATTGCTGTAACCATTGCATGTGTCAATTAGCCAATTGTGTGTTTTTGTTCAAATGCAGGCCGTTACACGGTCGCTGCCATGTGGTACTCGGCAAACAATGCTTACGCATAAAAAAAAACATTGTTGCGCTGCCCGCCTACGTTGAGCAAGATGGAGAGGCCCAGGGAAGTATACAAAGGAATGAAGCCGTCCGGAGTTTACCGACGAACTAGCTGGGTGGTGTAAAAGAGCAGGTGATTCGCGGATACAGTCGGACACCCCGAGAGATTGTGCACTCATCCACCTGCGAACATACCGTGCATAATTCATTAATTAAATTATTAATGTACAATACATACAGCACACCATAATTCCATCCAAGCAGGAGGGCAGGGTACAAGGCAAACCCGGACGTGGTAACACATACAAAACAAACAATGCACTGCTACTCGGTGTCGGAAGGGCAAGATTTGGTTTATTGGTCCCGTTTTGATATAATACGCAAAAAAATAAATATGTACAGCTGTTCTCGCAAAACATAGAGTTAGTGCTTTTGGTTGATGATATTTTATTGTTCTTATCATTAGGGGTAAGAAATGGGGTGGTATCAAGGGCATGTTTGGGGTTGAACAAAAGAGACAGGAAATCAAGACGGGACTCCTTTCTTCGTTCCTCAAGGGAATAAATATTATCAGGTAGCATAAAACTTAGAATAAATAAACCGAATGGTCTTGTGTTCAGTTCATTGAAGTTTTTTTAATGTTTTGCTTGGCATGGGGGCCCCACACGATTCTCGCATACTCTAACTTTGGTCTCATTAAGAAAGAACAGCTAAGAAGCTTAACTTTAGTTTAACCCAAAGAAGCTTAACATTTGCTCTCTGCACGTAACTGGGTGTCGTGGAGGGATCTCGGCACATAACGATTGATTGATTGATTGATTGATTGATTGATTGATTGATTGATTGATTGATTGATTGATTGATTGATTGATTGATTGATTGATTGATTGATTGATTGTGGGGTTTAACGCGCCGACGCTACACGGGCGACGAGGCGCGCTGTAGTGCAAGGCTCCGGATTAATTTTGACCACCTGGGGGGATCCTTAACGTGCGCTGAAATCTCTAACGCACGAACGTTTTTGCTTTTCATCTCCGTCAGAAAAGCGACTGCCGCGGCCGGGATACAAACCCGTGACCTTGGGCTCAGCAGCACAATGCCATGAGCTACTGAGCCACCACGGCGGGCTCGGTACATAACGAGGGATCTCCAACCCACCCACGTCCTTCGCTGTAGCCGAAGAGTCGCTGGCCTGCCACTGAAGGGAGCTAGCACATTTCGGTGCAGAACATTTCGGTGCAGGGTGTTTCCGTGCTGTCATTGCGATGCACGGACTTTTCGGTGCGCGAACTTTTCGGGAAGAGAATTATAGTGGGCTTGCTTGTTTGAAACAGCAATTAAATTTTCATATCCTGATAACGTGGGTCATGGAACACAGTCAAGCGCAGGGATTGCATTTTTAGATTGTGGCCATGTTTGATTTTTGCCAGTTATTTTTAGAAATTTCACACTCGGATATTTTTGTTTAATACCTTGTTCAGGAAGCACCTGTTATGCAGACATCCGATTGAATTCTCTTGCCCATGTTTTTTTTTAATTTCGCTCTTTTTTCGCGGCATGCAAATCAGTTAAGATAATTAGCAGGAGTTTACAGTGAAATCTATTAAAAATTTTCTCTATATAGAAGGCACACTCCCGCTACTCAACGAAAGAAACATTATAAACATTCGGTTACTCGTAATTATGCAGATCTTATAAAGAGTTAATGTGGGTTGCGCTGTCAGGCAAAAATGAATTTGAAGTACTGTTGCCGCCAGCTTTTTTTAGGGACAAGTCTGCGATACTGTCGTGGAGAAACAACGGGAGTTTCTGAAAACCGTTACAGCTCTTATATCACCTCAATACTCCTAAAGCGAGTACAGGTTGTGCGTACAAATACTAATAATTCCCATATTCACGCAAACCTACCTTCATTTCATGTTTACACCCTTTCTTTCATATCGTTCTAATTTGTCCCAGCAGCCACCCCTGTCTTGAAGTTTCAATCTGCCCCAGATCTATTTTTCAGCCACATTATTTTTGCTTTCCTCTGAAAATCTCACAGGCGTAAAGCGGAGTTCACAGCCCCCGAAGCGTCACCGCATTTATGCAAGAAGAAGCTGTACCGTCGTCAAAACTGTTAACAACAACAAAACACCAGGTGCCTTCCTAAACACAGAGTGGAAGCTCACGATAGCGACAGCTGCATCTTTGGCGTCCGGTTATCAGCACTCACGGTGCTGCTGCTGCAGTGCATTCGGGTGCTTCAGCGCATGCGCACAGCCTGGCTTAGCAGCCCGAGCGCTAGCGTAAGCTGCCGCTCTGTGCGTATACGCTGCAACCCCGTTCTCTGTGGTTGGTAACAGTTTTGACGACTGCGCATTCACCGTGAGCTCACGCAACCTCTCTAATTCGCAACAAGAAGCCACTCAAAAAGGACACAATGACCAATGTTTTTCGCCACAGTATCTCCCCCTCGAGGAACAAGCGTGCTCGCTGCAACCCTTTGCGCGTCGCACGCAGTCACACCGACGGCACCCCTTCTCCAAGAATCGGTCATTCTTCGCCTTCGGTCACTCCGTTGGCAATTAAAACTCTTGAAGATCATGGACATCCCAGACGGTGCAGAATGCTCCTCCGCGTCTACTGTATGAGGAAGAAATTTTGAACAGGCTGGTGTGGCGGGACGTGCGACTGTCGTCTCCCAGTTTTCGATGCACATTGGCGAAGCACAAGTGGTACCCCCTCTACCACGTGGGCTGGTACCCGGTTTCCAGGCACCCCCACCCCTTCAGCGACGCCATTGTAAGTGCGATCGCTGGTTAGTTTTAAGGGGCGAAGCACCTCAGGGGCTCGGGCTCTCGGCGTCTCCTGTCGTCTCGTGTAATCACAGTACTAAAACACCCGTGCACTCGTTTTCCAGAGCCTTGCGCTAGGACGTAACGCGTACTAAAAGACCACACCGGTACACTCGTTTTCCAACGCCTCGCTCTAGAAAGTGTCACCTCGATGGGCAAAAACGCGTAGTGAAAGAAAACGGGACACTCGTCTTCCAATACTTCGAGCAAGAACGCATGCTGCGGAGGGTGACACGCAGACGACTTACGGCCAGTCTGCCTCTCATTTAATTGCTTAAATCCGGTTCTACGCAAGAGAGGACGCCGCTGCCTCAGAAAGCGCGCGATGGCTCCTCCCACCGGCGATTCTCCGGCGCTCAGTCAGCGCGCGCCATGTGGCAAGAGAGAGAGAGAGACTTGCAATCTTTGAATGCATTTATATATTCGTAATTCGCCATTCCTGAATTTTCCCGTTCGTGGAAAGGGCCCGGTAGCTTAGGTAGAACAGACACCGAATACAACGAAGATGAGGTTGCAGTTTATTATTCATTCCAAAAAAAGTAGTTCAGTAATAGTATTCACAGACGAGAGTCCCAAAGTTAAAAACTGTAGCCGGACCTTTGATGAATACAACAAAAAATAAATTAGACCAAGTAAACAAGCAACATGTAATACGAGTGAATGGCAATCAATTATACAATATATTGGGGTGAGTAATCATTATAAGCTAGGAGACACATCAGGTTGATAGAAGAAATCATGAAAAGTGACTGCACACGCGCTTAAGCTCGCTCGGTTCCGTTTCTTTTTTCGCCGCGGAATGGGGAGACAGGAGCGAGAGATAGATATGAACTAAGAGCCGCAGCGTACTGCAGCATTGGGTGAAGCAAAGTCACAGCTCTTCAGTAACCCTTAGATTAAAGAATTAGGGCTGTTCATATGAATATATATGAATGAATATCTTTTATGAATATCGATAAAAGCAAGGTCGCTAAGACTGCGAATTTTCAGCTCTTTTCTTTTTTGCGGGCCAAATATAAATGTGCAGAATTTTACAATGATGCTTCAGAAACTTCCACTATGGTGTCTTGTGCAGCTTATGGACCCAACTTTAATGCGTGCAGAACTATGAGCGTGCACACCCCTATGTGCTGAGCAGAAGCATATGACATTTTATTCATTGTACAACACATTCTTCTACATAACATTCCGATGTCCATCATCTATACGGATTCCCTGAGCGTTGTGCGCGCATTGTCATCTCAGAAGCCCCGCAAAAACCGCGTACTCCATGTAGTTTATAACACCATCGTGTCTGCATATGATCAATCTCTGCATTTGCGATAACCCATTCCGGCCCATGCCCACAAACGTGATACCCCGGGAGGTGCCGAGCATGCAGTGCATAAGTGTACTCTTGGCACCGTGGCGTTTTGGCCCACAGAGGTGGAACCATTGGGGGCAGGGGTATACAGCTTTGTTTGAAGCACGAAGCGTTTTAGCGCGAGGCGCTGGATAACTAGTGTACCGGTGTGTCGTTTTAGTACGCGTTACGTTCTAGGGCGAAGCATAAACAAGTGTCCTTTTGTGTTAGTGCCGTGACTAGCGCGAGGGGTAAACGAGTGCCCCGGTGTTTGAGTAACGTGACTACATTGGCGATGAAATTAGACGATGACATGGTCGACGACAGCCCGAGCCCCTCAGGAGCTTCGCCCCTAAAACTTGAACTGGTCCTTTGCTGGATTCCATGTCACGCCGGGATCGAGGGCAATGTGGTGGTGGGTGAAAGGGCCGCTGCTGCTGCACTTAGGAACACAGTCAGTGGACATAACAACCACTGCCCCACACTGACCTGAAGCCCAACATCAGACAACATCTCCGTAACAAACGGCAAGCACAGTGGATAGAACAGGCAGACAACAATCTGCCCGTAGTGAAAGTACACTTGCGACGATACACAACTGACTCGCACAACAGATTCACTGGAGCTGTCTTGTGCATATTGCGCATAGGTCACACACGTGCAACACACCTGCTCGCAGCCCCACTGTGCAGCAGGTCTGGAGAACACCTATCCGTAATCCACATTCTCATTCAGTGTAAGGCACTCGACACAACACGACCCAAACTCTACAGGCTGCATGTTCCCCTCCACCCATGATTCTTGATATCCGATTATACCATGACACCTCTTCAGTGCGTTTTTAACTACTTGTTAAAAATTGGATTTTTACAGTTCATTTCTTATTACGCATAATCATTGTGAGGCCATATAAACAGCGCTTCTAGTTATTAAACTGTCTGTTTTATATATCTTCAATTGCTACAATTTAGTTTCACGCTACTCCACTTTTTCCTTATAGCTGTAACTTTTTTGGCACTTTTTTGCTCTAGTTGGCGTTGCGCCACAAAAAACAGTCATCATCATCAAGGCCTATGTGCTCTTGACAGGTGCGACCTTGCAAGAACGCTGCGATTAAGTTCTAGAGCTCCCCCGTCACTCGCGACTTGGTGTGGACCGCGTCATACGGAGTCGAATCGAAAGCGTTCCTTGTGTCAACACCGACCACGGACCGAGGCTGGTTAGAGTGCTTGTTCAGCACGTCTTCGCCAAGGCGGAGGAGCCCGTCTTGCGTGGACACTGAGCCGTCCAGGTGGGAAGGCGCACCGTGTCGGTGCCAGCAGCCGCCAGTGTTCCTGAGCGAGCGCCACGGGCAGCCGCCGCGGGGGCCTTTTCCGCTTGTCCGTGTTTTTCCCTGCAGTTGTTATAGGCGCTAGTGGCGTTATGCGCGCTCCTTTCACGGGCGGCACTCAATGCGGATCGTTTGAAGTATGCTGTTGAGCGCTGCTAATTACTCGGTTGTTCTCTTATTTTGGTTCGCTGGTTCGTCAACGTGTTTGGTTTAAAATTTTCTCACGAGAGGGAAAGAGAGAGAGAGTTCGGTGTCACGATTATCTGCATACACACCCACGATAGAGTATTGTTTTATCCGATCAGCGGTCAAACATTGGTCAATTTAGAGGACCTCCTTATTCTCTGTTGAGATGCCCCATTGGGAGGCGGGTATGTTTAAATAAAACTGAGGTGTTTGGTGTTTTGTGAGTAGACGGGGAGGGCACCCACGCTAGATACGGGCTTTGCCCTAGCTTTGATCTCCTATCCTATGAATGGCAAATAATACTTGCAAGTCAATTGTACAGTGACGACTGTTGTTCAGGCAGGGGCAGCAAGCAAAAACACCATCGTTTTGTACGACATTTCATCGTAAGCGAAACTTCCGCGGCTGGCCTAAGTAAAAGCATACATTCTTCCATAACGACGCGTCTCGTAGGCCAAGTGGAGCATCCAGGTGAAAATGCACAATTCATTGCGGGGCAATGCTGAGAGATAGCAGCTCATTAAGAAAAACGCCTGACAAAGCGACTGAAGAAAAAAAAAACGAAGGAAGCTCACACTAAAACGTAAGACTTGAATGTGGCGAAGCGGCACGCAACCTTCACGACCACCACGACGGTTTAAGTCCACGATTGCAGCCGATTTGCTTCTTCTTCGCTGTCGCAACGACCTTTACTTCGTCATTGTTTTTATAGGTGTTAGCTTCCTTCAATATTTGAAAGTGATAATCATTGGACATCACCTTGGTGGGGCATATGCCACGACGTGTCTTTCTCGTTCCGAGCAAGTGTTGCCACGATGACGGCGAACGCTGCAACTGTTTTGTTGGCTAACCTCGGCCGATCTCCCTAAGTGGGTATGTTTGGCTTGACAAACGTGCGCCTGGGACGCTGGGCGTATGCCGCGAGGCACGCACACAGGAGCTCTCGGCGTTTTCTTGGTTTTTTTAACTTCCGGGTGGTTGCCCAAATCTGGGCCAATCTCCTTTAAGTGAGTATGCTTTGCTTGACAAACGTGCGCAGGAGGCGCTGGGCAGTCGTCGCGAGGCACGCACACGCGACGCTAGGCATTTTCTTGGCTTTGTTAACTGCGTGGCGGTCGGCGCAAGGCCCGCGCTCACGTGCGCGCGCTGGGCAGTTTATTGTTATTTTTAACCGCGGATGCGAAAAATTACGATTTGCTAAAGAGCTTCGCTCTTACAAAAGCGGGAACAGTCGAGATACAAACAGAGACGATGACAAGGATACACCTACTGCAGCGAGAAGGGTACCAGGCGTATGCAGTGATGCCAATTTAGCGGATTTTCCGCTAAATCTGGCCGATTTCATTTTATTCTGACGGGGAAAAAATTAGTCTAGCGGCTAGTGGATTTTTTGACGGGCCATTTTCATACATGGCGGATTTCTGGCGGATACCTCACGCAGTGCACAGATTCAAAATCGCCCTGCAAGAAACCATTTCCGTGTCCTCGAAAAGGGCAGAAATTGCTTAACTTCAGAGGTTATGAGTGCTCCTGTTGACTTGCTCCGCCTATCTCAGACAAACAAATCCGTGATGTTTCAAAACGGCTCTGAGACAATCGAAAAAATTCAAAACCAGTGGAGCAAAATCACCCTCCTGGACTGGAAGCAAATATCGTCCACGCAGTCGTTCTGGTGTGAAGTTCACTCCTATCTTCGGCGAAAACGCGTTCGCCGAGCTGACCGGATTTGCCATGTCGATGCTCGTGCTGCCGTATTCAAATGCCGAAGTAGAGATGAGGTTTAGTCAGCTTAACATAGTAAAATCCAAGATGAGGAACAAGCTGAAGCCTGAAACAACAAACGCCATCCTCGTCGTAAGAGCGGGACTGAAGTGACACCAGAAAAGTTGTTTTGATTAGGAACTTCCCGCAGCAGTTGTTAGTGCAATCGGGACATCTGCAACGTATGTGCAACCAAGTCACCTTCCTGGCCCCTCAACAAGTACCAGCGGTCCCGTGGAGATGGTGTCAGACGACGACAGCGGCGACGAAAACCTCGATGTGTTTTTCGTTGACCCGTGAGTTCTTTTTTTTTTTCATCAATGTGAACATTTATAACTTTTAGCCTCTTCTGTGATGAGGTTGACCAATGACGACCACCGCAGCACTGAAACTTGAATTGTTCTGTTAGACTCCTTGGAAGACTCTTTTATATATTATTTCAGCTCTCGTAGTTTTGGCGAGCTTTTAAGAATGATAAAGGTATTTATCATACGAAATTGCACTGTTATTTTAAATAAAATAGGCCCTAGCGGGAAATTTAGCGGATATGTTTTAGAATCTAGCGGAATCTGGCGGATTTCTTATTGCTTTTTAGCGGATGTCTGACGCCCAGCGATGGCAACACTGGGCGTATGTCGCATAATCACACGCCGGCGCTCAAAAATCACCATTATAAAATTGGTTTAAATCCGAACGCACAGAAAAAAGAATGCTGAGATTCTCTCGCGCGATGGTAGATGCATCAACGATTGGAAATGAAAAATTCAGCAGCCTGAAACTACGAAGCTGTACATAATTTGATGTGTTCCTTGAATGTTGATGATTTTGAATGTCGATTTACAAACCAAATTCGAGAACCTCAATTTCTAAATTTAAATGGTCTCAATGCCCTTCTATATCTACTTATTGTTTCCATAAAAAGAGCCCCCCCGTCTTTTACTTTTTGTTTCGTTTTTGCAGCGTACCGATTCGTTTCCATGCGCTTCGATATCTTATCCCTGGATTGGCGACTTCGACCTTCGACACGTATCACCCGAGAGTTGCAATAATACTTGACCTGAAGCACGTCTCGCTTTCTATGTCGCCTTTTTTCCCCTTCTTTGCCTCACTTCGTGTTGAGAACAGCATTCCCTGTCTTTTTGGGGATCAAAGCTGGGCCGCTGGGCGAAGTCTTGTCACGTCCCAGCGTTCCCAGTCGATCGCCGTAGGCAGAGACTGTACCCTTATACCAGACCTGCAGAAAAGCCAGGCTCCACGTTACATACCACAGAGCGGGGGAAGAAAGAACGGACGAAAGAGGAATTCTCCCGGAAGAGCAGCAGAGCCGGATCAGTGTTGTCACTGGGCGCCCAAAACTTGAGCCCTCCCCTGCAGAGCATCAGTAAAATATGCTGTTGGGCTAGTTGGCGCATTGCTTAAGGAAAAATGAGCGCTACAAACGAGGACAGAAAAAGCGAAGAACGACGAGACAGATGCGCATCTGTCTCGTCGTTCTTCGCTTTTTCTGTCCTCGTTTGTAGCGCTCGTTTTTCCTGCAGAGCATGCCGGACTAATGGTTGTTTAGATCTGTTGCGAGTGCTTACCAGCACACGGCGTCCTTATCGTGGCCTGGAAGCAGAGCTTTTGTCCCTTCCTTCTGGCGTCAGAACCTCTACGTCGAGCTGCTACCTATAGTATTCTGGTTTCAGCGACAATGTTGTCAATGGGTGGTTCTCGAAAGGACTTCTCTGAAACATGAACAGCCGCAGGCCAAGTGCCGTGGCGTTCGGCTCACCGGTTCTCGACGCCGCATGTCTCTGTTTGACTGCTGCTTCAACGTCTGTTGTTTCAGTGGCGTCTATTCAGGAGCTTGTTCGCTCGAGTAAACATCATTGAGCGCATAAACCAAGGATGCACCCTAAGATGGCGTGACACATATCGGGGCGTGACCTTGTTCGAGGCTTGCAGACCGAACGGCCGGTTTATCAAACTGCCAGAACCACCAGGAAGCAAGAACGGAATGAAAAAATCAGATCCTTTTCAGCCCGTGAAGGGGGAAGTCCACCGGAGATCGTGGCATTTGCTGTGTTGGGGTTTAGCCGTACTGGGGATTATATATGTGTAATTATAAGGACGGTGGCGCTATCTCTACGTCACCGCCAAAGGGCGCCCGCGATTGATGGGTGAAGACAATGACGCCTCTACATGCAGCGCTGCACAGCAGGCTGCCGAAGAGCCCAGGGCGTTGCGCAATGGCAGGGGGCAGAGAGGCGCCGCGCGTGGCGAGGGGTGCTCGGGAAGGAGACGACGGCAGTGGAGAAAAGTACAAAGTGGGGCTGTCAGCATACTCCCTCCGTGGATGGCCATGCTTCTGTGCGCAACACACAATGTGGGCGACCAGCTTACAAAGGAGAAGCTTACATCGATTCCATTAAAACCGGCTTGACCTCGAAACATTTTTTCACAGTCGGTTCAGACCACCCTACATCATAGTATGTAAGCCCGAGTACGTTTTTTGTCGATTTGTTATGATATTTTTGCATACGCCGAAAGTTTTTCGTCTACGCTCGGCCTATCGCTGGAGACAGTCTGCTGGATCCTAGCACATATAGCTTCGCTGTACATACAGCAGAAACGCGGCTCCAGACCTCCCGCCATGCCTTGCACGCGTGCATTATTTGCGCTAGGGAATAAGCGTGAAATGGATGATGCACTATTTTGCTGGCACATACCGAGGGCTACCCGCTCCACGCACACATACGGACGAGTGACTCTTTGTTTCGTTCCAAAACTAATGGCCGTACCTCATCAATTCTTACCACTAGAGAATCGTTCTAGTCGCCTAGTTGGAGTACACTTTCTGCGGTCCCAAGCAGCGGGTCGCATCAGCTAGGGTTGATTGTGCCTGAATCACCTTCTACCGCAGCGACGCTAACTGAAGTTAGCACTCCACATCTCTACCGCTATCTACTCAGGGTCACAGGGCTGTTGTAGCACCGAATGTTTAACACGCCCCGACGGTAACAATTGTAGAGCGCTTTCCGCAGTTGCTGCCGCAAACGGGGACGGCCCCCTTTAGCGCAGCAACGCCAGGCTCACTTTCTTGCTTCGATGCACCCCTATTTTTCTCGCGATTCGAGCACTTCCATCCCATTTTCAATTTAGCTCAATACCGCGACAAGCGTTTATGCATGCTGAGAAGCGTGACATGACAGCTATAAAATTATTTCGAACCTGCCTGGCGAGCGCGTATGCACGTATTAAAAAGCATGCAAATATAAATCGCATCCTATTCGGAGATTAAAATGTCGCGGACCGCGCCTGTCATTTTGTAAACGAAATTCTTCTTCAGACCGGAAAATGAACATAAAGAGCAGCGCCCGTCGTCTCCCATTCACCGCAAGCAAAGTTTCCACGCGGAATTCCTGCCCCGCTAGCGGCCGGGCGTAATAGATTTCCCCTCCGCTTCGAGGCGCCTCGGCTGTTCCGCTAGGATGACACTGCGCCCTAATTGGCGGTCCTTGAGCCTTCCCGCTTCGAAAGCGAAATCGAGCGGTCAATCCAAGTTCTGCAGAATAAATAGGTAGCGCCTAAAGTATTTTCACTTTGTCACTCCCTTTAAGGCGGGAGCACTGTAAGGCCCACACAACAAAAGAGCCATCTTCCAGCGTAGATTCGAAACGGCGAGAAACTTGGCGAAGCTTGGGACTAGACGGGCGTCGTCCCCAAACTTTGAAAACGTCGACAACCGCTACACGCAGCTAGACGTGCAATTGGTATGGCAGGGCTTGGCGCGTCCTTAGGCTCAACATGAAGGTTAACACTGAACACAATGATGTTCGCTCGGGTGCATTGGCCAAGGACGATGACAGCTGTCGCCGGTGTCTCACGGCCGGTCCGCCAGCATTGGCTTCGGCGGCCCGACGCGCACCCCACATTCTCAGATTGATTGATTGTGGGGTTTAACGCGCGTACGCAACGCAGGCGATGAGGCGCGCCGTAGTGGAGGGAAGGAATTGATTGATTGATTGATTGATTGATTGATTGATTGATTGATTGATTGATTGATTGATTGATTGATTGATTGATTGATTGAATAAACTTTGTTCAAGACAGCAAGCGCGATGTTAGGGCGCCCGCCCGGTGAGAGGCGTCCTCAATCCAGGATGCCTTGGAGGTGACCTGCTCGCGTTGCCCTCTCTACCAGCATGCGCTGGGTAGAGGGGTCGGAGCTGGCCAGCAACTCCACCCACTGCTGTGTGGTGATGTTGGGGAGTGGCGGTCGGGTAGGGGTGTTGGGGCATTCTACGGTAATGTGGTAGAGAGTTCCCATGTTTGGACAAAAGTGACACGTGGCTGGGTATTGGGTAGGGAACATGGCGTGGTACAGTGTATTGTGGGGGAAGGTGTTTGTCTGCAGCTTGCGTAGTGTAACTGCGTCGGTCCTGGAGAGAGTATGGTGAGGAGGGGGGTATTTTTGTCGTTGTAGCCTATAGTGGGCGAGGATGAAATACTTCGTTGAATGCCTGCAACAGACACAGTGTCTACACTGCGCCCGGACGTAGCCACTCGTCGATCCCGACGTCACCCCTACTCGGACCACCCCTTCGCTACTCCCTACGAGGTTGGACGCCGCTGCCCTATAGGGGAGGGCGTCGCCCCGCAGCTTTCGCTCCGGTGCTGTTTTTCGAGGGCCGCCAGGACCTGCTGGACGGCTGATAGTTGGGTGTCCTTGTCACGACTGCGCACTGCTTATTGGATCCACGGCGGTAGGTCTGTCCTGGCTGCCGCCTCGTTATGTCGCACTTCAAATTCCCAGAGTAGGTGGGCGGTCGAGGCCCTAGCATTGTTACATAACACGCATGTGTCGTCCGTATAGATCGAGTTCTGGCTGTATGTGCTTCATGACGACCGGGGTCATCAGTGAATTCGTCTGCAGTTGTCTGAACGTGGACGTTTCCTCCCTGGTTAGCTCGGGGTGCGGCGGTGCCAGCACCCTCCTACAATTTCTATAATATTTGGTGATACCCTGAAAGGTATCGTACCTGTCCTTCGTCTCGGTCCACCACTCTGCAGACGATTCAACTGCTGCCGCGCGGCCAGCTAATCCTCGCGCGACTACGTTCGCCGTCTCGTTGTGGTTGGTGGCGAGTTCCGATACCTCGTTCCCCGCATGGGCGGGAAACCACTTGATTGTCACCTTGCGTCCGTCGATGTTTACCCGCTCGAGCACCCGCACCGCTTCACAGTACAGCCACCCCTTGGCGAAACTGAGCACTGCACTCTTTGAGTCGCTAAGCACCGTCGTCGTCTCTGGGTCCGCGATGGCCAGGGCGATGGCCACCTCTTCTGCTCGCTGCGCGTCTCTCGTGACGATGCTCGCGGCGTTCACCGTGACTCCCGTCTTCCCATCTATCACTACGGCCGCGAAGCACCGGCGGTCGCCGTACTCTGCGGCGTCGCCGAATCTGGTGCCCGGAACATTCAGGTGATGTTCCAACACAGCCTTCGCTCTGGCCGCTCTCCTGCCCGCGTTGTGGGTCGGATCCATGTTCTTTGGTAACGGGTACACTCGGACGGCGTTCCGGACTGCTGCCGGTACTTCCCGCTCTTCCTAGTTGCCGAGGCTCTGAGGGTCGGACACCGTCTCCATTCCGAGACGGGTGAGAATGGTCCTCCCCGTTCGCGAACCCTTGAGCCGCTCTATTTGGCCGACCCGCTGGGCTTCCATGATCTCCTACAGCGTATTATGTGTTCCCAGCTGGAAGAACTCCGTGCACGAGCTGTCAAGCACGCCTATGGCTGCCTTGTACGCCTTCCTCATGGCCGCGTTCAGGCGGTTGCGCTCCTGAAGCAACCAGTTGTGGAAGGACGCCGCGTAGGCGACGTGGCTTATCGCGAAGGGCTGCATAAGTCTGCGCAGGCTGTCCTCCTTCATCCCCGATCTTTTGTTCACCACTCGCCTGATCATCTGCGTTGCGGCCGCTACCTTGCCTACCAGTCGGGTGACCGTGTCGTTGTTCTGGCGGTTGCGCTCAATCAGGAACCCCAGCACCCCGATCTTGGCTACCTTCGGGATCGCCTGCCCGTTGCTTGTGCGCAGGCTGATGTCGCTCTCCTGCTTGGGTCTGGATTTCGGCGGGATTACCAGTAACTCCGACTTGTTCGGGGAACAGATAAGCCCCGTGCCCCTCAACTGGTCTTCTATGGCATCCACCGCCTGTTGCAGGGAAGACTCAACGTGTCCGTCGCATCCGCCCGGCACCCACAGCGTGATGTCGTCCGCGTATATGGTGTGACGGACCTCGGGTATGGCTTCCAAGCGCCTCGCGACTCCGATCATAACAAGGTTGAATCGCAGCGGCGATATCACCGAGCCCTGGAGTGTGCCCACGCTTCCTATCTTTCGCTCGTCCAGAGAGTGGTCTCCCGAACAAGGTACTCAAGCATCTGAACGAGCCGTCGCTCGCCAGCCTGACGGCCCTTTTCAACAGGTGCTGGAAGGAGGGCAATCTACCTAAGTGCTGGAAGACGGCGAAGATGATCTTGATACCCAAGCCGGGCAAGCCCCCGGGTATCGAGAATCTGCGCCCGATCTCTCTGACGTCCTGCGTGGGGAAGGTGCTGGAACACGTCCTCATGAACAGGTGGCAGGCGTACATAGAGAAGAACCATCTGTACCCCCACTCGATGATCGGCTTCAGGAGCAAACGGAGCACCCAAGACGCCATGTTGCAGATCAAGGCAGAGGTCATAGACAACGCGACGAAAGACAACCAGGCGATAGTGGGACTAGACTTGCAGAGTGCTTTCGGCAAAGTGAAGCACTCGGCCATCCTGTCCCAAGTCAGCTCCCTGCGGATGGGGGAGCGCACGCACAACTACGTGCGCGACTTCCTCTCTGGACGCACGGCCAAGATTCAAGCGTAGTGGAGGGCGCCGGATTATATTTGACCACCTGCGGATCTAATTTCGTACACACGGGCGTTTCGCCTCCATCAGAAAAGGGGCCACCGCGGCCGGAAATCGAACCCGCGACATCGCGCTCAGCAGCGCAACGCCTTAGCCAATGAGCCACAGCGGCCAATGAGAAGAGGACGGCCGTATCACCGATTCCCATTTGGCTGCTACGGCATCAGTGTGACCAAGCGAGATTCTCACATACCGACTGAGTGGGAGATTCTTAAATTCGCAGAGCAAACAACAAACGAACAAGGACGAAAGGAAGAGCGAGACACACAGGCGCTGACTTACAACTGACGTTTATTGCTGTGACGTCTGGCATATAAATACAGCAGATATCGGGGCTACACGGAAATGGAAACTGAACGCCCGACAGTTGAGAGCTTTTTAGAACTCGTTGCTTTTTATTTTAGCTCTACTTTTTGAACCTGGAACGGAGAAGATTATCTCCAAAGTAATGGCAGTTGCATTGGTTCATGCGTTGCACTCATTTTAAGTGACTTTTATTTACCTCGCAAAAATAGGGTTTTATCTGACGGACTCAAAGCAACCATGTTACCAGGCATATTTAGATGTGTTGACGATTACCTTGTAGTACTTCCACGTGACCGAAGAAGGTTAAATATTACGATGAAACAACTGCCAAGATTTTTAATGACTGCTTGAAGCCACTAGCAGTAACCCGTGAACTACCTGACGCAGGATGTATCCGGTTTCTCGATCCTTTGCCTTTCTTGAACACATTTGTCGAAAATACGAACCTCGAGGCAAGAGTCGCTCCTTGCGTATCACTTAGCGCATTTGAAACCGCTTAAAGGAGGAATTGGGAATCTGTGTTTTACAATCACGCGATCATATGATGCGCTGTAGTTCAACAGACGAGGTAATTCATCTGATCAATGCAAATAACTGTGGACCTCGATTAACGTCCGTTGCCGAAGGGCTGTTTCAGAAAATAAAGGAAAACAATAATCGAAAAACACAAAAAGGGAAGATTGCAGTATCGTTGTACACGCATGAAGTATCGCATAATTATAAAAAAAATGTGGCTTCAATCCACGTTGTGAAGGTGGCTGGAATGCGAAGCTGTAAACGACACCCGCGACGCTTACCCATGCGACGTCACTTGAATTTTCACACGTGGCTCTATACAAAGAGTGAAACCAGAGGCAAGTGAAACGTACTTAACCACACTATCTATTACTGCACAACGACATTCACGACTGCTTTATGTTCTTCTTCTGGCTGTCCTGGCATCCTTGCTTTCCGTGGTCTGCCCAAGGTAGCCTGGAATGAACTGAAGGAGGTTCTGTACCGGTGTGCCCCTTTATATTAGGAAGCGGGGTGGCGTCACTGCGTGATTCCTATGCTGTTGGGTACTTTTGCATTTAGGAGTAGCTTACGCAACCGTAATATTTACCGGTATGCCGAGACCGCCCTGGGTAGAGGTATGTGCCTGCGTTTTTAATGATGATAGTTTTATGCTGATATCTCCACTGAAATTTGCTTTTGGGGATAGAGGTATACTGCTCCACAGTAAAATGGTTGGTAAGCGTGCCAATGTGAGCATTAGTTTTTTTGGTCGTGATAAACTTTTTAAGCTTTGCGGACAGGTGAATAGCGAAAGCCCTTGTTCTCCGGATTGTAGAAATGAGCGGCAACGACAGTTTATTCTATGTGTCCTAAAGCGTAGTTTTCATCGTCCCTTTACCGTGTGGCAGATAATGTATCGGGCAAACTGGGAGGTGCGTCAATGACAGGCAAAATGAACACAGTAACAACGCGCAAAGGTGTAAAGGCGGTCATGCAGGCATATATTGTAGAGGCTGTGCAGGATGCGAGCTAATTTCCAATAACACCGCAACATTGCATAAAAATAAGCCAAAACGCACAAGGGAAATTACTGAGGCTCATCCAATAGCAAAGAAATAAGAAAACTTTGTAAGCTTCCCTTTTGTCGCGCTATCGGCAAAAGGAATCACCGTAAGCACACGTTGGTTGTGCGGTCGTGCCAGTTTTGTTGTCTCGTTTTCGCGCGCTATGTTTCCATTTCCTTGTTGCCTTGATATATGCTGTACTTATATGCCAGGCGTCGCAGCAATAAACGTCAGTTGTAAGTCAGCGCCTGTCTGTCTCGCTCCCCCTCTCGTCCTTGTTTGTTCGTTGCTCTGCGAGTTCCAGCTTACGTAACACCAACTCCCCTCAGCATCAACGTTGACTGAGTGGGACTGCACAGTGACGAAGACAGGTGCCGTCAGAGGCTCACGGCCCATCCCTCGATTTCCATTTGGCTGCGACCTCGATCAACGTAACCCTTCTGAAGCGCTCATTGCTGGATTGTGGGGTTTAACCCGCCGACGCTACACAGGCGATGAGGCACGCCGCAGTGGAGGGTACCCCCTTATTAGTTTTGACGACCACCTCCTGGGGATCGTCAACGTACGCCGCCGAAATCTCGAACACACGGACGCTTTTGCTTTTCGCCTCCATCAGAAAGGCGGCCGCCGCCGCCGCCGGGAATCCAACCCGCGGCCTTGGGTTCTGCAGCACAACGCCATAGCCATGAGCCACCGCGGCGGGTCCCTCGAAAGAGCACTGACCCGCCACGGTGGCTCACTGGCCATGGCATTGTGCTACTGAACCCAGGTAACGGGTTCGATTCCGCCTTTCTGACGGAGAGAAAAAAACGAGAACGCCCGTGTGTCTGGACGTTAGAGATCCCCTGCAGGCGGTCAAAATTACCCAAGAGCCCTCCACTACGGCGCGCCTCATCGCCCAGGTGTAGCCCAAGGATCAATCAACCGAAGGCGCACTGCGCTGATCGGCCACGAACAACTCGTTAGGTGTCGTAGGACTTCTTGATGCATGTATTTAATAAATATTTATAAAAACGAGCAAGGCGCTGCTCTCACGGGCCGTGGCGGGTGGAAAGCGTCCTTCTTGGAGCACTGCGCGGGCCCGGGCCAAGCTCAGGTTTGAAGCCATAGGACTGGGCCGTTATTATTTTCCACGTGAGGTGTAGAAAAGAGCAATAAAAAATGCCGGGCCGAAGCGTGCAGAATGCCGAAGAATGCCGAAGAATGCCGAAGAATGCCGAATAAGAATGCCGAAGCGTGCAGCGTGTAAGTGTGTTTTGGGCGCCTTGACGTTTTTTCCCACGGAGATGAAACCGTTGGGGCGTAAAGGTACACAGCTTTGCTGTAAAAGTCTCGTGTCTTTGAAGCATGAAGCGTTCTAGCGTGAGGCTTTGGGAAACTGGTGTCCCGGTGTTTTAGCACCGTGACTACACGAAACGACGATGACGACAGGAGACGTCGAAAGCCCGAGCCCCTAAGGTTGCTTCGGCCCTAAAAAGAATATTGTGCTTCTTGATGTTAGTTGTACGCATCGTTTTCGGTAGGTATAATTGTCACCGTACTGTTATTTCAATGGCAGTTTTTGTACTGCAACAACTTATGAGGTTTTCGGGGGTGTAACATACCAAACATACTATTTCAAGGAACGCCGCAGCGGGAAACGAATTTATTTAAAGCACCTGGAGCTCTTCACGTATGTCTCTGTATACACGCGTGTTTTAGATGCGACGCCCATAGAAATGCCGCTGGCCGGGAATCTAACTCGCATGCTAGAGAAAGTGCACCACTGAGTAACCACTGCAGGTAAAACATTTTAATGCACGTACAGTACTCGTGCGTTGAAATGCGGCATCAAAAATTTCAGCATACCAACTTGTGCCCGGGACAACCACAACATGTCGCCAAGAATCTAATCAGGAGGGGTGATCGTAGCTGTGGCGTGAGAGTACGAGCTATTATTGCGTCGATATGATGTGAACTGAAGACGGTGGAAGCTTAAGTACGTGCTCTAATTAACATTAAATTTTCTTATTTCAATCCATGAGTGCTGCACACACTACGGATGTTCCGTCCGATTGCTCGCTACAAAGGGCATTCCACCAAATATAATGAACAAATTCCCTTCACCATCCAAGCCCGCGCCTGCTCACCCACACGCAGGCCTTCCCGAGGCTTAGAAGTAAATGACGGGGACCGGGCCGGGCCCGGACCTAAAAATCAGGCTGGCGCAGTGTTCTAGTCCTTCTACCGGCATCCCTCGGCTTCGTATGCATCCCTCGGCTTTCCTTTGGAAGCTTAATTTTTACACTCTCCCTAGCTGCCAGCTTGCATCCTTTGACGACAGAAATGGACGGCGGGTTAAATAGGAGCAAAGCCAGACGCACGTTCATTTGTTAGTTTCACTTTCGCTTATAATTGACCAGGCACTGGGCAGCAGCTTGAAATCTTCAGGTTCGCAGACGTGGCAATATTTGACGTTAAGTGGGCTTGCAAGAAAACTTGTGCAGCATCGTGCAATAATTAAAAAATGATAAACAATGCGTTTAGAGTAAAAAAAAACAATTCATATTGGATAAAACAAAACATATGGGACCACTGCCTAGAAGCGGAAGCTCTACACCACTCAACCGTATTTTTTTTTTTTTTTTTTGCAAGCGAAAACACGTACAAGCATTACGACGGCACGTAAAGACAAACCGGACCGGGTTTGTCAAACAGGGGCATAAGAAAACATTTGTCTATGCTCAAACCACCCGCCCCCAAGTGGCCAAATGTGTCATTGGCCACTGCGTGATGTGGAATGTGAACGCGCTTCCGGGTCGGCTTGTCACGAGGACGTCCATCGGGACATGAGATGCCTTAACGTGCAGAACTGCTAGCGGCAGACACCTGCCTTCAAACTCGCGCCCGCCGAACGAGCGCTCCGCCAACTTGTCACACAGGCTTCTCACTCTCTGCAGACATTTTTACGGTCGCACTATTGAGCACAGGGTACGGGTACATTTTTTACAGATGCGCTAGCAGCTGTCAGGTGCAACACATGGTGCGGTTAAGCCAGCTTTAATAGAAACTCTCGACCAAAAGATAATTGAGGGCTGTGCCTTGTGTTTTCTTTGCAGCATTAGCGAAAACTAGAAGCAAAAGTGCTGAAACGAATAACATTAATCTTAACGTGAGAAGAGGTTGCACAGGAACGTTATCGCAGTTTTTGGAATTATTGATCGCTTTTCCGTGTTAATCTTCTAACGCCTGAACTCGACGTAACCGTGCATTCATTTTTTCTAGCAAATAACAAAACTGACTAAAAAAATGGCCAAGCTCTTTTTTTGGTTGTTACATTTCGAGGGTTGCGCTCACACTTGAAAGTCCTGAGCGCTAAGGAGTCATTTTTCTTAATTAAGGCATAATTAAGATCCTGTAGTCTTCAGTTTACGTCAAACACCGTGAAAATGGCTTAAACGCGCAATGGAAGCGGAGTTTTATGGGAAAACACAAAGTTCGCAGCGTGCACTTGGTTTACTTAAGAGCGGCTTTTATTTTTACTCCGAAGTAAGGTTAATAAGATGCCGAAGCGGCTGAACGAAACTGAGATGCACACGCAGAACATATTTTCAATAACAACAGCTAGCTGCTTTTTTAGCGTTTAATTCCTGTTTTTTATTTGGGGGCGGGAGGGGGGCACCGCTAGTTCACCATCGCTTTTACTGAAGCCTTGTCCCCCGCCCCCCTTGAAATTCAAGGTGACGTTCCATTGAAAAATGGCCGCGCATCTTGCGTCACTGCAAATGTCGAAAGTCTTGTGCCGCCCGTGCCACGTGACCGCCTCTCCTGTCTCATCCGCCCACTTGTCACGCTGTTCCCTTCCTGTCTCAGACCACCCATTGGAAGTTTGCGGAGTTCAATTTTGCCGCTCTGGAACTGCAGCGCCATCCGTTGGGACTGTTGTAATTAACGCTCGAGCCACGACCACGATGGGCGGGCGCCTGCCTGATTTGTACTTTGTGGTTAAACCATTGCTGCAAGAACGTTTTTTTTTTTATTTTCTCGCGTAAATCGAGTGCATATCAACTTTTAATTAAAAAAATACGGCAAACACCAGTTATGTATGGACGTTCTTCCTGAAATACGCGAATATTATCTATTGCAGAGAAATGTTGGCGAATACGTAGCATTTTTTTTCAGATTTGTTAGACTGAAAATGTTTCGCCTGTATAAACGTCTCGCCAAAGAATCAATCCTAAATCTTGGCCGGGCCACGACGCAAGAATATATAGGAGGAGAAACGGCCCATTACGGCAAGGACGGGCGAGCTGTCAGAATGAAAAATTACGCCCACCTCACCTCGCGGGAACCCTGGTGTGATGCAACGCATCTCGGAGGTTTCCATTCGCGTTTCCGTCGTGTTGATTACGCTTATACCGTCGCATCAAGCAATCGTCGAGTACTGCGAGAGAGTGCAAGCGTAGCACGGACGACCGTCGACTGAGACCGCCGGAGCGCGGCATGCCGCTTTACATTCACAGCGCCCGAAGGAGAGGAGAGCGCGGAGAGAGAGAGTACTGCACATGCGCAGCGCGCGCAGCGCCGCCCACCGGCGCCTAGCAACGGAGTGAGAGCGCGCTGCGCCTACCCGCAGCTGTTTGGGAGAGAGTCTTCGCTATCGCAGAGAGGAGAGGAGGAGAGGCGCAGCTGTGCGGACGACGCCGGACAGACGCAGGAAGGACAGAGGGGCGAGCATGAGATGCATTGCATCTAGAACCCAGGCGGACTGCAAAGCTGCGCAGCTGCGACATGGAAGGAGAGGGTAACGGCGCCTGATGGACGAAATGATAGCGGTCGCGCGCAGTGAAGCACGGATCGCGGCGGCCGCGCATTTGCTTCACCCGTGGCCAGTATATTCTAGGCACTATAGCCGCTAGCTTAACCTGTGACGAGCGCTTGAGAAATTATCTGGCCGTGCTCCTCCTGTCTTGTTCTTGCTCCGTGGGCCGGGCGGCTCAATCGAGGGACAGAGAGACAGACAGGCAGATATGCGTACATACGTATGTACGTGCATACATACATACATACATACATACATACATACATACATACATACATACATACATACATACATACATACATACATACATACATACATACATACATACATACATAGCAATTTTTTCGTTCGCGTTTAAGCAGCGAAATATGGACTATCGTGTTTAAAAATTGTGAGCCAATCCAGTCTGTTAAAGGAGTAGTGACACCAATATTTTCATTGTTAATTTTATTGCACAGGTCGCTTCCTTTCCCCAACAGGAATATCCTGGCTGAAATATGAGCGGCCTGCAACGCGAAGAACATACTTTAATTGGATCTGATTTATCGTGCCGACGGAACAGCACGCAGAGCGGCACTCAGAAAATAGACATCAGCGTGACATCACTCCGTCGTAGCGAAAAGAAGTGACGCGGACACCGCTCGTCAAAAAATCGTGACGTCACTTCACACGCGCGACCCTGCGAGCGGCGACTGTGCGCTGGCGCATTCAGAAACGGGTGCACGTACCCAGAGCTACATGCATAACCCTGCCCAGCAAGGCACTGTTGGCAAAAATATAGTTCCACACACTGGATAGGTAGCGATAATATAGCCCGGAATCGCAATAGAAGTCTCCATCAGGACTTCTATTTAAAGCGGTCATCGAATTTCCGCCGCAATGGTAAGCCTAGCACTTTCACGCAGCTCAGCCGTTCAGCTCCGGCAGCGGCGCGGTCGAAACAACGCCCCCACTGGTCTCCACAGTGTTTTGACGTCCGCACAAAGAGGTGATGCCGGGATTCTGTCATATGTGCCTTTCCGTCTGAAAGCGTGGGAAATTGAAACGAACAATTTTCAGGCCGTTCAGTATATATAACTAATTATCGCGCGCTGAAGTATTTAAAGTGCTGTGTCGGGTTCGTCAGACCATTAAGCATCGATAAAAGCAATAAAAATGGATTATAAAATTTTCGTGTCAGCGCTCCTTTAAGGTGGTTAAAGGGGGATTCGGAGGGGGGATAAAATCCATCCGCTCCTTCCCCGGACCGCATATTACGTGACCGCATGTCACGCCTCCTAGCTAAAAGGTGCTAGACAGGCGGCACAACTCACGTTCCGCAGGCCATCCCCGCCTGGTCGCAGAATGCTTAGCTGTTGGCGGAATGCTTCTCGTCCGTCTAGCAATACTGCTTCCGTGACTCGTGATACGCGCTGCGGTGACACCGTGGCGCGTTGGCAGCGGCCACCAAATGCCAGAAACGGCTCACCGTAGCAGTCATCTGCAGCAACTCAGGTAAGAGCGAGTCGCGCAAAGCGATGGAAGGGCGAGGAGCGTTTCACCCGTGCCGCCCTAGGGTGCCTCAATGCCTGCTTCGGCGGACGCGCGAATCGAGGCACCCTATGGCGCCCTAGAGTTCCTGCATATAGCTCCCCTAGGGGAGCGATGTACAGGAACTCTATGCCACCCGTGATCCAAGCGGCACCCCTCGGCAAAAGGGACTGCCGCATCTGCCGGCGGCTGCCCTTCAGGATCTACGCACGTAGGTGCGACGTGTGGTCACGTGATACGCGGCGCGCAGAGGGAGCGGATGGATTTTGTCTCCTGTGTGTATCCACCTTAACCAGCGAATCTGTATGGAGCCGTTCGACGTTGTAAGCCAGGGGTCTCAAACTCACATGAGTTAGCGGGCCGCAGTCACGAATTTTAGTCCCGCAAGGGCCGGGATAGTGAAGAACGTTGAAACGAAGGGGGGCGGTTGGGGTAAGAAAATGTCAGATAACGCTGCCATATGAAAGAAACAAATAGGTCTTTCACACATGTTGTACATATGCTGGGTCATTCCTAACTGGGTGTCAGAATGGGTGTGAGAATTTTAGACACATGTGGATACCGATCTACAGGATGACTAAAATGTGGACGCCGATTCTGAAATATGAAATATTTGTTCCACAATTATGCTTCATCACATGGTGATTGCATTGGGTGCCTCACAAAAAAGAAAGGCTTGAAGGCAGTTGCGTCTGTGTATCTTACTAGAATAAAGCGTTATTGATAGTAGACGAGAAAATATTGCGAGTATTATTTAGGAAAGTCACAAAACTTTATTCCTTGAGAAGAACAATATAACTGCTATTGTTCTAAACATGCTGGCTTGATGCCTGGCAACTCTTGGCTGCGACTAGAGAAAAAAATGTCCGAATGAACGTCTTGCGCGGAAACGATCCCCATGGTCGATCGCAGGTGCTCATCAGTCATCCTCGACCGGAGAGCTGACTTGTTCACCTTCAACAACAGCAACAGCAACAACAACAACAACAACAAAAACAAGTTTTCGAACAAGTAGGTGCTTCCGAACATGGCAATGATCCCGGCAGCCTGTTGACGTAGCGCCGGGAAACTTGCATCGTCAAAAAACCTGTAGAAGTCTGGTACCGCCACGTCCTGAAATGTCTGCTTCAACGGAGTGCTAGCCTGCAGCTCAAGAAGTTCCATCGGGCGCGGCGTCATCCACCGGCACCGAAAACGGCAACGAAAAAATTCGGAATTCATCGGCGAGGCTGCTGATGTCTTGGAAGCGTCCCTCAAATTCTCTTTGGAGATCATAGAGGAGGTCAGGGGAGTTATCACAGGATTGTTTATCCACGTTCTCCAGCGACTTCAGGGTTAGGGAATGATCAAACTTCTTAATTCTCATCTGTTTCTCCTAAAGCTGCAATTTGAATTGAAAGGCCTGAATGTCGTCATGCATTTTTGTGATCAGTTTGTTTTTTCCCTGGAGTTTAACCTTGAAGAAGTTCAAATGATCAGTGATATCAGTGACGAACGCAAGGGAGAGAAGCCACGTTTCGTCTGACATCTCAACAATGGCCCTGTTCTTGCTCTTCATGAAGGCGTCAATTTCGCCTCGGAGATGAAAAAATCGTTAAGCACTCTTCCACGACTCAGTCATCGCACATCTGTATGGTACGAAATTTTACCATATTCGCTGCCCACCGGTTCTAAAAGAGATACAAACTGGCGGTGGTTAAGAGCCCTTGAACAGATGAAGTTCACTGCGCTGAGCACGATTTCCATGACGCTCAGACTTGCCGCACAGCGCTCCTTGCTTCAAAATGCACTCAACCGCGGTAAATTGATTGGTGATTCCGAGTGCAGCGAGTTTCGTCCGCGATCGACCAAAAAAGCCTGTTCTTTCATCCCAGCATTGATGGCGCACCGTCTGTAGCCAAACAAATCAACTTTTCCCACGGTAGTCCAGCGTGTTCGACAACTCTTTCGAGAACAGAAAAAATATCCGCCCCTGTGGCCGTGCCTGGGATAAAGTCCAGGAGTTCCTCAGTGACGTTCAGGTTTTTGTCGACACCCCTTACAAAAATAACACATTGTGCGTTTTCTGTAATGTCAGTGCTTTCATCAACTACAATAGAGAATGCTTCAAAGTCGTGGCATCGGTTGACTAATCCTTTTTCAATGTATCCTCTGATCTCGTTAATTCTGTGGGCGACTGTGTTTGGAGAGAGGCTTATTTTCTCGAATGTCTTTTTCATGCTGAGACAGGTAGCCTCAGCGGCTCCGAGCAGGCACTGCTTCACGAACACACCTTCAGTGAAGGGCTTGGATGATTTGGCGATAAGCTCAGAAATGACGAAGCTTGCCCTTACCGTTTCGTCGCTTGCTTTGGCTGCCTTTTTGAACAGGTTTTGCTGCTTTCCCAACGCCGCCTTCAGTTAAGTCACGGTGTGCTCGCGAACGTTGCCAGTAAGAGCACCATACTTCTCGGGATGGCAAGACATGAAGTGGCGTCGAACATTGTACTCCTTCGGCACAGCCACAGTCTTGTGGCAGACTAAGCACAACACCTTGTCTCTTGATTCCGTGAAAAAATAAGAAAGTTCCCATCGCTCCTGAAAGAACCTCTTCTCGTCTTCCACTTTACGTTTTGCAGAATGCTTGGACAACGACATTGTGGCCCGTTAGACTTCCACGGCAGAAACCTTCGTTGTTTGCAGATCTTACAAAAAACAAAAGTTCAAAAAAACACCTGTCATATTTACGGTGGCGACAGGCGCATAGGAGCACAATTATGTGGTGCGCTCTATCATGACTGACTTGGGGCGCTGCTACCTTTCACAGTGCTGTCAACAGGTTGCGAGTCGGAGGTTAGGAGCTTAGTTTTGAGTCTGGATATGGGGCGCGTTTGATGTCTGGAAGTACACAGTTTCGACGAGCAATGTGCAGTCTTTTCCTCATCAACGCGATGTCGCTCTCTCCAGGCCATAAATTACGCTGCGACCCGCCCCTAAACGCACGTGGGCGCATTTTGGAGCCCGAACCCAGAATCCGATGTGTGGCTGCGCCCTTTTCGCCACATCTGCAGCGAAGTAAAAGTGTTTGACACGAAGATGAACAGGAAAGCAAATATCCGCAAACACCACACAATGCCCGGAAACCTTTTGCGCTTTCGCGGAAGCGTGGAAAACTCCGGTCAAGGCGCCGTCTTCTCATTAGCGGCGTGCAGCCCCGTTCGCAGGGTCATAAAACGCCGCGGGGAGTTTCTCCGCAGCCTGTGCTCGCCTAGCCCTGTGCACTGTAGAGTGCTCGATTCACAAGTCACAGTTGCTTGCGACCATTGTGCACCCTACTTAACGGCGCCCGAATTGAGGGGCCTCCGGAAGAGAGGGGTGTCCACTCTGGTAACGCAATGCCGTGAAAGACGATATCCACGCGTTTTCGAGCAGTCTCTGGCCATCTGCGTCTTTGGCTACAGAAGCAGGGTGCGAAGTCACGCATTTGCTTAAAAAACTAAAATAAATGAACCAAGACACTCATTCATGAGAGGGCTGCGGGCCGCGTGTTTGAGACCCCTGTTGTAGGCTGTCCTTCCCTTCATATATTTATATTTCGTGTAGGAAACCCTAGATGGTATGTAAATCGGAGCGACATTGCTGTAATTTTAAAGTGGTCTCCAGAAAACAATATAAACCACGCTTCGATTGTGCTTTTCCGCGCGCTACCAGCAACGTACAGCCGCCGAATTTTTACCACTGGGGCCCTATTCTCGACTGCACAAATTCCCAGGAACTGTGAATTTGCCCGAAGTCTTTCTGATTGGCTTTCACTTTTGGTGACGTGCTTCCGGTTGATAAAGCGGTTTTGAGTGCTTTCGTCATTTGGACGTTTCATGACGCTTACAGTAAACAGTTCTTAAGCTTGCCTTATTTCTTTCTGCGGGAAGTGCGGGAAGGAAAAATTGGACGAAATGCAGCTGACATGACAACGTAGGCCTGTCTGCCATTAGACAGATTTAGTTGGGCGCGCGCTCCGGGCGAGCGTACGCTGCGGCGGTGAGGGTCGTGACTGCTCATTCGCAGTGCTCTACGTAAACGCCCGACGATGCGGTGCTACGCACGCAACGGCTGGGAGCGTATGTTCCGGGGCGCCTGGGGGTCGCTGCGGACCTGTGGGAAGGCCGCTTGCTTATAAAATGGCTGCGGCCCGGCGATGTCGGCGGCAGGAGGCGAGAGATCCGGTTCCCCGACTGAGAAACCCGCCCTTCAGAGGAGGAATTAACCGACCAGTTCGATAGGCGAGGAGGAGCGCTAGGCGGATATAACGTCCCGTTTGATCTCAGCGTTCCCGCGCCGTATGCTTACATTCTTCCGAGTGCTGCCTACACAGCGTGCGAGTCAAGTAGTCGCCCTCGACTTTTGCGGTCTACGCAAGAATTCGTGAGATGGCGATGGTTGTCGCCCTATCAATCGTCGTTCAACAGCTCCAGCGTCTTTTGGCACTACGGCTTTGCGGTCTGCTGTGGCCGTCCGACTGTCCACCATCGGCCGACTCAGGTGAGCGCTCCTTGTTGGCTGGTTTGCAATCTGTTCGCATAATTGACCCTGAAAAGGTTACTTTCTCCTCGCGACAGTTACATTGGCGACGTTTACGAAATTCTTAACGGCACGGTCTCACCGTCTTGCATTACTGTCGCTGTTTATGCTGCTTTGTTGGCGTCTGTCGGCGACCGCGAGCTGTGGACGGTTTGTGGCCCGGCCAGGAAACGTGTTCGCATGCAAACCTGCCTCGCCCAGAGCGTTTCTTCGTCGCTTGCGCATCCCGTACTGATGAACCTCATGTACCCTGCGGAACACGATACGCTCTGTCCGTTTTGCAAAAGAGAGAGGGGCACCCTGCCACACATCTTGACAGAGTGTACAGAACTCAAGACCCCCCCTCCTTCCCTTCCCCACAACACCCCCAATCCCCAACCCCTTGAGCGATGGGAGACCTTGTTGACCAGCCCCGCCCTGCCGACTCAGCTCGCACTGACAGACAGGGGCCAGGAGCTGCTGGGAACATATGGGTCCCGTAACTAGGGAACCACCCCGTCTGGTGCCAGCGCGCACCACCGATTTCTTGGGCTCAGTAAAAGTTGATTCCTCCTCCTCCTTCGTCGCTTCTTCAATTTGGCGCAATTAACACATCCTCTGCGATTTGTCCGGCCACTGTGCCTTGTGCTAGCCGATTTCAATCTTGTAACCGAAACGAACTTGCAGTACGATCTACGAGTGAAGTTAGAGGGCGACAGAACGCTGTTGTAGAAGCTTTCTGAACTGAGGCCAGGGCGGCCTCGAGTTCCGCCACACAAAAGGGTGTGTCCAGGTAAGATGTGTTCACCGATGGGGGGCTCATTGTTCCTACGGTGACTGTAGGAAGTGACCCTTGCGTGGCGGTGATTTTGGCACAGAAGGCTTCAGCTACATCCAGGTCAGTTGTCTTCATTCTCAAGGAAATTGAGGTCAAGGGATGTAACTGAGCCCATGGTGCACGAACACCACGAACTAGACTCCATATCCTCGTGAGGGGCATTCCTGGGGTCTAATTTGGAGCAGAACGACATCCATTCACGCTTGGCGAGCTTTTCCAAATGTCGCTGAATGAGCTTTTGCGTGCGTCTGGCCGCTCGTACGTCTTCGATCGCTAAGGTTTTCCGCGCACGTCTTTCCGCCTTTCTACGGATCTCAATAAGATTGTCATATTCAGCGTCAGCCACAGTATACTCCTTTGGAAGCCTGCCGGCTTTGCTGCACAACCTCCGGACTTTCGTGATGCTATAGATAGCGTCATCGTACGACGAGAAAGTGCCAGCGCTCTCTTCTATTGCGGTGGTAAGACCTTTCCAGTTCACAAATCGAACCGCAGGTTTACGACGACCAGCAGGAAAGCCACCCAGAGTGATGTACGTTGGTATGTGGTCGATTCCGTGAGACTCAATGTCGGCATACCAGCTTGTGGTCATCAGCAACTCCGCGGAAACCATGGTGACGTCAAGGGCGCTCGACATTCTTCCACGGTGATATGTTGGGTCCCCGGCGTTAACTACACAGATACCAAGGCGGTCAGCAATGCCCAAAAGGCAACGTCCTTTAGACGTGGGTTTTTTACTTCCCCACGAAGGATGGTGCGCACTGATGTCTCCTGTCAGGATGAGTGGAGGCGGTGTAGCGCGGATAATGTCTTCCAGGCGAGTGGCATTCAGTGATGCGTTTGGAGGGATGTACGCAGCGATAATGGTGAAAGAGAGGCCAGCATGTCGCACTGTGGCGGCTGCGAATTCCTTCGATGCGTCAGTTGGCAGGTTGTGTTCGAGTAGGTAAGGTCGTTACGCACCCCTAGTAAAACCCTCTTATTTCCTGCTCCAGTGGATGACCGCAAAAGTATGTATCCCGGTAATCGTACATCTGCGGTTAGTCGGGACTCCGATATGGCGATGACCGGAAACTGATATTTTTGAACAAAGCGGCGCAAATCTTGAAGCCGCTGTCTAAGTCCACGCGCGTTCCATTGGAAGACGGTCGCTTTTTCCCGAATTTGGTGCACTGAGGGGGCCCGTATTATAGTCGTTGCCGCTACAGCCATTGTGCGCGAGCGTAGCTTTGCCAGTGCTAAGGCGCGCCGATGATTCCAGAAAGGAGAAAGAGGGAAGTCGTGCCCTCGACGGCGGCTGGCGCGTTGTGTGTTGTGCCCTCTCTCTCCGCGCCGGCGCAAAGAGAATCCGCGCCGTTTGGACGTCGCGATGTGACAACGGCTTCTGCCAGTTTGTGCACCACACCATCGGCGACCCGCGTCCTGGAGGACTCCAACGTACTCCCGGGTCTCGAATCACCGTGATCGTCTCAGACGGCCTGGCCTAGCCCAATCGCCTCCGACAGCGGTGCATCGTCCGGCCCGGTCGGTGAATATTGTGGGACTCTGTCTCTCATATGCATCGAACTGTTCGTTTTCTTTTTAGTTAACTGCTCTACTTCGAAATATCCATTTGTTAACGCTCCTGATTGTATCATTTTGTCTAATTTTGAACTGTTTCACGCATTTGTATTCAATCTAAGTTAGCTCTCGTTTACGTTACATGTCCTTGTGCTGGTACAGTGTTTTGCCTGTTTCAATATCAGTCTTTGTCTTGATTCGTACAAAGCACTGACTCATTCTTGCCGCTCTGGTCGGCGAGAGCCGCACATCAGACGGCCACCCCCTTCGTCTCCTGTGCCCTGTAGACTCGGTGGGGTTGTTTGCTCGCTTGAGTCCACTCCCCATATCTTCTCACAGCGCACTCAATTAAGGAAACGGTGCCACAGCCATTCTACAGCTCGTCCGCCCCCTTCAACTCATAGACGCACCAATAGAACATGGCAAAGAATTATAAACCGCGAATCATATGGCAATGGGATTGCAGAGGGAACAGAACCAAATGCTCTAACCTCCAGGCATTCCTCACCACACTCAACCAAACACATCTCCTCATAGCGCTACAAGAAACACCCACTTTGTAGGCTGTGGTTGGGAGTGGCCTTCACGAAAGCCTACTCCTTCCTCATCGGGATGGCCAGTAGTGCTCACTGCGACGCCTGCGAGGTTGAAGAGACAATCGACCATGTGCTTTGTTGTTGCCCCGAGTATTCATCGGAAAGACGCGTTTTGGCAGCCGAGCTCAGAAGATTGGACAATCAACAGTTCAAGCTAGAGACTATTCTAGGACAAAGACCCCTACAATCGACTTCGCAGAAGGCAACAAAAGCCCTTCTGCGTTTTATGAAGGACACAGGTTTAGCTGAGAGACTCTAGTGCCCACGAAGGGACTAAAGCGTGTGCGCGACCCCGCTCCTATCCCCCCTTTTTCGCCTGCCATCTCTTTTATCCCCTGAACACCCCTTCCCCAGTGCCGAGTAGCAATCCGGGCTCTAAGCCTGGATAACCTCTCGGCCTTTCCTTTCGCTTTTCTCCTCCTCCTCCCACGCCAACCAAACTTCTCAATTACAGAGCACATCAGGATACTCGTTTACCCCAACTAAGTACATAGGAATACAGCTACCCAACAACACACGCTCAACTCTGACATCCCCCATGTATTTACCCGCTTTTACCCGCCAAACCAACTAGTACCCAATTACACGTCTTGAATGTCTACAGCCCACCCAAATCCACCAATACTAATTTCAAAGCGTTATTCCAATAAGCCATTACAAAACCCAGCCGCTACTCATTCTGGGCGACTTCAACGCGCAACACATAGCATGGGGATACACAGGCATGCACCACCCGAAAAAGTAGACTACTATGGGAAGTTCTACAGGACCTCCGACGCACAACGCATAGCGACCCTCAACAACCCACCAGATTAGGCAATAGCGCCCAAAAGCGCAGAGCTCCCGACCTAACTATACCCAAAAACATCCAACGCCCCATGGAACCCATTTCCACAGTTCCTAGGAAGTTACCACTTAATCATTCAAAGAGAAATGCACTGTAGCGCTCATATACGCCCCCTCGAAATCAACACACCACCGCCATCTGGGAGCAATTTCGAACCAACAGCCTCGCCATCCAGAAAGTGAGCTAGAAACGCAGAAAGTTAGCTAGAAACATGGATCCCATCTATCCTACACGCGAAACGGAGTACCTCTCTCATCGACCCCGAAATTCCCAACAAATACGTTATCCCTTACATTACTCACCTACGGGAAGCTTACTGCAGCATCGAAAAACGATGACGGTAGCACTAACAGAGAAGAGCACTCAAACTCAAACTAGCACACCTACGAACACAAATAGAACAGCACGCCCGAACTCTCGCTCGATAGAATTGGAACTCCCCCTGCGACGACCTGAAAGGACAGTTCTCAACCAAAAATAGCACGGCAGATATTTCGCAGCTCATGTATACCAATGAAAACAAACATCAATCACAACACCGTACAACTCAATCAAACTATTTGCTCCAAACAACCCCGGAAGAAACCGTAAAAACACTTAAAGACCTGTACATCCCCCGACCGGTACCTTAAATCCCACTACAGCTTGCTGCATAGGACTCGCATGGGCCGAAATTTTTCATTTTCCCGTGAGAGGGGCGGTCGTCTAAGAGGGAGGTCCGCGCAGGCGTGGAGGAGACCACCGGCCAGTTCCGGCCTTGGTGCGGGGACTTGACCGGCGGGGCTCCATGATCAGTGATGCTGGGAGTCTTCTAGCTGGTTGTGCACTCTTTCAGTGAAACGTTGTTCGGTTCGGGACCGGGTCCACGGGACTCCTTCGGGGTCTGCACCGATGCCTGTTCGTGAGGCTCCTGTGCCTGCCGGGTTGCCCTCTGCTGCAGTTCTACAGCCAGGTGGTTGAAATCTTGCAGGCTCAAATCTGGTGGCTGCAACGTGAGAATTGCAGCTTGGGCGGGGTCAGCAAGGCCATCTGTGACGTAACCTCGCTGTAGGAGACAGTCAAGCGAGGCCGCAGTCTGCGAGCAGGCGGAGCTTTCCATAGACACACACCTTGATGTCTTCTCCGCGGCTTTTGTACTGGGTGCGCATATCCATGTAGCGGGCGTCGTAGATGCCTGAGAAGTTACCAAACGCTGCGATCAACCCCCCCGCTCCAGCTTGCACAGATCGAATGCGTGTGTCCGTCGTGCAGATGCCATGCCCGGGCAGCGTCGCGCAGGCGTTCTTCAGAGAATGGCTACTTGATGTGCTCCGGCCACGCATTCCAGGCGGCAAGGCTGTCAATGAGCTGTACCCTGCAGCGAACAGCGTCGTCCTGAAATCCACAGAAAACCGGGACGTCCGCGTGGGCAGGCGATGAAAACGCGCGGCCACGGGCCGTGTATTCCGGGGTCGGCACGACGTCGGCAAGCCGCCAGCACACCCCTGTGAGGGCCTGGACAGCCGAAGAAGGGTGGCCGCCACGCGCAGCACTGGTCACCATTGGGAAAGGTTAGTTACTCCTCCACTCAGCCGAGTCGAGGAAACACATGCAGTGGAGGAGAGATTCAGAATCGGGCGGTCGCATAGGCCCAACGTTTCGTAAGAAATTTTCGTTTCTTGCGAGTCCCAAAACACACCCATTCGTTCATAACCAAGGAGCAGACAATACCCCCGAGTAGCCCAGGCGGCTTAGAGCGCGCCCTTTCATAGGTGCCAGGAAGGTAACCCCTTGTTCCCCGAAGCTCCAAAGTTACTCGGGTGGAAGTTTCACGACCATTACTATGTTTCCGGTCCGCATTGAACTTGTCTCTTTTTCCGACTCTGTCACGCCAGGATAAGATAAGAGCATACCGGCAAAGCGATTGCGGGCGACGCACGCAGGCTAGCAAGAGCGCAGTTCTGGCGTCGCCACCCCGGGCCTGTGCAGAGTCGACCCATTGAATCACAAGCGGGGCTCCAGTTTTGTGCGCTTAAGCAAACCGACAGCACTGCGCGTTTTTTCTCCATTTGAAGACCAAGTTCTGAATTTGCGCCGTATACACTGTGGTGCAAATGCCAACGTGTATGCTCATGGGTCAGGACTTTTGGAGCTTACTTGTGCGCGTACACGCTCCCGCGTGCAGAAGAAAACACACGCTCACTTTTATATTACCCATCTGGTGCTTCGCTCTTCCACTCTGTTTTTCTTTAAATCACCTTCATGCACAAGCTCCAGCGGCTAGCCTTGGGTTATTGATTGGTGGGCACTTTTGTTAGCTTTTATTTTTTTTTTTTGCATCACAGGACTACTAGTCAGTAGTTTTTGTTTGTTTGTTTATTTCTGTTCGCATGGGTGCAGCGGAGCGTCGCTTATTAAAGCATACTAGCGACGGTTGGGCAAGCAGACGGGAATTTCGAAGCCGAATTCCTTTGTAGCTGGCATTTTCCAGGCGGCCTCCCCCCACTCCTTGGCAAAATCTTTTTTTAATGCGACCTAAAGAGAGTGCGCCCGGGTTGAGTGACACACAAGAATGACTACTTCCAAACTCCGGTCGCGAAGGCTACAGCTTGGCCTGCGTGCTTATTTTCCCGCTGAAGTTGGTGCTCTGCCTCATTTCATGCAAATAGCATTCCTGATATGCGTGTCCCCCTATAGCTTGCGATGGAGGTTGGTTTCATACGTGCTCTCTGTTTAGTTTATATATGCCTGCTTGTCGCTCCAGCGCTTCCGTTTGCGGATCAGTTTTGCCTCACCGTGAGGCCTGCAGCTCTGAGTAGTCCTGAAGTTGTCTTTCCGTTGGCACCTCGCCAGAAATACCCGCCCACCTCGCTGATGCCCTCGGCACTCGAGTCCGAATCGTAGGACTCCTCCCAAGCTCAAACGGCGGCGCCACGCACGCAGTCCACCTCCTAAAACCGAAGTCACGCAAATGTCGCAAATCACACACACGATCCGTCGCATCTGCAACCGACGCGCCGGCCTCAGTGAAGTAGACAGCCCTCCGCACTGTTCTGCCCCTGCTCATCAGCCACACATTTGAGGCGGAACACTCAAAGGCCAACTGCACTCAAATTTTCGACAACGTAAAAATAATAGTACACATCAAAAGAGTGCGAAATGATACTTCGTCTCAAACATGAACGCACGTGGCGCAAACGGCTTAGGCATTTCGGACCCGAAACTGAATTGAAAAGGCGGCAATTACTGGACGTGACGTACGTGATGGAACGAAAGCGGCCGCACCATAACCGGCAGCCGCTCAGAGCCGCCTTCAAATGCGCGTGGTAGCGTCGCGTTTCGCACTGTTACTCCCCCCCCCCCCCCCCCCCCCCCACAAGACCTCCCACTAACGCTTGCCCAGGACAATGAAGTTAGGTGAGTAACGAGCCCTTAAGGGGCTGGGTCACTGTTTCCCGTTTGGGTGGGCCCACTCAGAGTTGAGAGGAAAAGAGACAGAGACATGAACGGGTATCAACAGATAACAGTCAAGTTTAATCAAGACGGGTTTAAACGGTGCCGGCTCGCCCTCACCGGCCTCGAGGACGGGGTAGCGCCGGCGCTCGTCCGGATCCTGGTGAGGTAGAAGCGTGACAGGCGGGTGGCTGGTTCCGGGCCGTGAAGGCGAGATCCTTCGTGCACGGGAGGCGCACGTTCGCCACTGGACCGGCGGCTCGAGCTTTCGAGCCTGGGAACGCGTACTCCGCTGGGCTGTGGAGGGGATCTCGAAGTGCAGCTGCGGGCCCGCTGGTCCGTGGTGGCGGAAGGTGCAGGGAGCGGCGTTCTTCCCCGTCTCATTCTCGCGCCGGAATGCAGGAGCGCGCTATCAGATTTCTCTTACGGCGGCTTCCTCCGACGGATGCGCTCGGTGTCGGGAAGAGAATGGGACCCCAAATGCTTGCTTCGACCACTTCGACTTCTTATACCCTCCGTGGGTTGTGCGGGGAGGAGGGATGGCGCGTTGGGGAACAAAGCAGGTCCGGCCGGTCGTTCGCTTCCCGAGCGTACGTGGCGCCTCCACCATCGTTGCGGGTGCTTCAAGGTCGGCTTGGGCTCGTCTCCGCGAAGGACGGCATTGTACGCACGTGGGGTGGTACGAAGCGTGGGACCGGTGGCAACGTCCGAACGTCACAGGCGCAATTCCGGCATCGCGTTGCTATCAATCGAGATGAAGTAGACCGTACGACAGTTTTCTTTCCGTCCGAATAACTGCCGTTATAGCAATCCTTGGCATTGCGACTAAAAAAGTGGGCCCTGATCTACAAAGCTAGTGTCTCGTCGTGCGATATCGAAAAGCAGCTTTGGTTAGCCGGCGCCTCGGCTGTCACATCGCCCTCTTTGAAGAGAATAAACCGCAGGCGAGCGGAGATCAATCACTATTTTTACTATACATTACGAGCAGATAGCTTCGTGAATATCAGCCCAGTATTTTTCGCCTCGCTTTACATCGACTATCCAATTATAAAAGGGATCTACTGGAATACTGTATACTACGTCTTTTTTTTTTTTTTTTCCATTCCACACTTTCCACACACTATTCCATTAACGTGTGGAAAGAAATACGTAGGGCAGACCGGCCGATGCCTGAACGTACGCCTTCGCGAACATCAGAGCTCGTTAAAAGGGTCACCGTATTCACATTTAGCCGTTCATTGCAAAGACTGCAAATGCCGCCCAAAACTGCGAGATACGTTAATTGTTGATAAACACAAAAAACGACTAACAAGAGAAATAATAGAAGCTTTCCGAATAAAGAAAGAAGGGAATGAATGTGTCAGCCAACCATCGGTCTTGCTGTCTGACACTGAGTATGCCTTTTTAAATCAGGGTCGATAAAGTGTGTGGCGCCTTTCTTGTCAGCACACGTGCGGTGTGAATATCTATAAAATGTTTGGTTGTCGGTGCGCCTTGATCTTTTCAGATGGTAGATTGTGAAATTTGAAGTGATGACTGTGGCGTTTATTCCTTGTATATATCTATGTTTTGCAGTAATAAAATCTTCAGTAGCTAGTAGCGCTTTGTCCCGTGTACTCACTTGTCCTTGTTACTGTAGCGCTTTTCCCACCATGAACATGTACCAACACGTCCAGCTCGCAGTTCTTCTGTCTGTTAATCAAACTGACTCCCCTGAGGTACCTGTGTGCTCAGGTGTACCTCAGGGCTCTGTACTAGGACCGTTACTTTTCCTGATATATATTAACGACTTGTCTAGTAATATTTCTTCTTCAATTTGCCTTTTTCCTGATGATAGTGTGCTTTACCATAAAATTACTAATTCTTCTCACGTTGAATGCCTGCAGTCTGACCTCATTAATATTACTTCTTGGTGCAAACTCTGGCATATGGAGCTCACCATAAGTAAGTATAAAGTCGTTAGGGTATCCCGCAACCCATTAAGTTGTCCTGACTATTTTCTTAACAGTACCCCGTTAGAATCAGTACTCGAATATAGCTATCTTGATGTGCACATAACTAACAATCGGTCCTGGTCTCGACATATTGATTTAATAACATCAAAGGCTAACCGCAATGCTTGTATACATATAACGTAATTTTCCCTAGCACCTTCCTCTCTAAAAAACAGCTGTATGTTACTTATGTGCGCCCCACACTAGAGTATGCTTCATCAGCTTGGGATCCTGGCTATGTTACTCTAACCAACCAACTTGAAGCTGTACAAAACCCTTCCGTGAAATTTATACTGTCTAACTATAACCGTACGTCTGGCGTAACTCCTACGAAGTCTACTCTTATCCTACCGTCTCTCGCTAAACGTAGAAAATGGTTCCGGCTGTGTCTCTTTCAGAAAGCTTATCACAATAACCAGGTGCTCAAATCAAGCTGTATACAACCCCCATTTTTTATATCAGAACACCTTGATCATCGTCACAAAGTTCATATCCCGCACCAAACCACTGTCACCTACTCTCATTCCTTTTTGCCGAAAACGTGCCGTGAATGAAACCACCTACCTTCTTCATTAGCATGTATTACTAACCCTGACCGTTTCCGGGAAGCGCTTTAAGATTCAAATTTGTTGTAATTTTCTTGTATTTTTTTTCCCTTGAGCAGCCTCACTGTAGTGTGCATTTTTTTCCCTTCTACTTTATTGTTCTTTGTCAGTATATTGTATGCTTGTATCAACCCGTTATTTCTATGTACATATTTATGTTGTTGTACTGCGAATTCAGTGCATTTATCTTATTTTTGGTTTCTTCCTCCTAATCTCACTGCGCTTATCACTGTGTTTATTGCGCTTTTTGTCCGACGTGTTTTCTAAACATTATTGTTTTTCTGTGTGTGTACAACCTGATACACTTGTCGCGTGCCTTTTTGCTGATTTTATTGCTCCCTTATGTAAGCCCTCCCCTCTACAATGGTGTATACCCTGTGGGTACAATAAATAAATAAATAAATAAATAAATAAATAAATAAATAAATAAATAAATCTCGCCATGAGTTTCCAAAATATTTCACAAGGAGGCTAGCTGGTCCGATCCTCTTCGTCACCTTAATGGAGTGGCTCGTACCCACAGGGGGAGGGGCGGGGGAATTGGCCAGGTGTTGTAAGTAAGCGGTGGCTATTTAGTTCAGTAATAAAATGGTAAATATAAGAGTAAACAAGAAAACAAATACAACTGCATTCATTCCGTAGGGGCGGGGAGACCGGATGAAATAATTGTTTCGGACCTCTCAATTTCGTTTCATTCACTTCTTCTTTTGTTCACTTTGTCGTCGACGTCTGGGAACAAATCTTCCCGCAATCTCTTAATTGCCGTCCGAAGCCATGATAAGCAAGCTTCAAAGAAGAAAAAAAAAAGAAAAGAAAAACTTGCGAAAATAGCCACGAAACAGTTGGAACAGCCACGCGAAAAGCACACTGCCATCAGGCAAATGAATTTCGCTCGTTTTGATCTGTGCCACAACCGGATCTGGCTCATTTCCGATAGGACATACGATCTGCGTACGCGTTGCCGGGTCTTATCTGACCTATTTTATTCCAGCCTCTTTGCTAGGGGACGGTTTCCGTGTTTTTCTTGTCACTGCTGTTCCACCTTACTTAGTTCTGGCTTGTGGATTCGACCAATTTCGAAAAAAAAAAAAATCTCATATACTAGCACCAAACGAGCTGCGCGTGGCATACGACCATTCTCAAGCGGGGATGACGATGCATTTTTAACAGTAGAGCTGTTTCAGCTCTTGGTTGCACCGCCCATGAACAGAAAAAATACCAAGAAATACCGAGCGCACGTGAGCGTGCGTCTCGTGAGGAGCGCTGGGCATTGTCCAGTCTTGCGCGTGCACTTGAGCCACGTGAGGGGCTCGCAAAAAAAGAAAAACATACTGAGCGAACAAAATACCGAGCGCCCGCGAGCGTGCATCTGATCAGGAGCGTCCGGCGTCGTCCAGTCTTGCGCGTGGGCTTGCGCCCCATGAGGGGCTCGCAAAAGAAAACTATTAAGCGAATAAAATAAGAAGCGCTCGTGAGCGTGCGTCTCGTGAGGAGCGCCCGCGTCGTCTAGGCTTACGCGTGGGCTTGCGCCCCATGAGGGGCTCGCAAAACTATTAAGCGGAGAAAATCAGAAGCGCACGTGAGCGTGCGTCTCGTGGATGCATGCCGTTCTTTTGGAGGAAGAAGAGAAAGAATCCAAGCGTTGGCCCGAACAGAAGTGCGAATCGGCGCAAAAACAACGGAAAGCTGCATGCGCCGCCGTTAGCGCCTCAGGTTCAGCTCCTCGAGTAGCGGCGACCCCCTCCGGGATGATTTTCGACGGCGTCTGTCACTTCTAAGCAGGCGCACGTGACCAGTTGCCGGTTTGTAGCGTGTGCAGGTTTGCAGTGGAGAATACTGGGAGGGAGGAAGGGACGCGTGCACGCGCAGCTATAGGTTTCATGCCTTTAGTGGTGAATGGCATGTCCGTTGTGCTGGTGCGAGATTTAAACACGGACATTAAACGGCCCAATGGGACCTGTCCGGAGTACTTACCGATGCAAAGCACGTATCGTGATCTATGGACGTAAGAAATGGCATGTCACGCAGTTCGGTTGGCTGAGACGTGATATGACGTCATTATTTAAGGTTATTAAGACAGTTACGGCAACAGCTGAACCCGACCCTACACAAACAGCAGTAAGATACTTACAACGCGGGAGGGACACAGGCAGTTCCATGTTCATCTGCAAGAACAAAGCTTGGATCTTTCATAGGTTCATTCGGCTAATTGGCTAGGAAGTATGCTACATTGCAAATTACAATAAACACGTTTTGTTTCGTGCACTCTGTGGACTGCGTCGAGCTTTGCAGGTCATCCTTCATCACACAGTGGAAGGGCACTAATTTCTTTTATATTACTGCGCCTGACAGCATGTTAATGCAAACGGCAAACTGATCACTCTTAACTTGGAGCAGGGACTCACGTGTTTTTAAGTATTAAATTTCTCTCTTTCTCAGCGTACTCGATGGGTCGATACGCACATTTGCCCCAGCTTCGCAATACAAATGTCTCGATCCCCTTCCCGTCGTCCTGCCTCTGTGCGAAAACAGCCCATTCCTTTCGTTTAACTTGGCTTCGCAGCCACAGTTTTGGCAATGCAGTGAAAGGTGCCCCTATAAATCAAGTATTGGTCCAGACGGGACAAGGATAGCCTAGGGAATGAATAGCCTAGGCCGTTGTTTCAATGTGTTGTTCCAACTATCAACACTATTGAATTGTAGAAGAACGTCTGAAAGCGTTCATTGCATGAACTCGTGGTTATTATTTCCACCCGGTAGCAACCCTGAAGGGCGCACAGTACTGTAAATAAATGAGCGCCTCATGGAGCACAGGGCTCTCCTGTGGAATGACACGCAGAGGCACCTTTCACTGCTTTGCCAGGACTACTGTGGCTGCGAACCTAGGCTTCATAAAACGAAAGTGCTTTTTTTTCTCGGATACAGGACGACGCGGGAACTGATCGAGACATCCGTATTGCGAAGCTGGGGCAAAAAATGTACGCATCTCATCCATCGATGACGCTGTAAAAAAGAGAAATCAAATTCTTACATAATACGTGAGATCCTGCTCCAAGCTTACACTGATCAGGTGGTCGTTGTCGTTAACATGCTGTCGTGTGCAGTAATAAAACTGCACCGTAATACCCTGTCATTACCGGTCGCATGCCACTGCCTAGCTCGGTTGGTGTTAGTATATATTCAATGTGCTCCTCAATAAAAGTTCAGTTTTGAGTCAGCGCTCGTCCTGCTATTTCTTGGGTCATTCCATGCCAAACGTCCCAGCCGTAAAATCGACTATCACAGATTTGCTCAGTAAAAATTGTGGGTCATCCTCGCATGGCCCACAATGCTCCCTGAAAGTGTTTTTGTCCAAAAAATATTGTTCTTTTTCTAGCGGCCCTTTTACCGCCAGGGTTTAAAGCAAACTTACGTCTGTGAAAAAATTCATGAAAAAGTAACTTCTCTTAGAGTGGCCACTATTTTTTGTGAACATCATGTTTACCCCCTGGGATGCTCTATGCCGCATTTTAAAAATATTTGTTTCTCTTTTTTTGCTGTTATTGCTCCATTAAGAAAATACACGATGTCGAGCATTTTCAAACATTTTTAGCAAATACGAGCACATTCTCCCAGCCAATGAAGCATTTGGACCTGTATCTCAGCATTGTGGACAATTGGTGAAAACTATATTTACACTGAAAAAAGGCGAAATGTGCGAGGAAACGTTTGTCAAACTTGGAAAAATCTCCTTTCTGGCCCATATTCACCTTGAAATTGCGCATTGTTGTGCTCGTAGTAAAAATATCAAATACGAGCCATTCACTAGTACAAATGATCGCAGTTTATTTCAGAAAGTTTAATCCGAACAATTTTTGTTTTAGCAGAGAAAAAAAAAATTTCTATTTGTACAGTGCCACTACTTCACCCCGTTGTTCTACAGAGCGTCTTCTCTGCACGGCATGCACCTGCCTGCCTGAAAGAGGCGCGAGCCAGCGGGTACGCGCTACAAGAATACTTTTTGCCGCAATGGTATTTGTAGCGTCAGTACAGGAAATAGGGATAATTCGCGTCTTAGTGTGGAAAGTACAACGTGGAGCTAGCGGTGGTTCCCATTTTCCATGAGTACGGCAGGCTGGACATGGCAGAGTGGCGAGTGCGAGTGCCAGTGAGTGCGTTAAGATAAATATATATATTTTTTTGAGCGAGTGTGAGTGAGTGGCATCCAGTTTTGCCGAGCTATGGAGGCAGCGCACCAACGGAATTCATCGGCAATCTCCGAGCAGCGCGTCTGTAGCGCCACCGTGCAGCCATCGCGGGAAGCCGCCGGGTAAACCCACGGCCGGGCTGAAGGTGCGGCGAGAGCGCATGCGCGCTCGCCGCTCCTTTAGATATTTCTAGGGACCATACCTTTAGCTGAGTGGCCGTGGGAAACCGCGGAGGTTTGTGTCTCTTGACCCGTCCTCCCGGCCAGATCGCGCCACGCTCTCACTTCGAAGTCAGAGCAGTCAGAGCGGTCGGGAGCGCTCCGAGTCGGAGGCGGACGCTCCGAAAGAACCAACCGAAGGTAGTTCGAGCGCTCGAATTCTGCTAACCGAAGGCGCGGCCGCTTTTCAGAGCAGAGCGCTCGTAAACGCCCAACCGAATACGCCATAAGTTTTTGAGGTTGGTTATAAAAGGCACCATTACAAGTTGTGTGTATTTTTCTTTTCTTTGAATTCCTTGCGACGTTTCAGTACCAAAGCCAACAGAACGCATGTACCGCGAAAAGCCAAACCTTGGCGACAAGTATGACCCCCGGTGTCGTGTTTTGCAACGGTGAAAAAAGCAGCATTTCATCAAGCAATAAACATCGGTATTTTGAAAACTATCAGCCTTGTTACGGCGCGAGAATGTCCAGGAATTATGGCTTGGCTTTTTTTCTTTTTCAAGATGTTTTTTGAACCCGGTAGTGTGGGAGAAGGAAATCCCGCGAATCGTGGGACCAGGGTGTCGAACCGGAACCGGAACCGAGCCGAAAACCGGAACCGAACCCGAATTTTTGCCCGGAACCGGAACTGAACCGGAACCGTATTTTTTTTCGCTATTTTGGAACTGAACCGGAACCGGAACGAATTGAAGGAACCGTTCCGAACCGGTTCCGGGGCCTCAAAACTGTGATTTCTAGTTTTCCATCCCGGTACCCTGCCTTGCATCCAAAGATATTTTTACCATTCGCCAGCCGGCACCACGCAATATTTTGCATAGTCTGCAGTTCCCAAGGCCTATAAGGTTCTCATCTTATTATTGCCCTGAATTTAATGTAAAGTCCTTATACACTATTACTTTGCTTTAGGTATTGCCCATCTCCCCAAATTGTCTTTTTGCATTTACAATAACTTAAGTTAGAACGCATATTCCGTGGCAACGTATCATGGGGTATTCTTTATGGTTTCTATCTGCAGTGTGTTTAAAATCGTGTGAAGTTTTCATGTTGTTAATTCGAATGCATCCGTGTCCGCTTGCGAAGGCCTTCAGGGACACCATCAGCAATAAACCCGTATCTTCCACTTATTTTAGTTTGAGTGGGCACTTATATAAAAACAGCGATGAGACACAAACATTCACAATTCTCTACGGCACCATCACTTTTTCTTGTACAGTGCCGTTGTGTCCTTTGGTTACTGCCCTAGGAGAACATGGGAATTGAAAAAAAAAATTGGGGCCTTCTCATTTTCACTTTTAAAGTAAATGCGATGCATGGATTTAAGTCGATTAACGCGGATTAGCGGGTAGACTAGGGTGGTTTAGTGAGATGAGTGAATGAACTAATGTGAATTAGTGGGACTGCGGTGTTGATTAATATGGATTAGAGGAATTAGCGAGTCAGTTAAGGCGGATTAGAGGGTTGGACCAAACATGATAGATTTGGGGTCCTTGACATTTGTAAATTTTGCAGCGTTCTCTTTCTCGCCCAATCAGGAAATCTAGTTACGCACAAAATAGCCGGGAAGTTATGTGTTGGCCACCTGAATGCTATAAAAGACCTTTTTTATGCACGTATTACGCTCTTATGTTATTTCTCGTGTAAGATTTACATCTCGCACTGAAGTTAAAAACTAATTGCCTAATGCATGCCTTATATTCACCAAAAGGTTCTCAAAATGTGTATATATATGAAGTAAGACTAGGGAGCAACTAAACTGAAAGAAAAAAAAAAGGAACGATCAACTGGTTTGATGCGAAAGACACCCGATAGCATTCTCTGATACCTTCTCTTTCTTCGTGCTACCGTTCTTCAGCCTTCCACAGGTGTAGCATCTCAACCCCCGAACACAGCCCCTTCCAAACTGAGGAAGAGGCGCTAGCACGTGCGCTTAGCCAAAGGGCCGCCAAAAGTCTCATAACAGACTCTTATCAGGCGTGGCGAAACTTTGCCAACAGTCTATTGCATGTTAGAACACTTCGAATGAACAAGCAGAGACCACCAACGAGACCAGCCAGGATTGTATGGGCACCAGCTCATATTGGCATTGCCGGCAGACAAGATCACCAACCTCGTGGCTGGACATTTGACCCGCTTAGACAGCGCTGACGAAGCCGAGCCCGAGCGCATGCATCCTGTATACATACCAGGAAATTAATGAGCACTATAGGCTCTCCCGTAGAACGTATTCCTTCCCGCACAAATCGCTAGCGAATAACCAGGAAAGATTATTCCGTGCACTGCGGATTAACACCTTCCCACACATCACCAGTCTCCACCTCTTTGACGGGACACAATTGTCACTATTTTGTCGCTTCTGTGGAGAGCCTGGGAACCTCATACACACAGTAGGTGGCTGCGACAAGTCCACCCTAGATCCACCCAACCTACACGTTTCCATAGAGACTTGGGAGAAAGCCTTGGCCAGCTCCGGCCTGGAAGATCAGTTTCTCTTGATGGAAACGACTGTCGACTCTACCCCTTGAATGAGGACGCCTCTCTGAAACTTTCCCTCGATTAATTTAAAGTTCATTTTCCCTCTCTCTACGAGGGATAATTACTGCTGCTTGTGACTTTACTCAGCTATTATCTTTCGTAGAGCCGAACCGCTCTCACCTGTCGCTGAAGTGCCATTTAGCAAGTTCCTATCTCCGGTGGTTCCCTATCCAATGCCGACCTGTACACGGCGTCCAATGAGTCATTAAAGCCGTTCTTTCTTTCTAACTGGTACGTTAGCCTATGAAAGATGAGCAGAAGGAAATCGCTTTAAACGCCACCAGCCACGCTTGACAGTCGGAGGTTGACGCCGACACGGGACTGTTTTCGACTTCTAGCAGTGCTAATGATTTCGTGTTAAAGCTAAAGCGCCGTTGAAACAAGGGTACATGAAAAGCGTAGCAGACCAATCAATTTATTTAAATGCAAAATTATTTGCCTCATTGTGCGAAAACAGGGGTGCATGCGCGCGTGCGTGCCTAGACATTTGGTTGAACCAAAAAATATGTTGGGCGCTCAGGCTCTCCTGCCCGCCAAAAAGACTGCCCGCTCGCCAGTAAACTATCTGCCTGCCTGGCTGCCTGCCAGACAGGCGATTCCTGCGAGGATGCGTGATTTCGGGACGATGGACGGCCCGCCACGAGACGCCCGAGCGGAGGGAAGAGGCGGCGGAGACGCAAAGTACTCTACCATGGCGACACTCCAGGGTACTAAAAAATTTCTGCAGAAATTCAAACAATTATCTACTAATGCGTAGCATTCTTATGCCGCTTGTCCTCAGTGTGAGTTTCTACAGCCAATTTTTTTGGTTTTTATAAATCCTGTCCGACCAATTGTCTCAATTGACGCTGCTATAATTACAAACGGAATATTCGCGAAATCTCCATTATTGTGGAAATGCAGGCAGTTATACGGTTTCCCATTTTCCTTAATTGCATAACATTTTCTTATTTTATAGTTTTTTCAAAATTTCGTTCGACCAATTATTTCCATTTGCGCTATTATAACGATTACATTTGTAACTCGCGAAATCTGCCTTATTGTGGAAATGCAGGGTGTTACACGGTTCGCCAGTTTCCGCAATTATTTTACATGTTTTTTATTTCTTACATTTATAAATTTTGTTCGACTAATTATCTCCATTTACCCTATATAACGATTGCAGGTGGAAATTTCCCGAAATCCTCATTATTGTGGAAATGCAGGGGTGTCACACGGTTTGCCAGTTTCGGTGATTACTTTTTTTATTTTTTAGTTTTTCAGAAATTTTGTGCGACTAGTTATCTCCATTTACGCTATTATAGGGATTGCAGGTGGAACTCCCGCGAAATCGGTATTTTTGTGGAAATGAAGGGGGTTACACGGTCCTTGCTGTGGGCAAAGAATGGTACGCATGTGGACGGACGAGTCGTCTGCTTAGTAGGACGGGGCAATAGGCAGTCTGCAGGGAGGCTGCCCATTACCAGAAGATTCTAGCGAAGATGCCCCGAGTGGGAGGCGTCGGAGGAACCCGTGTGCTGCCCACAGGTCAGGAGGCTAACTGTTTGCCTTCCAGAAGACTGTGGTGAGAACGCATTATTTGGAGACGATGTGCAACCCGTCACTTGTCGGCGAAGGGAGTGGATCACATGGCTGCACAGCGGCTATGTAGAGCCATGCGTTAGAACGCAGCCCTTAAGCACCCGCTCCTGTGGTTTCGCGTAGTCCCTCAGCGTCGGACTCGTTGTAACCGAGAGAACCAAGACGCCACCGAAGATAGAGATAGCAGGAAAACGGAGGTTGCAAGTATGACGAAAGTGTAAGGGGGAGGGCGTAATTCCGTGACCGTGCGAGACGTGCTTCACAGTGGCTACCCCTTACGAGATAACGACAGAGTATGCCGCGCGCCGTCCTGCGTTAGCTAGATGACGGGATCACTTCCTGAGGCACAGCATCTATGCTCCGTCGCCGAGAAGACAATAGTTCACGCTGCACTTAAATTTCGCATTAGCGAGTGTCATAGTCGTCCGTCATTTTCTTCCTCAAGAAAACAACTGCGGGGTATGAAACTCCAGTGTTATGATCCAAGAATAAATTAAATTAAATTATAAAATGAAAGAAACTAAATCAATAAAAATAAACTTGCGGCCATAAAAAGCAGGGATTTCAAATTCGTACAAATACGCAGTCTTATGTGTCCGAGCGAATTTTTCATTTCGCTTCAGTTAATGTTGTAATCGTGGACGTACTATAGAAAACATTTTGCAGTACATTTTACAGTTAAAGGAACTCTTCAACACTTTAGATCAACGCTCTCACCCTTATCCTCGCATCTGGAAGCACTGCAAAAGGTATAGATATTGCCAGCACAGAGGAGCAGTGCGGGATTTGCTCGTCCCAGCAGATACGCCTTCCGTTTCTGCTTCGCTTTTGTGGTTTCATTTTAATGTCGCAACTTAAGGAAAGCCGGCAAATAGCCGCTACATCGCTGTAATGACGTCATTCCAGCGGTAGAAGAACGCCAAGACTGGGGAAGAGAGAAAAATATTTCAAGCAAGTTTGAAAGTTTTCTGATGGGGACAGAGCAGTACTTTTTTGTTTAAGGGACTTTCCGACTCCCTGATCTAAGTTCTGGATGTGTTGGTTGACTACTTTCTGCAAGATTCAAGATTTTGAACAAAGTTGAAAAAAGTGTTGCAGGGTTGCTTATTTTTGGCCAAAACAAAACATTTGCACAAGAAAACCTACATTATGGCTTCGTTTTTCACAAGAAAACCTGACAAGAAAACAAAAACTGAACACAAAAAAAATTAACAGAAAAAAACGCCTGCTTTTTTTTCTCCGAACCTGTTCGAACCCGTTTGAACCGGTTCGAACCGGTTCGAACCGGAACGGAATGGTGCGCCGGAACTGAACCCGAACCGAACCCGAAAGGCTTGAACCCGAACCCGAACAGAACCCGAAAAAATTCCGGTTCGACACCCTGCGTGGGACACGTTCCCCCCACCCCCCCCCCCCCCTCCTCCCCGGGAAAACATTCGTGATTTTTCCAGCTGGACGGGTAATGTTCAAATAGGCGATCTTCTTTAAACTTAGACATGACTATTTTAACCATACGTCTATGCTGAGCGAAACATGTATTACCGCTATGTGGCGTGTTATAATTTAAAAATAGGATACACGAGAATGAGCCGCGAAACACCACAGGAAAGTCACAAACTCACTACTGCTTGATTCCAACGAAAGATGCACCTTAAATGCCAGGCCACGGCCACAAAAATATGGGTTAAACATAAAAATTAGCAACAATGTCGCACAGTATCAGCAGTGACTGTCCAAAGCGTGTGTATGGTTGAAAAGGAGCACGGAGAATTCCCCGATATAAGCTCTTTAAGGGGTCACTGAAGTGAATTTGTCAAGCTCCCGTTTTTGCATGCACTGCGTAGACTGGCTCAAATTAGCGCACTTTTCACGTTTATCCGGTTGACAAGTCGGTAATTATTTTACAAAGCGCGAAAGAAGAAAAACTACCATGCTTGGTTTGCGGCGGCCGCACCAACACAAGGCTGTGACGACGGGAGGAGACGCACCGTGTAATGACGTAAATAAAGGAAAAGTGTCCACTAATGCCCTCGCGGAACATGCACAATCGTCTAACCATGAGAAATGCTGGGGCAAGCACGTGTTGTCGCCACCGAGAAGGACTTCGCCTCTAGGCTGCATATCTTGAATCCATGATGATACAGACGAACAAAAACACTCTGAACCGCACTGACAGCAATCTTCCCCCCGCTTACGCAAGGTGTTTAGGTCACGTGCTTCATCCTACTTAAACTCTTAGCTTTCTGTCTCTGCTTTTAGTGTAAACAAGGCTCCCGTTCGGGGTGCCGAAACGTCATTGTTTTATTTTCTCTTGTGGTCGGCGTATTCTTTGTGATGTACTTCAATGTCATTCCCGACCAGACGGGCGTACGTCGAAGCCTCGATTTCATGCATGCGATAAGCTTCCCAGAATGGTTTCGAATCGTAGCAATCACTAGCCGAGGCCTACGCAGTGGATGAAAGCGCTCCGCGTCCCCGCGGACGATCAAATGCCATGCGCTTTTCCCCCATATTTGGAGCTTGCCTCACTCATGCCTGCATCGTAAACAGCGTGTTCGCACCAGGCCAAGGGTAATTTGATTCTGGCCTGTGCCCAGTGCCCGAAAGCCGTCGGTGCTTATGGCAACAGCACGCCAACGAGAACTTGCTAGTGCGTCAGTGTCAGCCAGCGCGCGTTCTGTGAACTAGTTCGTGGAGCAGTGAACGTTCCGGCCCCAAAAAAAAGGTGACCTCAGTATAGAAAACATCGGCCGAAAACGAAAAAGTCATCTTATATATAAAAAAAGAATGTACCCTCACGGATTCCAACTCGTGACTTGCAAAACACTTGCAATAACATATCCAGACCACTCGTCCACGGGGCGAGCGCTGCTGACATTGGAAATATAATGTGTAACCAGTTTACACTTTTATTTAGTTTTAGCTTTTCAAGCAGCTTAGATGACTATTTGTTGCACTGCGCTCGTGCAGTAAGCGTCCCCAAAGTTTCCACAATATCTCACGCCTAGGAATTGCATTTCTCAGACGGAAAAGCGTTCGCAGATGGGTAGTCGTGCTGCTGACCGCGTGCTTGTTCGCCCAGCGCAAAAAAGTGCTCCCTGCACCCTAGTTTTACGCTGTACGGGAAAAGTATCAGTTGATTTTATTTCCTTAGTACCTATACTGGCTTCGCTGACTCTTCTCCCGCCTTCAAGTGGCCTTAGATTTTCCTACTAGCGCACCAGTCACTGAAGCGTCGCATGTGCGCTTGTGCAGCGCTTGTGTGCAGCGACCATGACTTGGAGCTAGATACAGTGTACAAACTAACAAAGTAAAGAAAGGCACATTTTTCCATTCACAAACGTGTCCTGGCTTCGTTTCAACTGAGCGAACGAATTGCGACGACCCGTCGGCGGCCGACGGACGAAACGCTGCTGGGCCGACTGACTTTGTCGGAAGGTCGGCGAGCCTTGCAGTAGCGCAGCCAATTGCCAGCTGATCTCCTCCTGACGTCACATGAAAACGCCACAGAAAATGGGCGAGGGAGCAGAGAGGAGAACAGCATTTTCGAATTGATTTTTCTACTAAATAAATTCGCGTAAACGCGTTCAGAGTTGTCGAAACAGGGCCTAGAGACTCCCGACTGCAATTTGCGCTCGTAATCCCGCAATTTTTACAAACCACTTCAGTGTCCCTTTAACGAGTATAAAATGAGTCCCCGTTATTGTATAGTCGATAACGCACAACTCCTGTGCCGAATAGTTGCATTAATGCAATTATTCTGCACAGGATCCTTTTGTTATTTCCTTTAAAGGAGCCATGAAGAGAAAACACAAGTTTGGTTCACTCGAAACATTGCCTCGTTAGAACCATAACGACACCACTTATAACGCAAACTTCGCTCAAATAAGCTACATAATTAGGAAAAAAGGAAATGACCATACGACCCACCAGCTCATTTTCCGCAACAGAACCTGTGATGTCACTTGGGAATACTCTGCGATTGGCGGAGGCCGGCAAAAGCAAACGCATGTTAGGCAGGGCTTACAGTTTGCATAGCGAGCTAAATGCCCGTGAAACATACTGCACATTCTTTTTATGACAAAGAACGGTGGAGTAAACGGTTGAAGGTCCGAACGAACTCTCAAGCGTGTGCGCCAATGCGTACGAAACTAGCGCCGGCCAAGCTCGACATCTCGCCGTCGCGCAGACGAATTTTCGGGTTCGAGGCTCTTCGGGGCCAACGAACTGTTCCAGCACGCACAGCCGCGACCTTGCTTCGTATCGTAATCCCTTCACAGGAGGTTGGCCGTCATATCGCCAACCAGCAAAGGTAAAAATAGAAACGAGGGGAGTAAGGAACAGCAAGAAGCGACGAGATAGTGCCAGTCGTCGCGTAAGTTTCGAATGGTGTTGGCTTTCTGCTGTCGTTACGAGCTCGTTTCCAGTTTACAACCACTGAAAACTTCAGTTTGTTCGAGTACTTTACAATGACATTTCGTTGCTGCGTTTTGAAATGCCCATGTAGTACGGGCAAATCGTCGAGGGAGTGCGACATCCCCGCCGGTGAGGAGATCTCCTTTCATGTGCTGCCCAACGACGAACCTAGGCGAAGCAACTTGACTCCCTAGAAATATGTGCTAGTCGGCCGTCCGCCGGCCGCGAAGGGGCTCCTCCGTGATGCATGCAGCGGCGGCGCTGCAGTCAATCGGAGCGCGGTGGCCGGCCGGCGCGATGGGCAGCGGCGGACGGCGCTCTGCCGTGCCGCTGCTGCCTTCGTATTTCTGCCCTGTTTCTGGGCGGGTTCAGACCATTTTAATTGCCCCTTTTCGAACCCTATCCGCTTCTGTCGACAAACCAGATTAGCAAATAAGTTGGTTCTTACCAGTAGGAATGTTTTAACCGAAGCGTGAAGTGACAGGAGTACGTTTTCGCGTGTTATGGAGGATCGAGTTTCCTAAAAACCGCGGAATCGTGTCGCTACGCTATTTCGATTTCGACACATACTCGGGAGCTTCGGGAACACTGCCGGCACGGCATCGTTTTCCAGCTTGGCAACATCATGCGGGACTTCAGCTACATTACCACACAAACAACTGTTCTTTGTGAATATCCCCGCCGTTGTTAACTGATGGAGCGCCTGAAAATGTGTGTGTGGTGTGAAGGCGCTCCGCTTTTTTGTATGGCTCTTCGGAACCGTCTTTCTTTGCAAGTTTCCCAAGATCTTGTCCCCTGTACATGTATGTAAATAAAGCAGCTCGAACCGGTGCCTTCTGACCTTTCGCATCGTTGATCTGGAGGCCCTTAAGCGCGCGTCTTCGCGGCCCCCTCAGTTACGTCCAGTCAACTGGGAATCTGTTAAATGTAAATTCCGAATAAAAAAACAAGACGTGTGCACACGCATACGAAGTTTAATCACCTTCAGTCATCAGATACAGTGATTTCTCCATAACTCGAACTCGGATATCTCAAAATACCGGTTAAGTCGAAACGTTTTTTTGCCGTGCATATACCTGCCATAGGCGACATTTTCCACCCTTTGTCTCGAAACGTCCATTCGGGGATCACGGATATCTCGAAATGTTGACAAAGAGGACGCAATGCAACATCCGCTGCAGGCAACTGATAAGCTCTCGGTTAAAGCTTAGCTCCCATTACCCGCCGAACACCGTCGCGAACGGCCAATTTGCGCGGGGTACGCACTGTGCGCGGCCGATGTCCCGTTAGCGGAGTGCTGTCCGACGCCTTCATTGTTGATATAGCTGGGGAAGACGCTTCTGATCATGTGGACGACGACGAGTCTCAAGAAGTGCCAAAAATGGCAGGAACAAGAAAAACATTAGCTTTGCCTGCTTCACAGCAAGATAGAATATAGCGTTGGCGACCAACAGTTGATGCGGCATTGAGAAGCTCGAAAACACTTTTTTGGGACCAGATGCGAAGGCGAAACAGGCGTGCATCACGCAGTTCTTTTTCCGCAATACCTAAAAAAAAATGTTTTTCTTCAAATTATTTTGCCTGTATTCCGGAAGCATCCCTGTGCATTGGAGCGTTTGTTACCAGCACTAGCTCTTATTCTAGTGATCTGGTCATACATTTTTCGCATTTTGCTTAACCCAACACTCCGCTTACCTCGAAATTTTCAAAAATTTGGGTACTATCAAACCTCTTTTGCGTGCCTGTAATTTTCGTGAATACCACGATTTGAAACATTCGCCAGCATTGGGTACGTGAAACTGATTTTTAATAACACCCGGCTGCAAATCAGTAACTTCGCTTGCATTCCTCATTGCACAGGTTCTTTTTGGTCACCCACACACTCGGAGGAAATTGCGAGACGCACGCAGGGAATATCAAAACCGGAGAATATTTGTGTTATGGCCAATCATTATAATCGCGGCTGTTTGAAACCAAGGGGTAAAAATATTGAGGTTGATTTATACTGTCATGACCATATATACCTTGCTTTATCCCCCCTCCCCCCGCACTCTGCCCAAAGTATATAGCAACACGTTTTTGCTGGCACAACATTTTACTCAAGCTTTCGCTTTTCTTTTTGTCAGCCTACAGCTGTCTGCGTGCTTGTCACCGTCAATGACGTTCGGGAATGACCCGCGGTAGTTTCGATGTGGAACAAACGCAGCTTCTGGTGCCGCAGGGAGCTCTTTTTGAACGGGATTCACTGTCTGAACGTTGATGGTTGAACGCGAAGCTTTCTTGTGAGCGATTCCTTGTCGTCTGAGTTTTGAATTTGACTCATTGAGCTTTCACTTTGACTCGAACGCATTTTGGACTTATGATCACGTCGGATTTGACATCGATCCTTGCCATTTGATTTCACGCGAAGAAAGCTTCGTGTTCAACCATCGTTGCGGAGTGGAAGAGGGGATAATTTTTCTGGCTGCACTCCTCTCCCAAATCCAAACTGCTTTGACCATGTTGGAAATGCGCATTGAGATAGACGTCGGCTTCAAAACGCGATGGAGCCAGCTTCGATTCTGACCACGGGAAGCGCTTTTTTTCCCTCTCACTTTACTCACAAACATCACCGTCATCAGAGGCAGTTGGCTTTCCTGCAATGATTTTTCGAGGCGACATAGGCCATCAGTGAGACATAGAAAGCTTCACTTTAATAATGGTTCAAGCGGTGGTAGTGAAACGGCTACGCTGGTTGTTGCGGTTTCATCCTTCGGTCTCGCTCGCGAAATTCAGCGGCCGCAAAGAAGCTCCAATTCGCGAAAAACTTGGGGCGTGAAACTAAAAAGTCTTATAGTACTATCGTACCTTCAATTGCGAGCTGATGTACCTCGTACCATTCGATTTCACCGCTCTAAGTGGCCGACAAACCCCGATGCGCGCTCGCGCTCCGAGGCAGTAGCGCGCGGCACAGGCCGGCCGCTCTCGCTCCGGCCGCTCGGGCGCTCCGATTGCTCGCAGCGCCCTCTGCGCAGCGCTGTGCGTGCATCAGCGGCGCGGACACGCCTTCCCATAGAGAAAGCGCGCGGACGGCAGACTAGCACAATTTCTAGGGACCATAGTACAACACTGGAAGCAAGTGGCTACGTTTTGTGAACTTTGCAAACGGAGGAGAAAGAGAGCTAAAGGAAGTACGAGTGTGCTCGCTTCATTTCCGAGGAAGTGATTACGGCAGGGACCCTTACGTTAGCTCACTCCTGGGACATGCTGGCGCTCGTCGCCGACTTCGTCAAATCGCTCTGACCTTGGGGAAAAGAATGCCGTAAACACCGCGCATTGACGCTCGTATCTTTCTGGTCGAAGCAGAGAGCTCGCGCGAACGGCTTTCCATACACGACACCGGCCAACTGGCATAAGCGATACTGCTACTATAATTGAAATATTATTAACCGTAATCAAAATACGGCAGATACGTACCAGTCTATATTCGTCCGTCACGACGAGGCTGACGAGGCAGCGGTGCCGACGGCTGGGCGTTCGTCTGTTGTGGCTATCGCAGAATGGTCGCTTTCCCGTCCACCGCGTATCCCACAACTCTTGCCGCTCGTGCACTTAGAAGTATTGAGCGTTTTAGTGGTGTGAGGTTGTTGAATGCAAGCCCGAGCTCCTCGGCGAGAGTTTTGTTCTCCGGGTCAGGCGATTCCATGACTAGGGCTGCGGGTGCACTAGGTTTTACTAGTATTTTTAAAATGGCCGCCGTCTCGATCGACTCCCGCGTGTGGGTGCTATATGGAGTCGACATACTAAGTATCTGTTTCATGGACCGGCTCTATGACGCCATTGTACACGTCACGGAATGTTCAATTTTAGCGGGAGATTTAAAATTTTGGCTTAAATTGCCTTATTTCTCAGTGAATAAAGCATCATTTGCTTCCGGGAAAGCGCTTGGGGTACTATGAAACACCTAATCTTTCGAATAAAACAAACTTTTGTTTTCTCTTCATGGCTCCTTTAAGGGCGCAGCCCATTGGCGGCCGTCTCGGGCCTGAGCCGCGTTTTCAGCGTAAGTAGTGAACGATGGCAAGACCGACGAGTGAAAGAAAGCAAGGGAGGAGAGTGTCACGAAATTGGGAGAGGAGGGCGGTTCGCCGTGGGGGCGAGAGCCAGCGCTCTCCGAAATTGTGCGGTGGGGGATGAGAGGAGGCAGTATGCTGTGCCCGCACGAGGCGCTCGACGGCGTGACGCTATGCCAAAACGTGAGGGGGGCGTGTGCGTGACTATGATGTGCGTTCGCTTGAGACGCAGTTCGCGGTCCCTTACTGAGACGCACTTCGCGCCGCCGACGCAAAGGCTCATCATCGCTGCCTTTGCGAAAACCCACTCATGAGTGCTGCCTCAACGCACTGGTGCTGCGCCCAATTGCCGCATTAGGGAGTGTCGTAATCGCCAGCCATTTTTTCCCTAAAAGGCCTAAGCGCATTTTCACAATAGTCTGGCAAATGTACCGGTATGCACAGGTTGCCTGTTGGATGGAGCAAACTTTTGTCTTAAACAGTCACCACGCCCTTCAGCAAGGCACCCTTTGACGTTCCCACGACGGCAGACGACTGCAGTCATCGGTAAGAAAAGTGCTAAGTGTCGAAACAACGTGATTATTACACTTCACACTGAAATGGAGACCACGGTGGAGGGGAGGTTCCCGTTTGAACCCATTCCCATTTCGCCCTTCCCGCTTCTTCCGTCCCGTTTCAACCCGGCGCAAAACGACCTTCCCGTTTCGCCCTTTCCCACTTGGCCCGTTCCCGTTTGAACCCATTACCATTTCAACCTTCCCGCTTGTTCCTTCCCATTTCAACCCGGGGCGAAAGAACCTTCCCGTTTTGTATTTTCCTATTTAGTCCGTTCCAAGAATAACGTACCCAGTTTATGAAACGTTATAAAAACATTTTCATATTGTTTTTCATTTGTTACAATTCAAGTCATACCAATTAACAAATATTTTAATCTTTTAAATTAACAAAACCTAACAAACAAATTAACAAATTAACAAACAAATCTTTTAAATTAGCAAACAAATCTTTTAAATTAACACACCAATTAACAAATTAAAAACAAATTAACAAACACGTTGCTTATCAAAACGAAAACAGCAAAATACCTAAATGCACTTAACTAAATGTATTTAGGTCGCGAGGGTCGCCCTGTGTCTGCCCTCGTTTGCACTTGTTCGGTCGACTGACTCTCGTCTCTAGCTTCTTTAGATCCACCCCCAAAACACCAGGCCCTTAAAGGAGTACTGACACGAAATTTTTATGTTACGTTTTTTTCGCTGCTATACATGCCAACCAGCCCACTAATCATAGAATGACAGATTAGACGGTCGAGCGCAGCGTAAACATTCATTTACCGCGTCGTTTATTCGTGCCAGTTTCGGTTTCGACAAAAAAAACGCCGAGCGGCCGCCATGACAGCATGTATGACATGGCGTCACCAGTCTTGCCGTATCGCTGCCTCTCTGGAAGCGCGCGCGAGCGAGCGCACGCGCGCGCCCAGACCGGCCGAGGTCTTCGCCGTCCCCACAGGCCCGGGCAGCATGACGTCAGTCCCAAAACCATGACGTGTACACACGCCCGAGCAGCGCGCGCCAACCACAGCCAGCGCGTCGGCTTCGTCACGGGAGCCCCGACGTCGGCAGTTTGGGGCACATAGCAGATGATGTCACGTCGGCCCGCTCTGGGCTTTCTCGTGCGGGCGAAGATTAAAATGGATTTTAAATATGTTTCGCTGAACGGTTGCTGTTGAAACTTGCTGGGAGATATCTCCTGATAAAAAGGAAGCGTTTTACATAGTTATCTCAGCTTTGAAATTTCGTGTCAGTACTCCTTTAAGTTTTATTGCATTAAAACGACGCCATCATGGCCGTGTCCCGAAAGAGTGTGAGGAGGAACTACTAACACACACGATCAACCAAAGGTTTATACACAAACATATATTTTATCCACACTCTAGAGCTAACTTTAACTCAAGCTTCAAGATATTCGTCTAAGGACGAGTAAATAACTAATAAAAACAAATATTTGAAACCCCCCTCCAGAAAAGACAACAAATGTTAAAAGTGAACAAAATAAATCAAAACTATCTGATACTCCGTTACCAAAAATGATAAAATAAAAAAGCCCAGAAAAGCGCCGCGGAAGCACAAATAAAAAAATCGCAAAAACACCCTCACTTTGAAAGAAATCGTATTTGGCGGACTAACACATTTAATCGTTATAATAGCGCAAGTGTACATAAATGTCAAGAAGAAACAGATGAAAACTATAAAAGATAAAAAGATGTATAAAAATAAAGTAACCCTATGTATCTGGATACATATGTCACATCTGGCTAAAAATCGCAGTCATGAGAAGCGGCGAAAATTATAAACTTAGCTTTGCGTTTTATGGATTTTGTTTATTCCCGTCACTCTAGTATAATCAATTTGCATAATAAAGTAAACCTTCAGAAACTTAAGCAGCGCAGGGTCGTCTTTAGCGTAAATATTTTTTACTACAGAAACTCAAAATTGTCGCTGGAATACTACCTCCAAGGGCCTTTCAGACGTTTAGCGAGAAGACATCATAGTAAGAATATTAGACAGCCAATCAGCTGAATTACTATTCGAAAGTTCTCTTTGTTTCCTCGTGCAATTTCTTACTGGAATAAGTTAACTGAACGGACAGGAACTCGGTATCGTTAGAAGAATTTTCCCCGCGTATTGGAAATGTGTCTTCTGGTTGAATCGTGGTGTTTTATAATTGGAATACATTACGAATGCATATCGTTGTTCGGACACCTTTGGGTTCGGACCTCTTTGCATCTATTACATATTTATGTCTTTTACTTATTTGAGTTGGGCGTTTTTAAACTACGCCAACCAATACTGATGTGTTTTATGTTCACTCCTGCATGAGCCCGATTAGGCCGTAAAGTATCGGTAAATAAATTAAAAATCTACCCATTACTCCCGCAGGAAAGGCATTAGTAGCCAATTCTCAGATTTATGCACATGTTTTTGCCTTTTTAAAGTCTCTCCTACGGACATCTTTGACCTAGATCTCTCGAACCCGAAGACAAAGCTACGCTCCAAACACTGAGCATACGAGCGGCTGATAAATAAATTTCTGCCGCACGTACGAACACCAACTGCAGAAAAATCCAATGTGTGCATTACTCAAGATATTGGGTATCTTTCTAGTACACTTTCGGCACTACAAATTTTGTGTCAAAAGGGCAGTATCGGCCTAAGGCATTCAGAAACTTTTATCGGTCGGAAATATCGGTCGATTCTGGAAAATTTCCTGCATACAAGTTTTCAGTGCATGACCCGTTGCTTGTAAGCCCATTTTGGAGAACAGTTTCGAAGACGGTAACGCATATTAGGCAGTTTTAGCATATCGTTCCCGTGCTTGCGTTACCGTTTACTGTGTTACCGGAAGCGCTGGTGACGGTGAAGCCTGTGCCTGTAAGTTACCGTTCGCGGTAACTCTCGCGCTGCGCAGTCTACTCACGCAAACACGGTAAACAGTAACGCAAACACGGGAACGATATGCTAAAGCTGCCTATTTTCAGAAATACAAATGGGTTGGAACGATGCGGGTTCAAGTGAGAAGGGCGCTTTCGGAGCGGGTTGTAACGGGAAGGGCGTTTTGGGAACGGGCTGAAACAGGAAGCGCCCAAGCGGGAAGGTCGTTTCGGGAACGGGCGCACACGGGACGGGTCAAGCGGGAAGGGCGTTTCGGGAATGGGTTCAAACGGGAAGGGGTCAAACGGGAATGGGTTCTTTCGGGCTACACCCCGGTGGAGATGTTTTGTAGAACAGAACTAGCGCGTTATCCCGCAACAACCGCTGACCATAGCGTTCCCAGATGAAATCAAGAAGCAGAGGTAACTATGTAGTTGTTTACTGCCGACAAGTAGACATATTGATCTTTTTGTCGTTTTCAGCGCGCGCCTTGCGTCGTGCGCAACGTGAACGAGCAGCCGACGCGGGACCGCATTCACACTAAAAGCGGTTCGTCCCTCCGCCACCACGGGCCGACTCTGTTCGATCTTGTGGCGAAGAGCCCAAGATAGACTATTGGCGGTGAGAGGTTTGAGTGGCGCCCCCTGGCTCTGACGTCGGCTTAGGGACTCGCTCCGCTGTCGTCTGCTACACTCCGCTTGTGAGGGGCACCAGCGCCTGTACTACAAATCGCCCGCTTTGATGCTTTAGTGCATCAAAAAGCATATTTCTAGCAATTAAGGTATTTTTACCAGCCTCTGACACATGAATAATTTCAAGCTGTATCTCCCATAAGTTTGCAACACACGAGGAAAGAGAGAATAACTTTCTTCAGAGCGATGGTCGGAAGATCGTGTGTAACTTGTCCTTTCTAGCTTATACGCGAGGTTCTGCGCTCAGAGCTCCTCGATAAGTATTCAAAATGCGTAGGCTTCCATACAGTATTTTTGGGATGCTCTTATGAAGACTGAACAGTCTAATGCTACGTGCCAAGCCGAGGGCCCCTGCACGCGCATTGCGTTGCAGGAAATAAAGCGGCTGTCTATTTCTTTCGTTGTCCACTTGTATTTTTTGTTTTTGTTTTTTACTTTGTCCAATGCATTAATTTTTCCGCCCCGTCACAAACTTTTATAAGCAGGTTTTGGGATACTAGGGAGGACCAGAATGATCGTGTGGATATTTTCTTCAGGCTGTATGGCATACATTCCCTTCTTCACAAATTCGCTTTCGTTATGGCTGCGTGCACGAAGATGCATATTCTCTGCATGCGTTGTTTATTTACATGCAAATACAATGAGAAGGTTTGTGCTACGCCACCGCGATCACGCTCGAGATAACGTACGTTGTCCAGAGTACTCGAAGGCGGCTTTTGTGCTCCGAATTTGTACCTCGTAACCATCGTTATCATAACGAGCTGACTCTCAACCCAAACAATTATGATATGATTACGGTGTTAAAGGCGTGATATACTAGCTATCCAACGCAATAAATATTATACGTGCATTTATTACAAGATAAGAAACTGATGAATATTTCGAAAAATCTCTTTATTGATTGCCAACCCTTCCAGGCGTAAGAAACAAATCCTTCTACACGGGTGGCGTTCTATGAATCGAAGAAAATTACTCTTACACTCTTGTCCTGGACTGAGGACCCGGCCAATCAATCAGTTCGATTTTACAGTTAAATTTTCCCTCCTCCTCCTTCTTCTCCTCCTCCTCCTCCTCTTGAGCGCAGTTTTCCTATGACGCATATCTGAATATTGGGGATATAAGGCTGCGAAAAATGTACTGAATTTCCCTCCACGTCTTAACAAACATGGTGTTACTGTATCTTTACCGTAGACGTTACTCGTTTTGCTCAATAAATCTCCATAATGGTTAGAAGCCTAGTATAAAACCCACACAGTGGGTTATTTGTAACTCAACCTACAGGCTTTGCGGCCCATAGTGCATGTCGGCATACTTTCATGCTATTACAACGTAAAGTGATGAGATATAATACTTTCGATCGTTCGGCGAGGTTGCAAAAACGGATTTTTTTTTTTCATGACTATCGGGAATCGTAATGCCCTCTGCCAAATTCGGCAGCCCCGAAGGCCTGGTATTTGTTTTGGTCTTGCATTTTCGCTGTTGTCGGTTATTAGCAGCTGGCGGCCCTTTGTTCTAAAGATTTCTGAACACTGAAGCTGACGCTTACTCCTACTCTTAGCGCTCCGCACACGGCCGGCTTTGCAAAAACTGGGGCGGCGCCGGCAATGTTTATTCCGGAGCGGTATCAAAAACTGTTCTTTAAATAGCGCCTTCAGCTGGTGCATGCGATTTAAAGTGTTTTAGTATGACAAAACGTTACGCACACGCAAAATCTGGTGCGAACAAGCATCAGACTTCAACTGAGCGCAAAGAAAAAGCAGGGAGAACGAGCCCGAGTGAAGCAGACGACAAATGCGAGAGTCCCAAAGCCGACGTTACGGAGGCGCGCTTCGTAGCTCCGCCCGTGGTCGCGCTCACCACCAATCGGCCTTCAAAAGCGAGTGGGAGCTTCGCGGCTGCCGCTGGCTGCATGAGTGGGGCTGCTGACGGGGCCTCGGCTACACAACTTTCACCGCTGCTGCTGCTAGTGCCTGCACCATCGGACTCTTGGGCGGCCGTGTGACTGCCTTCGACAGGCCCGTGCGTCCTCGTCCGCTTGGTCCAGAGACGCGTCGCCGTAGTGGAAGATGCCGGAGGCGAGCTCATGTCGGTCTGACTTGTTTTGTCACACGAGACTGAAGGTAACCCAGGGCAAGCGTCTTTACGGGATTGAAGGTTTAGACGCTTCGCATCCCCCGAGATACCCTCGCAGGGATAACTTTTTCGCGCTACTAAAGGGAAAAAAATGCCCCCACCTCCCCGAAGGGAATCGTGAGGAAGTGCGAATGCATTTCTTGCGCCGAGAGTACACGGCGTAGTAATTCTGCCATCGCCTTGAGAGGCGCAGTACCGGCGAGGGGGAGCTGTCAGGCGAGGGGAGAGGCGCGCGCCGAGGGTGAGTGCAAACCTAACGGGGGGAGAGGCGCGCCAGCTGCAGAGCATGTGACGTCACGGCGCGAGGAGAGGGGGAGCAGACGCAAAGGCGCCAGCGCGCGGTCACGTGGGAGTGTGACGTCACGGCGCGAGGAGCGGTGCGGGAGCCGCCGCGGGCGCGCGCAGCCACGGCGCGGGAGGCGGAGCGCGCGCGGGTCACGTGGGGTGTGACGTCGCTGCGCCGTTGCTACAGACGCTCCTCTCCGCTCCTCGCGCCGTTGCTAGGGGAGAGGAGGAGGAGCAATGCGGACGGCGGATTCAGGGTCGCTTATAAAGTGCATCGCACTTAAAAAGTATTGCCCACTACCATATTTTAGGTTAGTGTGGCGGCTCCATCACTGCGGTCTAACGACCGCTTAGAGGTCCCGTGAGCCAGACATCCAGATACGCTAACAGGAAAGTAGCCTCTTCCGCCGTCCAAGCAGAAAATGCTCCTGCCTACTTCAGAACGAACATTCATCTCCTTTGTCTCTCTGCCGTCTGTGCCGGTAACGGAATTGCTATTACAACCCGACACCGTTGCTTCAAACAGTTCAGCCTCGCCGAGACGAGAATGAAACGGAAGCAACCGATCTAGAAACCACACGAGGGTTTTCGGAACCGCTGCCTTGCGCAGCAGCTAAGGCGGCTGCTAAGCAACGAGAGAACAAAAAGACACTGCAGCAGATCCCAGTGCACTACATTTCGTATTCCTTTTGTCGGCAACCGCCAAAGCAATGTGGAACCTTTATCGTAAACTCGGGTATGTGGTTGTTTCGTACGGTGGCCAACCGTTCGTTCCACGCGTACCTCACTCGCAACTCGGCAAAGACTCTTGCACCACCATCTGGGGAGATGGCTCTCTCCGAACAACGAAGACACAGTTTCGGGGCCATTGCCTACCGACGCTTCAGCGACGCTTGAGGGAGAAAAAGACCCTTGCTTGAACTGCGTACATTGCGAGCAAGTTCAGCTGTCTGCTTAGACGCACCCCGGCGTAAGACAGGGTTTTTTCGTTCGTTGTGTTTTGTTTTCGCTTGATCGAGGGTGGCTTCACTTCAATTCACTTCACTCAGTCAGTGCACCAGGGTTAACCCTGGTTCATATTTTCATGTTCGAATTGTATTTTTCTATAACCTTAGCGTAGCTTGTGTAGCGGTTCTATGCGCCCCCATGCTGCCGCGACCTCTGCAATTCCGCAGTCGGAGCCTCACTAGCTCCGAACATGACCTGGTGAGATTCGGACGGCGGACTGTCATCACCTAAACAATTCCTTACACTGTGACCACTACAGACTTCATAATTATGAAGTCTGTAGTGGTCACAGTGTAAGGAATAGTTTAGGTCCGAATCTCACCAGGTCATGTTCAGAGCTAGCGAGGCTCCGACTGCGGAATTGCAGAGGTCGCGGCGGCATGGGGGCGCATAGAACCGCTACACAAGCTACGCTAAGGTCATAGAAAAATACACTTCGAACATAAAAGTATGAACAAGGACACGCAAAATTCTAAAATTCGCCTTTCTTGGAGGTCGAATAATGGCCCACTATGGGTATATTTCGAAAGCCACATTTCCCAACCTTGTTAATTAAGGCCCGCGTCAATTCGAGCTGCGTGGAGAGAAATCGCGCTATTTTTCGTTCTGGTTCATATTTTCGGGATCGCATCTCATACGTCCACGACTGCACCCATTCTGCAGCTTGCTGAAGTATTTCCCACAGCAAGCTATGTAAGCTAATTTGGCAGAATCATCTGAACGGGGGTGGGAAAATCGCAGCGTGCTCAGCTGCCCCCCCCCCCCCTTCCCCGCAAAAAAATTGGAGCAGATTGCACTAGTGGCGCAAGGCTGGAGAAAAAGCAGACACTGACAGCGGATCCCAGGAGAGAGGGAGCAGACGGATTCGAGCAGTGCAAAGCCGTTTTAAACGGCGCTGTAAAGCAAAGACCGTCAAATTATATTAGACCATCAAAGTATTAGACCAACAAAGTACAAAGACCATCAAAGTATTCAGCAGCATTCGTCGTAATTCCTTTCGTCGTTGACCTCCGACGGCACAGCCGCTTAGGGAAAATCCTGCTGTAGCGCAGTGTACCTCCACTTCGTCAGCTGGTCCCGTGGCCATCTCCACGTGTGTATTGTGAAGGCTTGGCTTAACAGATTCGTCTTCATCGTGGCCGGATGGCGGACCGGTGGCGCGCCGGTGCTGCACAATAACAACGACGAAGGCGGGAGCTCCTTAGCGGCATAAGCCTTAGTGGCCCAAGCCAGGACGACGCCGGGCGGCCGCCGCGACGAACGCGTTCACGTGCGCCCGGGGTTTTCTGACTTCGCCGCACGGGTTTCTGTCGGCCTAAACGGCTCTGGTGTTAATAGCAGCAACCAGAGATCTTCTAGGCGCCCTGTGATGAGAACCGTATTCTTATCTATGGGATACTTTTTCAAGCTACTTGCCCGCGTGGCGAAGCGGTGGGAACCCAGTAAAAAGGAACTGCCTTTGCGGTGCGGCTGCTGCTCTTGTGCAGCTGTACGCAACAATATGGCAGCGCGTACGAAAATGCGCTCACTGACAGTACGAGGCAAAAGGTTGCGCTGGATTCCTGTGCCTATTGTTATGATGCGAGAGCGCGAAAGCGTTTCTTTTGGCTAAATTTGTCGCCGAACCCTCTAACGTGTTAGGGGAGGACGTTGTGGACGTTCTTTTTTTTTCTCAACAATATCAGGGGGCACATTCTGCGGACGCCAGCCTGGTGCGTGCTTTGACCAATCTAGCCAAGTAACACTTTCGCGTCACAAAATGCTGTTCATTTGAGCCTATTGTCGAGGCCACAGAAGGAGTGTGTCTTCCCCTTATTCCAAACCACCAAAGACAAAGCACAATGAACCAAGAAAAAAATGAGATAACAACGGCTGCAGGTCCAGCAGCGCGTATACCCAGCGAAAGAATAGCAGGCGACAAAGGGTGACCGATAAGTGGGGATCAAATGCAGCGCAAGCAGAGAGAGCGAGAGAGAAAATACGTTTGTTGAAGCCAAGAAATGGGCTTATATTGAAGCTTCAAGGAGGCGTCTTTAGTCCAAAATGCCTTGAGCGCGGGCGGCATCGACTGCCCTTTGGTGCAACCGAAGCGCAAGCAGGTACAGTGGGGTCGGAAAGGACTAAAACACGCCAAACAAGCAAGAACAAATTTGGCGCTCGGAGTCGCCTAGCATGGAGAGGTCGCTGTCTATAAAGCCGGCTGTGCGCTGGCAAACTTGTTTTAACCGCGTTCAATCACGGCAAATTTCTTCACTGGGGTGCATGTTAGCCGGCATCGGCTCGGCGCCTCCTCTCAAGAAGCGAGCGGGGCACTTGTAGTACAACCCCTGGTTGCGCTATCGCACTTCACAGAGGTATCTTTTCTCGCAACAGCAGCCAAAAAATTGGCGAGTGTGCTTAACGCGCCATTATGCCTCACTACCATCTCTATTTTGACTCGTCATCTTGCAAAGCGCCTGTAGTTTCTTTGGTGTCTAAAAGCTACCGGACGTCATGGGATAGTTTATGAATATGCTGCAGAACTATTGGTCGCTCTTCCGGTTTTTTTTGTGTGTGGGACCTTCGGTGTGGGTAATCCAGTCTGGGTAATTCATTCTAGCGCCGTTCTAAGCGCCTTCCCATCGACACGCCACTTGGCAGCCCACTGCGACGGATGTGGTTGCTCGGGTTATTTGATCGCATTAGAATTCTTTTCAGATCTGCTGATTGCTCATTCGCGAGATCTTGGAAGCCATCGCCACCAGGAAAAAGCACTGGGAAGCACTGCATTACTGCGTCTTAAGTTGCATTGTCGACGACTGAGATGATGCTATTAGATTGTCTGTGGACCAATAAAGAGAGAGAGAGAGAGAGAGAGAGAGAGAGAGAGAGAGAGAGAGAGAGAGAGAGAGAGAGAGAGAGAGAGAGAGAGAGAGAGAGAATTCTTTATACAGCAGAGCCTCGTGCGAGTGGCGCCCTCTTCACAGGTGTCCCGGATGCAGTGGGAGCTGATGGGCAGCTGCACAGCGGCGTGCCGCTGCTCGGCGGGGGAGCGGGGGGAGGTGGCAAGTCCGGGTCCTGGGTGCATGCAAGGACCGTGTGTCTGAGTGTTCCTGGCTGTGTACAGAATTCACATTTGGGAACTTCAGGTGCATCAGTGTTGCGTGGGGATACGTGTTTGTTTGCACAAGTTTCTCGGGTCTTTGTTAGCTGTGGGTGGGGCAACGGAAGTGTTCTGCGACTGGCTCTGTAATTCTTCCTGATTTGCCCGTAGGTCGTGGGCGGTGTAGGTTCAAGCGAGTCTTAGTTGACGAAACCTCAGGCCTTGAGGTCGGCCAGGTCACTGTATACAAAAGTACTACTGTTTTTACTTTACATTCTTTATGAGAATGTTTTACCTGTCCTGTCAGGTGCATCTCAGTCTGTTCGTATAATCGTTTTTGGTTTTTAAAACGCATCCAATCCTTTTGTGTCTAGCTTCTTCATCCGTGTCATCTCAGCTCGAGCAGCGTTTCAGTTTAAAAACCACTGAACCCCTATCCAACCTCTGGCAACCTATACTTTGCGACCATTTGAATTTTAAGGACACGGGTAAGTACCACATGCACGACGTGTGGTTGTGGTGTACTACGACTAGGACATGTACGGCGTGCGCGGTTCACGGAAAAAGTAAGATCTAAATCCATTTAATTTTTCCGTAAACCCCATGCCAACGTCGCGCATAGGGCTATCTGTTTTCCCATTTTATCGCGCATAGAGTCTCCGCGCACCAGGAGGGACATCTTTCATCACTTGAAATGTCCGATTTTTAAATTGGCAATCAATCTTGGTAGAGAGATGACACACTGCTTTGACTGTTTCTATCTGCGTTAAAATATGTAATCGACTTTCGAGGCTCATTCCAGAGGGATTAGGTAGAAAAATAATGTTTGCACAAGCTCTCAGAGGCCCCAGCATAGCCGCTAAATAACGCACAGAGCTTCTCGTGTCGCTCACCGCGAGGGGGCCGAAAGCAAACATTACGCCGCAGCGGTGGACCCGAAAGCCGCACACGTTTGCGATCCTCGGTAGCGCCCTAACTCTGCTGCGTTACCCTTCTCCTTTCGCCAAACCCTGGGCTGTTTACCCAAATATACAGCGCAATTTTTGTCAGGATTAACGCCGCACGGGGTGTTACAATTTCGGATTAGCTCGGCCGCCATACCGCGCTCCCCGAAATAAGAAAGAACATTCCAGCGATGAAATTTTAAATTGCTATCCGCGAGAAATATCCGAGCATGAATGCAATTTACGCGTGTACTAATATTTAGTATTCGATTCACTTGCAGAAGCAGAATGGGATATCCTTTCTCCATCGCCTCGGTAGGGGGTTCATATGGCGCTAAGCTTCAATTTAGGAAGCATCCATCTTTATTAAAACGCCATTGCGAGTAAGTGTTGCCTCCGGTTTTTGTCCTCTGAAGCATCCTCGAGGGCGTTCCTGCACACCCATGTCCCTCGGCGTTATCGTGGGATTGTGACTTTCCTGAAGCCTCAGGCTACTAAACCCAGCTAACACCTTCACCAAACACCCAAGAGCACGTTTTTACGCACACGCTCGTACGAGGCCCCGCGCGGACATAAACGTAAAGCTTTATTAACGCACTGGCGGTCAAATTGCACCCGAGGGTTGTTAATAAGGGAAGCTTAATCATGGAGACGTCCACCTCAGCTTTCCTCGCGAATACTGCCTTCCAGAAGTCGTTTTTTGCGTCCGGTATTGCCGTTGTTGTCCCAAGGGAGTGGGATGTAGGTTTTCAGTGTCCACATTGCTAGTTTTTCATTTTGGGCTATTCTTCATTGTTCAGTTTATAACAGTGCTCTGCCTTTTAAACTTTCGTTGTTATTGTTATCAGCAATCGAAGGAACTTCATTAATATTACGAGCTGCAATGCCGGCGTGGCCATTTAAGGTTTTCTGGCATCGTGGATTGCGGCGTGGGTGGGTTTGCGAAAGTCTGTTATTAACGCGAGGAGGGCCCACGGACGGGAAGGAGGAGATAGGGGAAAAGCTACAGGGAGAGCAGGCGATGTTCCCTTGAAGATACTGGTGAAAAAATCAGTTCTTGAACGCACCAGATCCCGGCTAGAGCACCTTTGCGAGGCCACTCGCCAGAGCAAAGCGTCCAAGGGCAGCGAGGAAATGGGGGTTGGGTGAGTGTGCGTGTGTTGGTGAGGGGTATCTCGTTTGGATTGGATAGGACGTCCACCAGAATGGGGCGGAAAGATTGGTAAGCAGAGCAGTGCCAAATAAGGCATGTCCGATTTTCTATTCTAGCAGTGTTGCGATATGGGCGTCAGGGAGGAGGATCGCCAGCCGGGTGATGCCATTCGAACGTCATGTAGGGCGCCAATGCAGCGTTCGCGCGAGCTTTGTTAATAAATACCTCGCCAGGACGAGTGAGTGAGGGGCCGTTATGTGGAATACCTAACTGAATGGGAGTGGTAAGTCGGTTGGGCCTAGCCGGTCGAGCATGATCCAACTGTTGTCTGAGAGAGAGCGGGGGAGCAGGGCCATCAACCAGTGGAGTTACTTGAACAGACTTTCTGCGCTGCTTCGTGAGCAACCTGGCTTCCGGAACCCTGAGCCATATATGTTTCTCGGTATACACGCAAAACGTACAGAGGTACCGTGGCGAGCAAGCAGACTATTCATATGTTGGATCTGATGAACCAGAAGATGATCAGAGAACGGTTTCCGGAGCTCACGTGGTGGCTTTTGGGAGTCAGTCAGGAACCGAATGCGGTGTGTTGAGAGCACACAGGCAGTCGGGAGGTGCAAGGATGGCATATAGCCTACCGTCAATTATAGATGTAGTGAAAGTTTGTCGAGTGTGAGCGGCGTCTAACCTCGGTAATTCGGGACAGCGCCAAGCCAGTCCTATGCGGCCAGCAGACACGCTGGCATCTGCATAAACATCTCGTTTACCAGGCGGTTTGGCCCCCAGGGTGCGAGAAACAGCATGATGGCGAACTCTGGATCGGGATCTTGCGAGGTCTCTGCGTTGTAGATTGTCAACCACTAAGCGGGGTTCCCATCGGGGAAGGAGAGGTTGGCGCAGATCTTGCAGGAAAGCAATTTGCGCGTCGCTTTAAGAGCCGCTCCCTGCCAGGTCAAGGAACGGCGATCTTCGTGCAGTTTGGGGTTGGTGATGAACAAACACGCCAGCGTCTACGAGAAGTCGTCGCACGTTACACCTGCGGATGTCGCTATATCCCACGATAAACACAGAAAAGGTTTGCTGAAGAGCCGCTCCCTGCCAGGTCAAGGAACGGCGATCTTCGTGCAGTTTGGGGTTGGTGATGAACAAACACGCCAGCGTCTACGACACGTCGTCGCACGTTACACCTGCGGATGTCGCCATATCCCACGATAAACACAGAAAAGGTATTTTCCCGCGTTTCATGGCTCGAGCCACCTACTGGAACCTTTCGTCACTGTCGAACCCTGAGACAAGGTCCACGAGTGGCCTTACTGCCCTGAGTGGCCCTGAGTGGCCTGAGTGGCCCTGAGTGGCCTGAGTGGCCAAGGTCCATGACTGCCAGAACGGGGTCGAGCCTTCCATCAAGTTCACTTTGGAAGAGAAAGACGGTTGCCTTACTTTCTTGGACGCAGTTGTGAAGCGGGCTCCCACAGGCATCGCCTTCAGTATGTACCGAAAACCAACCCACTCTGGTGGATGCCTTGACATACGAGTCAGCTCATACGGTCGCTCACAAGCGCTCAGTGGTTCGTTCTTTGGTCCAACAAGCCATTCGCGCCTGTTCCGATGCAAGCAGCCTGAAGGAGGAGCTCCAGACCATTGAAGACGACCTCATCAGGAATGGGTACCCCAATCAGTTTACTAGGAAGTCAACTAATTTCATCATGCATAACCAGCACCCAAACAGTCAAGCCATAGATAACGCAGTGTCAACATGCAAGCGCGCTGCGGTTCCGTACATACGAGGTGTAAGTGAAGCCCTTGCTCGTGTCTTCAGAAAACGGGGTGTGCAGATCGCGCATGTGCCAGCAAGCAAGCTTCAGGGTGACTTGCTTAATTCGAAGGATCCTCTCCCTCGGCAACGTTTCTCTGGTGTGGTCTACAAAATTCCATGCGCCGAGTGCGAATCAGTATACATTGGTGAAAGCGGAAATTTCTGCAGGCGTCTTAAACAGCACAAAAATGACGTCACCAAGGGCCACACCGTGACGAATGCACTTGCAGAGCATGCCAAGAAGATGGACCAGAAGATAGACTGGGACCACGCGCGCATCATAGCCACGGAAAAGAATTTCGCAACGACGCTCAATCTCGAATCGCTAATAATTCAGACAGCGAGCAACACAATCAACAGATCATCTGGCACTCTAAACAACGTGTACTCCCCCACATTACGTCATGCACTCAACGCTACTTAGGAGCCTGGCCTTTATTCCATTGTGAACAACGGATCCGTACGTATCCCGAAACGTCAATTTTGTTGCAAAATTGGTCGGTGCCCGGCTTTTAAACAAATGCTTTTACCTGACCAGACGGTGTTCCGTCGAACTCTCGACTTCCTTTTTAAGGAGTAGCACCCCACAGCCCAACTGTACAACGCCCTGCGTTACCAGAAAAACAGCATAATTGACTAAGTTGACAAATTTGATCGCTATAATAGCGTAAAGAGATATAGTGTAATTGTAGCTAATGTTAAAAGAAAAATACAAAAATAAGAGTATAAAAGAGGACTAACAAGACCAAAATTACGATCTTAAATACCGGTCCAAAAAAACGTAGACAAAAATAAAAAACCTGTAACATAGCGGCGGCACCAGGAACAAAAATAAATCGGGGAAGCGAAGCAGCCTTGTAGGACTCTTTATTCACGCCGAAATACACGAGTGGCGAAGTTAATACGCGTAATCGAAAGAATAGAAAAAAGCGGAGACAATTGGTTGAAAGGAATTTGAGAGAACTAAGAAAATAAAGAAGGATTATAACAATGAACTAACAAATTAAAAAAAACATGCGTCCTATACGCCGTTTCTGAAAATGCGCACGAAAATAAAAAAATTCTGGGCCAGGGCAACGGAAAAACAAATAAAAATCTCGAAAGTGGACCACACGACCGACGCCCTGCATATGCACAAAAACGCATAATTGGCGCAGTTAGCACATTTATTCGCTATAATTGCCAGAATGAAGGTGATTGGTCAACCGGAATTTTATGCAGCGACGAACACAAAGTATAGAAAAAATTTATAACAAAAGGGAAGTAACGAAATAAAAAAGAAATGCGTTTCATTCACCGTCTTCAAGAAATAAAGACAGAAATAAGAAACGGCTGAAACGAACGACGGAACCACAACAAAGACATCGGGACAACCGACCGTGCACTATTTGTCCAGAAATAGATAAATGGCGAAGTTAAGGCACTTAATCAATGTAATAGCGAAAATGCACATCGATGGCGAAAGCAATCAACGGACGACTATGAGCCAATCAAATCTGGTCACGCACAGCCTAATCTGGCTGCAAAAAATTACAATGAAGAGAAGCTGGCAATTTTCTGAATTTCGGCAATTATTTTTTATTTCGGCAGCTGGAACAGCACATTACGAGTGGCGCTCAATAGAACGAGACAAATGGAAGCATTGTTTCCGCTCAAGTACGCCCATTGTGAGATTTTTGGACGAGAATTTCCGCTAATGAATTTTCCGGGGGAGTGATCGTATGATTTATCCGACACGTTGAAGGGCAATAACTAGAGGCTGGATTTTTATGCTTAAAAAAGCGCGTTTTTGGCGGCAGAAGCAGGCGCGCAAAAGAATGTTTTAGGCTCCTAAAGTCGGAAATTTAGGCACCAAAAGTTTTACATAAATGCAAATAATTTCAAGCTAAGACGTGCGTGACCTGTATCTACGAAAAAAAAAAAGAACCAAAATTGGTATTGTGTATGATGTCACAAAGGCGCCAAAAGTTCAATATTGCCATTTAATGGTCCATAAAACCGCTGAACTAATGTCGATCCGTTGTCTTAATTCAACACCACAGCGCTCACATTCATGTTCAATGGCCACTGTCGCCTTCTTGAGCGTCGCATATAGTAAAATAGGCACGAAAAAAAATAGTTAAGGGTTACCGATTTTACAAAGCGACATACTCGGGCACCAGTTAACAAGGGCAATAGTTCACGCATTGTATCACTCCGCCGAGGCGACGGCCCCGTATGTCAAAGCGGGTTTGAAAGGAATGAATTTGAAGTTCATTGGCGCAGCAGCAGCATTTGGTTATATTGCGCCAGACACAAGGTAATATATTACATTTGAACACACTAGGGTAAAAGGCTCATGTAAAAATGATGTAAAATGGTAAAATCAAAGTTTCTGTAACAACTTGATTGCACTCAAAAATATAAAAACCTTTTCCAAGGAAACCAGGGATTCATCATGTCGAAGAAAAACAGGGTGCAGTGGTATCTAAATTTATGGAAGTGGGAAAACAATTCACGACACTTTTTTTCGTAACTAGGATACCCTACAAGTATGTGTATTACGGTAAGGCGCTTGCCACATTGCTCACATTCTGGAGGGTCTTCTCCCAGCTATAGGAAGTTATGGGTCAAGCGCATGTGCCTAATTCTTAGGCGACGTAACACCACTTCTACAAATCTTTCTTTACGCCTGCAGCTCTGCCACTCTATCAGGTGCGGCCGCACAAGGTGAAGCTTGTTTTCATTTAAAACTATCCATTCGGACTGCCACTTCGATATTGATAATTTTAGTCTCCTTCTGTAATCCTGGTAGGGTAAACGAGTTTTCCATGGTTGGAAAAGCGCATTATTGTAACACAAGGGACAAACGTAGAGCGAAAAAAACCAGACAACGAATGAGGCGCTAATTCGTTCTGTCTGGTTTTTTTCACTCTACGTTTGTTCCTTGTGTTACAAAAAAGCGCCTTTCCAAGCATGTACAACTACCGATACCAACTAGCTCAACAACAAGCCTTACTGAAACGAGTTTTCGTTACCTCGAGCTCTTTTGTCTTGGCTTGCGAGGGCATCTGCCTTTTCATTGTCGTCGATTCCTATATGACTCGGTGCCCAACAAAAACTTACGTCTAAGTGATTTTCTACAGTCCATTAGTTGGTTGAGCACTTGTTGAACAAGCTGATTTTTGGTTTTGTTTCCTGAACACAGAGCTGCTACTACGCTGAGAGAGTCAGAGAAGATGATTGACTGCGGTGTCCTTTCAGTGCAGACTTTGTTTGAAACGAGCCATATGGCATGCAGCTCGGTAGTGAAGATGCTAGCATCAGGTATGAGCCGTTGGCATTCTTCGTAATAGGATCGAATTGCAGCTGCTCCCACAAGCTTTTCTCCTTTAGAACCATCTGTAAAGTAGGTAGCACATCCGGCATACGTGCATTGGAGATCTAAGGACTCTTGCTGCAGTAGTTCCTTTGGAGTAGTGCGCTTATTGTACTTCAGCAAGGAAAAGTCACATTGTGGCTTGCGGTATTCCCATGGAGCATAACTGCTTGTTTGAATGACCAGCATGGTATCATCAACATAAAAGTCAAGGACTTCATTAAAAATGCGGTATCTGAAAAACATGGTTAGAATAGTCCGAGGCTCGTTGGTAAACAGAGTTTCAAAGTGAGGTTTCAAAACCAGCTGTCGACAAGGGTGAGGGGGGCAGGAAAGAATTGTCATTATGTGTGATGTTTCCAAGGAATACTCTCCGTTTGCTGAGTGACCATTGAATGGTTTCTGCATACAGGCTTTGTGCCGGAGATGCTCGGAAGGCTCCGGTCCTTATTCTCAAGTCCGAGTGGTGAATGGCGTCTACACAATTTCTCAGTACAGACTGAAAGGCACACGGACTGTTTTTTTCTGCACAAAAGTTATACGCATTTTCCTCGGCCAACTGCACTAGACGGATTATGACTATTTGCAATTGCCTTTCGCAGGATACTAAGTTGCACGAGGAAAAGCTGATTTGAATATTGTCTGCATATATGCGAATACATCAAAAATTTTGGTATTACACGTGCAACTGAGTTTAGTTTGATTAGGAACAAGGTAGCACTGAGAACACCTCCCTGAGATACGCCATTTTCCTGAGTGTATACATCTGATAATACTGTTCCAAACTTCACTCGAAAAGAGTGATTGGAAAAGTAACTTTTCAGCTTCCCAAGCATTCTGCCTTTTACACCATATCCCTGCAGGTCTAGGATTATACCACGTTTACATGTGGTGCCATAAGCCTCCGACAAGTCAAAAAATACGAAGACGCAGTGCTGTCGTTGAACAGAGGAATCCCTAATTTTAGCTTCCAAACGGAGAAGGTGGTCAGTTTCTGAGTGCCTTGCCCGGAAACCAAACTGAAGGGCATCAATAATGTGATTTGCTTCCAGAAAGTGCGCGAACCGCTTGTTAATCATCCGTTCAAAACATTTCTCGAGGCAGCTTGTCAAGGCAATTGGCCTGTAGCTTGCTGGTTCACTACGGTCTTTACCTGGCTTCAGTAGTGGGAGCGTAATGGTTTCCTGCCACGCTACTGGAAAGGAGGCTTCAAACCATATTTTATTGAAAAATTAGAGTGTGCAGCTTTTAAGGTTCCTGGGGTCAAATGTCTTAACATTTCATAATGAATTCGGTCTGGTCCTGCAGCCCGACTTTTTTCCCTGAGCAATAGCCAGGTGCAGTTCAGCCATTGAAAAAGGCGCATTATATGCATCTTCATTCCTTAAGTTTATCTTAATCATTCTTTTTCTTTTTATCAGCCCATTCTTTATACTTGAGGAGTGATTCAGAGTACTGGGCTGAACTGGACACTTTGGCAAAATATTAAGCTAAAATGTTTGCCTGCTCGGGAAGGCCTTTGTTACAAGCAAAAAGTGGCACGGTAAATGCACTGCAAGTGCCACTCACTTTCCCTATCCCAGACCGTTTTTGGGCCAACTTTACTTCTTATGGAACTTACGTAGTCCTTCCATGAAGCCTTTTTCGATTGCCGACTTACCTTGCGTGCTTCTATTCTTAGTCGTTTGAAGTTCACTAGACATTCGGCAGTGGGGTAGCCTCTGAAACGGGACCAAGCGCAGTTTTGCTTTCTACGGGCGTCCCTGCAATCAGAGTTCCACAATGGTTTTGACCTCTGGGGGAGTGTTCCGGAGGACTCAGGAATATACACTTTTGCAGCTTCCAAGAGCCGGGAAGTTATTAGGCTGCAAGCTTCATCCGCGTGCAAGCCCCGTATTTCATGAAACTCAATTTCGTATATCTGTTCAAACACAGACCAGTTGGCCTCCTCCAACTTCCACCTTTTGGTGCGCTCTGGTAGCATTGGTACTGCCGTTGTTGAGTCCAGAAACACAGGGTAGTGGTCCCTCCCAAACGGATTTTGGAGTGTTGACGAAGTGAAAAAGGCACTTAAGGATGGCGTTGCAAGAGAAATGTCGATGCATGATTCAGTGCGGGTTGATGAGCAGATGTATGTTGGACTCCCATTATTGAATAAATGTAAACGAGTTGCCGGCACTAGTCTGGATAAGTCGGCCTCGTGTGTTACTCCGAGCACTTCCCCTCAGTACATTGTGCGCATTGAGATCTCCTAGCAACGGGAAAGGCTCAGGCAACTCATCAATGAGTCTGAACAGATCATTCTGGGTCACTGAAACGGTTGGTGGAATATAGAAGTAGAAAATACTGAGGGTTATTCTAATGTGTGTTCTTATGGCTACTGTCTCCAAAGTGGTTTGAAGCTTCAGTTAGTTTGTCGGAATCGACTGGGGAATGTCCATTGCCACTTGAATTTGCCCTGTCTTTGCAGTAAAGATTGCGTTTTCTGAATGCCTTATTGTGCAAAGAAAATAAATGTGTTTACTTTAGACAGATAATAGATAGTTGGGACTTCTCCAAGAATTCGTGAATATCATCCATGTTACGCGAAAACCCACGGCAGTTGCATTGTATGATTCGCACCATGCCGTTCTTTATGGGTTTGCTCTCTTGTATTCAAGGAAATGCGGGTGAGGTCACGTCCATCTCCTCCTCTCCCACTTTTCCACTGCCTTCTCTTGGACGCTCAAGCTTTCCGCGGCCATTCGGCACCCTTTGAGGGTCGGGGGTTCCCCAGGCCGTTGCCGCGCAGGAGCCGCACCTGCAGCAGTGCCACTTCCCCACGGCGCCTTCTTCTTGGGCGTTTCAATCGTCCCTCGAGAAGAGGGGGTCGACCGTGCAGCAGGGGCAGAACCCGCTAAGTTGCGTGTTAGCCCCGAAGCCCCTCCACCCCATCGGTAGCCGGTACACCGGCTTCTGGCCTGACTTGTGTAGAGGAATGCGGGACCGAGGAGTCTGCTGAGTGGTGCAATCTGTCCAGTTGCGTGGACCGAGTCAGTGCCGGGCGTTGAGGCAGCCCCGCCTCTGGGACAGGCGGGGGCCGTACCGCGGACACCAGGTCCCTCAGTTCGACCTGCGGGCCTACAGACACCAGAGATGGCACCGGCCCCTGCCGCATCACCTCCGCAAAAGTTCCCTTTTGCTGGAAGCCTCAGGGTATGATCCATTCTGTGTCGTCTTGATGGTCATTCCTTCTTTCTCATTCTTCCAGACCGGACATTATCTGGAGTACGCACCATGGTTGCCAGAACAGTTAACGCCGTGTGGTTCTTTTTCGCATCTTTCATTCTCGTGCGCTTTTCCTCCGCACGTAGCGCATGTGGGTTTGCCGCAACATGATCCAGACCCGTGACCAAACCGTTGGCACCGAAAGCATTGCCTTCGGTTTGGGATGTATGGCCGCACTTTGCAACACAGATACGCTGCATTCACTGAGTCTGGTGGCGTGGTACAATTGAATTTTAAGACTACGTGTTCGGTGTTAATTTCTCCATTATTCCTGATCAGTATTCCGCGTGCTGCAACCATCCTTGTTCTACCAGTTCGTTTTCTATCTCCGCGTCAGAGCAATGAAATATCTGGGACTTGGAGACCGCGCCTTTGAAGAAGTTTAGTGAGCGGTGCGTTGTCACTGTCACATTCGTGTCTTCGAGTTTTGCAAGTTCCATGATTTTTGCACTTTGTTTTCTGGTGTACAGTTCTACCAGTACATCACCATTCTGGACTTTCCTGGCGCTGTAGTTCGGCTCCACTAGCTGTTTGAGGACCTTGGCTATTGCAAAAGGAGACTTTGTCTGCATTGGCTCCTCGACTTCTTGAACGAGAAAGAATCGTGAAAAGTTGTCACATTTTGTTTTCGGGGTGTACTGAGCAGTGGCTTTGGTCCGAGCCCTTTTCAGGGACCGATCAGGAGGTGTCTGACTTTTAGCCATGAATTTAGCTGCTGTTTCGCTAGCCAGGCTGCCCGCCCACCACGGAGCCAAACCAGGGGAGCGTGCGAGTATTCACGCTAGCCAAACGTGGCCACTATAACTCCATGTAAAATAGTCTAGGTAGGTCATTTTGCGCAAAGTAACCCTTGCCGCGTGAGGGTAAAAGGAAGAAAAAAACACGAAAAGAGTAGGTGACAGGACAGGAATGGAAAGATGACAGGACAGAAAAAAAGAGAGAGGGAGGGAGATAGGAAAAGGCGACCGGCTACTTTCCCCAGGGCTGGTAAATCCTGGGGTACCGTCTGCAGGAAGCAGGGGAAAGTGGCGTGTTGCCGCCACCAGGGGGCCGTAAAGGTCCAAAACAATCCTGGCTTTGGCTCAGCCACTAGGACACGGCTAAGCCGCGCACAGCCGGGGTGTGGGTGGGTCCGACCCACATGGGCTCGGGGTCCGCAGTGTCGCCACTACCGTCATCTTGAACAGACACGGTGCCCCTGCGGGGGGGCGTGAAAGGAGATTGCGCCTAATGCGTGACGTGGCCTGCGTTTTCTCACATGGTTTGTGTGCCGTCGCTGCAGGAATTTATAAGCACATTAAGTCTGAAAAATAACTGAAATGACTCGCGTCATTTTCAAAATACTGGCAGTAAGGCGGGCTTCCCGTCGCGCGGAGGAACAGCCGGCTGCGGCGACCAGGCACAGTGGAATCTTCCCCTGTCGTTCTTAAGTTGTATACCAGTGTAGTTGATATCTGCCTGACGCAATTTAACCACCAATTCACAGGAAGAGACACAGGTATGACAAGCAAGAGCGACCGCGATTTAATACGAAATTTTTGCGCTCTTACACGAGGACTGTTGGGTACAACTCTAGCAATTATTTCATACACAATGATATCCTAAATGAACCATCACGATGTCCCAACACTGCCCAATACGCTTACACGCACTCTAACAGCGTTTTATAAAAGGTGTTTGGCAGCCAGACAGATTTTTAATGAAAAAGCGCGTTTTAGAGCCCAGCGACAGTGTGGTCAGGTGCAAGGAAATGCAGCTGCGCAGTGACGTTTCGTCGTTGGCTCCTGAATGGAGTGATGTGCTAACAAAGGTGAGTTTGATGCTCAACCGTTGCGCTGAAAATACGGCTGTGTTTGAACGAGGATTCGACAGCTTCATGTTTGAAGCAATCTGTTTGGAGAACACGCGGAACGTAGTGTAAAAATCACTGTGAGATGGTGGAAACAACAGCAAACTACCACCATCTCCAGATTTTTTATTTGAAATTGCGCCTCTTGTCACTATTAGTACCAGCGGTTCTTTTCCGGGAGTTGCTTGAACTAGAAAACTAGCTAGATGAACTCTGTAGAGTACTGGGCAGTCAATGTTGCCCGTAGTGCGAATAGCAATCTCAAACTGCGCCCAAAGCGAAACTTGAGACTGAATACTGTTCATATAGGCGCCGATATTTAATATAAGCATTTAAAAGGCCTAGGCATTTGTAGGCTTTTGAAAGCATTTGGACGCAAACGCCAAAATAGGCATTCGTAGGCAGCATAAAATCTCCATAAAAGCCCTTGTTATCCTCTAACTCGGCCTCATATATCAAAATGGCGCGATAGGAGCGCAAGGTAGAGAATAGGCATTTGTCTATGATCCGGGCTCATGTGATAACTGAGACTCAACAGCCGTTTTATGTCCTGATCTTTGGTGTAATGCGTTCACCACGTAAAAAGAAGGAAACACTTCAAATTTCTCGCCAAAGGGTAATGGATACTCCGTGGAAAGGGCCTTCTTATCAAAAAGACAGAGCACTCCCCATCGACATAAGGAGGGCCTGCTTTTGGCGGCTTATGACGTGCAGTCTCCAATTCCTGGGAACACGGCAATGTTTGGCTAAATGAATGCCACCATCAATCATACTTACGTTTTGCATAGAAGAAAAGACTATAGTCTGTTCTATGAAAAACTGGTATACGAGGAAGCTGCACTCATCCACGGCGATTTTGTGACTCGGAGCAAAAGCCATTTCCCTCGCTTGACACTTCGCTGTGGCGTTTCATGGTTTGTAGCGAGAACTTCAACCGGTTTTTACTGAAAAAAAAAATAAAATGCTTTTTCGAAGAACGCGAAATTGGGCGCACGAAAGCATAGTTTCGACACCGAAATCGTTCCGCTGCTCACCGCTGCTTGTTGTGTTTTTCGTTACAGAAAGAAATGAGCGAAGCATGATGGTCTGAGTGATATATGCAGCACGCAGACATTACTGTGTGGTCATAGGTCGGCAAACTCACTCATGAGTGCACTCACACACCCCCCACTAACCACTCACGAGTGAGTGGCGATCAGTGAGCCTAACCGTTGTTTTCGCCTGGTGAGTGCGAGTGCGAGTGAGTGCGAGCGCCACTCACGGTGAGGCCCGTTCACCACTCGTGAGCGCGAGTTTCACTCGCGGGGAACCCCGCTCAGCACTCGCGAGTGCGAAAGCCACTCGCGGTGAACCCGCCTCAACACTCGCGAGTGCGAGTTGCACTCGCGGTGAGCCCCGCTCACCACTCATGAGTGCGAATTCCACTCTCGGCGAGCCCCGCTCAGCACTCACGAGTGCGAAAGCCAGCCGCGGTGAACCCCACTCACCACTCGCGAGTGCGACTTCCAAACGCGGCGAGCCCCGCTCACCACTCATGAGTGGCGAGTGAACGCGCGTTTCTTGCGCGATGTGCGGGGCTTACCGGGGTGAGTATCACTCGCTGTTGGCATTTGTCGCAGGAGCCGCTTGCTGTGGTAATTGCTGCCGGCGATATCCACTCGTACGCACAGCCACTAGTTAATGAAACGAATGCCTTTAGCTTCGGGAATATGTGGCTACTACCCTTTCGAAAAAAGGCTCTGTGGAATCAACTCTTCAGTGACCTGTTGATTTAGGAATACGATTTAAATGGACGTGTGACGCCATAATGCACTGATACACTGTCATGACTCATGACACAGTGAGGGACTGTTGCCCGCACTCTCTCCGAATGATGTTTCTGGCCCGCAGCGTTTTTTGTTGGAATTACTGTCGGTAACGTTGTCGCAACAAAGCGATTGCACTTCACTACGGCTGAGCGCTGCGATGGAGGCATTAGGAAGCACCGTGGTCTAGTGCCGTAGTACTTGGTGTACATAATTGGCCGGTGGCTATTCTGAAGCGCAAATTATGAGTGCCCGTATTCGTTTGAAAAGGTAGCGCAGATTTTCACGGATTCGCGTATCAGGATGGCGAAACGTTTTGGATGGGCGAGTTGCGTGTTGTGGAAGCAGTAGCTCATTTTCGAGGCCTTGGCGTATTAAACGTATCAGTGTTTGCCATTACTTGTTACGGCGGCGCTCTGTTATGATGCTCGCTTCCACGCGGACTTGGCGTCACACATCCTTCTACGACAGTTATGGTGCGGGCCTTGAGGCATGTGATTTGCGGCTGTCCAGGTGTTTGACACACCTGAAAACTTCCCCGCTGCTGTTTTATTGCAAACTTCACTAAAATGTTTACGTTTCGTTATGTTGCGTGTATGTTGCATTGACTCATACACGCCGATGCGCGTACCTTTCGCAAGCAAACTAAGTAAGCTCGCCTTAGCATCACCTCACATAGTATTTGTCATGATGACTCGCCGACTGCACCCCTTCGTTCAGTTCCCTGTCTCCCTCTGAAGTTTGTGTATCCGTTCGTGCAGATTCACAAGAATCGTACGTTATGTCTGACTCCTCATTCGCCTTACCGAATCGCGGCGTTCGAATCGTTACTGTTGCGTGAATTTTGTGAAATGTATATTTTATATCTTCAGGTCCTGAAAAGTAAGATACTCGCTGTTCGCGCTGCTCTGTTGTCATCGACCGTCATTTACCCTTACGCTTGTGAATTTGCCTGCCCAAGTTCAAATGGGAACCTGGGCGCCCGCATTTTGCTTCTTTCATTCTGTCCGTTCACGGTCGCCAACCAGCTAGTTATGAAGGCGAAATCGCTTCTGCTGCTTTATTTTCATATTTAGTGTTGTGGTCAGCCCAAACATTGTAGGCCCCGTCATGCTTGCTGCGCTGATTTGCTGAAATTGGGCGATTGGGCGCGACCACGCGGCGCCGCCTCTCTCCCTCGACTTGTCTCTGCCAAGCGCTCAAGGCCAAGCGCTCCAGCAGCCTTCCTCCACCTTTGTTGCCTTTTTCAATCTTTTCGTGGCGGTGTTTTGCTGGACACTGTCGCTCTGCGCCCTTTTCACCTGGGATTACTTTTGAAATAAACCGCTTGGAGGGTTGTCCAGAGCGAATTGACTGCACAATTTTAGTGGCTCGGATAGCGCGCTTCGAGATAGGATACTTGCACGCGCTGGCTAATATTTTGACAGATGGCAACAGCTTTTCTAAGCTTTTCTTCCGAACTGGACTGTTTCTTTTATGTTTGCCACCGCTGTCAAAATTTTCAGTGCTTCTTTTGTTTTTTCGTATGTGAGCGAAATAGCATAGACAATAATGAAAGGTTATGATGAATGGCTTCAGGCAAATTTGCGAGAATTACTTCATTTTGCAAAAGAGTCCAGCGGCGATTACCGCCTTGAAAGTGACATATCAAGACATGTGCTTATAATAACCGAATACATACTTGTAAAAAGCGAGACCCCATTCATGAAAAAGCTAAATTTTAGCTCAAATCAGTAAGTAGTTCATGCCGAAAAAATTTGTACTGCTGACAGCGAAAACGATGAATGCCGCTCATAACAAAATCGACACGTTAGTACTTGTAAAAATCAGACCTACTTTAACTTCGACACAATCAAAGTACAGAAAAATAAAATCACGGCATATTGATGAACACGCGAGATAGGACGTGACAGATAGGACGTGACGCATCTGTTGTTGACGAAATATCTACACAACCCATATGAGCTGCTAAACGGGCTAGATCAATGAAGGCTGTCTTACCCTCTTTGAATGTATTTAATATCTGTATTTTTCACGGCTACAGTTTCATTGACCGGAGGGCATTTCAGAGGAAAGGGGTAACAACGTATGCAAAACATGAGCACCCACATATAGATATACAGTCTAGTCCCTTAAAACAATAACCAAGTGCCAAGGAGATCCCATCGTTATAACCGATAATTGTTATAAGCGGGTTGTGAAATAAAAAGACGCAACAGAGCTCAACACATTTTATTCGTTTGCCAGCATGGTGGTACTACTACTAATTTGCGGAAAAGAAGCCACAGTCGACCACCTTTCTTTTCCGCGTGCGAAGCTAGCGCGAATCTTTTCCAAGAGCATCTACAGGTGCTTCACCTAGCTGAGGTAAACGTCCTTGGCGGAGACAAAGTCCGCGAGGGACTGTGTCACGCATTGGGCCTCCTACGAAGACACTACCTGAGTAGGCTGCGCAACCGCGTCATTTGAGTCGTCACTGGTGCACACTATCACCGGATTCAATCGTTATATCCGATATCGCGGCGCTGGAGCATTGTAATAAGCAGTTTATTTTACCATAGAAAGAATACAAAAGTTGATGGTGCCATAGCTGCTCATCGTTATATCCGATATATTGTTATGAGCGGTATCGTTATAAATGGACTTGACTGTACACACGAAACGTAATCCGGAACGCAAAGTTATTGCCCTCGATACTCACCACGTTTATTTACTGATTTATTTTATTTACACTGTCCCGAAATGCCCTCGTGAAAGCGTATTTTACATAATGGGGCCACATGCGAAACAACGCTCAAGTTACGCTAACAGCCTAATGCAGAAAGATAAAAAAATTGGGACAGCTTCGCACTAGTGGCGCCAAGGCTGGGAAAACGGCGAAGCTTGCGGCCCCATCTATAGCTTATTCTGGGTTCGGCTAAGTATATGCCTGGTTATGAAGTCTCGGCCAAGTTTTTTGCGTGGTTATGCTTCGAGATAGGGTCAAGAACAATGAACCCTCGGTCTATAATGTACCTACAATGCACGTGAGCTCGTAACTCCGGATCTTCTGCAACTCGCTGACGTTGCGCCGCCACTTCACCGGCGCGATATTCGGGGTTGGACCAAAGTCGTCGCCTACGTTTTCAAGTAGCGGCGCAAGCGGCTTTCGCGCCGCGCTTCCTCTGCTTCGGGAATGACGCTCCTTGTCTGTCGTCCCATCTCTCCCTTCGCTGGAGAACAATCTTTTTGCACCTCACACGGATTGCCGAACTTGCCGCTGAAAGTTCTCCATGACTGGCACGCCCGGGCAGAGTGTTCTGCAAGGTCGATCGATGTCGGTAGGAGCGATAACGTTTTTGCTCGGCGAAGTTTTTCTGCCCACGTTCGCCGGCTCAACCGCCAGACTAAACAGCATTCGCTGTTGAAAAATTCAAATGCCCCTTCGCATAACGACAAAAACGGTTGAAACGTGAAGATTTGAGGCGTGGAGTTTCATCGCTGCGGTTCAGCCACTTTTCACTTCACCCACAATTATCATCATCACAGTCAAATAAAGTTGGCTTTCCTGCAGTGCGTTTTCGCGTACGGTCGCCATCAGTGAGGCAACGAAAGCTTCGCTTTAAAACAGAAGGGTTTGATTTTTAAAACTGCAAATAAGTGTACAACAGAACTTGGGAAATTAAATTAATAAGGCAATAATAATTGGTTATAAAATTGCAGTATAGTGCAAAATATGAAATAAACTGTTCTCAAATTCGAACACGTTGAGTAGGTACGAAAAAGAAAAAAATACTGCACGAGCAAGTTTTATCGTGGCACAGATGAAACTACAACTTTTCACTGCACATTTACTAAAAAAAGCACCAGAGGTTAAAATAAATGGCTACTGAAAGGGGAAAACTAAGTAGTTGTTGAAATCCGTAAACAAACGGACAGCGTCAAAAAAAAAAAAGAGAGACCTTGAGAAAGTAAAACAGTTTCAGCGGCCGCGTGGTTGTTATTTATTTTTTTTTACATCGTTCCACAGTACAAATAGTGGAAGTTTAAAGTTTTATTATATCACAAGCACGGCCAAAATTCAACTAAAATTTTCTTGTTCTGTAGTTATAGCACAGCTGGAGGCTTAAAATTATCGGCCAGTTTCCTAAAGAATGCCTCGTCTTGCTTACGTCGAAAGAGGATGCCTAGAGAGAAAGAAATCATCCAGCTTCGTTGTGGTGTAAGCCATACGCAACTTAGTGCAAACTTCGCCATTTTTTTATGCGAAGCTTTTATTCCTCGCTGATGGCGTGGGAGCCTGAATAAAAGCCCTGTAGCAAAGCCAACTTTACACATTGGGTTTCACAAAACAATGATGATGTTAAGCGAAGGCACACCAAGCGCCCCAAGAAAACCTTTCCCTTGGTGAGGATTGAACCTGGGTTCCCCGCGACATGATGCCGATGTCTATATAATTGCGCCATCCTAACACTGTTGAATCAGTTTCGATTTTAAACTGGGACTTTGACTCAGGTTGCACGGGAGAAAGCTTGGCGCTTTAATTATCGCAATGCAGGAACTTTTGTCAGTTGGATCAAGTTGGTAGGAGTTAATGATTACTTTGGGGCATTCCTCATAGCCAATGTGAAGCGTATCACTTAAAACACCCAATTTTGTTCTCGCTTCACGTAATATAGTGGTAACACACAGCTAGCCAGCCGTAACATAACGTTCGGCTGGCTAGCTGAATCGAGAGGCAGACAGAGACAGACAGAGCGAAATTTCCGGTTTAAGTACTATCGTCTTTGAAAACGAAACAAGGCTCAGAGGAGACCTGAGCAGTTGTTACCGGTTGTGATTAGAAGGACGCTTGGTTTGTCCATTTGAAGGGCTCACGGAGACTCCTACGCAGCTGGGCGCTTCCCGGTGCAGACGAAATGGAAGCGCTTCAACCAGAGGCGCCAGCCAAGGCGTTACCTCAGCAGAAGAGGCATTATTCTGAAGGGCAGTAGATAAAGTTCGGGAAAAAATTACTCTTACCCCGGAAGATAAATGAGCTCATTTTTGTGAAGTCTCGAAGCAAAGTGGTTTTTTTCTCTCTGGAGTTCTTAAGCACACGCCGATTCAAATGTTGGTGCCATGAGTTTACAAACATGACTCGTGATGAAAAATCCACATTCTCACTCAATTAACGCACTGACTGATTGATTGATTGATTGATTGATTGATTGATTGATTGATCATTTGGCTGACTGACCGAATGATTGATTGATTGATTGATTGATTGATTGATTGATTGATTGATTGATTGATTGATTGTAGGATTTATTGATCGATCGATCGATCGATCTTATGGTAGGACAACTGATCCACTGTCTTTTTCATTTCTATCCACTTTTAGACAGTGAGACAAAAAGGTTGTAGACGCCCTAAGGATTCGGGTCCTTCCTCACACAACAATGTGTTTTGTTTCTTGGGGTGTTTTTTTCCTGCCACTCACAACAGACATCAGCAATGGCATACGTTAACAACAAGAAAGGGGAGCCTCAAAACGGCAGCTGTACTCATCATTCGAGGAGCCGTATAGCTGCCTTCTCAAGCTTCGTTTTACGCAATTTCATTGCTATTTTTGGTTAACAAAATATCTTTGTGCGTAGCGTAGCTATCGCCACCCCGCCTTTCCACCCGCCAGGTACAGTCTTTCGCAAAATTTTCTAGTCCAAGCCGAAAGTGCGCAGCCGCAAAACATTAAATCAAGAAGTTTACGTCCAGAGCGAGGCTGAAACGGTTCATGCCGGAAAGCTGGGGAAAGACCTTCCTTTCTCACTGTCATAAAATATTTTTGTCACATTTAAGGGTGATACGCTTATTCTTTGAATTCTTTGTTGTCGAGAAGGCTTAGAATTGGCCGAAATAAATTTTGACAATGGGTGCGCATCCTTTGTAGGTGATGCGAGAAGCTCCGTAGAGAGCGGCTTGTTCAACAGGTGCCGCAGAACGGGCGCTTTCACTTTTTAAAGCAAAGCTCTACTAATCTCGTCAAGTCGCTTCGCCATCGCGGGGAATTCGACCTTCATTCGTCCACAGCTGCGGTGACTCTCCGGGCCGTGCTCCGCCGACGGCCGCGTTCGGTACCTCCGCCGATGCCGCATGCGCTCGCTGCAGCTCGGTCGCCGCCTCACCCCGCGACTTGCCGCGTGCATGCGAGCTTGGCCATGGATGAAAGCGAGCCCGGGGGGCCTTGTTGCGGGGCAGCTGGAGGCTTTGAGCCGGTAAGCGGCGTCCGACCACCCCGCGGATATCGGCCGGCGAGCTGCTTCCCTGGAGGAATGCAAAGCATGCGAAGCTACCCTCGGAGACCGAGGACGAGCGAGCCGTTCGGAAAACGGCGGAAGCGGGACCACAACCGTAGGGAAAGGCAGGCGTTGGAAGAATAGCGTAGTAATTAAAGCTAAATCAAATGTTAGGCTTCAAGTGAAAGCAAGACTGAACGAGGCTAAGCCAAGCTTTCGCAGTGCATATCATCCTGGCTGACCTGAGCTAAGCCGCCGCCATTTTTGGTTCCGTTCTAGAAGCCCCAATATAGACGTGTGCTTATTAAAAGTGCACAACGGAACGCCATGATGAGTTTGCGAAGCAAATGCCTCTTTATTACTGCTTTGTTTCTGCTATCGTACTTCTGTATCGTCACAACTGAAACAAAGTCAGCCCGAGCAGCGCTATGCTTCTGTAGCGTCCTGAAGGTCAGCAAAAAAAAAAATACCACGAGCTGTTCTACTTTGGGAAGGTGGATGACTCTCCAAAATTTATAAAACGCATATCACAGGCACGTTTAGGGAATGTGCACACATTTATTTTTCTTTTCATTTGGTCATGGCAGAGACTTGTCATCAATTAAAATTTGAAAGACCGGAGTTGCGTCCCGCCCGACAGATACGTGGCTGTCCGCTGCCGTCCCGTGGAAGGCCATGTATGGACAGCCGATGGTCAGTCTGTGACGTCTTCGACTTCACTGTGAAGTAATTGTTACAAGGTACTGAAACTCGACGTAAGAAAAGAAGTCGTATCGGCAACTAATTGTAATATTGCTGGAAAGTTTCGATAAAGCAAGCGTTACAGGAGTTTTCTGCTGATAACGCATGATAAAGCTGGCCTTGACGCAGAGCGTTTTTTTTTTATTTTTTTGCTTGGCAAACATAGATGCTCGGAACGCTAACCATGAACAAGCCCTTTAAAAATGTCCACCTTTTGAAAATCGCGGCAAGGAGAGAAATACGTGGAGAGATGTCTTCAATTTACCTCAGGTGCGCGAAGCAATGATATATGGTCGGGCATCTCGTGGCAGCCGAAGTAGCGAAAAGTGTTTCGGGCTTGAAGGTTGAAAGGGCTCGGCGTATAATGCTGGCGGCTGCCTCCGGGTTCCCCGGAGCAGGCGCCCGGCGCTTGGCCGCTTGGAGCGACGTAGCCGGCTCTCATCTGGGCCGCTTTTCCGGTCGAAGCGAAAAATGAGAACGCCCGTGGGCCAAGCTCTCGGCGCACGCGGCGCAACCACAGCCTTCAGACACACGGCCCGCCTCGTGAGTGGCGGAGCGTATAAACGCAAGCTCATTTTTCCTCCGAGGGAAGCTCGCTTGATACAGTGAAGCGTCTATAAATTCGCCGAAAGTATACAAAGTCGGTCTCCCGGCTGACGTGCAACATTGTATTAGGGTATTAGATAGGGTAAAATATAATGTAGAAATCAGACATGCGGATTGTAAATTTGACCGGCAGCCCTGGATTAGCTGCCCTTAAGCGGAAGTGTAAACTCATTAAAAGAAACGTGATGAGCGAAAGGGAAGAAACGAGCGAAGGGGTGCAACTTGAGAACGACCATGGAAATTGCCACCGCGACTCATCACCGCAGCCGGCTGTTCCTCCGCGCTGTGCAAAGAGCGCTTCATCTACTGCGAGTATTTTGAAGATGACGCGAGTAGTTTCAGCGATTTTTCAGCCTTACTCTGCCTATAAATGCCTGCAGTGACGAAAAACACACTACGCGAGGAGAAGCAGGCGGTGTCGTGCACTAAGCGCAATCTCCTCCACAGCCTCTCCGTTGCACCGCGGCCCACTCCTTCGACAAGAAAGGAAGCGAAAGGAAGAGGAAATTATCTCTTCAAAATTCTGGAGTCTTCGCCACTCTGTTCAACACGCCACGTTACACAAGATAAAGAACATGTAATCTCCGCGTGTTCAACATTTCCAGAGCCAAGGCAGACTCTCCTAACATATTTGTCTATGATGCACCACTCAAGACTTGAACTGAGGGCAGTTTGGGCAGTTGGTCGAACCCACGGCAGGCTGTACGAGCTACGAAAGGTTTCATTTCATTTCATTTATTCAACCTTAAGGGCCCGACGTCATTGCATAAGGGGGGGGGGGTACGTCGAAGTTGGAAGTTTCATAGCAATGGAAAAATATGAAGGTACCCACTGACTACAAGAAATAAAGAAATAAAAAGAAACAAAAGCAATTTATTATGGGAGCACAGAAAACACCACTATAAACGCAAATCTGCATTTCGCAAAAAACTAACCCGTTTCCAAAATCCAAGTGATACGTCCTAATGGCACATTTACCTCTTGCGTTTATAGTTGTGTTTTTACTGTGCTGTCCTTAATTTATTTATCGCCTGTCAAGTATTTTTATGTTTTGTTAAAAAGAAATATAGTGTAGCGTACAGCGAATGCGTGCTCCGGGTGGTAGGGGTTTTTAATGAGGCACAAAAGACCAGACAGCGACAGCCAAGGGTCTAACCTAAAGCTCGATAACCGAGGGACCGGCCCCAGCGCGCGCGATCGGAAGACGAAGATTCTGTTTCTTCTGCCTCGTCGTCGACCGTTGCGTGTGCCCTTTCTTGTACAACACGTGACATTTACCCCCTCCCCTCCCCCCCCCCCCAGGGGAAGCATCGTCCCGATGCTCGGGTGAAAGTGTGGTGAAGCAGCGATCTAGTATGGGCGTGTCACGTTCTGGCGAAGTAAAGCTTCATGCGGACGATGTGGACCACTTCCGACCGGCGTTGGCGACGCCGGGATGGAACACAGTCTTCCGGAATAACTGCGTACGTGATGTCACTCAGTTGTTTCAGAACTCTGTAGGGTCGAAAATAGCGTTTCAGAAGTTTTTCGCTTAGGCCTCGACGTCGGATGGGGGTCCACACCCATACATAGTCGCCAAGCTCGAAGGAAGCGTGCCTGTGACGAGCGTTGTAAAGAGAGGAATCCTGCACTTGCTGTTCTCTGATGCGATACCGAGCGAGCTGCCGCGCCTCTTCGGCGCGCTGCGCGATCGCTTGCGCAGTCTCGTCGGCATTTCCGTGGTCGTGTGGGAGCATGGCATCCAGCATCGCTGTTGCCTCGCGTCCGTACAGGAGAGCGAATGGCGTCATGCGCGTAGTTCCTTGCCCGTCCGTGTTGTAGGCAAACGCCACGTATGCGAGAATTGCGTCCCAATTTTAAATGCAGAGCATTTCAGTAACTCACGATGTCACCCGCGTTGACGTCCGTAGTTGTAGTCCGCACCGTCGTTGTCCGCACCCCTCCCTCTACACTATATAAAAAAAAATACTATCCGGCGCCTGGTTTCGATCCCTCGACCCTGCGGGCGGAACGCAATGTACTGGTGCTCTACCCACTGCGCCACAAAGCCGACACAGAATGGGAGGCTACGAACGCGCCTTATATCTTTGACTCATTCAAAGTACGTCAACAAGCTGCTGATGCGCTCGCATCGCGCTCTCTCGCCGCGGTCGGTTTGCGCTTAAACCACATATGTCGTTCGCGCGCGCTCCGGTCGCTAACATCTGTGGCGTGATCGTGACGTCAACATCACGCGTTCGTGTGGTGGCGCGATTTCGGCGCTAACACTCTCTTGCGAGGGGCATTGGATTGGATTCGATTCGATTCGATTGGCTTGGATTGGCTTGGCTTGGATTGGATTGGATTGGTTTGGATTGGATTGGATTAAAGTGGATTGTGTTGGATTGTGTTGCGTCATAGCCGCGCCACGTTGCGTCATAGCCGCGGCAGGGGGTTCACGGCACGTTTCACGTTTCACCATCGACTCCATCGAACATGTCTACGCTGGAAGAGAAGAGCGGAAATGCTCTGCATTTGATCGTGCCCCTCGCGAGGGGGATGTTAACGCTGGATTTTTAAATGCAGAGCATTTCAGTAACTCACGGTGTCACCCGCGTTGACGTCCGTCGCAGTCCGCACCGTCGTTGTCCGCACCCCTCCCCCTACACTATATAAAAAAAAATACTATCTGTCGCCTGGTTTCGATCCCTCGACCCTGCGGGCGGAACGCAATGTACATGGTGCTCTGCCCACTGCGCCACAAAGCCGACACAGAATGGGAGGCTACGAACGCGCCTTATATTTTTGTGTTCCAAGTCCACGTACATGCTTAGCATGTCTGCAATGGTTTTGTTCAAGCGTTCGGTCAGGCCGTTCGTCTGTGGGTGGTAGGCCGTAGATTTTCGGTGTGAAGTACCGGTGAGATCCATGATGGCGCGTACCAACGCCGAGTTGAATGCGGTTCCCCTGTCCGTAATCAAAATTTCTGGTGCTCCATGGCGCAGAACAATGTTGTCCATGTAGAATTGAGCCACGTCGAGCGCAGTGCAACGCTGAAGAGCTTTTGTATCGGCGTATCTGGTAAGGTGATCCGTCGCGATGATTATCCACTTATTTCCCGAAGAGGAGGTTGGGAAGGGGCCCAAAAAGTTCATGCCGATTTGTTGGAAAGGTGTTTTCTGTATTTGTACAGGTTGCAGTAAACCAGCTGGGCGTCCAGGCGGTGTTTTCCGTCGCTGACATTCGCGGCAGGTGCGAATGTAGGGTTTCACTGTCGCAGGAAGCTTCGGTCAGTAGTAGTTCTGCTTGATTCGGGAAGTTGTACGCGCATAACCAAGGTGACCCGCAGTCGGCTCGTCATGACAGGTCTGTAGTATGTCGCGGCGAAGACCCGCAGGGACAACTAAAAGGTAGGCTCTGCCATTTGGACCAAAGTTGCGTTTGTAAAGGATGTTGTTCCGTAAACAAAAGAATGTTAGGCCGCGTGCGAAGGGCTTGGGCTTCCGTGTAATGCGGCCTTCCAAAAAGTCCACAAGTGGTTGCAGCTCGGTGTCTTGCCCCTCTGTTATTTACACAACGTTTGGGCGTCGATTGCTCCCAGAAAAGCCGTGTCGTCTTCATCTTCAGGGCCGGGGCGCTCGACCGGGGCTCGGGACAGGCAGTCTGCATCAGAATGATGTTTTCCTGACTTATAGACTACCGTCAGATCAAACTCCTGAAGTCGCAGGCTCCAGCGGGCTAGGCGACCAGTGGGGTTTTATTAATTGGCCAACCAACAAAGTGAGTGGTGGTCGCTCACTACCTTGAAGGGACGGCCGTAAAGGTACGGGCGGAATTTCAAGACCGCCCATACAACAGCCAGACATTCCTTCTCAGTGGCCGAATAGTTGGTCTCCGCACGGGGCAATGTCCTGCTTGCATAAGCAACAACTCTTTCAGCACCGTCTTGCCATTGGGTAAGAACGGCGCCTAGAATATACGTTGCTGGCATCAGTATGAATGGTGGTCGCAGCGTATTCATCAAAATACGCGAGTACAGTTGGCTCTTGCAAACGCCGGCGCAGGTCCTCGAAAGAATCGTGCTGCTCATTGTTCCATACGAAGGCAACGTCGTTACGGGTAAGGCAGGTTAGTGGAGCCGCGATGTGTGCGAAGTTTTCTATGAAGCGTCGGTAATAAGAACACAGGCCTAGAAATCGCCGCAGGGCCCTTTTGTCCTTGGGCGTCGGGAAATTGGAGATAGCGGCTACCTTTTTAGGGTCGGGTGTGACGCCGGCGTTGCTGACAACGTGGCCGAGGAAACGGAGCTTTGCATAACCAAAATGGCACTTTTATGCTTTCAAGGTAAGACCGGCGGCTCGTACGGCACGAAGGACTGAAGATAGTCGTTTCACGTGTTCTTCAAATGTTGACGAGAAAACAATAACATCATCCAGTTACACAAGGCATGTCTGCCACTTGAGGCCGGACAAGACAGTGTCCATCATTCTCTGGAATGTTGCCAGCGCCTAACGTAAACCAAAGGGCAGGACCTTAAACTCGAAAAGAGCATCCGGGGTTATGAAGGCGGTCTTCTCGCGGTCGCGCTTATCTACCTCGATCTGCCAATACCCGCTCTTTAAATCCATGGAGGAAAAGTAACGGGCGTGGCGAAGCCGTTCTAGAGAGTCGTCGATTCGGGGTAACGGATAGACGTCTTTTTTGGTCACTTGGTTTAGCTTCCTGTAATATACGCAAAACAGTAAAGTGCCATCCTTCTTTTTAACCAAAACGACGGGCGACACCCACGGACTTCGAGATCGCTGAATGACATCGTCTTGCAACATTTGCTCACTTGGCTACGAATCGCTTCACGTTCTTTGGTAGACACACGATAAGGGTTTTGGCGAAGAGGTCTTACTGCGTCATCAGTGATGATACGATGCTTCGTGAGTGGCGTCTGTCGGACCGCAGATGTCGAAGAGAAGCAATCCATAAACTTCATGAGCAGTTCGCGGAGTTCTTGGCGCTGCGTGAACGGCAGGCTGGGGTTGACATCAATCGCGGGAACGGGACTGCTCTCGCCAGGCGGGGCGCCTTGTAAGGCGAAGCAGTCTTCGTCGCCGCCAGGAATGTCCTCGAAAAAGGCTACTGCAGTAGGTTTGGCGACGTGTTGGTGCTCATTACTGAAATTTGTCAACAATAATTCCGCTTTGCCATCGAGTAAGTGCACGACACCTCGGGCAACTGCAACGCCGCGACTGAATAAAAGCGCATCGACACGTTCTGCGATGCCGTCTAGAGTGCTTCGCACGACGCTGTTGACGGATACGAGCATGCAGGAGCGCGGCGGTATGTTGACGTCGTCGTCGATAACCCGCAACGATGAGCGGCGTTCTTGGCTTTCCGGCAGGCGGGGGCTCGGCGATAAGGTGATTAAGCGCTCGCCCCCATCTATGACAGCGTTATACTCTCTTAAAAAGTCCATTTCTAAAATGAGCTCCCGGCAGCACTCTGCTAGGACCACGAAAGTGCCGACGAAATTGCGTCTCCTATGCTGATCCTGCCAGTGCACTTCCCCACCGGCGTCATTAAAGGAGCCATGAAGAGAAAACACAAGTTTGGTTCATTCAAAAGATTGTCTCGTTAGAATCATACTGACACCACTTTTAACGTAAACTTCGCTCAAATAAGCTACATAATTAGGAAAAAACGGGAATGGTCATGCGACCCACCAGCTCATTTCCCGCAACAGAACCTATGATGTCACATAGCTAAGCTCTGCGATTGGCGGAGGCTGGCAGAAGCAGACGCAAATTAGGTAGAGCTTACAAACTAGACGAACGAGCGATTTGCGCTTAAATTTAGGGCACATTCTTTACAAAGCAATAAGAATGATGGGACAAGCAGTGGAAGTTACGAAAGCACATGTAAACATAGAAGTACTGATGCTTTCTGCTGTTCGTACTGCGCACAGCATGCTTGGTTTAGCTGCACAGCACTACGGGGATTGGGGTTGTCTCAGACGACACTGGCCGATTGACGCAAGCAGCGGTGTCTTACGTGACCCCATTTGTCGAGCGAGCACTGTTTCAGGGAACGAATATTTTCTCCCAGAACAAAAACAAGCCAGGTTTAAATGCGGGCAAAAACAAACCAAACGCTTGCCACGGTATGGTGGCGCCATCTAGGTTACGGAACGTAAAGAAACGCGGGAACAAACCAACACCGCTGTACAGGGTCGATACAACCTTTGAACGGTCCCGTGCCGCCGCAATTGGGCCAACGGGCTCAACGCGTTATTCTTTTCGTTTCCCACGAGACCTAGCAACGCGAAACAGACAATATGATTCAAACTTCTTCAGTAAACCGCGTTGCGGCGATAATTTTAGCGCGGTTTTGACACAATGACTTGCTTCGGCGGCGAGCGAGCAACCGAAAATGGCGGCGCCAGCGTATACGTGTCTCTACCCTGTACGGCGGATGCGTGAATAAAGGTACTCTAGGCTGCAGAGCGGTCGGTTCCTGTGATGTCATTTGGGACCACGAAAACGCACGATTGAGCGGGAAAATCAAAATTTTAACCTAAATTGTTTAATTTCTCAGTGAATAAAGCACCGTTTGTATCCGGACAAGCGCTGGGGGCACTATAAAACACGAAATCTTTCGAATAAAATCAACTTGCATTTTCTCTTCATGGCTCCTTTAAGTGGCCCCCAGCAGTGCGAATTTGAATCTTAGGCCATGGCATCTTAACTTTTTTCAACTGATCAGCGAGGGTGAGGCTAATGATCGAGTAATCCGCTCCGGTATCCAAAGATACGACGAGATCGGCGCTTCCACCATCGGCGATAGTCACTCTCGTCGTCGTGTTTTCCTTCGGCGGCTTCGCATGATTTCGAAGGACTTGCGGGGTTATGCTATCAGCAACTCTGCCTCCCGGAGTTGCTGCTTCTAGTTTCCCCGCCTAGGGCTTGGGGATCTTCCCCGCGGCATATCTGTAGCGTCGCGGCGGCTAAGTGGAGCGTCGTTCCCTGGGGACGGTGATCGATATCGGCGGGACGGCGAGGGCGAGGCATTTCGGCGAGCAGCGAGGAAGTCTTCGATTGCAGCAGGTCTTTGCCCGAAGCGAGGCCGGGAAGCAGCAGGAGAAAATCCGGGAAGGCTAACCTCGCGGTACGGGCAAGGGCGGTAAACATGGCCTGCTTCGCCACAGTGGTAGCATAGGGGTCGGTTGTCACTGGTACGCCAGAGGTCAGTCTTCCGTACTTGTCCTCGGAATGAATTTCTCGGCGGCCAGGGTCGTGTACCGGCGTCCGCTGCCTGGGGACAGACGTCGGCTTGAGGGATACAGCTGGGCGCTGGGGCGCTCGCAGGAGGAGGTTGGCGGCGCACTGCCGACGCATAGCCTGCTTGGAGCGGCTGTGGCTGTTGTTCCGGGACTGCAAACTTTAAGGCCTGCCTGATTTCTTGGCGCACGATGTCGACGACTGATGCAGACGCCGGCCCGGGCGGAACGAGTCCGTGCAGCTGCAACTCCTCCCGAACGATAGATCGGACAAGATGCCGCAGTGATGCATCGGTGGACGCAGCAGTCACCACAGTGCCAGTGGTGCTGGAGGATCTGCCGGCCCCACGGTCGTACTGTCGGCACCGCTCCTGCAGGGCTCGCTCGATGGCTGTCGCCTCTTTTATGAAATCCTTTACAGTACGAGGAGGATTTCGCACGAGGCCAGAGAACAGCTGCTCTTTTACACCGTGCATTAGGTGTCGCAGCTTTTTCGGCTCGGACATATCGGGGTCGGCTCTCCGAAATAGGCGAGCCATGAGGGTTCCACCGGTTGAACGACGCGACACGCTCAAACTGCTCCAGCCAGTCCTCGATGTCTTCGAACGCTTCACCACGGAAGACGGCAGGAGTGCGCGGCTGGTGAAGCGTTACCTGAGAGGCAACTGATTGTGCTATTACTTGCGGTTGAAGCACTTGGCGTCTCGGCGCGTCGCTGGAAAGGAGGCCGTACTCAGGAGACAGGCCGAGTTGGCGGCGGCTAATCCGATGAACCGGGGTGTCAACAAAACGTGGCCGTACCGGGCTGCCAGGAGCGGTCCTGAATATCAACAAAGCGTGGCCGTACCGGGCTGCCAGGAGGGGTCCTGAACATCAGGTGGTTGTACCCAGCTCCTCCACCAGTGTAGCGTACAGCGAATGCGCGCGCCGGGTGGTAGGGGTTTTTAATGAGGCACACAAGACAAGACAGCGACAGCCAAGGGTCTAACCTAAAGCTCGAGAACCGAGGGACCGGCCCCAGCGCGCGCGATCGGAAGACGAAGATTCTGTTTCTTCTGCCTCGTCGTCGACCGTTGCGTGTGCCCTTTCTTGTAAACACGTGACAATATTCCTAGAATAATTGTGAAGTCCGACTCCAATAAACCGTGGTTTTATAAAACTCTACAATCATTGCTTACACGATAAAAAACGTGTCTAAAGAAACGCGAAAAGCAGGAAGAGCTCCGAAGCATACAATCGCAACCGCCTGTGTGAAATTAAATACAAAAAGGCAATTTCTGTGCCTAAGGATAATTTTTTTTCTGCTGACCTGATTACAATCCTGCGTTCAAACCCAAATAAATTCTGGCGCGTAATTTCTGCAAAGCCGCAAGCTAACCATATAAATCTTGTTGACTCTGATGATGAACCGATAAGCCCCGAAAACGCAGCTGCCGCTCTAAGTGCTTTTTTCGCGTCCGTGTTTCACATACCCAATACCTACTCTGTTGAACCTATACCGGGCTTCTCTTCCCAGACCATGCCTGAAATACCAGTATACCTGAATGGCGTATGCAACCTAATCCACTCCCTTAAAATATCATCCAAGGCTAGCGATGACATCAATCCTACATTACTAAAAAACACTATAGCACTGTCTAGCAGATTTTTGTACCTTATATTTAACCAATCTTTAAACACAGGAACAGAATTAGCCTAACCAGTGTTCCATCTAAGATTTTCGAGCATATCATAGCATCAAATCTTATGGCCTACCTAGAATCAATCAGTTTTTACTACCCTTTTAACACGGTTTCCGAAAGTATCTTTCCTGTGAAATGGATGATAACATTCAAATTGATGAAATATTCTTTGACTTCGATCGCCTACCCCAACACCACCTGCTCATCAAATTACCCACTCTATCACCCCAAACCTTATAAAATGGCTCGAACATTTCTTAACAGGACCCGCTTATTTTCCCTTTGCTAACAATTTTGAATCAACCCTTACCAGCGTCACTTCCGGTGTTCTCCAGGGCGCCGACTTATCACCTCTATTATTCATTATTTACGTAAATGACCTTCCCAGTAACAAACAAACCCAGCTGCGCCTATTTGCAGATGACTGCGTTCTTTATAACCCCTTTTCATTACTTAACGATGCAATCACCCTATAACATGACCTTGACCCCATCACTTCATGGTGCGAAAAATGGCATATGCCCCTAAACCTCAATAAATGCAAGTTCATGTCTCTCACGCGTAACCACACCACGACACACGAAACTTGCTGCATTAATGCGGTTCCCACTGACCACACGTGCACTTACAAAATGTAGGAGTTCATCTCACGTCATCACTATCATGGGTGAAACATATTGAAACTATTCGTTCAGAAGCTTCGCGCACATTAGGCTACTTACGACGTAACTTGAGATCTGCATCTTTTGACTAAAGAAACTCGCATATCTAACATACGCGCGACTAAAACTCGAGTACAGATCGTCCATCTGGCGTCCCTCACAAGCCTAATTATCTCACTGATGATTTGGAAGCCGCTCAAAACGGCGCCGCTCGTTTCATTACGCCGCAATATTCAAGACACATCAGCGCAACTGCATTAAAACAAACTGTCACTCGCTTCACTCGCTTCACGTCGCACAACTTCTCGTGTCTGCCTCCTTCACCCTTCCTTTACTTTAGCAGATCGGGACACCCTCTCCAAAAACGCCCATCAAAAACATCATCTCGCCTGTCCCTCACGCACCCCTTGATGACCATAAAATGCCGGACGACGGCGATGAGCAGCTCATTTTCCCCCATGCCGTAGCACTCTGGAATGCACTGCCAGATCATATTGTCCCTTGCTCAGGCCGCAAAACATTGCGTGAAAAACTAACCCGTTTCCAAAATCCAAGTGATACGGCCTAACGGCACGTTTACCTCTTGCGTTTATAGTTGTGTTTTTACTGCACTCCCATAATTTATTTATCGCCTCTCAATTATTTTTATGTTTTGTTAAAAGAAATATATTCCTACAATAATTGTGAAGTCGGACTCCAATAACCCATGGTTTAATAAAAGTCTAAAATCGTTGCTTACACGATAAAAACGTCTCTATAGAACAGAGAAAAGCAAGAAGAGCTCCGAAGCATGGAATCGCCCCCGCCTGTGTGAAATTAAATACAAAAAGGCAATTACTGTGACGGCCAAGGATAATTTTTTTCTGCTGACCTGATTAGAAACCTTCGTTCAGACCCAAATAAATTCTGGCGCGTAATTTCTGCAAAGACATAACGGCATTGTAACGCACTTTTGTAAGCTCAGTAACACACTTTCGTAAAGTTCCCAATTAGAATTAACAGAGAGCGTTCTGTAAGATTTTTTCAAAGTTCTCGTGAAAGCGAGCAAGTTCGTCGTTAATTAATTGAAAATTTACCCTGTTATAGTAAGTCATTATCTTGGTTGTAGGTGCTCTTTTTTTTCAGTGGAATTGAGAGGGATATATGAAGATAATTGTGGTCGCTAATTTCGGGGAGGACTGTGACACTCGATACGTCATCAGGGGAACAGGTGAACAACAGATCAAGTGTGTTAGCTCCTTGGGTGGTTGTTGTTATTGTTTGATAAATGTTGAAATCAAGTACCAATTCTAGGAATTATTTAGATTCGCTCAAAGACGATTGATTAGGTGCTGAAAGAAGAGAGGCCTGTTATGAGGATAGTTAAAGTCATCGAAAAGAAATGTAGATGCGTCAGAAAATTTGTTTTATGTTTGTAAGACGACTGCGCAGGTAATTACAAAAAAAAGTGGATGACTGTCTTGCGGTCTGTATTGAACCCCAAACCCTGATTTCAACGAACAGTTGTGTACACCGACCTATGTTAGTTCTAGGTTAGCATCAAGGCGGATGAGTGAAGATGAGAGGTTGCTACTGATTGCCACAAGAACGCGTTCTGCTCTCCTATCCATGCGGTCATTACGGTATAGCGTTAAATTAGGGTTACAAGGCAAAACTTCGGAGCCTTCGATGTTGTGCGTTAACCAAGTCTCAGTGAGAAGAATTATGCCTGCGTCGATGTCTGTAACGAAACCGTGTAACTGATATCTTTTGGGAACAACACTTCTGATGTTTGTGAAACCAATGTTAACATTGAGAAATGAAAGCTGGCATTTATTTTAATGTCACTGGTTATTTAGACTGCGTCACTTGGCACATGATTGGCTGCTCCCACGTGCATCAGGAGGAGTAGGTGTACATGCGGGAGCATTTGCGCACTCTAGAACAGTATCAGTTGCAACGTCGTAAAATATGCCTTGTTTCCAACAGGCAGTTTGTCAAACGAAAGTTTGAAGGCACATTTCTGGGGACGGGAGAACTGTATTAACTTAGAGCGCGCCTGGCGAGTAGTAGGAGCGAAATCTTCTCTGATAGCATAGTCGGTTGCTTTGAGTTGACGGCCGCAAGCACGAATACTCTTTGGTTTTGTAATGGGTTAGTTTTACAATGACAGACATCTTTTTGCCGTTTGCGAATTTTCCTAACGGTGCGCACGTTCGATGGCGTTTGTGTACAGTTGCAACTTCAAAGTTTCAGAGTATAGTTTTATATTTTTGTTAAAATTCCTGCCAAGTTTCTTTTTCTGCGTCATCGAGGCCAAGAAAAAGTAGATTGTTCCTGCGCATTCGGATGTTGGTATCGTTGTTTGCGACTCTCAAGACCTCGATATCACGTTTGATTTGATTTGCCTCGCTCACAACTTGATCAAGCTTGGATTTTGGGTGCGGGATTTCTAGTGCGGCTAGCCGGTTGCTGAAGTCTGTGAGCATTTTGCTGTGTGCGAGTTGCGTGTTTTAGGGGCGAAGCTCCTCTTGCTCGGGCCCTGTCTCGTCCCTCGTTGCTGCTGTTTCCGGCACATTAATGATGATTGTGGCAGGATCCGCCTAGGGATTGGCCAACCAATGATTGGCCGAAGAGGTCAAAACGTTCAGCGCGTTCGTTGCTACCGACCAAAAAGGAGGAGAGGAAGAAAAGAGGCTGTCGTTCGTCGCTCGCCTGCGAGCTCAAGACACGTACCGGGGGTACGCGACACAAGACGGTCTGCAGAAGGCGACGGCCAAGGTGGCTAAAATATCACACACCGAATTCGCCAACTTGCCCATGGAGGTTCTCATCGTCCCAAACAAGCCCTACATAATCACCACAAACAACGACGTCGTCGACGGGCTTGTCAACGGAGCGGTGGTAAGCTTGACGTGTCGAGTCTTTATATGATGCACGGGCGAATGTTTCAAGGTTTTATCGATAAGCATTTTAGCTTCGCCCCTCTCATCATCATTCACTTCGTGGAGATGGCGGGATTTCTTTTAGCTCGTTTAACTCGGTACGAATGCTACTTTAGCGTTGTTCCCGTTTTCTTATGGCCGCCATAATTTTTTTGTAGGACCGGGGTTTTGCTCAACATCGCTGGAAATAATCAATGACAGGTGGCACAGCGTATCGTAGGCAAAGGCAACAGTACTTGCACATAGGCGGCTAGCACGGCACAAATCAGGGACGTAGGGGCACGACATCACGACAAGAGAGCGGTTGTCGCATCGGTATTCGGTGGCATGGCGGAGGTAACTATACTGAATGATTAGACGCGGGATAAACATTCTGTCGCCTGTCGTCGCCTGCGTCGTGTCCCGAGTGGCTGCGCCTTATGTAGCCTTTTCTCGGAGTGCAGAGTCGACGACGTCGTTGAGTGCCGGGGTCCTGGGGCTAGGAGTGGAATCCAGGCTTGAGGTTGTCTGCAGGTCCACAGGCCATCCGGCGATGCAGTCACCTTCCTCGCGAAGGCACAGGGTTGCGGGTTCAGTGGGATGTGCAGGAAAGCGCACGGACCGGGCGATAAGCCGCACATGAGAATTATGCGGAGCACTGGCTTGGACCAAGTGTTGTGACTAACTTCACTGCCAAACTCTGTGCATGTGTTTGAAAATTAGCGCGCCTCACCTCATTTATTTATTTATTTATTTTAATTCACAGACCGCCATGTTTTTGTTTTTTCATCAGGCATAAGAAGCTACGCGAAATGGCTCAGCTAACCTCGCTTTTACCATTAAATGTAAACGCAAAATGTTCCCTCTCTCTCTCTCTCTCTCTCTCTCTCTCTCTCTCTCTCTCTCTCTCTCTCTCTCTCTCTCTCTCAAAACGCGGGCCCGCGCTAACATCCGGGGTCGTCGCTTCGGCGGAGTAGCACAGTGCACGGCCGCTCGACGGAAAGTAGGTTCGGCTGCCGAACGCGGCTCTCCGCCGGCGACGGCGCTACTTCCCTTTTCCGCCACAGCGTCGACCTTGGCGCTGATCATCGGTGAAAGAAACCCCGCCAGCCGCCGGCAGCGAAAGCTATTTCGATGCGCTCTGAGGTACCCGCGTAGACTAACGGCCGTGGTTGATCACATCGTAATTTTTTAAAAGTACGGTGATTCGTCAGCGTCGCAGAATAATCGGAATTTCCAAAGTAAGCACACCGTCAGTTTTTATTGTTGTCAGACACAGCGTTGCATTTCTTTTCCTCTCGGCGCCGCTCGGAAAATTACGGCGTATAAACGTTCGTGACAGGGCGTCTTATTTTTACAAAAAATTTTCTGAGGGTTATGCATGCAATGTTTGGCTCGTCATGGTGCTACTTTTATAGGAACTCTGTTGAACCTTTCTTTTGCTGATGTTTCACACGCACCGTCATCATCAAAAAACGATTACGGAAGACCGTAGCCTTTGTTATTTGCGAAATGCAAAAATCGCGAAATTAATTTCGTGATTTTTGCATCCCGAAAATAACAAGCCTGCGGTCTAACAATTGTGAAATGTTGTGGTGTGTCGCCAACTTTTGACAGCACGTTTTACAACTGCGACCGGATTTTTCCTGTTCAGTACTTATTTGCGTTCTTAAAAACGCTGTTAATAACGCCTCAGTATCCTAAATTAAGACGCAAGAAACTTTATTAGCGATAAATTGCTGCAAAATATTATCGAGAAAAGTTACGTAACATTCAAAAGGGACGCCATGGTTGCTAAAAAGTTTCTACACACTAATAGTTGTACTGCACGGTGCTTTCGAAGTCCTTCGGAAGGCCGTTCAACCGATTGTCTGTCGAATGCCCCATGGTGAATACTTAAGGGGAAGTTGTGGACGAAAGTCCACTTATCAATTTAAAGTTACCGCGTAGCACAGGCATGAGACCTATTCAAAAGCCTTCCGGAGACCTTCGAACGGATTGTTATCGTGTGGCGCATGGTCTTCATACTGGGCGCACTTGTGAGCAAGTAGTCAACTCTCAAATAAAAGTTTACATGTAGCACAGTTATAAATCTCTTCCCAAGACGGCCCACCAGTTGTGTCTTAGAAGCGGAAAACTTTGCGAGAAAGGGGAGGAGCAATAAATACTTTATCCATTGCAAGAGCTGATTGGAAAGAGGCTTTTGTGGCACCTCCAATTCAGTTTGCAACAGTGACCTCAGCAGTTTCTATACGATTGCCTCACATACCTCCTGGCTGAGGTGTGGGTTTCTGTGTTGGTACACCACATAGGCTGGCAGTCTGTGAGACGGAGAAACACGGCTCCATAAAAAAAAAGCCACCAAATTTTTCCTCACTGCTGCATATGCTAAAATTTTAGAGATTCCTCATAAATGCGCGTATTAGTTTGCACAGCCGGACAGTTAACGCACGTGGCTAGCTAAGCTTTCCTTCGTGAAGGCACAGAAAGTGACACTCCTCGCCAGTATATGTTATTTTTCAGCCTTGGATTATTGCACGTCAGCAGGAAAATGTTTCTCGACCTAATCGATTTGTTCCTAGTCAGCATCACTGGTCCCAGTACTGTGGTGATACATTAAAATCGCGGATCGCAATGATAGATGGGAGTCGACGAAGAGCGAAGCAATCATGAGTGCGTCGACAAATAAGAAACATTCATACGAACGTTCAGCGATAGCTCAATATCCCCCCCCCCTCCCGTTCCCCCCCGGGGAAACACGTGGTCAAGCACACCACCAGGTTTTCCGAAGGAACTGCCCACCTAGCCTAAATTCAGTGTTTTTACGAACCCGGCGTAATTTAGAGTTATGTGCAGGCAATCATACAGTTTTCTTATAAAGCATAAAGCTGGCGAAATTTTAAAAACAAATTCGCATTGCAACAGGCTAGATGTATACCCGCTTTCCCGAACACCGCGTGGCCGGTGAACGGCTGCTGCAGCGGCGGCGTCATCGCACCCGTCTTAAACCAGGATTACTAATTACAGACTGAATTCCATAGGGTCAAATTTTTCGTGATTGCAGAGTCATCATTCCGGTCAGTTGCTGTAGTATAAGTTTCGATATACGTGAAATAAAGCGTTAGTTGAAGCCGCTTTCATGCGCGATGATCCCCGCAACTACGAAGGCCCTCCGAAGCGGGACCAGGGGGAGCCGTCGCACATGCGAAGCGCCACCATCGAAACTAGCGGCCGTAACTGGAAACTCCGCTGTCACGCGCCTGCCCATTTCCGCCGCGCGATTCGGCAGGCCGGACCTTCTCCAGCAGTGACCCACGCTTGGCCTGCCCGCTATCATTCACCGTTTGCGGACACCTGTCCCTTTTGTACGGTACCTGCGTCCGAAGCCGATACGAGCCACCTTCTATGGACCTGCCCTGCCCTGCAAACCTCTTGCCTGCAACACCTCCGAGGCACTGGGCTCCATCCTGGGAGACCCCCTGATCTACAGCGGTGGATCTGGGGCCCTCAGTACCGGTCTCTGCTTACGTTTCTGCGTGACACAAATGTGATGTTGTATATATAACTGTTATGCCGTAACGCAAACTCTTGCAAAAAAAAAAAAGAAAAAGGCCGGACCTAGTTTCCATCGAGCGGCCGTGCACAGTGCATGAACGATTGCCGTTCTTAACTTGTATTCGAAGCCATAGGCTTAAACTCCATCTACGGGAAGAGGCCCCGAGCGCGCGCACAGCTCAAATGGCGCTTCTTCGTGGCATGTGTCCTCGCAGCACCGAGGCATCAAAAGCAATAATGCCTTTAATGGCACAACATTAGTGAGACAGTGTCGCGAAGACGAGCAAGATATTCCTTTTTTTTACGGGCGCTATCTGTATTCGTCTTCCAAAGCATAAACTTTAAACAGATGTGAAAACTTTCTTGCGGTCATCACAGGAGTCTTCTCGTGTGCATAGATGAACGTCTAGAGCACTGAGTGGCCCATGGGCCCGGGGCCGGTCGCGAGAGAGATGGATGGATGAAAGGATGTATGGAAGAGAGAGAGAAAAACTATGTTGAGACACCAGGTTCAGGTTGGGGGGGGGGGGGGGGGTTGGCCTCAGCCCAGATGGCCGAAATAACCCGTAGAGCCCGTTGCGTCACGGTCCGTTGGTCCACAAGGCAAGAACTACTACCCGGGGCAGGCCTAGGCCTGCGCCCAGTGGTTGGGGGGGGGGGGGGAGAGTTGGGGTTAAAAGTCCGCAGGGCACTCGCACAAGGAGTGATGAAGCGTGTAGAGGCTGTGGCATTTCGGATACGCTGCGGAGAAGAGGTGTGGGTGGGAGTGCCGTAGTTGCGCTCGATGTGGGAAGGAGTGGGTTTGAATGCAGTGCGTCACATCTGTGCTACGTCAGTCGTAAGTGTTGACGGGTACTGGCAGGCCGAGGCAGCATCGTTGGGGCCTGAAGGGAGAACTGGGCCAGCACCGCGAATATGGGAAAGTGTAGGAGTGGGAACAAAGGGGAAACGTAAGCAAGGCTGTAAGCACGCTCGTGATGCCCTACGCGCCTTCTAAGAAAAGAGGCTCGCCCAGAATGACACTGAGACAGCTGTGAGGCCGCAATCGAACCACCACTTGTCAACGTATTCGACGCCGCAAAAAAAAAAGGAAAAGAAGAAAAAACCGACCAGCATTACTGTCCTGCACCAGTGGCTGGCCTGCGAAGCCGTTGAGAGCAACATACCACGCACAGATTAACTAAGGCCCCTTAATGACGTATCCTGCCGCTTTTTAAAGAACGCCGTGCACCCTTCAAAGTGCGTCGCAGTCCGGTTCCGCTTCTGCCATCGCTTATTTCCGACTCAGCCGGATCCGGAATATCCCCTTCCTTCGTCACCACCGTGGCAATCATCATCAGCACTACCGGCCGGCTCGCGCTTTGAACAGATTCGACACAACTCGGGAACGGCACCTTCGTTCTACGCGCCTCGTCCTGTCCATGGCGCAGCCAACGCCACCGCAATAAACGTGGGCTCGGCCTCACCACCTCGTCGGCCGCCTACAATTTGGTGACCCGGACAAGCGGCTTCGCCATGGCATCGCACCGCTGCTTCCCCAGCCACAATGCGGACAACAGCACGCGACAGACTTCCATCGCCCTCCCAGAGCTACCCGGGCTGATTCCGTTTGGATCAATTCGTCACCACCACACTGCGTTGTTCATGATCCTGGAGAGTCATTTCTATGTTAACGACATCCAGTCCCAGGAAACCAGGTACCTCGTCCCTTTAGAGAAGTTACCTGCTGACCTCACTAAGCGCATCCAGTTGCCGGCCCCAGGCCCAAGTGCATATGACGATCTGAAGGCCGTTGTCCTAAACCACTACGGCATGGGAACGCCTTTGTCTACACACCACCACTCCTTCCCTGTTGAAAATTCCATCAACCAACCATCAAGATTCATTGCTGGAAAGGTTGATTGCGTTTGATGGTCGCCTCGGAAAGCTTGATGTACGTAAGAAACTGTAATGGAAGCTGCTGGAAAGGGACGCTGGAAGGTGCTGGCAGGCATGCTGGCATGCCTGCCAGCACCTTCCAGCGTTTTCCAGCACTTTCCTCCATGCTGGCAGGCTTGCGGCGCAATGGCGGCAGATGTTGGCGTGACGGCAAGCTTGACTGCTGAATTGATGATGGAAATGCATTTTCTGAATGAATGACGGCAGAAAGCCAAAATTTACACCAGAGCGAAACGCTTGTAATAACAGAAACATAGCGGTGGCATTGACCGTTGCAAGAAAATTACAAAAGCTGCCTTTTTGAAAAAGTGTTGCCGAAAACTTGGCAGGCACGCTGCGCAATGACGGCAGATGGCGTGACGGCAAGCTTGACTGCTGTATTGATGATAGAAAAGCATTTTCCGAACGAATGCTGTCTCTTGGCGTCCCTCAAGCAGCTGGAAACAACAAGATCCTCCATGAGGCGCAGTCAATACCCCTTCGTCTTCAGGCGTCTCAACGTTTGCTTATGCAAGTGCTGCGCCTCGGAGAAACAAGTGCTGGCTTAGCATTACTGCGGCACCTACGATTAAGGGTACAGTCTCGTGCTCATGCAACACTAAACACTCTTGGAGTGCTGTGTCCCAAATGGCCTGTGAAAAGGGTTACTTTGGACCCGCCTTGGTCCCACGAGAGTGTGGATTGTGCATTGACCATCCCTCATATGCGCTCGAAGCGTTGTACACCTATTGCTGAAGCACGATCACTGGTGCTGGAGCATTTGGAACGGGAATACGGGGACTCTCTGCACATATACACTGATGGATCGGTTGACGCAAAAAGTGGGGTGTGCGCGGCGGCTTTTTTCATACCCAGTTTGAATATTTCGTGGGCTGCCAGGGTGACGCCTTTGGTTTCATCTACAGCGAGTGAGTGTGTTGCCAGAGAAGCTGCGTTGCGCCAACTGTCATCGTTTGAAAGGCAAAAAGTCACAATATTCAGCGATTCAAAGTCAGCCCTTCACCTATTGCAGCGGGGTATATCTGTTGAAAAGACCTGTCAGCGATCCCTACTTCTACTAAAGCGGCTTAAGCATGAAGGCTTCACCGTGCAATTCCAGTGGATCCCGTCGCACGTCGGTGTAGCGGGAAACGAACATGCTGACAGCTTAGCCAAGGACGCCTTATCTTCTACAAGGACGGTGCAAACGCGGTGCGATCTCCAACGCATACAGAAACAGACCGTTCGCGAGCACTTTAGGCAGCTGTGGCGACCAGTACATCAACCAGTCGTGACGAAGGGCCTGAAAAGAGCCGAAGCCTGTCTGCTCCACCGCGTAAGAACAGACTCAGCCCGTACACCAGCTTGGCTACATAAAATCAACATTGTTTCATCCCCTTTGTGCGCCTCGTGCAGTGTGACTGGTGACATTGATCACTTCATTATGAACTGCTCCAAAAATAACCCTGAGCGGACGAACTTTTTTCGTGATCTCCAGAAGTTAGGAGTGCCCCATGCTACATCGGAGGACATTATTTTTCCTAGGGACCACTGGATTGTGCGAAGAGATGTGTCTCATCTCCTACTCGGATTCTTGCAGTCCACAGGACTAAGTGAGGTGTGGTGACATTGCGTGTCTGTTATTTTATGACTAAGTGATGTGTTATGACTTTGAGAGATTTGATATGGTATTTGGGACGATTAGGCGGAACAATTGCCGGCAGCTATGCAAGGCTAAGTCCGCCTTATTCAACAATACTTACTACTACTACTAATGGCAGCAAGCCAAAATTCATTCGATAGCGAAGGACTGATATAATAACAGAAACATAGCGGTGGCATTGGGAATTTCGAGAGAAAAAAAAAACAATAACTGCCTTTTTGATAAGGTGCTGCTGAAAACTTGGCATATTAGAAAAAAAGCTACTTTGATTAGCGCTTCTTGTTTTTAGACCAAAACTTGGAGGGATGGTATGAAACTGTATGCCCTTTATTCGCCGTTTTTGGTGTAAGGGGGGCAGTGCCGACCCTTACGTTGAAAACATGGGCAGCTTTTTTTCGCTGCGGCAGGGTCAAACCGTACGTGTTCATTTTCGCTGTGCTGAGCCCGCGGACAGGACCATCCGTGGTATGGCTTAAAGGGGCACTGACACAAAATTTTGAAGGCGAGATAACTTCGTAGATAGATTGGTGGGAACACATATACATCATCTGCAAAATATCAGCGGCGAATAGAGCCTAGAACATATTTAAAATCAATTTTAAAGTGTGCGAAACGCAACCGAGCAGCCAGCAGAGGATCTGCAAAATATCAGCGGCGAATAGAGCCTAGAACATATATATAAATCAATTTTAAAGTGTGCGAAACGCAACCCAGCAGCCAGCAGAGGACCACGCGCAATCGACATCCCGAGGATATTGTGTAAATAAACAACATCCAAACACGTCACGAGTTTGTGTTTGCCGCTCCCGCACTGCCGGCGTTTTTCGCCGGCTCGCCCGGCTCGCCGCTCCAATCGGAGGGCCGGAGGGGGGAGCTTCTGCTCTCGAGAACGAACGACCCGATCGTTGGCGGCGGAGGCGCCGTGATTTCGTCAGCTCATGGGGCAGCTGGCCGCGACTAAAGTTCTACAGCGATTCCAGGCACTCTGTTTCTATTACTGGTTATTACCATTAGATGCGAAAACGCGCCGGAGGCACGAAAAGCCCACTGAGCTAGCCGCACGGTCGCTGTGCAGGCGGCGGCCACGGCCGCGAAGTGGCCCAGGCCGGCGCAGGTAGCTCGAGTGATAGCTTGTTACCGCTGCACGAAATTGTCCCCAAGTCCCGACCATGGTGGCTTACATGAGAAAAGAGTTAATGGTGCGATGGCGGGTTGCATTAAAAATTGTCATCTGCACCGCTTATGAGAGCGGCACTCGTATATCCGCCGCAGTGCTAAGCCGAACACATCTGTAGGCGGACCTGTAGGCAGACCGGCCGGCTGCTCCCAGCGCGCGTCGCGCGCGTCTTGCCACCCACCGTCTCGAGCGTCGCGCGTCGTTCTTTAGCCGCGGTAGCATTTGCACTCGCAGCGCCTGCGTCACATCCACGGTCGCTTTTTAATTAAGCGCCTCACGAGATCAGTACGTGGGGGCATTCGCAGAAACTGCCGTCGATGCGGATTCGACGGTGCTACGGCGGCTCTGCTCTGTGATATCCCTCCGACGGTCACGTGGTCAGCTTTGTTCACACAAAATCCACAAAATCCATCGTTACGCGGCACTGGCTGAAACCGAAACTGCGACTGGCCGCATTGACAATGCCTCTAATTAAACAACCGTCGCACGCTGAAGCAAATGAGGTTTCTACAGGTTATAAGTAGGTCACTAGCTACTTATCGCAACCAAAAAAAAAAAAACAAGATGCAAAATTTTTGTGTCAGTGCCCCTTTAAATTGTACGCGGCAGACTACGGGTCTAGCTCTTCGCCGATCCGCCTTAGTTGTAATAAGATGCCTTGAGACAGATCCAACCACGGTATTATTACACAACATAATTTTCATTCCGGGAGCGCATGCCATTTCACTCATAGCTACGTTGGCTTTCGTCGGGGAGAACGGGAATGTGCGATATCTCTTTTAGGTTGAGATAGCTGGCTACACAGCTCAAAGTGAGCCTCGTAGTGGAGACCGGTGCGTGCCCAAGAAGCGGTATGACTGCCGGAATGGGTTATATACGAGAAGCAGTAAACATAACTCACAATATTTGTGCATTAATTGGCGATTCAGCTTCAGAGACCAAATAAATGCCACTTGTTCGGGCGCCCCTTCCGTTTGTGGCGGTGGTGCAGGTGCAGTGGTAACGCGCTCGCTTTTTGTTGCAGAGGTTGGTGGTTCGATCCTCTGTGGTGATGTTTTATTTTTTTTTTGCGCGACAGCACGATATGATTTTTAAAACGGAAAATGTGCCTGTTCTTGGTAGTTTTTAACCAAAATTGATTTCCCCCCAAGTGATGTCGGTGGTTTTTTCTACAACTTGCTCATATACAGGATAGCCCAACCGTGGCCTCCGCGATCGGCAACCGGCGGCGAGCAACGGCGCGCCGCCGGCAGCCGATCGCGGAGGCCGTGGCCCAACAAACCCAACTGTTTGCTGGTTATGGCAACCTGATCTTTCTATTTACATTGCTTTATGTGTCTATGTTCAAGCCAGAATTTGTTTCGACGCATTTTGTTCACTTCGCGACTTGTATTAACTGCGTTACGAAAAAACAAACCCCGGCCTAAGTACTCCACTGCTCCATCCCGCAACATCGCCACGCCATCACGCAGTCGTTTTTCCCTCCTCCTGGCCGCCGATTCCGTGGAGTTGTACACGCGTGTCGAGTGCTTTGTTGTGGTTGTTTTGAAGAAATTGAATTATTGTTTCGACGAAGATATGCCGCCTGTGATTTAAGGTAAGTGACTTGTCTACTTTTCGCACTTTGCTTGTGTATTTAACAGGGCAGGGCTGTTCCGTTTCGTGTTACACGTTTGCGTCGCCGGTTAGCCCTAATGTTTTTTGACAGCGACTGATTTTGAGGGTTACGTAGATCAGCCTTTCGACCGGGGATATTGCGTGCGGGAGTAGCAACAGTAGGGCTGTTCGATTTACAGTCCCGTACTCACCGCAGATTCCCTGAAAGCAGTCACTCATTCGATTTTCTTTATCCTTATGGCTTCGGGAGTTTTCGGACTTCCGCGGAATATCCGGGGTGAATTCGAGTCTGTAAATCGAAGAGCCCTAGTGTTTGGGCCGTTTGTAGGCTTTTTGTTGAGCGAAGTAGGATCATACTGCTACGTTGGCTAAAGGGTTTGTTGCTCGCAACAACCGATCGCCAATACGCGCGGTCGACCGCTCCAGGTTGAGTTCGCAACAGTTATGTTTTTTTTTTGTGGGTAGTTCTTTTAAGGAATTGCGATATTGTACTTCTTCGCATCATTTGTGGTACCTGGACTGGAGTGGTACCCTTTAGGTAACTTTTAGCCGAGGCACATAGCAGTATACACTACACTGCAGGGATTGTCATGTTTCAAAGCGGTCACTCAGTAAAGTGCACTGGTACAAACAAGGCTCTCTGCGTTCAGATTGAGGGTACGATGGATGAAATTGCCGTCACACTCGCAAGCCCCGCAGTGCAGTGAATGTTTGAGTGTTCCAATCGTTCGATAATTTCACATATGTTTGTGTATGTGTATCAGTAGCACCAAAAACGTACATTCAACCCGAATTTGCTACCGCGTCGAAACTACATGCGTATCGTGCGTCTGGTGCAGAGGCATAAGCAATGCTGGCCGCGCATGGGGAGCGTTTAAGCACTGCCGCATTCACTACCGTCTCCGAATAATTCGCGGCCACGCGTGTTGCTCAGTTAAATTTTGTATTGGGCTCTCATTCTGTGGATGAGTGCACCCCGCACCAGAGCAAATGCTTAAAAAAAAGTGGGTCTTCTCTGGACTGGTCAAGCCCGAAGGTCCCTTTCTAGTACCTTGTGTACATATCTGCACAGCAAAGAATGCACTCTTTGTAAAAACACATGACTTGATGTAAATAAATATAGTTCTAGAAAATATACCGCTAGAGAATAGATGGGAGAACAGCCTTTTCTAGATGGTTGTATCACACTGAAACTTTTTTTTAATTTTTCAGAAGAGGATAACCCCTTTCTCATCACAGTAATTTTTTAAGCACTGGCTATTGTCATTATTGGCAGTAATGCATTTTTGTCATGTTTCAAATTTTGCGGCCTATACCAATGTGTGTCATTTATGAAAATCGTTTGAATGAGTTTGATGTCAATGTGAGCACAACCTTAAACCTGGTTTCCTATGCTTCCCTAAGACATCGCGGCCATTATTAAGGCCTAATTAGATGCATGTTTTGAAGGAAAAAAATTGTTGCCGTGATATTGATGGTACCATTTGAAAACATGCACCGACACATCATGTGGGCTTCAAGCACTGCGTGGGAAGGAGAATTGAACTTAGTTTAAGCTGCAATCACCTAGAAGAGACTTCAGAAACAAAAAAATTGCTTCACTTGTATTTTTGTTCAGCAGTTCATCACATAGCCTTTCCAGCCTCCTTCAGCATAATTGTTAGGCTGTGTCTAGCGTTCCGTTGAGACGGAACGGCAACTGTCACTAAAGTTCTGTCCAGAGGAAACACAACTCGCGTTGAGAGCAGCCTCTCTTTTTTTTTTACCCAACCGGCCAAACCGCTACCGCTCACTCACTAGCCAGAATCACTGATAATTATTAATCATTATTAATAATTACACATGATCGGACTAACTTTAGCTCAATCCGGACGGATCTCCAAGCCGCCACACAACGCCCGCTTCACAATATTTCAGCGAGAGCAGTCGATCTTGATTTTTACCTAACCGGCCAAACCGCTTCCGCTCACTGACTAGCCAGAGTCACTGTTAATTATTAATCACTGGTAATAATTAGAGGAGATCGGGCGTAACTGGCGATGGCTACGTCGGCCTTGGTTCCAGCGAGCGGGAGCGGTTCGGCCGCTTGAGTAAAAAACCAAGACCGACTGCTCTTATCGCGTGAATTGTAAAGCGGGCGTGAAGCTTTGCTATTACAAAACGCTAACCACGGCCACACACACACAAAAATTGTGCGAGAATCGAACCAGGGACTACAACGTCCGTAGTCAGCCGCGGAACCACTACACCAAATCCCAGAACTAGAAATGGCGGCTAATCGGCTGGTTTTGATTTGGCATTCAGTCTGGACGGAACTTTAGCAGTTTTTAGCGTTCCATCTTGACGGAACGCCAGACACTCCCTTATTGTTAAGGCAACGTTATCATCATTTAAGTCTGCGCTTTGTCACAGAATCGTGGAGGCAACTTGCCGTAGTAGCAATGAGAGAGCTCATTTCGGCACCTTTTTACGCATACATGAACTGGTCATCATGAACGGCATCTACTTGCAAAGAGAGAATTGAGTTAGAAACTTGATCGTCGACATTGTCACTATGCTGTGATAGTCCATCCTTACATCCAGGTAATATGGTATTTTAACGTTGTTATATTCTCACTTGGAGTGTGAAGAACACCTTGCTCGACACCTTAATATCGCATTTAGAACTTTGAAGGATTAAGGCTAATGCAACTTGCTTGCTGTTTGCCACTCACTTCCGTCTTGCAGGCTGCTCACTGTTACACCTTGCAGTGGAGATCACCTGGCATGCCCTACTTTGATGATCTGGATGGACCTCTCATCAGATGTCACTGGCTGTTTTTCAGGTTGGTTATAATAGGTGAGCACCTAGTTCTATACAATTATAGTGCAATGCTATGACGTGCACTGGGAAATTCAGTTAAGGCCGATCCACATGGCAGACCAAGACGATTATTTGGACCGCGGTCTGCGCATCACGTGATAGAGCGTCACCAGTTCGCGCGGACCGCCGTTGAACCACGCAGGACCGCGGCCTTCGCGGTCCAAATATTCGCCGAGGCTTTTCGGTCCGCAGTCTCGACGGCGGACCGCGACATCAATCAGCGTGGTCTGACAGCGGCCGCGTCGCGTGGGCGGAGCCGGGTCCAGTTGCGCCAATAGAGAACGTTGCGGGAGCGCGGCTGTTTCGAAGCGCTCGAAGGAGCCTGTCAATCACCCCCGGTGGGATAGGCAGCGGGCTAGGCTTACAGTCGCGGCGCATACTTAATGCGCGCTTTCACTAGATACCCCTATGACTCTTACTAGTGCGATGCTAGCCATCATTATCCCATTGCTTCACGCATGTGGACCTCAATATAAGGGAAGAATTTGGTTCCAGCGAGCGGTGACGAGCCGTATGCAACCCGGGTCGCCCCGCCGTCGCCGCTCGACGTGTCGCCTTCATGCAAACGACGCCGGCGGCTGCGTGAGCGCGCCCGCCCCGCATGCATGTGGCTGGCTATTATTGTGGGGATGAAATCGTTCGTGCAGGCTTGTGCGTTACATGTTATCGCGGCCAAACGGCGTGAGTGTTCAACCTTCTAGCTTGCGAGATCAGACGGTCGGCCATTCGTGGTCCGCTCAGCTGGCCCGCCGTGTGGATGCGCCTTGCTCTCGGTCGGACTGCGGCGGACCTTGACGTCGCGTCACGTGACTGATTGGACCGCGGACTTGGTTCGTCTTGTGGATCTGCCTTTACCAGAACTTGCCAAATTTGACCGCGAGTGAGGTGCCTTGGTCTTCCAATAGCACTGTATATATGTATATGCATGTCGGCTTCTTCATTTCAGCAATTCATTGCTCTCCGAGTTTGGAATCAGTGAATTTTGATGTATTGTATTTAACGTCTTTATGTAATGTTTAACCTGAACCTTTGCTGCCATTGTTCATTGGACTGCTGAAACAAAATCACGAAGGGGGGAGTTCTTAGTAAAAAAGAGAGAACTAGTATGCTCAAGATGTGACATTTAGAAGTGACACGGCCGCTTGATGTCCCCCTTTTGGTGCAGCCCGCCGAATGCTCCTCTCCACCTGTGAGAACAATAGTTCTCTTTCCCTCCACCGCGTCGCCTGTGGCACATGCTATCAGTGATGCGGAGGCGTCAGTTCGGAAAGTGGCCACACAATCAGCCATCCGCGCTAGCAGTTCTTGGTTCGGCAGTATTACTGCGCTTTGTCATGCTTCACTTGAGACGCCTTGCTGTACAGGCTGCAGTCACATATTTATGTGGAGTAGATGCATGGTCCTTAATATGGGATTGCACTATTCAGCTTATTTTACTGGATTTTTCGATTCTGAAGCCTGTTCGTGAGTTTGGGCTTTTTCTGGAGGAACTTCGGGCTGCTGGTGACGACAGGCGAAAATATCAAGGTGGCGCGGGACAGCTTCATTTTTTACACGTTCGGCTCAATGTGCAATCAGCTTAAGAGCCGAACTGGGTTCAGAATTCACGAACTTTTGTTGGATCTTAAAAGGGGCCTTGAGAACAAAACATTCCCTAACTTTCTGCATTCCATTAAACATCCCTCTCTCTCTCTAGAAGATTTCTTCTGAGGTTCTTGGTCAAATAACAGGAACGATGGGTCGTTTTCCCGCACTGGATGTAGCACAACATGCTGTAGTGTGTTGTCAACCCACATGCCTAGAAACATGGCGTTGTTTGTGTGGTGGCTGTCTGTGGCAATACGGATAATGAGGAACCCCACCTCTTCCACAGTGTTGAGCACACTAAAATTCAAGTTACGGAGCTGGTTATGCTTCAGGTTCCCGGTAAAAAAATGCCCTAAGGGGATAACGTAAGCCGTGGAAAGCCCCTGCAGGACAAACCAAAGGAGCCTGCAGGCTATTTCCGTGGCACTGCTGGGTCGAGGTTCAAGGCCGAAAATTTTGTCGACTTGACGGTCATAAATTTCTTTTTGCTGCATTGACATTTCGTCAGTAATCAGGCTGCAGTATGGCTCTTTTAGTGACCGCAAGCTTTGACCCTCCACTTGAAGCCGTTCCTTTATTAGGTTTGTTACTGGAGTCTCCTGCATGAGGTCCGACGAGATTTTTAGTGTTCTTTGACACGGCAGCTCCAGCAGTTTTGTGCCCCTCACATGCTCGTAACCTTTACAAGAAGTCACCTTCCACAACACTTTCCCGCAACGTGTGTTCCTGCCTAGTCAGCGCGCCTTATCACTATTGATAATCTGTTCCATGACAAATTTGGCACACCTGTCTCCTTCTTGTGCGGCTTCCGAAAGGGTCTTTAGTGCTTGCACAGCTCGGTTGTCCTCATAGTGTTGAACTTTCTCTAAATTCATCACAAGTTTGCTGAAGTTTTTGCAAGCGTTCGTTTAGTCTGCACTTTCATCTCAAGACGGTGTGCGTTTCTTTTCGTCGCTTCAATGCATCCACCCAGGTTAAATGTCATCTGCCATTCTTCACCTTTTAAAGCAAAGCTTTTAAAGCAAAGCTTTCTACCTCTACCCCCCAAGGGTTCTTTCGCGACCGTTGGTGTCACCAGAAAACTCCAGCGAACAAATAAAAGAATTTACTGGCATCGCCGGGAATCGAACCTGGAACTAATAGACTATCAAGGCGAGAGCCCGTTGTCTTACCGATTCAGCTACGAGCCCACGCGAACATGGAAAGACAAATAGTGTACTCACCAAGCACATCTACGGGTTTACCCCCTGCCTTCTCACTGAATGCCACGTGAAAGCGTCACACAGCCACTCACGCCCGTCTAGCAGCCGTGTGCGCACCTTGCTCATGTGCTAAGAGTTACAAAAATTAAAGGAAGCTCACACCAATCCATGGAATCTCACTTTTAGTACGCCAATGTGCTAAAGCCTGTGGCTTCCAGTGTTCACGTAAAAAATCACAGCTCCTTGTCGTCCACCCACACGCCAAATCAAGGAACACATTCAAATACTCCTTGATGACCAGGCCATCACTCCAAACCCCAGCATCAAGATCCTGGGCCTACATTTCCAGGCCAACACCAAGAGTAACGTCTCCTTGCAGCGCCTCAAAAACAGCATTAATCTAATCATACACATGATCAGGCGAGTTGCCACCAAGAGGCGAGGCCTAAAACAATCCGGTACCTTTCGATTAATTGAAGCTTTTGTCCTCTCGAGAGTTACTTACGACAAACCCCTATCTTCTTCTCGACAAGGAAGACATAAAGATGCTTTATATAATGATTAGAAAGGCGGTTGAGCAGGTCATTGGTTTTCTCATGAGTGCCTCCACACTGAGGCTGCTTAGCACGGGCTCCACAACATGGTGGAAGAGCTGATAGAAGGCCATCTTTCTAACCAGAATGTCTGACTCAGAACTGCGGTGGGTAACCGCATGCTTCACCAGATTGGCTGGGCAGCCCAGAATGTCACTCCGCTTGACGTACTCCCAGACTCTTGGCGACTAAAACTAAAGATGCTCCCTTTGCTTAGAAATATGAACCCCTCACATGACGAGGGTCAACGAAAAGCACGGGCTCAAGCGCTAAACACCACCCTCGGTGGGGCTCATGCAGTTATCTACACAGACTTCTCCTAACATCGAGGGCAGCAACACGCCATCATCGTGGCTACCTCCACAACCAACCTCCTTGCGTGTACCTCGCTTAGGACCCAACAAATGACGGCAGCAGAAGAGGCAGCCATCACCTTGGCTCTCACTCATCCAGGTGTTCCGAGGGTAATCACCGATTCCCAGCAAGCCTACTGGAATTACCAGTCGGGTTGGGTGTCCTGACCTGCACTGTGCGTGCTAAAAAACCACTCCCCAAACGGTTCCATTCAGCTCATCTGGACACCGCCTCACGCTTCAATGGAGGGAAACAACTACGCCCACCCAACAAGCCTGCGCTTTTGCCTCCCGTTCAATGAAGCTGCACGAGGACAGTCACCCGCTTGTCACGTCCAGGGAGATAATCCAGCATTATCGCCTTCTGAGACAGACCTTACATTCGCCTTACCCTGACCTTTTCAGAGTACAACTGACTACCCTACGGCTCATAAAATCCAGACTCCTTCCCACAGCCTACGCGTCTTCACGTAATGCATCCGAATCGCTACGACGCTGAATGCAAATTTTTCTCAGAAGTAGGAATACTCCTCCCCGTAATCGGGGTGTGCGACTTTAGCCCTGAGCACCCCCCTCTCTTTCCGTCAACTACCCAACAAGAGCAATGGGAGATGCTGCTGTCCAGGCCCTCTCTACCTACCCAGCTTCAGCGGGTGGACAGAACACAGGCCGCGCGGACTGCATATGGGCCCCACAGAAGAAGGAATCACTCCCCAAAGCTGCACTCTGGACCGTTCAGAAATCTGAACAGAAGTATTTCTTCTTCCTCCTTCTAAGCCGCAAGTCTCGTCGCCTCCGTCCGCGGCGCAGAGACGGAGAAGTCAGATCGTCTAACACCGGGTTGGAGCTTAGTTTGATTTTATAAAAAAAAGTTTCCACTCTTGCTACACCAACTCAACCAAACACCGTTCATGCATCATGCATTGATTTAACCTTACCAAGAATATCTCTTTGAAGTAATAAATGGTGTGGTTAAGTGCATTTCACTTCTCTCTGGTTTTACTATTTGTAGAGCGATGTGAGTGATTTTAAGTGACGTCGCATGAGTAATCGTTATGGGTGCCGTTTACAGCTTTGCTTTCCAACCACATTCACGGGGTGGATTGGCGCGATTTTTTCAATTTACCGTGTTCCTAACCTTCAACACACTCTCCTGAAGCTATATTTTCTTGCGTCTGGTATTCACTGGTTGCGCTTTGAGCGTAGAATTCTTCTAGACGAGGGTGTTTTGCTTTTTCCCCACCTGCTGCTAACGCATGTACTCTTGAAATTCTTCCTTGCATGCATGAACGCTTGCGTCTTACTAAAATCCTTTCCCGGGAAAGGCATTGCCAACATGCGATGCCTTTTAGAGCAGTGCAGGTCAAGAGCACCCTTCCATGACCTGAAGGGAGTCCTCGCAGGATGGTTTCCACTTAATTTGGTGAAAATGTTCTTTTTCTGCAAATTTTCGATTTTTATGGATAAGAGAAATGGCAGACGCAAGGGACCACATCGGAGTGACCATCTCAGAATGTTTACGGAGGCATGTGAAATGTGCGTATACATTTGTTTTGAGTTGATCTGGATTGTATAAGCTTTAGTGTGTAACTCAGTTTATTTTTCTTTTCAGCTGCGCACCTGTTCGAAGATAGTCACCATATTTGATATTTAATGATAATATATTCAACGTTACAACCAAGTTCGTTTTGTGTAGTATTTTTAAGCACCGCAGCACACACCTCTAAGCTCTCATAAAATGCTTGATAAGTTTCCAGAGCAATGTAGCAGGATAGCAGAAAAATGATCACGACATGAATGGACAGAGCAAAATGCAAGTCACGCAAGCTTACTTATTTGCTGCAAATCTTATTTTATAAATTTATTTGCAAGAAGTGAAACCAGTTTTTAATTAGCATTGCATAGCACCTTTCCTTTTCATGTCATCATCATTTTTGTGCAGTTTCGCATATCTGCCGTCATACCGTCACCCAATCTGCCAGCATTGACGCTACTATTGCCGTCAGCTACCGACGCATGCCGTCAGCTACTGACGTCTACCAGCATGCCGTCAGCTACCGGCGTCTACCAGCATGCTGACATCCATCACCCTGCCAGCATGCAGTCATCTGCCGTCATGCTATCATTAATGCCATTACCATAATCCACCATGTTGATGTTTGATGGATTCCATCAACTCCACATTTTCAATAGGGTTCCAACGGCATCCGTTGATTACACGTCGCCGGCAGATTCACACTCGCCTGACCAACAAACGCGAGCACCGACTACGACTTGCGGCACTTCCGAGTTGGCGTTTCACTTAGTCAACTCCACGCGACACCATGGCGCAGTCCCACACGTTGTTGCGTCTGCTGCACAAACCCACCCAGGTGTCGACTGCTTTGCCCCTAATGACTGGGAAACTTCACCACCTTCGCCATACGGCAGGGGTGAGAAGGATCTTTCAGGCCCTTCTGCTCCCCGCACACGCGAGCCCTATCCCCCGTCACCGGTGGAGCAGCTTCCGGCAGTCCACAACCGCTCGAGATCCTCGGAAGGGCAACTTACACTCGAAGCTGATCAGACTGCCCCCGACAGTCCTGAAACCCGGGCTACGATGGAAACCCCAGAGAAACGATTGCGGGACAAACCTCCCAACAAACGTTGCCGAAAGGAGAATTTCTTGACCCTATGCAATCAGACGCGCCACAAACTGGTCACCCCACCTCGACCGATTCCCTGCTACAGGAGAGTATTCGGTATACGGTGTCACAGGCGCTCTGCTCTCCGACCCCGGATGAAACCAGCACAAGTGCACTGCACGACAGGAACCCGACACACCGGTAGTTCGAGAGACGCTTGTCGTTGGAGCCCTCCGCTGCTCCGTCTTTCACGGCGCGTGCGCACGTTGCCCAGACAGCGACGCATCCCCAGAGCTCGCACCACAGCGCAGTCAAGCCCGAACTTTGGCCGTCAGTGTTCAGCATCACGCTTCATCTCATCGCTCTCCTTCGAGTTACTCGTGCTGTTCGCTCCGCCATCCCTTGTATCCGTAGCCCCGCATCCCTCAATGCGTCCGCGGCCGCACTCCCAGCCTCGTCCACCAGAGGTTTCCCAACATCCCGGACGCTACCTCGCCGACGACCAGGACCGTGCCGTTTTGTCAACCCCTGCCACTTGACCACTGACAGCCTACGGACTCTTCCTGACTACGGACAAATTCTACATAGCTGTCGATATTACTCATGCGATCAGCACAGCCCTGTCTGCAGTTGCATGGCGCTATGTACTTTCGGCATAACCTGTCGCGCTTCTTTTCCGCGCCGGCTAAAAGGTGCTTCGGCGTCTCTTAATCGCGCTGCGCGATAGGGGGGGAGCCCCGTAGCGACGCCATCATCATCATCTCCACCAGCGTGGCAATCATCATCAGCACTATCGGCCAGCTCGCAACTAGAACAGATTCGTCACACCTCGGGAACGGCACCCTCGTTCTACACGCCTCGTCCTGTCCATCGCACAGCCAACGCAACCGCAATAAACGTGGGCTCGGCCTCACAACCTCGTCGGCCGCCTACACTTCTGTCACTTACGTCTTGGAGCGATTTGGCGCGTCGGCCTCGTGCACCAGTGCACGTCGCAAAATGCGTATAAACTATGCCGATATACCTACTCTCGGAAGATTTCAGCGGCGCGTTCTTCATGAAATTTATGCTCTCTATCAACGTCAGTCAATAGGGACGTGGCCAGCGCGCATCTCATAGCGGACGGAAGCTCTTCCTAGCCCGCAGTCCTCCGCCACCGGAGGCGGGGCTTTGGCCGACCTGTTCTCGCATCCCAAGCGCCATCCCCTCTCCCCCCCCCCCCCTCGAAATAAAATCACTTTCATCAGCGGCAATTGGCTAAACAGAGACAAATTCAACCACGCTATTCGTATTCATCATCAGCGGCGCAATGAATCCCATTAGTGGCACCTTGGTTTGCGTGGGGAAGGTCAGTGATGCATTTTATCAAATAAACAAAAATCTGACTGCACTGACTCTATTATTAGCATAATAGGGCTCATCTGCAAGATCTGCGCGTGAGAAACAAGTGATAGCGCTGCCAGAATTTCCAAACTTCGCAAAAAAACAAGGCCTGAGAATAATTGTTGACTAAAAAGCTTGGTAACTTCAGTTTCTGCCACACTTCCGAAGCTCTCGGTTGGGTGGATGTTTATAACGTGCCGACTTTGAATTTTTGGGCCCGCGTATTTGAGGTCGGTGGTTTAAGCCTCTTATAAGGGTCGTTCTTTTAAAGACGATAGTCTTTCTTGGGCTACCTCAACGGGAAAATTTTGGTCTGTCTGTCTGTCTGTCTGTCTGTCTGTCTGTCTGTCTGTCTGTCTGTCTGTCTGTCTGTCATTCGATTCAGTCAGCCAGCCACAGTGAAACAGGTTCTGCGCAATAGTCAAATTTTCAAATAGTCAAAAGATTTACCCACAGGCAAATCTAAACGTCGACGCTTGGTGGCAATGTTCATACTTGTCAACGTTGGTGAACAAGAACAAGACATAATGCAAATATGAGGCAGAAAATCAATACAGAAGGGACATCTCCAGTGTTCCTGTATGGATGCTTGATTTTTGCGATAGCAAATGAAATACTATGTCCACTGCAGGAAAAAAACATTTAATCGCCTGCTGTCGCCCGCGCCACTATAACTTCTGGCGGGATTTTAAGATATCAAACGGCAACAGTTACGAAAGTTTCCACTAGATAGGTTCCAAGTTCCACTTGTAACGCACGTGAAGTAAGGAAATTTGGTTGTAGCAGGGCGCCTCGGTTCACGCACGTCTCCGTCGTACGGCAGCGCTGGCATACAGGCCACCGGCCTGGATCAGTAGGACGCGGTAAATTTAAATTGACTTGAGCAAACCTCTAGCGTGTTATCTTGGGCGGAATGCGACGGGAGCGGAACAGCATGAGAGGTGAGGGGACAAGTGAAGAGAGGCATTTACTTGGCAAATGTCGACGAAAAGCTATCGTCTGTCGTCGACATTTACGACGAAAGGAGCAGATACGCAGCCAATTTTTTTTAGGATATGTGCCTGTTTTTTTTTCTTTCAATCCACAAGAGACGTTCGATAGAAACGTCAGTAGCAAGGCAACGCCACCTACACGCTCCCAATCGGGAGATTGAAATGCCAATGTGTAGAGGTTAAGCAAGTTAAACTGGTCGTTTCAACCGGGTACACTCACACGTTACTGCCCTTTCGCGCCCTGCATGTAGCTTGAGTAACCCTCATGCGCCACGTCTTTTTGCTCCTACGGGACACCCATGGCTTGCCAACGAAGAAAGCAGCGCAGCCACACCAACTGTGCCGGCTGCGCTCGCCGAGTCGACGGCGGGCAGGCCGGCACTCCCGCTTACGCAGCTAGGAGACAAGGAGGGGCCGGTGGCAATACTTGACCTTTGGCGGCGGACGAAAACAGTACGGACGGGCTTTGAGATTAGAACTACCAAATATCACGCGAAAGATTTTGTAACTAAATTTACATTTCACACGTTGCCCTGAAGGCAAATCACAACTGTAGTGACCGCATTACTGGCAATGTGTCGCGCTGCTTGTTTTCTACCCGCTTCGAGATACGCCTGCAGGCTCTTGCCACACGGTCGTGTCCACATGATCGGCGGCTGGTCGTGCGCGCGTTCAAGGCACGGCGTCAAAATTGCGCCCTTTCACCCGGTCTTCTCCGCCCAGGCCAGCGGGGAGGAGTCCTCTTGGACGCTGAGTGGCCCGTGAGCAGCTGCGTGTTTTCTCCCCCTCTTCCACCTCTTTCCTGTACACGCACGGCCCCAAGGCTTCGTGACATTTCCAAATGCGGTCGCACATTTGCACCACCTGCAGCAAGTGTCCAGCCGTCGCCACCGGCTTGGCGGAAAGTACTGGTGCACAAAAAAACCTGCTCTTGGCGTCGCAGCGAGGCAGTCCTTTATATCGCGCCCAGACTTGGCGAATGGGGTCGACAACATGAGCGCGCCTAAACAGCAGCACCGCATGAGCCGCGTTGCACTCACGCCTTCAGCATCGCCGGCGCCTTGATAAAGATTTACCATCCCTTTCTAAAGAATGTTGGGAGAAAAGCGAAAGCTAAACGTGCTTCCAAACTTCCCTGAAAGTACGCCCAATCGATCGTCAAACCTTCAAAGACGCAAATTGCGAACGAGGAACGAACCCATGCGACGATTTGTCGCGCGCTCAGTAAACGCGCCTAGGGACGATCTACATGTATACCGATACGTGGTTTATGAGACAAAGGTAGTCCTTCGTCACGATCGACGCATGCGTCGTCTTGTACAGAACCGTCTCTCCTTCGTGATCTTCGAGAAGCCGTTCCGACGCAACGGAAGGCCGGTTTCTCGCACGCGCCGTCTGCTGGGAGATCTTGTCAGAGCTTTTCGGCGGAGCAACCGCTCTAAAAGGAAACACGCCAGTTTTTTTGACAGGACGCCATCGTTCCCTCCAAGAGAGCCGCGAAGTTTAGACGCACTACGTTATCCCTGCTACGCTTCTGGTTAGACACGCCTACTGTCCGTTTCCGCGTCGAGGAAGTAATCTGGCGCTTGTTGGGAATGACCTCCAAGAAACGAATTTACAGGCACTCCTAACGTGCCCGTCGAGGGCGGCTTCCAATAGAATGTGCTTTAGCGCCCACCCTAAAGCAACGCTGGCCTCCTGTGTTAGAAGAGTGAAACTCCTCATGCCCAGCGCGTTGTGTCGGCCATGTGATCAGCCTGACGAGCCCTGTCCTGATGACGTTTCCTGGCCTTTCTTTTCAACATGACCTCGCTGATCGGCAGGGTGGGGTCTTGAAAGCAGGCTTCTTGCTTTCCTATAGGAGGGGCTCACTGAATGCCTAATCCGGTGCCGGCTTTCATGGCGTTTTAGCGATCCGTGCCGGCCACTTGCACCGCCGTCCCAAAAAAACTCGCGATGCGCTCTTTTGTCGCCATCACAGTGGACCAAATATCTCGGCCTACACCCCGGAAGCATATCGCTCAACGTCAGGCCAATGCCGCCGGGTAAACGGAAGTCAGCCGGGCGAGCGAATCCCGGCAAAAGAAAAAAGAAAAGGCGAGCGCTATAGTGCAGTGCGTCTCAGCTTTCACTGAACTCCTCGGCAGTCTTCGTCACTTGCATCCACAGACGTTGCACCTTTGCGTTAACTCAGATGGAACAACTTATATAAAAGAGGAAAACTCTTTACCGCAATTAGAACATTGGGCAGCAATCTGAACATCGTAACACCGACAAACTCGACAATTTAAAACCGCGAAAAAAAGAGTGTGGAAAACAAGCCAAGAAGACTGGGCAGCAACAACCCGAAAGCATTTCAGAAGCCTGATAAATCAGGTGTATTTGTTTGGTAGGGCAAGTAAAAAAAAAGCAGAAATGTTAACCAGGCTACGGCCTAGTGTGCTATCCTACACGGGGGAAAGGGGAATAGTGATGAAACAGGAAAACAGGAAAAGAAGGGAAAGGTACAGACATAGCATGAAGTGGTGTGCCCAGCGGTAGGACACTATAGGCAAAGAAGTTTAGGGTTCGGGGCTCCTTTAATTAAGGAGAATTTCGGTAGGGTTAAATTAATTCGCCCGCATAATTGGTTGGCCCGTGAAGGCCCTGATTCTGGAATGTGGTTTCAAAATCCATCACGATCGCGAGGTCAAGGAGTCCCATCTTATCTGCAAGCTTAAGTCAGCATCGCGTGGCATCACTGAAAGTATTGGGAAACACGTGTGGCTTCCCTCCGATACAAATTTTGGTCCGCGCCCGTTCTGCCCACGTCTCCCTTTTTTTCTGATTTCCCCTCTCTTTCCCTTTTACTCATATACCGGAATTCAAGACCTGTAAGGGCAGCGTTATTCCCGCTAATTGTATTCCCTCGGTAATCATTTCACATCATTTGGCGACACCCAGTAGCGAATTTTAATTCGGGTATTAGTACGGCGTTTTTCAGCACAGTGGCGTTACCAACCAAATCTGACCAGAGAGTTTATACATTATGTTGTTTTGGGTGGCAGGCTGCGGTCTAGTTGTTAGCTTTCAAATTCTCCCGTTGTCACCTATTTGAGCACGCCAGCTTGTGTGATTGCCTCCCGCCCCCATCCTTTTTTGTATGTCTTTTGTCTTATACTCATTGCATGCCACCTCGTGCTTCCTTGAGGCTGCATTGTGCCGCCCAGATGTGCATGTCCAGATGTTCGTCATGTGCACGCATTAACTTATCGTCCATTTCCGTCTTTCTCATGTTGACCTGTATTTATTTATTTATTTATTTATTTATTTATCTTAGAAGCCTATAGCGCACTACATAAGGGGGGATGCATAAAAACGGGACAACAGAGTCAACTTACATTTGGTGAGGGAACTATAACAAAGTGGGGAATCAGCAACAACATGTAACACTTGAAGAGGAGCGAGCACACATTGTCAACGCGCATAATACACTCGATATGAAAGAGTGGCTACAAATCATCACCGGTTTCTAAATAAGATAACAAAGCACATTTGAAAGTGATGGATCAGTGATGGAGACGATGTTTGAGGGTAGAGCGTTCCATTCATTCATACACTAAGAAGGAGGCGAAAAATGGTGTTTGTTAGTGCGGGAAAATATTGGTTTAATCTAATTGGTTTTTTAATGGTCGATACGAGCAGATACGTGTGGAGAAGGGTGCATGAAGCTTCGGGAAAAGATGTATCGCGGTTATGCAAAGAGTGAAAAAAGGAAAGGCGAGAAAACTTTCTGCGCATGGCAAGTTAAGGAAGGTTCAAATTATGCTTCAGAAATAAGACGCTTTGATAGCAAGAGTAACAAAAGCAGATAAACCTGGCTGCCTTATTTTGAACTGGTTCCAGCATATCAGTCAGTATGGCCGTACAAGGTTTCCAGATGGTTGGCGCGCACTGCAAGGAAAACTTGACTAAAGTTTTATATGCCTGAGGTCCGCGTGTGGGCACTTGAGACAAGGTTTCAGGATGCCGAGTTTTTTAAAGGGTTAATTAGTTATGTATTCAAGATGACCTTTACAGGTTAAATCACAGCTTAGAAAAATGCCAAGGTTTTTTGTTGATGAGACCGTCTCAACTACACTGCCATTAAATGCGTATGTGGGATGAGTGTGGGTTGTACCGGGATAAAAATCTGACGTGTTCGGTTTTCCAATGTTAATTTCCATTTGCCACAATAGACACCACTCCGTGAGTTTCATTAAGTCCGACTGTAAGGTAGAAATCTCGATCGGTTCGGTTATTTACCTATGTGGAACACAATCGTCCGCGAACAGACGTATCGAAGAGGCAATGTTAGATGCGATGTCCTTAATGTAAACTAAGAATAATAAAGGGCCAAGCACGTATCCCCGTGGAATGCCTGATTTGATCATGCTTTTTCTGGAAATTGGGTTGTTACGTTTTACTGATTGGTGTATGTTGTATAGGAACTCGGAAATCCATTGGATCGTTTATTGATCAGGTTGAAGGTCACGGAGCTCGATTAATAAACGTTTGTGTTGTACGTGACCGAATGCCTTAGAAAGATATAAAAAAATTGCGCCAGGGGAATGCAGTTATGCATAGATTTATGCATATTGCTCTAGGGCGCTTGACAATTGCACTAAACAACGTTTTGAGTTGACCACATTTTTCCTTTGCTGCCCCATTGTATATGGACATAGGAGATGTTCGATTGGAAACTTTGCAACCCAAGTGTAATAATGCCCTCAAGTGTTTGACACACGTGGTTCTAAAACGAGCTTTTTTTTTCTTTTTGAGTAGACGTGTATGGCCAGGTGGGCATCATAGGCGTGCATCTAGTTGTCTTCTTTTGCCGACTTTCTCTTCTTGAACCCTATCGTCCCCCAACTTTTCAAGTAGCACTTAACTTTTCGAGCTGAATTTTTTCTTGAGGCCCTGTTGTTTATGGAAGTGTAACGCTTGTATATTTGCATCGCTCTCACATGTTGGAACCACGTTATTTCCAAAGCAGTTCTTTTTTCTTCACACTGCTCTTGTTTTTAGCTGCCCTCCAACCATGACCCAATTGTATGAACGCGTTCCTTTCCCGAGCCCTTCCCTCTCCCTTGCTGTATCGACTAGATGTAACACTGTAAACGCAGCCTGGACTCTATTCTGAAGAAAGGAACTCCTCTTTTGAAACCGTTGACAAACTTCATGATCATTTGTTAAATGCTTTCACGTGCATCTCTCTCTCTCGCTATATATATATATATATATATATATATATATATATATATATATATATATATATATATATATATGAGGGTGTCGAACCGGAACCGTACCGAACCGACAACCGGAACTGAACCGGTATTTTCTCCGGAACTGAACCCGAACATGAACCGTTATTTTGTTATTTATTTATTTCAGATACTGTTAGCCCTTACGGGCTGTTACAGGAGTGGGCAAGTACATCATAAACAACACTCACACGCACAAAAACTGCTCAAGTCACAGTGCAAACGAAGGACAAGAAAAGAACTCATATTATTTTAGAAATATTTCCAAGTGTTTCACAAAGCTATCAGTGGTATTTGGTTCCACAAACACTCGCGGGTCAAGGTTACTCCAGTCTACAATAGTTTTGACAAGAAAGGAATGCCTAAAAATATCAACCCTTGGAGAATAAGGCAAAACAGCATACGGATGATTGATGCGAGGAGAGACTCGTGTGGGAATTTGCAGATATAATTGAGCACGCTGAACCCGAAGCGGAATTGAACCGAAAAAAGAAATAACGGTTACCGGTTCATGCCGAAACGGTTCGACCCTCCGTCGTTTATATCGCACAGTCAATGCAATTCAGGTCTTTTTTTTTCTTTCGAGTACCATCAACTTCGTCGCCGCTCGCGTACTTTCCCCTCCAGACAATTGAACATTATTACGCTCTATGTAACAACAGGGGAAATGAACGAGCACCAATGTAGCAATGGTCTGTTGCTGCTGGAAGCGCGAGCGTAGTGCAAGCTGACCAAACGAAATGTGATTCTCGGCAGCTTGCAGGGGATATAAAACGACTTTGCCCTTTCCTAGCTGCGACTTTATTGGAGCAATCAGACTGCAGGAGGGCTCCACTGCGCAACAGCGAAAGCCCACACCCGAGGTGTGCAAACTTATTGCATTTCATAATTTCTTTCAAAGGTCCGACCCTTGCAAATTGTTAATACTTGACATTGTTGACAAGTGTAACCGCAGGAGCTGCTCAGTGGCTAAGCCATTTGCTGCTGACCACAAGTGGCCTCGATCTCCCTTCCCCACGACCGTTTTTCTGAAGTAGATGGAAATCCAGAACGTCCGTGTATCGAGATTTTGATCCACGTTTAATATCACCAGCATAAGTCTGCCGGCCTGCAACATAAGCTGCGCCACGGACCAGAGAATAGCACGGGGCATCAAATGCGCCAGTTTTTTTAAAGAAATGTGTTTACACGGAAAACAACAAAGAAGAAAAGGCGAATCACGTTGTTTTAAAATATTACGCAAAAAGTAAGTAAAACGTAATAAGATAGAAAAGCACCAAAGCGTGGATATTGCTCTATATTTTTCTTTGCCCTGCCTTTTATAACCAAACTTGTCATCATTGCGAAGGCAGTGAGTCCCGTGGTCAGTTTTAGAGGGCAGTACAGTGGACAAGTTCCGTTTTTTTACAGATGCAAATAATAACAAATATGTCAGGGAAAACTGTTAAGGTGCGCACTTAATTCCTTGGCAAGAAAATTCAGCCCTCGACGTTGTCTTGGAAGCAGAAACAGGAGTAAAGCAGATGACACGTGCAGAAAGGCAGGCTGGTACCTCACACTGCCCCATTCGCCCAGCGATCATCGTTTCTGCTTGTTCTGTAGTGTTGTTTCTTTCAGATCTGCTTTTATTTCGAAGGTGCACTTGTACTGGCTGCCCAACTCGCTACATTACTTTTAGTGCTACTCTCTCTGGAGGGGAGCACTGCTGTGGACGAATTGAAGAGCGTCTACCCAAAAAAGTTCCATCTCATGCTCCGCGCGTCAAATTGCCCTTTCGTTTTGTAACAGCATGATCTGTTATAAGATTCCGCAATGTAGCACACGGAACGGTGGCTGGGGGTCAGGCGGAACGATGACATACTGATTGTAATGCACACATCCGGTATAGCTATCGCAAAGGCAATTGCAGTGGTTAGAGCAATAACTAAAGGTTACTTTTAACAAAAGTGTGGCTAACACATTCGATATATAGAGTGACAGCTAACAAATTATTCAGGGTGACCAAGTAGTCTAATTCACTGGTAGTTTTTAAGGCCTTGTAGGGTTTTTTCTGTTTTGTTACAAATGTAAAAAATGTGCGCCATTGGTATTAAGCACTGGTATTTGAACGCGCCAGTACGGAGACCTATATTTAAGGCTTCAAGGTTAGCGTGATGATCGATTCCCTTGCGACGATTGCGATTTAAACAAAAAACGAAAGGGCAGAAAATATATATCCCACCGTGATATTTCTCGACGGTGGCTTTATGAATAGTCGATAGGACAACATAAAGTCTGGGCGATAAATTAGGTGGTAAATCGTCGCCACTTCATCTGTTTTTCTAATATCTCGTAATTTTTTCAGTGTGTAGAACAGAAAAGAAAACGGATTCGGTTACAGTTCTGGTTCAGGCGAAATCATTTCGTTCCGGTTCAGCAGTTCCGGTTCGACAAAATCACGCACCGAACTGGTTTCGACACACACACACACACACACACACACACATATATATATATATATATATATATATATATATATATATATATATATATATATATATATATATATATAGCATAGCATAATTGGTCAGTGCACCGCACGCGTTATGCGGAGATGTGGGTTCGACTCCCGCTCCCGGAAAAAACGGCGGAGTTTTTTCTCGACTTATAGTTTCGCTTATTTATCACTGTATCAAAGAAACATGACAAACACACGTCATTCAGCGCTATTAAATATTTCGGAAACAGCCGAATAGCACTGGTAATGATGACTGCAACCTTGATATGTGTCCTTACAGAGTCCCTCGTCCCGTATCTTTCTGTTCTGCTACACACACACACACACACACACACACACACACACACACACACATATATATATATATATATATATATATGTGTGTGTGTGTGTGTGTGTGTGTGTGTGTGTGTGTGTGTGTGTGTGTGTGTGTGTGTGTGTGTGTGTGTGTGTGTGTGTGTGTGTGTGGGTGTGTTGTAAACGCTAGGGCCTTACAAAAAAGCTGGATAGGAGTAGTGTGGCGGACAATGGCCTAGCAAGGCTATGCAACAGGAGAGAAGCAGGGAAGAGGAGATGGAAGAGGCGGGAGTTCGAGGAGAATAAAGCGTGCCGTCCTGTCAGCCGGTCGCAGTTTCTCGCAAATGGCGCAGCTGCCAAGCCTTCAAGGCCTAGGCGGCACAACCTCCAGGATTGATCTCCCTGGCTGCGGTCCAGCCTCAGGGACTGTCTTCCGGAGCGGCCAAGTCCTTCGAGACCTTCGAGCCTGTTCGGCCAAGGGCAGCGGTCACAGGCCCGAGTTGAGCATTAACGCATAGCCGAACGCAAGAAACCCTGTCGGTATTCTGAAGACCATCGAGAACTTGCTTCGACGGCTGGGAGACTTCACCAGTAGTGTCACCGCTTCGTTCCTAAGTGGGACGGTTATTTCTGCGGTAATTGCGGGCGTTCCGAGTTTCACGGATTTCACTACGACCAGGGAGCTTGGTGCAGATTTTCAATGCTTTTGCCGCTCACCACGCTCGGCCGAAGCACGTAAAGCGACCCTTCACTAAAAATCGCCTCCGCTGCGCTGCCCGAGCGTGGAATCTTTATGACGGCCACACTCATTCTACCCGGGAAAGCTGAAGCGGGGCGCTTGCACGGCCTCAGGTGACTTGCCGGGAACCTCTGATGATCGCTTTATGCGGATGCGTGCTCGCCACAAAAGCCCTAGTGAGGATTGAACGAGCGCTGAACAAGCACACCAATCCGGACTCATACTCGTTGCCTCGCAGCGACGACGCTCTCGACACGGTCCGCAAGTCTAAGTTGTTTTCATCGCTACGTGCGGGCTACTGGCAGATTCCCGTTTCGGAAGAAGATAAGTGCAAAACAGCTTTCCGTGCTCCGTGGGCACTTTTTGAATTGAAGTCCATGCCATTCGGACTGCGAACAGTACCCAGCATCTTCCCGAGGGCAATGAATTCTGTCCTGGGATCACTGAAAGACCAAGCTTGTGTCATATACTTGGATGGTGTTCCTAGAATCTAACCTCGATGAGAACCTGAAAAATCTAGACAAGTTTCTCACACGGCTGTATGAAGCTTGTTTCCGCCTGAACCGTGAGTAATGCAAATTCGAGGCCACGTCCATTCATCAACTGGAGCACAGGATTTCTATCGGCGGAATATAGCTCCTTCCTGAACGTATCACCGCTGTGGTGAATTACCCCACACCGAGCTGGCTAAAGGAGGTTCATACTTGCCATCGCCTCGTATCTGTACACGCAGGTTCGTTCCCCACTTTGCTTCCGTAGCTCCCACTCTTACGGCCCTAACGAAAAAATATGCAAAATTGGTGTGGGGCGCTGCTCAAGACGAAGCTTTTCAAGCACTCAAGCAACAGCGCAATCGTTGCCTGGTGCTAACCCATTTTTACGAAGACTGGGCGACAGAAGCTCACACCAATGCTAGCCAGGTTGGTCTTTGAGCAGTGCTTATGCATAGCGATCCATCCGGCAAAGAGCACATCATGGCGTACGCTAGCCGTATACTGTCGGACAGCAAGCGGCATTATGATTTCAATAAACTGGAGTTTCTAGCTGTTGTCTGGAGCGTCGACGACAGGTTTAGGCACTACTTGTTTTGCCGCGAGTTTACGATGGTGGCTGACAACGTCGCGATGACGTGGATGTTCACCAAGCGCCATCTTAAGCACAAGTTCGCCCGATGGATCATTAGCCTTCAAGAGTGCACATCCCACGTACGCCATCGCCGAGGTGCGCTGAATCAGGCCGCCGACGCACAGTCGCGTAAGCCCACCGGTGAATGTCCGCAGTCGCGTCGTGGGGACAGCTGGATTTTATTTCCTCAAGAAGACGTGGAGAGAGCACAGCCCTGACGCCCTGGACGCCCTGAACACTTCGTTCTTCGCAACGAAACGCTATATCGCCGCGTGTGGATCTAGAACGAGGGACACCACCTCATCGCAATCCCTACATCGCTAAGGCCAGAGATTTTGCACGCAGTCCACGACTCCCCCGAAGGAAGACACATTGGGCAGCGCACAACTTTCTGCAAGGTGCAAGATAACTTTTGGTGGCCGAAGATGCAACACAACACTTACTAAAATATAGCCAGCTGCGAGGTTTGTCAGCGGTATAAAATGATTCCGATAATGCGGCCTGGCCTACTCAACCCTATTGCGCCCCCGGAGAACGTATTTCACACCACCGGCATCGACCATGTGGGGCCTCTACCCACCACGGCCGACGGAAAGCGCTATATATCGTCGCTGTGGACTACCTGTCGGAATACGTCAAGTAAGCCTCTGCACCCTCTCTGGCTGCAAGCCACGTTATCGACTTCCTGGAGATAAAATTTGAATGGAGACATGGAATGCGCAAAAAACTATATCGGTCCGTTCAACCTCGTCCTGCAGACGCCGGCTCCGCTCTTTTCTTCGCCCGTCGGGAATGGAACACAATTTTTCATCGTCCTACCACCCGCAGGCGAACGGTCTTACATAGAGAACTAACCTGACGATTCAAACGTGTCTGGTACCACATGTGGAAACAGATAAGGCTGGAGAAGCCAACTAGGACAAGCACTTACAGTCAGCCGCTTACTCGGTCAACACGCCCTTCAAATCTTCAACAGCAACAACTCCGTACGAAGTTGTTTACGGGCAACTTGCAAAGTTAAACATCGCGGCCAGACTGGAGACTCCGGTTACGGTCGGACAGGCCATTGATCGGCAGGTGGCGTGCTGCAATGTAAGAAGAGAAGCGCGGAAGAACGTCAGCCATGCGCAGAACAACCAGAAGGTCTACTACGACCGGCGACATCGACGTGCCCCGCGGTACGCGGTCAGTGACGAGGTGTGCGTGCCACGAGCGACGCAGGCACCGGGGCAGGAAAAATTACCACGAAAATTTGACGGGCCCTTCGTCCTCAAGAAGTCCTAATGCCGAACACTTGAAGAGTGACTGCTCTTCCTGCCACTTTGAACCTTGATAAAAAAAGGAGAGACAATGTTATCGCCCTTGTGTCGCGTATAAAAAATTCTGCAGAAATTCAGGAAATTCAGAAACTAATGCGTAGCATTCTTATGCCGGTTGTCTTGAGTGTGACTTTAAGTCACAGTTTTTGGTTTTTCTAAATCCTGTCCGACCAATTATCTCCATTTGAGCTATTATAACGATTAGAAGTGGAACATTCGCCAAATCTGCATTATTGTAGAAGCAGGGCATTATACGTTTTGCCATTTTTCGTAATTGCTTAATATTTTTCTGATTTTTTAGTTTTTCAAAATTTCGTTCCACCAATTATCTTCAACTATGCTATTATAACGATTACATTTGGAACTTTCGGGAAATCTGCATTATTGCGGAAATGCAGGGCTTTGCACGGTTAGCCATTTTCCGTAATTTTTTTTATCTTTTTCTTATTTTTTACTGTTTCAAAATTTCTTTGTACCGATTATCTAGTTTTGCGCCAATATAAAGATTATATGTGGAACTTCCACAAAATCTGCATTATTGCAGAAATGCAGGTCATTATACGGTTTTCCATTTTGCGTATTTTTCCTATTTCTGTTATTATTTTTTTCAAAACTTCGTTGTACCAATTATCTCCATTTACGCTGTTATAACGACTGCAGGCGGAACTTTCCCGAATCTTCATTATCGAGAAAATGCAGGGCATTACACGGTTCTCCATTTTCCGGAATTATTTTATATTTTTCTTAATATTTAGTTTTTCAAAATTTCATTCGACCAATTATCTCCATTTACGCTATTATAACGATTACGGGGGAAATCTTCGCGCAATCTGCATTATTGCGAAAATGCAGGGCGTTACACATTTTGAAAGCTGGCTACCTTAGCCGGCTACGTCCTATTCCCCGCTCAGGCGAAATTTTTATTAACAAATATATTGCAAATTCAGCCTACACACCCGAAAGACTTCGCGAGTGGCATTCCCCTCTCCTGCCCCCTCGATGTCCTTACTGCCGTACCACCACTCCATCAGACCTCGCACACCTAGTTTGGTGGTGCCCAGCTTTCGCCACGCACCGTACATTCAAATCGCCCCAACCCCATCCCGATCCACAACGAACTGATGCACAACTACTACATGAAATAGCAGTTTATTCAATTAAAAGCGGTCGAGCACGGGTTGTTTGAGCGGGTCCTCCCCCGAACAAACTGGCGAACGTGCACAAGCCCTATTGCGATCACCACGAACCGGTCCATGGTTCCAAGAACTGGCCCAGTTATTGAGTCTACCGGGAACGACCAGCATTCGTTTATTTTCTCTTGCCCACCCTGCCCATTCCTTTTGCGCATCGTGACCAGCAGTCATCCTTTTCTATTAACTCTCTCTTGACATTCTCCGTAATTTTTTTTGTATTTCTGTTATTTTTTTGTTTTCAAAATTTCGGTCGACCAGTTATCTCTGTTTATATCGTTATACGATTGCAGGTGGGACTTCCGCGATAGCTGCATTTTTGTGGAAATGCAGGGCGTTGCACGATCCTGGCTGCGGGGCACTCGGCAAAGAATGCTACGCATCAAAAAGGTCGCTCTTACGGACTGTCATTTCGCCTCGCTTTGCTCAGGCAGGCAGTCGTGGCCGAGTGTGAAGGCTGGAACCTGACGACAATGCTGGATGTGCGTGCCTAGGAAGTCCGTGTAACAGGAGAGAAGCAGGAGAGACGAGATGGAAGAAGCGGGAACTCGGGGAGAATAAAGCGGGCGTCCTGGCAGCCGGTGGCATATGTATATATGAAACGTTAAAAAAGACAAGTGTCCTTGTCGAAACGTTGGCAGAGGTCTGAGGCCGCTACCTTCTCCAAAGTATTATTTCTATATATATATAATCAGAAAATGGGAAATGAGGGGTTCGGTGAAATGAGACAGAAAATAAGGGTGGCAGTCAAGAAAACCGCGGAAAGCAAAGGGGAGGTTGTGGTGGGTCATAGAAACAGATGAAGAATTTTTTGAGTCAGAATGAAATTGGTGAAACAATGCCCGCTGGGTGGGATTCGAACCCACGACCTCCAGAATACCGATACTGGCACCAGACCGCAGCTCGGCCCGCAGTTCTTATCTCGGTCGGCGCGCCGGGGTGGTGGACTTGCAGTTTTTGTAAGGGACGCTTTCGACGTTTCTTTATGCGACGTGAACTTTGTTCATGCGGAATGCCTGGCGATAAAAGTGCGCCCGAAGAACTCGGATCTTATTCTGTTATCAATATATCGGCCACCTTCTAACAGCGCTAGCCGATTTCTTCTTGAATTAGAGGACACGTTGAATCGCTGGAATACTGCAGAACAGTTATGTCTTGTTGGTGACTTAAACATTGATACTCTGTCCCCTTCAAAAACTATAGTAGCCGACTATTTAACTATCCTAGCTTCCCATGGCTTAGAATGCGCAATAACTGCTCCAACACGTGAAGAAATTACGGTAGATAAATTAAAATCGTCCTGCCTAGATCATATCGCTATTTATGCCCCTAACCACTCTTTGACGTCTTGCGTCATAAATCAGCGTCTGGCTGACCATTATTTTGTTGCCTGCCGCATCTCTGCAAATCCCCCCGGATCTGGGAAGAAATCTGCGGAGCGTAATGACCCATCTAATGAAGTGATAACAATAGTGGATCATACAGCGTTGGATAAGCTTATTAGTGGCTTTAACTGGACATCCTTAATTACAAATAACACCCCTATAACTGCCTATGATCAATTTTGTGAACAGCTTAAACATTTCGAACAATTGTCTCAACGTACTATTATAAAAAAACGAAGGCGAGAGCACAATTGGTTGAACTCAGACATTCTCCGTGCTGTCGCACTCAAAGATTACTTATGGAAGCGCTGTAAACATGCCCCCAAAAATGAACTACTTCGCGCAGAATTTCGATCCGCGAGGAATCGAGTGGTAGCTTTATTACGCACAGCTAAACGCCAATACTTTCACCGTCAGTTTAATGCTTCATCAAAAAATGCAAAGAAAACCTGGGCGCTTATCAACGACATTAGGGGCAAGCATACGAATACATTACAGGAGATTTCTTCGCTTTCTGGCCACCCTAACGACACAGCGGAATCATTTAACCGTTTTTTTGCAAGTTCGTCTGTCGCAGGTTTATTGGGGACGGAGGAGGAGAAATCCCTAAAGGGGTCGATAGCTGCCTCTGCTTACCTACCAAGGCTATCCACACATGAACTTAAAACAATTATATTTTCCTTCCATCAGAATAAGCCGCCAGGTGTGGACGGAATAACACTTCATACGCTCAGAAAACACTTTGAGGTATTGGCAGAGCTGTTACTTTTTATGTTGAACGGATTTTTAGACTCGGCTGTCTTCCCAGACACTCTGAAGACTGCTTTAGTTAAGCCACGATTTAAAGGAGGTAAAAGAGATTGCATTGAAAACTACAGGCCAATTTCAGTCTTACCGATGTTATCCCAGGTAATAGAAAAATTCTTACTGAAGTCTATGACCTCCTTCATAGAAAAGTTTGGCATCTTATCCGACCGTCAGTTTGGTTTTATAGCAGGACGTGGCACTATACCACTCTTAGAAGAGTTCTCAGATGAGATATATTCGGCGTTTGAACATAATTTATTTAGCTGCGCTTTATTCATAGACATATCCAAAGCATTTGACACAGTCAATCACACCCTTCTGCTTAAAAAATTACACTGCCTGGGCTTTAGGGGACCATATCATGCCGTTTTAAAAAATTACTTTCTTAACCGTTCGCAAATAGTCAGTGTAGGACAAAAGGGTACTCAGAGCACAAGAATTGTATTACAGGCCGGGGTCCCTCAGGATCTATATTATCTCCGTTGCTTTTCAACCTTTTTATGAATGACTTTGCTTCTATTACTGATAAATGCATTGTTTTCCAGTACGCGGATAACTTAGTTTTGCTCACTAGACACAGATCATATGAATCCGCCAGAAGTACTTTACAAAAAAACATTTATGCGGCTATGAATTGGTTTTCCCAAAACCAAATGCGAGTGGACTCAACAAAAACAAAACTGGTATGTTTCAGAAATCCTTTAAAGTGTTCGCCTACTAACGCTCCTGTATTTTTGCATCGAGAGCTGTAAGGATTGTCGGTGTACTCCTGTGGAATATGTCAACTCTCATAAATATCTTGGTATTTACTTTGATTCTAATATGTCGTGGCAGACTCACATGTCCTATATTTGTGGAAAACTGAGGAGTGTCGCATGGCTTTTGTTTAATATTAGATCTATGGTTCCATATCGTATAAAAACATTAATAGTTCATGCTCTAGCATACAGTACCCTTAGATATGGAATTACAATATTCGCTTTTTGCTCTATACATTGGAAGACTAGAGTAGACACTTTGTTAAAAAATATTCTGAAAAGTGTGGCTTACCGTTCTGATCTTATTTTGCATGAAAACATTTTTCGGGGGCTTGGTTTTCCTTCTTTTGACCCCTTATTTAAACAAACAGTTGTGCTAAAACATATGTGGAATTCTAACTTTAAAAAAGAGTACATTGCTCCGAGGATACTACGAAAGGAAACTCGTTATATAGTCCCCCGTTATACAACACGCTACGGTGCTTCCACACGCAGTGTTTATGTTCCAAAAATATTCAATGAATTGTCCGATGAAATTTTAACGGCTACTACAAGATCGAAATTAAAGATTCTGCTTCGGGATGTCTGACTTATATTAATTAAATTCTGAGGGTTTGTTGTTTTCAGATTATGTATTCTGTACCGCTGCCTGTTCCTGTGTACCATGTATAAGTTCGAAGTTAACTGTCTTCATTTGTCGCGACAAAATTCCGCTGTATTGTATTCAAAACAAGAGTCTCATGTGCCCACCAGATATTGATTTGTTGCTGCATTTATACTTATGTTGTTAGTGTTGTGTAAACACTATCCTGTAATAATTTCTGTCGCCTCAGCCGATCCTGCCGGGCCTAGTCCCACAAGCCGTCTAATAGGCTTTGACAGGCCCGCTTATTTTGTATGCTTCTCTGTGTTGGCAATAAAGATTATTATTATTATTATTGGCCGCATGATGGCGCCCAGTAAGGACAAGTGCCTCCTCTGCTGCCTCGCTTTCTTCGGCAGGCAGGAGTTTTTTCGATGTTCTGCGTGTAAACGCCGTGCGCACGGAAAGTGCATTGTTCTTCCGGACGAGGAACTGCAGCGTTTGATCTCCGGTGAGCAGCCGTTCGTCTGCAATCTGTGTGTGGCTGCGGCGTCACCCGCTAGGCCTAGCGACCCCGGTGACCAAGCCAGCGAAGACGGTGATGTGAGCCAGCGAACATCCCGGCCAAACAAGTGGCGTCCTCTGTCGGAGCAAGCTTCAACCCTTCGGCGGACCTACGCGCAGAGGTAGCTGCGTTGAAGAATCTCCTGTCCGAAGCCTGCGCCAGCCTCTCTTTTCTCGGGGATGTTGTCACCGAGCTGCGCGAGGAAAACCGGCTTCTTCGACGGGATAATGTGGCTGGGCTTGCCCAGCAGGCTGCAATCGTCGCTTCCCTGCGCGAGGAGGTTCGCTGCCTGCGAGGGGAGCTCGCGCGTCCTCCGCCTTCTCCGCCTGCTTCCCCGAAGCCTGCTAATCCTTTCATGCCGCCGGTGACGTCACCGCAGTCTGGTATCCCTACGAGGTCGTCGTTCGCCGAAGCCGCCGCCGGTGCAGCTGGTGAATGTGCCCCCTTCCTGTCCTCTACCACCGCTTCGCCGTTCGTTGACCGCCCCAGCAGTCAACCTGCTACGGCCTTGAGCACTTTGGTTTCCCCTTCGGTCCACCCTCTGCCCCCGCCTCCTAGGTCCGACACTGCGTTTAATGGCCCGCCGACGAACTTGCAGAAGAAAAGGAGCCCTCCCCGCGTGGGTGCGTCGGAAGCTTCTCAGTTGGTTGTGGTACACCGACCACCCAGCTCCAGGGCCATCTTTGTTTCAAAACTGTCGGCTAACACCACATCTGCTCAACTGTTGGCCCACTTGTCAACTGTGCAAGTTACGCCATTGTCGTGCAAACGCCTAAGGACTAAGTACGACTCCTATTCTTCTTTTTGCGTAACTGTTAACGAGGAGTGTTTTAGGCGCCTGAGCGACCCGTCTATGTGGCCAAAAGGCTGCCTTTTCAAGCCGTTTCAAGGCAAGGTCCACCCTGGTATGCTGCACAGCTCCGAAATAACTGAAAATGATCAGTAAGTACGAGAGTTTCGACATATACTATCAAAACACTCGAGGTCTACGAACTAAGTCCTCTGAATTTATTAGAAATATTGTATGCTCTAAATTTTCTGCTGTTGTCATTACTGAAACCTGGCTTTCCGATGATATCTCGTCTTCAGACTATTTCCCTTCTAACTATCAAATCTTTAGAAGCGACAGAAAATTAACTGGACCTAAACAAAAAGGTGGCGGGGTTCTCGTTGCCGTTGATCATTCAGTGCAGTGCATGCGGCGTGCTGACCTCGAGACCCTAGACGAATCAGTCTGGCTTGAGGTAGGCCTCACGAAGGGCGAGAAGCTACTCATCGGTGCATTCTATATATCCCCGGATGTATTACCTTCTGAATTTAATCGAACACTCACATCCATAGAAAATGTCTCAAATGCACACTCCAACCATAAGCTCATCATACTTGGAGACTTCAACACCCCAGGTATTCGCTGGAACAGTCTTTCCTTTGAGCACAAAAACCATTATGCAGCGCAGAAATGCAGCATGCTATTAGATTTTCAGTCGTTCACCTCCATGCAGCAGTTTTGCCGCATAGAAAACTCTTGTGGTAATGTTCTAGATGTGTGCTTCTCTAACTTAAAAAACGTACAAGTGTGTGCCTCCGAAATATCCCTTGTGCACCCCGACAAGTTTCACCCCCCTCTTATTGTCTCTGTCTCGGTCGCGACCCAGCATCGCTCTGGCGGTGTTGACAATTGTTCAGTCCCGCGATATGCTTTCAAGCGTGGAGATTATGCTGGGCTGTATCACTTTTATTCATCTGCTGAATGGTCTAGTGTTTTGGATGTCAATGATGTTGACGAACAGGTTCGACGTTTTACCGAAATAGTCAGAAGTGGCATGGAAAAGTATATTCCCTGTTATAAGCCTGTTCCTTCCAAATTTCCCCACTGGTTTTCTAAAGAACTTCGAAGTTCGCTTAAACTTAAGGATAGCGCCCACAAAAAGGCCAAGCGTTCTGGGCTTGACAAGTGGAAAGCGGAGTTTAGTCGGTATCGCTCACTTTGTAAAATCCTCTACCGGCGTGACCACCAGCTCTATATAGAATCGTTAGAGGCTGCTGCGTCTCAGAAACCGGCTGAATTCTGGAGGTATGTACGCGGCCGTTCTAAGGCGTCTAAAGAACACGTTAGCCTGCTTAATTCCGATGGCGAAGAGGTTGAGGATGTTGCCACCAGTTTTGCTCAGTACTTTCATTCTGTCTTTCAACTGCCAGATGGCAACGACGAACGCCTATCGTTTAATAACTCTAATTTTAACACACTTAGGTTCGATGAAAAAATTGTCAATGATAGCCTTCAACGGATGAAACCATCATTTTCCTGTGGTGCAGATGGAATTCCAGCAGCCCTCATGAAGGCTTACGGGAACATTTTTGTGCCTGTCTTAACTTCCATTTATAATAACTGCTTACTTTTAGGTAAATTTCCTCGTGCATGGAAGATCGCTCGAATTTTTCCAATATTTAAGTCTGGTGATAAGTCAGCCGTTTCTAACTATCGCCCGATCTCACTCCTTTGTGTCGCCTCAAAACTCTTTGAGTCAGCTCTGCACAAAGTTCTTGCTGCCTGCGTCAAGAACGTTGTGATACCAAATCAGCACGGCTTTTTCTCGGGTCGATCGACGGTCACAAATCTTGCAAGCTTTATGACACAGGCTTCGGCTGCAGTTTGTGAAAACGGCCAGTTGGACGTTATTTATTTTGACCTCAGTAAGGCGTTTGATGTGGTGAACCATCAGTTATTAATTAACAAGCTTGCTAAGTCCGGTGTAGACGCAAGCCTTGTTGCCTTGTTGTCCAACTATCTCCTTGACCGGTCCTTTTATGTAGATGTTAACTACAAAAAGTCTAGTGTTTACCCTGCAACAAGTGGTGTACCCCAGGGTTCCGTGCTGGGTCCATTATTGTTTTCTGTCTTTATCAATGATGTTTCAACAGTGTTAACAAACTCTTCTTTTCTTCTCTATGCTGATGATGTCAAACTATTTAGGCACATTAGCGGTGTTCAGGACTGCTGTGCCTTGCAGAGGGATGTGTCGGAATTATCGGTCTGGTGCAGGAAAAACTGCCTAATTTTAAACCCCACTAAAACAAAGGTTGTCACCTACAGCCGGAAAACCCACCGTCTGCTGTTTTCCTACAGTATTGAGGGAGCTCCTCTGCAAAGGGTTGAGGAGATTAGGGACCTAGGGGTGCTTTTCGACAGTACCCTCTCTTTTTCTCCTCATATTAGGCTCATCACCCGGCGAGCACTCCGAAGCCTTGGAAATGTGTGTCGGATTACAAAGGAATTCTCTTCTCCAGATCCATTTCTAATGCTATACAATGCAATATGTATACCACAGTTAGAATATGCTTCTGTTGCCTGGAACGGCATCTCCAAATCTAGTAGTGAATTAATAGAACGTGTGCAGAAGAAGTTTTTATCCATATTTAAGCACCGTCATCACAATCACAGTTTTCATCCTGATTCTGACTTATCCATAGTCCCTTCCATCCCTTCCTTGAACTGCAGACGTATGCGTGCAGACCTTACATTTCTTCACAAAATTGTTCATGGTGACCTTTCTTGCGCAGACCTGCTTAACTGTTTAGAGTTTAGTGTACCACAAAGGCCCACCAGGTCGCATCGCCCGTTCTTGACCGCTGCGCGCAACTCCAATCATTCTCCTGTGCGCAGAATACAGAATTGTTACAACCGCTTCTTTGAACGCCTTGACATCTTTCAGAAATCCTTTACAGTTTACCGTACAACGCTGTTGAATACAGTATGTTAAACACCTATGATATGTCTGTCGTTCTTTTTTTTCTGGAATTTGATTTCTCTGCGGTTGTGTCTATCCAACTGATAGTTGCCTATTTTTGAAACTGTTTACTGTCATTTGTTCGTTTTTTCGTTTGTCTCTACACTCTTGCCGTTGTTTTTGTTGTATTACTGTCAAACTTTGTTGCTCTGCCTGTCGTGTGGCCTTTACGATGGGCAGAGCAACATAGGCATCTTCTTTTTTTATTTTTTACCTGTACCCAGGCTCCGCCTGTGCTTTATTTCTGTCATTGTCACTACTTCAATTTGTGTGTGTCTTGTCGCTTGTTTGTTTCTTGCTATATGTTTCTTGTATTTTGTTTTCATGTAACTACCCGTGCGCCAGCACTCAGGCCTCTGGCTGTTCCTGGGCACGTAAATAAACATGATTGATTGATTGATTGATTGATTGATTGATTGATTATTATTATTATTATTATTATTATTATTATTATTAATATTATTATTATTATTATTATTATTATTATTATTATCATTATTATTATGCTGAAAAGTAATGACAAGCATGTCAAGTACGACTTCGAATGGAAATATTCCAAGACAAGCAGCATGAGAATGGACTAGAATAAGTTTCGGATGCGGTAAAAGCGAAACTGCGCACAAAAGAGGGCACTTGTGTGATCTGATTGCATTTGAACCCCGGTCTTCACAGTAGCAGCCCGTGACTGCTTTCCAGATGCAAGCGAAAAGGGAAAACGCCCTGTTCCGAGGTTTCGACGCACGTTAAAGATCCATAGGTGGTCAAAATTATTCCGGAGCCCGCCACTACGGAGCGCCTCGTAGCAAATGTTGTAGCTTAAAACCCCAGAAATTTGAATTCCGGCATACTTGTAAGAAGTCTTAGCTTGCGTTATTAAATAGCGGCCAACAGTGACTCAAGACCCCCAGAATTTTCCGCGTAAGTGCCGTCTGTCCTTCCTTATTTCCTTTAGAGTGGGGCTTTTGAAGAAGTACAGCCGTTTAATACATAAGCTGTAAGTGTAGAGCGAAGCCGTAAGGGGCCATATGCCTCCTGTAGGCGGTTTCCCTTTTAAAAAAATAAATAAATTGCACCCGGAAGAGAGAACAAGCGCTTTGACTAGGGTGAGGGTTCTTTTGAGCGGAACACGCATTGCGGAGCCGGAAGATTACTAAAATCGTTTCCTTTGAATTCGGAAATCCTGAGTTCTCAGCGGTTTCTCTGTTAGAACTCCATACTGCAGACAAAGACTGTTGAGGACCTTGGTGGCCCTTCAGTGGGTTTCGTTTTCTTCCTTGCGCCACAAGCACGGCTAAAGTGTAATATGGGCAGAAGTAAATATTACACGTGTAATGCACGTCCAGCCAAACTGTACCATTAATTAGAAGAACTGCAGGATTTCAAACTTGAACTATCACTTTCTTCGTATTGGATGTGGGCAGGTTTTCAATTAATGTTTTTATATTTTAAGTGCCCCTGAAAGTAGACTATGATGTTCTTTTAAAAAATTTGTAACGAGAAAATTCAGAAATATAAACTCCTCTTAAACACTTGTTTCAAGTTTTGCTTCTGAAACGGTTGTCCCAAAGTAGCCCAGCCTTAAAATTAGTAGTGCTCTGCGCTCAAGGATAGCTTTGAAGCTTGCTCAAAGGATTGTTCTCTCTTTCCTTGTCTTGGCATTGTTTGCACTCTCGAATAACTTCATTTCAGGGATTTCGCGGCTGTTGGTCGGTTTTTTTTTTAGTTGCAGCAATGGATGCAATCAATAACCATTGCTGAGAAAACCGCAATACGACCAAAGCACCCACACTGGAAGGTTTATCTGTCGCGAAGAGATTGCAGAGTTCCGCTCTGGGCTGGCGATAACTACAGCTTTCGCAGTGCTTTCAGGCACAAAGAAGATAGTGAAAGCGTTTATCCGCAGTGTTGAAGAAGCGTCCCTTTAATACCGTTGCTGTTATTCAGCGACTGATACAGCTATTTTGGCGGAGGGTGCGAGCTCATTATTCGATGTGCACTGGCAGCCCCACAAAATTCCTTTAGGTTATCATATTTATGCCTTTGCCACGTTTTCTCTCCACCATGCGCCAAAACCGCGGACCTCTCTGAACTTTCCCTAAATGTTGACATGTCCAGAGACTTTACCAGTTTTCTTGCCAGCTCGAGCAACATGTGTTTTTGCGATAAATAACAATCGCATAGCCTCCTTTTTATGTGCGCAGCTGGTGGGTAAAATAACGTACCTAACTGCACACTTGCGGGTGAAAGCAAGGCTATGCACATGAGTTTCACCGATGGGCGCCCGTACATCGCCTAAAAGACCCCGGCGACGCAGAAGGATGGCTTGCAAACACCAAGAAAGAGAAAGTTCTGAACTCGACTCCAGCTTGTAGTTGCAAAAGCGTCGTATGCTCCTTGTCTTGCGGCAAGAATACCAGTACAGCTGCTTTCCGTTGAAATCAGGTGTTAGCCAGACGTAACTGACGGAACACCGAATAGTTACCGAAGAAGCACCAAGACTTGTACCGTGCAATCCGTAAGTATAGGGTGTTGGACCTCTGGGTCCTCCAGCTGCGGCGCAGGACGCGTCTTGTTCGGATGAGGCTTTTAATGGAATGTGCAAGCATGCGCAGCCCGTGAGGAGCATCATGAAAATGATGGTGATCAGCGGCAGGTGAGGAAAAGGAAGTCCCAAGATGGGGTGATGCAATACAGTGGCAAGAACAGGAGACGTCATGGAACTGTAGAACAGACCCTGGGCGTCTTCCGCCAATCTGATAAATAAAGAAGTGTGGGAGATTAAGATTTTCTGTGTATTACCGCAGTCTCAAGAATAGGACCAGAAAAGACGTTTTCCCGTTTCGTTGGATAGACTACGGCATACCCGCTACATTTCTTGTATTGAGTTTAAAACCGCATATTGGCAGATGGACGACTATGAACAGGGCTGCGAAAAAACCTCTTTTGTGTGCGGGTAGATGAACAGCCGGTAAAACGCTTGTCTATAACACAGCTATCGTACTTTCAGCCTTATCCTGCCTCGCCCGGTCCGGATTTGAAGAAAACTACTGCGGCGTTGTGAAGTCTGTGCTAAGGCATTTTGTTTTCAACATGTTTGTGAAGCGCATGTTTCGGCAGTTTTGAGATATAAACAGTTGAAGTTGAAATCTCTGTTATGGACATGCGTTATACCGACTGAGTTGTGCCAGTTTCCGTTCGCGTTGCTAGCACAGCCGGCCACCCTCCAAAAAACTCTGTGCTGCCGGGCCTAAGTAGCCAACCTGCTTTGTGTATCTGGGTGGCGTGATGGTATTTTCCGCCACGTTCGAAAAACACTTCGAAGGTCTGACGTCGCTACTCGAGGCGCTACGATCCGGTGCACTTAAGCCGAAATGCGAGAAGACCCATTTTTAGTACGGCTGTTCCCTTTCCGTGTGGTCAGCAGTGGCGGAGTTCGTCCCGATTCCGGCGAGGTTGAAGTGGTGGCCGCCGGAAGCCGTTTTTGGATCCCATTACAGGCGATTTATCGAGCAAAGTGCCCCCATTGCAACGCCGCCGACTGCCCTTACGCGCAATGATGTCGCCTTTTGATAGACTGAACAGTCACAGAGACCTTGGAAGAGTTGCGGCAACGGCTGCAAACACCGCCATTCTTGGCACACTTGGACAAAACGCCGCAAAAACATTGAGTATATTCACACTGCCAGCGGTTTTTCCGCAAAAGCAAGACCGATCCGGAACGGTTACAGTTGCCGCCAGATGAGCGTTGACAGCTTCTACCATCAACTATACTACTGAAGAGCGCATTATGGGACCTTGCTGCACTCGTGCTTCCGCGGTCCCTTTATACCTCCTCGCAAACGGGCCAAACACCCCCTGCGGCACTTATTGGTCGGTAAGTTTAACGAGGGTGTCGCCTACCTGACGGCCTGCATGTGACACCTTCCTTCCCTTCATAAATATAGCGGAGGTGAGAGGTACACGCATCGCTGATTTGTTTGTTTATTACTGAGCAGGAATACAGAAAATGTTATAGACCAGCAATCGTTTAGGAACTCAAAGCGTTCAACGTTCGAATGTGAACCGATTTGCGTTCGCGTTTTGTATCACCTCAAAAACTACTAGAGTATAGGCGATATTTGAATAATGCAGACCTATATTGTATTTGCCAGCAAATATTGCTCCCAGAAAACGCTCGAAGAAATTCTTCTGGACAGCTTGCTCTCAAGGCTTTAGCGCTAAAGCATTATGGCTTAGGCTGTCATTGCACCAATCCTGCGTTCCGGCCTTGTTGGCGAACTTGCGTAGTTAACCCAGAAATTAGTAAAAACTTTCCACACCAATGCGCGATCGGAGTCATTTGTACAGCTGTGACAAATCGTCAGATGGGCGGCTTCCCCAGTCGCGTTCTTGAAGTCACCAGGAGCTCGCACTCGCTTTCAGTTTTTCCCACTATTTTTCAAGTGAAGTTTGTATTGGCGGACTCGTGTCACCGTCGGTGTCGCTGTTGACGTCGTATGCCCAAACTCTTAACTCACCCCCTCAGCTCCACCCTTGACCGCAGCTGGAGCCCGCAAAACCCCCCGCTGCCACAAGTGCCACGCCGGATCAGGGATTCCTTTGAAGTTTCACAAGTTGAGACGAGCTTCGCGCGCACCCCTGTTCACGCTAGTGAAGCGGTTGATAATTTGTCTCCTTTTGGCACCTTTTCGTCACAAAGCCGCATAGTACGCGCGAAGGTGGAATTTCGGGTCCATTCGCTGTTCACAACGCCGCGTTGTTCGCCTACTGGGGCACTTAATGCTTCCGCCTTAATAACGCAACATTTACAACGACAAAATTTGTTTAAATCAATAAGGACTCTTGCTAGAAATGTTGTTATTATTTTTATAGCGGTGAAAGTAAATGAACACCACAGAAAAAGATTGGTTCGAATCCAGGCTGTGGAGGTGATTGGAAAGCAAAGCTTTAAACGACACCCAAAACAATTGCCTATGCGACGTCACTTGAATTCACACACGTGACTCTACAAAGAGCGAAACCAGCTATTCTGCCAGCCGTTACGTGGAATTCATGGGGTCGGCGTCCCGAACGCAGCAGCTTCGGCCACGGCCGGGCTAGCGCGGCGGACGCCGCCGCTGTAGCCCGGCCGTGCGTCGCCAAAAATAAAACGGAGAGGAGCGTCTTTGGAAGGGCGAGACAGCGAGCCTAGCCATCCTGATGCGCTAACTCAGGGCTACACCACCGCACGACAAGGGCTCAGACACCGAAACAATTCGCCATGTGAGCTTAGTGATTCCCATTTATACTGATTAAAACTAGTTAGTTTAGTAAGTTTAAGAATTGCGAGAAAGCTGAGGGAACTTTTGTGATCGCTTTTTATCAGAACTAGTTGCTCCTTTCACATCTTGAATACCTCGTAAAACACAGCCTCATTTAGAAATTTAGAAAACGGAGTCAAATTTGGGGCATGCAATTCGCAAAAAGTAGCGTTTCCCTTGCGACCAGATGTCTGTATGTGGTATCTACATTTTGTTTCCCCGCCCTGCAGACCATTCCTTAACGTATCTTTGCCGTACGACAAATTAATTCCGCCGGGTCCGGGTTGCCCAGGAGGTGATGTCGAACTAGTTAATCAAGCCGAGCGAAGGAAGTGCGCAATGAACGCGAAGCTGCGCCAAAACCTTCGTATTTCCCAAAATGATTTTTAGATAAACTAACAAGGACTGTATGAGAGCAGCGTACAACGTGCCCATTAAGCCTACAGGGCAACAAAAATAAATCCCCGTAAAATACCGCCGGAACGCGATACCTTCATACACATGTGATTTACATGACCATGCCACGATAATCGGTCATTGGAGATAACGCCTAAAAACCCATCGAAGCAACCATTTCAAGAACGGGTTCCCGAAATGCAATGACTCGAATAAAATTCTAACTGCTTATCGTTTGCTCTAAATGTTGTGCGTTTGCTTTTGTTCACGTTTATTTCTAGCTTAGTTTTCGTAATTCGTTTCCATAATTCCCGCAGTTACAAGTTTGAATTGCTGGTAATGGTTTGAATGCTGACTACTGTAAAGAAGCATTTGCGCCGCGTTTATAGATAACAATTCAAGGGATGTGAAATTTATTAACTATACCATTATGCACGTCAAGAATAGAAGTGGTCCCAAGATAGAGCATTGGGGAACACCTCTCTGTATTGTTCCGAAAATGAATCTAACATTATTTATGATGGTGCATTGTCGCTTAGAAGTAGTTTCTAATTAAATGAAGTAATAAACCTGTTATGAAAAAGAATGGCAACCTGCGGCTAAAAATCTCGTGGTTAACAGAATCAAAAGCCTTGATTAAACAGGAACAATCCAAGCGCTAATAACTTATTTTCGGTGTTCTTTACCATCTCCTCTCTTATACAAAGTAGTGCCACTTGTTCAGTAGTGCTACTTCAGTGTAACTCAAGCTCAACGAAACCCCTATCTTAAAGAGTTATCGGGACGCCCGATCCCGCGAAATCTACGAAGCTTCAGTCATAAGCATATTAAGGGGGAGGGATGCGTGAGTTAGCCTTCCATGGCGCTCTTTCAGCGGGAGATGGCGTATTTGGCCGGTTAAAAAGAAAGCTTTTGTGTGCTTTGATCTCCTTTTATAGCCGGAGCTGCTTCTTAAAGGGACACTGAAGTGAACTTGTCAAGCTCCCGTTTTTGCTTGCACTGCGTAGACTGGCTCAAATTAGCACACTTTTCATCGTTTATCCGGTTGACAAATCGGTAATTATTTTACAAAGCGCGAAAGAAGGAAAACTACCATGCGCGGTTTGCGGCGGCCGCACCAACTAAGGCTGTGACGTTGGGAGGAGGGGGCACCGTGATTGGACGATGCCCAAGGTTAGCAATCAAACAAGTTTCGGTTTCGGTTTCGGTTCTGTAAAACACAACCAATGGCGTTGTTGGATGGTCATTCTCAATATCTCAGTTATCATCGTACCGCGCTTCTGCCATGTTATCGGCTGTAAAATGCATAAGATAAGCCTCCCAGCACGGCTTGGAATCGTAGCATTGACTAGCCGAGGCCTACGCAGTGCATGAACGCCCTCCGCGTCCCCGCAGACGCTCAAATGCCATGCGCTTTTCCCCTATATTTGGAGCTTGCCTCACTCATGCCTGTATCGTAAAAAGCGTGTTCGCACCAGGCCAAGGGTCTGTTGCTTCTGGCCTGTGCCCACTGCCCGCAAGCAGTCGGTGCTTATGGCAACAGCACGCCAACGAGAACTCGCTAGCGCGCCAGTGCCAGCCTGCGCGCGTTCTGTGAACTAGTTCGTGGAGCAATGAACGTTGCGGCCCCCAAAAAATGTGAACTCAGTATAGAAAACATCGGCGGAAAACAAAAAAGTTAACTTATAAAAAAAATGATGAATAAACTTTATTGGAGACCAGGTGCTGATGTTAGGGCACCCGCCCGGTGGGAGGCTTCCTTAGTCCGGGATGCCTTGGGCTATGCTGGCCATCCGTGCCCTCTCCACCAATCGTCGCTGGTGTGGAAGGTCGGAGCTGGTCAGCAGCTCCACCCACTGCTCATAAGTAGGGTTGGGGTTAGGGGTGAGGGAAGGGGATTGCTGGCACTCCCATACAATGTGGTACAGGGTGCCTGGGTGGGGGCAGGAGTTGCATGTGGCAGGGTATTGGGTGGGATACATGGCATGTAGCAGGGTGTTATGTGGGTAGGAGTTTGTCTGTAGGCGCCGGAAGGTAGTAGCTTCATCGCGAGAGAGGTTCGGGTGGGGGAATAGGTATTTGCGACGCTCGTTCCTTTAGTGGGCGAGTATTTCGGCGTATGTTTGCAGCGGGGTGGGCTTAACTGTTGCTTCCGATGAGGGTTCGTGGCCCTCGTGGGAAACGGCCCGGTGTGAGTGAGCGCGGGCAGCGGCGTGTGCCGCTTCGTTACCCCCGAGGGATTCGTGACCTGGAGTCCAAATTCTTTGCAGTTCTGGAAGTAGTTTCGCTTGTTGCAGAATTTTCAAGGCGGGTTGTGATATGTGTCCTTTTAGGTAGTTCCTGCAAGCGGCTTGGCAGTCAGTAACAATGGTTAAAAAGTCTTGGCCTGTTGTGGCGGCAAGGGCAATGGCGACCTCTTCAGCTGTTTCGGTGGAGTTGGTGAAAACAGACACTGCAGCGAGCTCAGTTCCTCTGGCATTAACCACGCTGGCGGCTTGTGCAGATTTGTGTGTAAAAATATCAGTTGATTTTATTTCCTTAGTACCTATATTGACTTCGATGACTCTTCTCCCGCCTTCAAGAGGCCTTATATTTTCCTACTGGCGTACCAGTCAGCGAAGCGTCGCATTTACGCTTGTGCAGCGCTTGTGTGAAGCGACCTTGACTTGGAGCTAGATACAGGGTACAAACTAACCAAGTAAAGAAAGGCACATTCTTCCATTCACAAACGTGTCCTGGCTTCGTTTCAACTGAGCGAACGAATTGCGACGACCCGTCGGCGGCCGGCGGACGAAACGCTGGGCCGACTGACTCTGACTGAAGGCCGGGGAGCCGTGCAGTAGCGCAGCCAATTACGAGCTTGGCTCCTCCTGACGTCACACGAAAACGCCACAGAAAAGGGGCGAGCGTAAAGAGAGGAGGACAGCATTTTCGAATTAACTTTTCTGCTAAATAAAATCGCGTAAACGCGCCCAGAGTGGTCGAAACATGGCCTGAGGACTCCGGACTACAATTTGCGCTAGTAATCCCACAATGTTTACATATCACTTCAATGTCCCTTTAAGCTCACTTCGTCTATCTCGGTGTTACTTTCTCGCACCGGCGTATGATTACGCTGAATCCTTATTCTATTTACTGCAAATTCTAATAAAATTTCACCAGTTGTTCGTCAGCGTTCGTGTCTGTTCGCCTTCTCTTGGTCCAAGTTTTCCGCTCTGTTTAGGGCTGTCTCATGTGTACCCAACGAGCCCAACGCCAAGCTTTAGTGCCACTTAAATACACGTTTCCCTTCTAGAAACCAGGTTGGTTTTTTCGCCATTACTTCTTTTGTTTTTCTTAGAAAGATTGACTGAACATGTATTTACCCCAACCTCAGCTTTATATAATACTGAAAGGGGAGAAATACGGCCGTATTTCGCCGTAGTTGCCACCATTGTGTAAAACTGAGATGCTAGAGCATTTTGAGCTTTTTTGGGAAATATACCTTCTGGCAGCACCTGATTACATATGGGACTAAAGACAGGCGCAATGATATCTACCGCATATTTAACTGTTGGCGTTTTAATGCTGTCGATGTCGATTGCGCATTTATTGTTAAAAAGTATTGTTTGTTTGTTTGTTTGTTTGTTTGTTTGTTTGTTTGTTTGTTTGTTTGTTTGTTTGTTTGTTTGTTTGTTCGTTCTTTCGTTCGTTTGTTTGCTTGCTTGCTTGTTTGTTTGTTAGTTAGTTCGTTCGTTTGTTTGTTTGTTTGAAACGTTTACTTCCTCGTGATCTTCTGCTTACACCGTGCGGCGGAAGGGGATGCTTAAGGGAGCGAGGATGGGGGTCAAAAAACAAGGTATCGCCCAGGGACGATGTGGTTTGATCCGCCGGGCCGGGGTGACTCGCACAACAGATTAACTGAAGTCGCCTTACGCAGGTTGCGGATAGGTCACACGCATGCAACACAGTCACGCCTTCTCACAGGATCGCCAACACCCCTGTGAAGCAGGTTCGGAGAGCACCTATCCGTAATTGATTGATTGTAGGGTTTAACGCGTCGACGCAACGTAGGCGATGGAGGCGCGTCCTAGTGGAGGGCTCCGGATTAATTCTGACCAGCTGGAGATCTTTAACGTGCGCGGAAATCTCGTACACACGGGCGTTTTTACTTAGCCGTAATTCCCGTTCTAATAAAATGTACGGCGCTCAGCACAACGAGACATAAACATTTCCCAAAACTCTACAGACCACGTATTCCGCCCCACCCGTCGCACCTTTAACAGCGGAGCTGTTGTTACTGCTGGCCGTAAGTTCGGCGTTGCAGGAAAAAATACCAAGAAAATGGCGAGCGCTCCCGAACACGTGCGTCGCGGCGACCGCCCAGTTCCCGGCTCGCGCATTGGCTGTAGCAAAAAAAAGAGAACGAAAACAGAAGCTCCAGCGCCGTTGTCAAGCGCTACCGCGCCTACATCGTTGAGATAGCTGTGGATGACGCAGCTGATCATGCGGACGACGAGGAGCCTGGAGGAGTACCTATAACGGCAGAAACAAGAAACATCCTGCAACCGCTTTGCAACAAGGTAGAATTTAGCGGTGGCGATGAAGAATTGATGCGATTCAATGAGCGGCTCGAGAACGCTTTTCTGCGACCAGATGCGAACGCGATTCAGGTGAGCACAACACAGTTCTTTCTTCTGCAATGATGAAAGTTATTTTTTCCTGTGAACTATTTGCCTTTATCATGAAACCTCCTCTGTGCAGCGGGGCTTTTGTTGCCAGCCCTAGCTCTTATTTCCGCGACCTGGCCACAAATTTTCGGCATTTCACTCAACTCGAAACTCCGCTTATCTCGAAATTTTCATCGGATTTCACGACTTCGAATTAACGAGGCGTTACTGTGTGTGGTTGAAACAAAGCCGTCTTCTGGCTCTCGCTGCCCATTAGCAGCAATTTTTCTGCGGGAAACACCGGCGCACACTGCATGCCTCGGCCCTCCACAGGTTTTACGTTAGTGCAGATGGCCGAGGCAGGGCCGGATTAATGGGGGGGCTACGGGGGCTGTAGCCCCGGCCCCCCAGCGGTCAGGGGCCCCGCTCGACCATGTGAAAAAAGTTTTTGAGTGTGCTTGCTGCCCGCATCGAAAGTGGAAGGTAGGAGCTTCAATCTCACCTTCACACAGAAGCTGACTAACTCGTGACAGGTGGGGAGGAACGGGGCCCCGCATGTTATGGTTGACAACCTTCGGGTCCATTTCAATTACATCTAGTTATTCCTACTCCTCCTCCTTGTTTTCCCGAGGTTTCTGAGAAGGTTTCTGAGGTCGCGGTTACAAGTTGTGTAACCGCGACCAAAAGTCGCGGTTACACAACTTGACGCGGCCTAAGAAGCCACATAGAAAAGGCCCCGAGCTAGGCTTCGGTCTTTTCGACAAAGGTCCTTTCTGTAGACTTTTCGGTACATGGACCTCTAAGTTCGAGGAGGTTTCAGCGCGCACGTTTCAGTACAAGAAAGGGTCGCGCATGCGAATAATGAAATAACTTGTAAGCTTTTGAAACCTGATAAACGTTAAATGTAATTATTGACAACTTAAGCATGCCCTATTGGCTCAGATATCCTCGTATACAGTTTCTGCCAGAAATTTCAGACTATATCGCTTGCCAAGGAAGTTCATTGCGATGAAGGCCCATTCAATAAAGTTAGTGTATTAGTTTATTCGCAAAAGGGTGATATTGACTCGACATTTCCCGCTGAAGTGGTTCAGTTTGTTTTCACTAGCTGAAGTTTTTCAGTTTCCAAGACACAATAACGAGTGATCGTCTCAAAATGATAATTCAAAAGATATTGTTTCCATTTTTGTTAGTTTATACCTAATCTTCCTGTAACAAACAAGCAGACTGAACACTGAGTGAGTGAGTGAGTTAGCAAGCGGACAGACCCAGCCTTGCCAGATGGGCCGGCGATTACTTCGCCCGAGTGACACCTTTTAAACCTATTCGTTGCAAATACCCAAGAGTCACCATGGTTTGTGCCCTTCAAAAAGTTCCGAAGAATGGGCTGGATGTCTCGCGTAGTGATCGTGTACTTTTGGGAATAGGATATATCACACCGAAAAAGCAATGCGGGACGGCTCTCCTACAAAGTTCTTTAAATAAAGCTGGATGCTCCATAGCATGCGCTGTAGAAAATCTTTTTAAATGTGTTCTTAATTAAAGCTGCTTGGGCTCCACTATCATCAAGATGTCGAAATCTTTATCCCTCAGGTCGATTGAAGGAGTCTGACATGCCTCGTTTCCTGTATCGTATTGAAGGTAGCTATTTATTGAAAAGGGAAGTTACTGTAAATGATTCTGGGTACATTTTATTGGCGCTCTTGTACGAAACACAGAACAAAATGCACGGGGTGAAAGCGAGCCTTCAACTAATTTTTTTAATAGCGAACGCTTTCTTAGTGGGACCGATGGCGTTCTGTAAATAAAACTAACGTATTTACCCATTGACCGGTTGGTCGACCGAAAAGCTCTGATAAGAGCTTTTCAGTCCACCCCTCCACCCCTCTTCCTTCTTCACAGGCGGCGCATGTTCTAACCGCCGCGTGCTTTCTCGTCTGCGAGTGTAACGCAGATGATTTTGGCCCTGTTTGGCAGATGCCTGTGAGTGACCACGACCTACTCTATACTTTTAGTGACAGCTGCCTGCGCGGAGTTTGAGCCCTCCAATATAGGCAGGTAAAGAACTGGAGGGGCATTTCTGAGACAACGAAATGCCGAGGTTTTACATAAAGAAGGGTCCTGGTTGAGCATTCAGGCTAAACAGGTTCCCATGCTTGGGGTCGCGACCGTTGATCTTAGGCTTGGAATTCATAAGCACCCTTAGCGAGAGGCAGATTGAGGATGGCATCGGAAGTTAGATTCAGCTGTGTTAAGGGCAATTTGACGGACCTTGCGCCGGGAAAAGAGTCGCGGCCGTTGCCGCTCGGGAGGTGTATGTGCACTCGGAGCATACGAGACATGAGAGTTGGAGTTTGGGGCGCTCAAGGGGTCTTCACGCACTTGGAGGTGAAGTCGAACTGCAGTTTTGAAGTTTTTCTTTTATTACTCATGTACTCAACTTTGTTAACATATATAGTTGTATATAGATTCTTTAATTCTATTCATCATATCAACATCTCGATTTCATCACTCCGGCCACAATTTCCCAAAATTTCAACACCATCTCCACGTTCAGCCCCTTGCCAAATCAGCCAGGGCCGAGCGATTGGGTTTCTGATCGATGCCACACTTCCGGGAAAGACTTTACTGCTTATATCTTGAGACAATACATACGTCCTGTTGATTTTTATGCGTATAAAACTAAAAACCTTAAAGGTTTAATGAAAAGTGCTTCTTGTAAATTACTCTTGTGCACTATGTCGTGTGCGGGCCAACGCGGCGCTTCTATTAATTGCGAATATGTGAGACCGGCAATCAAATGATACTCACATCTATGCCTGATAAAACCCAATCTTTAATACTACACATCAAGCCAAGAAATAACTTTTCGGAAACTAAAATTTTGTATGATTTATCACTGATCAGAGAGCATAACATGGTGTTCGAAAATTTAAGAATAATAAAGCGGAATCATTATAATCATCATCATTAGGGCCTCAAGGACGCAGTAGCCCCGGGCCCCCAAGTTTCCTAATCCGGCACTGGGCCGAGGACTTTTTTAATAATGTTTGGTCTCTTTGCCGTCTGTTGGCCTTGCGCCAGTAAACAATAGTAACAATAATCATCAAGATTATTATTATTGTCTGTTCGGCACAAAAGGTTGCGTTGTGCGACCTTTTGTGCCGAACTGACTTGAGAACTTTCTTCCTTCTGCTTCGTTTTGTGTTCCTTTGCGCTTAATTTTCCTTTTAAACTTTGCTGGAACATCCTGCTGTTAAGTACGTCGGGGATTTTTTTTAATGTTTATTTTTTTTTTCTTAAAAATGTTCAATTAGTTCTCGCCCTAATTGTTTATTTTATATTGGCTTTAAACCTGCCATAGCCTAGCTAGAGCAGGTCTCGTTCCCCGCATTTCTTCTTTTTTTTGAGGGGGGAAAGGGGGAACATGGAATTAGAATTGGGGAACGAAGGCGAGGAAGTTTCAATTTGTTTCCTCCGTCCCACGACGCGTGCGACACCTGAGGTCAATATACTCGCTGTACTGCGAAGGCCTGAGTGGCCCCAGAGAAAGCAGAATCTGGTTTCCAAGCCTTGGGCAAATGGCGCACGTCCAGATTGCGGGTTTGCCTGTCGCCGCTGTACCGCATTTTGTGCATCCGGGTCATTGCGGCGTAATTTCTGCTGCAGGCGCGGAGCCTTGCTACACAGGCCCGCCTGCGCGTGGCGCATGATTAGGTTGCTCGGAACTTGCGGGAAACTATACGCAGGTTTGGGAAAGTTCCGTGCGGAGCTTCTATAAAACCTCGGGCTTGCACGAACTTCTACAACGTCCATCTACACAAGCCTGCTGGAAGTCAATTACGGAGCGAACAATTTTCCAGGTGTTCTCGGGGGTTAAAAACCTTGTTCCTGATTTGTTGCGAACCAAGTATACTCGAGGCTATAGTTTAGAGTAGTCGTTTTCAGAACTTACTGTAATAAGGTTAACATGTAATTTTAGTCTTTACAAATGCTCGTACCTACAATGTTGTAGTTGTTGCAGATATGTAATAGTCTGCAGTTCTCTTAATTTCAGTGTACTATTAGGTTTACGCACGTTCCCTGACGTTGACTTTTATTTTTTCCTGTTTTACACTTTGTTGTTCATCGCGGTGTACATTGTTATACTGTGCTTGATCGGCAAAGGTCCCTTCTCACCTTGTCCCGTGGCGACGCTACTCTAAGAAGCAAATAAATGAAATGAAATAAAATAAAATAAAATGGGAAAGCAGTGTCGCATGTTACTCAGTGTTTGTCTGCTTCTACAGCATTGCATTGTCACAGCGGTGTTGCCACAGTGGTGGCAACTTTAAGACGCTATTGACGTGTCATAAATGTAGCGCCCAAAAGTAGAAGCTGTGCCCCAATTACCGGTCAAAGATAGAAAAAGTGCCCCCCCCCCCCCCCCGCTCCCCCATCCATTTTTTTTCTTTTTTTGCAATGTGAGATTGGCTCTGTTATAATGACTCCAGGTGACAACCAAGAAAGTTTCCCCGCTCTTCGATCATTGAAACGTAATTTGGCTTGGTATTTTTTCTTTCTTACCGGTTTCCCGCGTTCAGTGTCACTTTGTCTGCGCTTTCCTTTTTGGCCGCGCTCACGCTTCCGGCCGATGAGGCTGCCGAGCCGTTGTTTTTCCTCCCCTGCTTTTCTTCTCTTCGCTGCGGCTGCTAATCTCGTTTTTCCTTCGGCTGCGCACTAATCCCCAGCCACTTGCAAGCGCCGGGCAGCGTTCAAGTTTCTGCGACGTTGACCGCCACCGTGCGGAGTTTGTTCCTCGGTCGGACTTCAAGGCGTTGCTCACGCCTTTCAGCTCAAGTTTTTGGTGACCAAGTCTTCCGCACCAAGAACGTCAATAAATGGAAGACTTAGGAGCTTTGCATCAAGAAACACGCCTGGTTAAGACATTTTATATGCTCCCGAGTGCTTACGAGGTATTCGATTTGCAGGCCTGACTACCACGCCACTCTCAGTTTTAATACCGGAGCTGTTTTTAAACTTGAGTTTCCTCCGCGCCTTGCGTCGCTTGTAACTCGGCGTGACGAGAAGAACACTAGGCCAACAAGGGTGTGGCAACGTTGCGAGGAGGCGAGGAGCCGACAAGCGCGTGCGAGGAGTGCGTGCCTCAAGAACGCCTCCCGTGGCTCGAGTGGCACCCGGGTCCCCTGCGTTATGAAACCGCCGTCTGTCCGGTAGCGCCATCATCGCATGTGGTGTACTCAGCATTTCCTTTGGGTCCGTAGCGCGGGTGTTGGCTTTGTGCTTTGGCAGAGTTGACGTGGACTTCGGTATTTAAGTTGGTGGATTGTTGACTCTGATCTGACTCAGCTTGCATGGAGAAATCTTCGCTTTGTGGCCACGTTTCGCGGAAGGAAGGGGCCTTGTTTTTAACAGCGAAGCTGTTTAGGCTTGAGTTCCATCCTTGCCTGGCGTCGCTCGACGCTCCGCGCAGCAGAGTGGAGAGGAGGAAAATGTTAGCCCAAGAAGTGCGAGGGGAAGAACGCAAGGAGCCTACGAGAACGTGTGTCGCGTCGCAGATGTACGGGTGGGGAGGCGGGCGTCGGGGATTGGCTGCGCTTGGTGCTGGCGTGAGCTCCGAAGTGGAGGTGTTCTCTTAGTTGAGAGACGGCGTGGGCTGGGCGGACCAATGTCCGATCTACCGATAAGACGGGCGGACCTAAGAAAAGCCAAGTTAAGTCTAGTGGAATTCCCGGGTCCGCTGTTTCCTCAACCTTCTCATCTCACTTGCGAAGGTGGATGAATTCTTTTTTTTTTCTATCAACTATGGCGCACGTACCTTTCACTCCCCGAGTTATGCCCCGCACGGGGCACCTTGAGTTAGCATGGTGACGGTATTGGCGACACCGCGGACCCCGAGCACCAAACATAAGCTGGAACCAACCGTGGCGATGTGTTTTTCAGGTGAAGGGCAGAAACCACAAACGGTGGCCGTCGGAGCCCGGGTCAAGCTCCGGCGGATGGGCTCCCTGTCTGTTTACCAGGCAGAGAGCTCCGGGACCTCTTCAGCTATCAGGTTAAGGCTGACGAAGAAAGTACCCCCGTTCCCTGCTTTCTACTACATCATATGGCATTTTCTAAAACACCCTCCAAACGTGATCGGTCCCTGAAAAGGGGCCGCAACGAAGTGTCCTTTAAACCTTTGTCTTCGATCTCGCTCCCAAAGCCAGATAAGTAACCCCGTTTTTTGATCCTTGAATCTGAGGGCAAATCAAAGTCGGTTACCTCTCAATCCGTCTTTCTCATTTCGAAACTCCCTTAAGGTATCATCGGCAAAACATATGACCCCAAAAAGTTCAGAACTGGTGAAGTGCTAGTTGAACTGCTGGTGAAGTGCTAGTTGAAGTTGAAGGCAGCCGCAGCGACTCCCTCCTCCACCTCACTGCCTGTGCAATCTGTGGTGCTCACCACACTCTCAGCACTGGCAGCGCAGGCACAGGACACTCGAAAGGGTACCAAGTCTAGTGGGCCCAGTCCGCTGGGCACCCTTCAGATGACGACATGGACGTCGAGCCGTTCCGGCGTGCACCACAGCGGAAGGAACGGGGTCTGCCGTCCAGGTCAGTAGAGAAGGTCAAAAAACCCTTTCCATGAGTTCAAGCCCCGAAAGTCGACACATAAATACGCACATAATACAGTAGCTCTAAAATTCAATAATGGGAAGAGAAAATATCATGCAATCGAACTGCAGAGACCGTCTTAAAAATTTTGATGACGTCTATGAGTTATTGCGTTCCAATCAGCCAAGTGTGATGCGTCTCCACGAAACCCATTTAAACTCCAGGAACACAAATTTCTTGAAAAGTTACATGGTATTTAGGAAGGACAGAGATGGTGGTGGCACATCTTCAGGTGGTGTTGCCATCATTGCCCGAAAATCCTTGGCGTGCCACACTGTCCAACTACCCACCATCCTAGAGGCTGTGGCCATTTGAACCATAACCTTGAATAGGCTTATAACACTATGCTCTCTTTGTATCCCTCCTGACTTCCATCGCTCGAGCTCAGATTTCGAGAGTCTTGTAGATCAGTTACCTGAACCTTTCATTCTAATAGGCGACCTTATTGCGGACAATATTCTTTGGGGCTCTTTTCGTACGGATGACAGAGGTCGCCTGATAGAGAAATTCCTAACATCTCCGGGAGTATGCCTGTTCAACAAAAAACAACCTACATAGTAGTAGGAAGTATTGCTGAATGAGGCGGACTTAGCCTTGCATCATCATCATCATCATCATCATCATCATCATCATCATCATCATCATCATCATCATCACCATCATCACAAGCCTATCTACGCCCACTGCAGGGCAAAGGCCTCTCCCATTATTCTCCAATTACCTCGGTCCTCTGCAAACTGTGACCAATTTATCCCCGCAAACTTCTTGATCTCATCTGCCCATCTAACTTTCTGCCGCCCCCTGCAACGCTTGCCTTCTCTAGGGATCCACTCTGTTACCCTTAATGACCAGCAGTTATCTTGCCTTCGCATTACATGCCCTTCCCACGTCCATTTCTTCTTCTTAATTTCTACTAATATGTCTTTAACACCAGTTTGCTCCCTGACCCACTCCGCTCTCTTCTTGTGCCTTAATGTTACACCTGTCATTTCCCGCTCCATTGCCCGCTGAGTCGTTCTCAATTTAAGTTGAACCCTCTTAGTGAGCCTCCAAGTTTCTGCCCCGTAGGTGAGTGCCGGTAAGATGCAGCTGTCATACACTTTCTTCTTCAGCGACAATGGTAGGCTGCTATTCATTATCTGAGAATGCCTGCCATATGCACCCCACCCCATTCTCATCCTTCTAATTATCTCTGCCTCACGGTTGGGATCTGGGGTCACAACTTGGCCTAAGTAGATATATTCGCTTACCACTTCCACTGCCTCGCCACCTATCTCAAACTGCTGTGCTCTCCCTAGGTTATTGATCATTACTTTAGTTTTCTGCATATTAATTTTCAGGCCCACGGTTCTACTCTGTTCACCCAGTGCGGAAAGCATGCTTTGCAATTCGTCCCCCGAGTTACTTAGCAAGGCAACGTCATCAGCAAATCTGAGGTTACTGAGGTATTCTCCATTAACCCTTACTCCCACCTGTTCCCAATCCAACGTTCTGAATACTTCTTGTAAGCATGCTGTGAATAACATTGGAGAGATTATGTCTCCTTGTCTGACACCCTTCCTTATAGGTATTTTACTGCTCTCCCTATGGAGGATGATGGTAGCTGTAGACCCATTGTAGATATCCTCTAGTATTCTTATATAATGCTCATCTACCACCTGGTTCCGTAATTCCTGAATGACTGCTAGGGTTTCGACCGAGTCAAATGCTTTCTCATAATCTATGAAGGCTATATATAGCGGTTCAGTATACTCAGCGCACTTCTCTATCACCTGATTGGCCGTGTGAATATGGTCCATTGTTGAATAACCTTTACGGAACCCTGCTTGTTCTTTAGGTTGACTGAAATCTAAGGTTGCAGAAATTCGGTTAGCGATTACCTTGGTAAATACCTTGTAGACGACTGACAGTAAGCTGATCGGCCTGTAATTTTTCAAGTCCTTCATGTCGCCTTTCTTATGGATTAGGATGATGTTCGCGTTCTTCCAAGATTCCGGTGCCCACAGGTCGGCGAACTCACTCATGAGTCCACTCACTCAGACTCATTTGGACTCAAACTCACGCGTGAGTTTGCGTTTGAGTGAGCGCGAGGCTAGTGTGGCATGGTGAGTTTGAGCTTGAGTGAGTTTGAGCTGAGTGAGCCCGACTGAGTTTGAGTCCGATTGAGTTTGAGTACGCCTGAGACCTAGTGAATTCTGAGTCCATTTTGAGTTCTGAGTACATTTAGATTTTGAGTCCATTTTGAGTTCTGAGAACATTTTGAGTTTGAGTCCATTTTGAGTTCTGAGTGCATTTTGAGTTTGAGTCCATTTTGAGTTCTGAGTGCATTTTGAGTTTGAGTCCATTTTGAGTTCTGAGTACACTTTGAGTTTGAGTCCATTTTGAGTTCAGAGTAGATTTTGAGTTTGAGTCCATTTTGAGTTTGAGTCCATTTTGAGTTCTGAGTACAATTTGAGTTTGAGTCCATTTTGAGTTCTGAGTAAATTTTGAGTTTGAATCCATTTTGAGTTTGAGTACATTTTGAGTTCTGAGTACATTTTGAGTTTGAGTCCATTTTGAGTTTGAGTACATTTTGAGTTTGATTACATATTGAGTTTTGAGTACATTTTGTGTTCTGAGTACATAGGAGTTTTGAGTCCATTTTGAGTTTGAGTACATATGAGTAGCCTAGCAGGCAGCTATAGTTGGCTGTTAAGTTTCATGCCTCACTGTGGGCTCGGAATTCAAGTTACCTGCGCGTACGGCACCAATCGCGATCTGCATGATCGGTTGGGAGGGGTGGGGTGACTGATTTTTTTTAGTTTCTTGTTGAATTTTCATGGCCATAAGCACTTGCTGTATACCTAATTTTCGCGGCTGGGCGCGTGAGTCATAATTGACTGGCGGGGTCATAAAAAAGGGTTGTCTTATCTTTTCCTCTTGACGGATCCACTTAGAGCGCGGGAAAGGGTGGTGGGAAAGCACACGGCGGCGCTGGCGTGCTGGTTGTTCACCTGCTACTGTTAACGGCTTGATATACTAGGGGTCACAAAAAAAGAGGTGAGAGCCGGGGAGAAATGGGGGCGGGGGCTGTCCTTTCTGCTGTTTCAAATGAATTAGCTGAATTGACTGGGCAGCGCCCCTTAAGACAGAATAATGACCACATTAGATTGGGTGAAAAGTGAAACTGATGAGGCTAAGGCGTGTAAGGTATCAAATGAAAGGTCCGGAGTAACGGAATCACGCTTGGTAAATAAAAAAAATGCTTCCTGATTGTAGTCACCAGGCAGTCATAATGAGTCATAGATTGGGTTAAAATTCAAAATGACGCTTCGAGGGGATGTGGGGAATCAAATTCAAGGTATCGATGTTGGGAATCATTCGGGACGAAAATGAGTTATGGATATATCATGACGTAGTCATCGTAAGTCATAGATTCGGTTAAAATTCAAGTTCATGACGCTAGGGCGTGTTGCGTATGAAATTAAAGGTCTCGATGAGGGTAATCACGTGCTTCCTGATTATTATCATGATATAGTCAAAATGGCTCATAAATTACGTTAAAATTCACAATGATGCCACTGGGTGTCCGGGGCATCAAATTGAAGGTTCCGATAAGGGAAATCACGTGGGACGAAAATGTGGTAGGGCTATATCATGAGATAGTCATGGTTAGTCATTGATTGGTTTAATTTCAAATTGATTCCGCTAGGATGTGATGGGTATCAAATTAATGGTCTAGATGAGCGGAATCACGTGGGAGAAATACAGAAATGCTTCCTGGTTATAACCATTAGATTGTCATGGCGAGTCTTATATTGGGGTAAAATTCGGAGTTACCCCGCTAGGGCGTGTAGGGTATCAAATTTACGGTCTTGACGAGGGGAATCACGTGGTACAAATAAAAAAAGGCTTCGTAGTTCGAATCATGAGATAGTCATTATGAGTCATAGATTGGGTTAAATTCAAGGTGAGGCCAATGAAGTATGTGGGGCGTCAAATTGAAGGTTCCAGTGAGGGGAATCACGTCGGACACCGAAATATTGCGTCCTGGTTACAGTCATGAGAGTTATGGTTATTTTGACTGGTAGGAATTCCATATGACCCTGCTAGGGTGTGTGGGGTATCAAATTAAAGGTCTCGTCGAGGGGGATCACGTGGGACAAATATAAAAATGCTTTCGGGTTATAATTATGAGGATATAGCAAAAGGTATATAGCAAAAGGTACACGCTCACACTCTCACTAACTCACTCACACTCTCACTCTCACACTCACTCACACTCACTCACACTCACACTCTCACTCACTCTCACACTCTCACTAACACTCTCACTCACACTCTCACTCTCCCTCACACTCACTCTCCCCCACTCTCACTCTCCCTCACACTCACACTCTCACTCACTCACTCACACTCTCACTCACTCACACTCTCACTCTCATTCTCCCTCACACTCACTCTCACTCTCCCTCACTCTCACACACACTCTCACTCTCACTCACACTCACTCCCACTCCCACTCTCACTAACTCTCCCTCACACTCACACTCACAGTCTCACTCTCACTCACACTCACTCTCACTCTCACACTCTCACTCTCACTCACACACTCTCTCACTCACACTCACTCTCACTCTCACACTCACTCTCTCACTGTGTCAATCTCTGTGAGGCCATTTGAGTTCTGAATTCATTTTGAGTTCTCAGCCCATTTTGAGTTCTGAGTTCATTTTGAGTTTTGAGTACATTTTGAGTTTTGAGTCCATTTTGAGTTTGAGTATATTTTGAGTTTTGGGCAGAGGTCGGCAAACTCTCTCATGAGTCCACTCACTCTGACTCATTTGGACTCAAACACGCGTGAGTTTGAGTTTGAGTGAGCGCGAGGCTAGTGTGGCATGGTGAGTTTGAGCTTGAGTGAGTTTGAGCCGAGTGATCCCGACTGAGTTTGAGTCCGATTGAGTTTGAGTACGCCTGAGACCTAGTGAATTCTGAGTCCATTTTGAGTTCTGAGTACATTTTGAGTTTGAGTCCATTTTGAGTTCTAAGTACATTTTGAGTTTGAGTCCATTTTGAGTTCTGAGTACATTTTGAGTTTGAGTCCATTTTGAGTTCTGAGTACATTTTGAGTTTGAGTCCATTTTGAGTTCTGAGTACATTTTGAGCTTGAGTACATTTTGAGTTTGAGTACATATTGAGTTTTGAGTACATTTTGAGTTCTGAGTACATATGAGTTTTGAGTCCACTTTGAGTTTGAGTACACATGAGTTTTGAGTCCATTTTGAGTTTGAGTACACATGAGTAGCCTAGCAGGCAGCTATGGTTGGCTGTTAAGTTTCATGCGTCACTGTGGGCTCGGAATTGAGGTTACCTGCGGGTACGGCACCAATCGCGATCTTCATGATCGGTTGGGAGGGAGGGGGTGTTTGATTTTTTTAATTTCTTGTTGAATTTTCATGGCCATAAGCACTTGCTGTATACCTAGTTTTCATGGCTGGGCGCGTGAGTGATAATTGACTGGTGAGGTCATAAAAAAGGGTTGTCTTAATTTTTTCTCCTGACGGATCCACTAAGAGCGTGGGAAAGGGTGGTGGGAAAGCACACGGCGGCGCTGGCGGGCTGGTTGTTCGCCTGCTACTGTTAACGGCTTGATATACTAGGGGTCACAAAGGAAGAGGTGAGAGCCGGGGGGAAATGGGGGCGGGGGCTGTCTTTTCTGCTGTTTCAAATGAATTAGCTAAATTGACTGGGCAGTGCCCCTTAAGAAAGAATAATGACCACATTAGATTGGGTGAAAAGTGAAACTGATGAGGCTAAGGCGTGTAAGGTATCAAATGAAACGTCTGGATTAACGGAATCACGCAGGGTAATTAAAAAAATGCTTCCTGATTGTAGTCATCAGGCAGTCATAATGAGTCATAGATTGGGTTAAAATTCAAAATGATGCTGCGAGGGCATGTGGGGAATCAAATTCAAGGTCTCGATGTGGGGAATCATTCGGGACAAAAATGCGTTATGAATATATCATGACGTAGTCATGGTAAGTCACAGATTGGGTTAAAATTCAAGTTCATAACGCTAGGGCGTGTGGCATATCAAATTAAAGTTCTCGATGAGGGTAATCACGTGCTTCCTGATTATTATCATGACATAGTCAAAATGGGTCATAAATGAGGTTAAAATTCACAATGATGCCACTGGGTGTCCGGGGCATCAAATTGAAGGTTCCGATAAGGGAAATCACGTGGGACGAAAATGTGGTAGGGCTATATCATGAGATAGTCATGGTTAGTCATTGATTGGTTTAACATTCAAATTGATTCCGCTAGGATGTGATGGGTATCAAATTAATGGTCTGGATGAGCGGAATCACGTGGGAGAAATACAAAAATGCTTCCTTGTTATAACCATGAGATTGTCATGGCGAGTCTTGTATTGGGGTAAAATTCGAAGTGACCCTGCTAGGGCGTGTAGGGTGTCAAATTTATGGTCTTGACGAGGGGAATCACGTGGTACAAATAAAAAAAGGCTTCGTAGTTAGAATCATGAGATAGTCATTATGAGTCATAGATTGGGTTAAATTCAAGGTAAGGCCGCTGAAGCATGTGGGGTGACAAATTGAAGGTTCCAGTCAGGGGAATCACGTCGGACACTTAAATAATGCGTCCTGGTTACAGTCATGAGAGTCATGGTTAGTTTGACTGGTATGAATTCTATATGACCCTGCTAGGGTGTGTGGGGTAACAAATTAAAGGTCTCGTCGAGGGGGATCACGTGGGACAAATATAAAAATGCTTTCGGGTTATAATTATGAGGATATAGCAAAAAGTATACAGCAAAAGGTACACTCACACTCACACTCACTCTCACTCACACTCTCACTCTCAGTCACTCTCACTCACACTCACACTCTCACTCTCACTCACACACTCACACTCTCACACTCACTCTCACACTCACACACTCACACTCACACTCTCACTCCACTCTCACTCACACTCAACTCACACTCTCGCTCACACTCACACTCTCACTTTCTCTCACTCTCACTCACTCTCACACCCTCACTCTCACTCACACTCTCACTCTCACACTCACACTCTCACTCTCACACTCATACTCACACTCGCACTCTCACTCTTACTCTCACTCACACTCACTCTCACTCAGACTCACACTCAACTTACACTCTCACTCAACTCACACTCCACTCACACTCATACTCACACTCTAACTCACACTCAACTCACTCTCACTCAACTCACACTCTCACTCTCGCTCACACTCTCACTCTCACTCTAACTCATGTTCACACTCTCACCCTCGCACTCTCACTCACACTCACACTCTCACTCTCACTCAACTTACCCTCAACTCACACTCTCACTCAACTCTCACTCACACTCTCTCACTCACACACTCTCTCAAACACACACACACACACACTCACACACACGTGCATGCTGGAAGTTAACAGCTGGGTATGGTGGCGGTTATTGCTTACGACAGCGTGGTGGTTTTCCGAGCTACGAGAGCTCATCCCACCTAGCAAATGCTAATAAAAACTAATACAAGTGCCTCAGCAAACAACGAGGCACTTTTTTGTTTGTCCCGCGTGATTTCCCTCCTCGAGACCCTCAATTTGATACCCCACATTCTTTAGCGCCACACCTCTCTGCATTTTTACCCAATCTGAGACGATCTATGACTCCCGTGTTACACGGTTCGCCATTTTCGATATTCTCCTTATTTCTTTTTTCGATTTTCTAACATTTAGTTTTATCAATTATCTACATTTACGCTTTTATAATGATTACAGGTTGAACTACCGTGATATCTGCATTTTTGTGTATATGCAGGGCGTTACAAGATCATGGGGGAAGGAGGAGGGGTGTGCTCGGCAAAGAATGCTACGCAATAAAACAGCAAAGGTATATCCATGAACGCCTCGCACTTCAGAGATTCGCGGGGACAGTTCGCTTTGACACAAGTCGTTTTTTCAGGATGCAGAGCAAGAATGCACGGAACCGTAACCCTAAACAACTTCGACATAAATGAACGGAGCAGTGAGCGCACGTCCCCTCGCCCAATCTTGCTCGTTTTCGACCTGGGGACCGAGCATACCATCGAACCTGGACCGCCTCTGTCATGAACACGAACATGAAGCCTACATCAAGAGTTTGGTATCCAATATATACGTACAATTGCTTCCAACCAGCGCTACTCTTCATGAGCAGCAGGTATAGCTGTATTAAATCTGCAACGAAAATTGTTTCCGACCTCACAGGAGCTACGGTGTCATGTCGTGGCGAATGCAAGAGTTTGAGTTCACGAATTTGCACCCGTAATATTTTTACCACACGTGAATTCGAAAACACTGACTGCTAATGAAATCAGAGTGCATCTGACCCCCAGTAAATTCCCAGCATGAGAGAGTTGTGAGGCCATTTGAGTTCTGAAGTCATTTTGAGTTCTCAGCCCATTTTGAGTTCTGAGTTCATTTGGAGTTTTGAGTACATTTTGAGTTTTGAGTCCATTTTGAGTTTGAGTTCATATTGAGTTCTGAGTACATTTTGAGTTTGAGTCCATTTTGAGTTTGAGTCCATTTTGACTTCTGAGTACACTTTGAGTTTGAGCCCATTTTGAGTTCTGAGTACATTTTGAGTTTGAGTCCATTTTGAGTTTGAGTCCATTTTGAGTACTATTTGCTTACAGACATCACCATAACAAGATGTGTAGCGCGCGGAAAGGCAAAAAGAAGCGAAATAGAACCAAAACATTGCATAAGCCGCTATCAGCTGCGCAGCGGACATCCCGTAAGCGCCGCGGAGAAGCGGCAGCAGGCGGCACAGCGATCGCGAAGCTCGAGGCGTATACCGATACGTAGTTTATGAGATAACGGTATACTAGTGTACTCCTGTATCACGATCGATGCAATTGTCTTATCTGGAACCGTTTCTCTTTCGTGATCTTCAAGCAACCGCTTTGACACATTGGAAACCCGGTTTGGCGAACGCGCCGTGTGTCCGGACGTCTTACCAGAGTTTTTCTGCCGACCAACCGGTCTGTGGGGGGAGGTGAATTAGTCTTTTGACAGAACGCTATCGATCCCACCGAGAAAGCTTTCGGTATAAGAGAGAGAGACAAGGAAACTCAAGACCTCTTTCTCAAGGGCAAGAGAGCTAAAACGCGAAGCTTTCTTGCATGCAACCCAAGTAAAATTGCAAAATCCAAACTGTTTCAGCCGTGTCGGAAAGGCGCGATTGAACAGGCGTCGGCTTTGTGGGGTGCCGCGTCGGTGGAAGGCAGCATCCCAACGTGAAACGTAACTGTTTATTAACGTGGAAGCAGCAGTGGGGCAAGCATGCCGGCCTGCGCTCGAAAGGTTAGAGGAACAATCATAATCTCGAGCTTAGCGGCTTGGGCTTTATCGACCCCAGTGGTGACGTAAGCCTCCGGCGAAACTGCGGTGTCGCTGTCCCTTATCGGAAACGTGTTGCAGCGAGTGGCCGTGTCACGCTGCGCTAAACAGTGACGAGACGGAGGCTGCGCAGGTTTGTGCGCAATGGTCGCCACAGCTTCATAACGCGAGGAAACCAGTTACGATTCCGGCCACGGGAAACGTTTTTGTAGTGAAAGCTACACTGGCCGAGGTTGGGCACTTTCGCGTGGGCCGTAAAGGGCCGTTCTGCGCAAGCTTTGCGCCCCTTACGTAACACCCTAAAGGGGCCTTTAAGCCAGTGTGTCGAACCGAAAAAAATACCGGTTCGGTTACGGTTCTGGTTCAGGCGAAATTATTTCGTTCCGGTTCAGTTACGGTTCGACAAAATCACGTACCGAACCGGTTTGCGAACCGGTTCGGAAGCTTGAACCGGCTCGCGAACCCGTTCGAAGAGTTGAATTATCACTGAAATTAGAAAAAAAAAAACATTGTGTAGTTTAAAACAACAGCCAAATCAAAATATAAACAAAAATTAGAAATGCTGCTGTTCCCCAAGGGCAGTGGCGCAATTGCAAAGCAAACTTTAAAAAATTACGAGATATTAGAAAAACAGATGAAGTGGCGACGATTTATCACCTACTTTTTCGCCCAGACATTATGTTGTCCTAGAGACTATCCATAAAGCCAGTAAGCCACCGCCAAGAGATATTACGGTGGGATATATTTTCTGCCCTTTCCTTTTTTGTTGAAATCGCAATCGTCGCTATGGAATCGCCCATCAGGCTAACCTTGAAGCCTTATATTTAGGCCTGCGTACTGGCGCGTTCAAATACCAGCGCTTAATACCAGTGGCGCACATTTTTTATATTTGTAACAAAAGAGAAAAATCCTACATCAGGCACATAAATACTACCAATGAATTAGATTATTTCGCAACCCTGAATAATTTTTAGCTATCACCTTATCGAACGTGTTAGCCACACTTTAGTTGAAAGTAAGCTTTAGTTAACGCTCAGTCACTGCATTATTGCTCTGACCACTGCAATTCCTTTTGCGATAGCTATAGCGGGTGTGTGCATTACAATCAGTATGTCATCGTACCGTCTGACCCCCGGCCATCGTTCGGTGTGCTAGATTGCGGAATCTTATAACAGATTATGCTGTTACAAAATGAAAAGGAAATTTGACGCACGGAGCTTGAGATGGGACTTTTTTGGGTAGACACTCTTTAATTCATCCACAGCAGTACTTCCTTCCGGAACGAGTAGCAGTAGAAGTAATGCAGCGAGTTGGGCAGTCAGTACAAGTGCACCTTCGAAAAAAAAAAGCAGATCTGAAAGGGACAAAACTGCAGAACAAGCAGAAAAGATGATCGCTGGGCGAATGGGACAGTGTGAGGTACCGGCTTGCCTTTCTGCACGTGTCATCTGCTTTAGTCCTGTTTCTGCTTCCAAGACAAGGTCGAGGGCTGCAGTTTCTTGCCAAGGGATTAAGTGCGCACCTTAACAGTTTTCCCTGACATATCTGTTGTTATTTGTATCTGTAAAAAATAGAACTTGTGCAGTGTACTGTCCTCAAAAACTGAGCACGGAACTCACATTGATGACATGTTTGGTTGTGAAAGGCAGGGCAAAGAAAAGTATAGAGAAATATCCACGTTTTGGTGCTTTTTTTTACTTATTCGGCTTTACTTACTTTTTGCGTAATATTTTAAAACAACGTGATTCGCCTTTTCTTTTTTGCTGTTTTCCGTGTAAACACATTTTAAAAAAAAGTCGGTGCATCTGATGCCCCGTGCTATATCTCTGCTCCGAGGCGCAGCTTATATATGTTGCAGGCCGGAAGACTTATTTTAACCAGCTGGTGATATTAAACGGTGATCAAAATCTCGATACACGGACGTTCTCGATTTCCATCTACTTCAGAAAAACAGCCGTGGGGAAGGGAGATCGAGGCCACTTGTGGTCAGCAGCAAACGGCTTAGCCACTGAGCAGCTCCTGCGGTCACACTTGTCAAGTATTAACAATTTGGAGGTGTCGGACCTTTTAAACAAATTATGAAATGCCAAAAGTTGGCACACATCGAGTGTGGGCTTTCGCTGTTGAGCAGCGGAGCACTCCTGCAGCCTGATTGCTCCAATGAAGTCGCAGCTAGGGAAAGGCAAAGTCGTTTAATATCCCCTCCAAGCTGCCGAGAATGACATTTTCTTTGGTCAGCTTGCACTACGCTCGCGCTTCTAGGAGCAACAGACCATTGCTACATTGGTGCTCATTCATTTCCCCTGTTGTTACGTAGAGAGTGATGGTGTTCAATTGTCTGGAGGAGGAAGTGCGCCAGCGGGTACGAAGTTGATGGTACGTGAAAGAAAAAAAGGTCTGAATTGCATTGACTGTCAACGGTTTCGGCATGAACCGGTAACCGTTATTTCTTTTTTCGGTTCAGTCCCGGTTCGGGTTCAGCGAGCTCAAAAAATAACGGTTCGGGTTCGGGTTCAGTTCCGGAAAAAATACCGGTTCAGATCCGGTTCGACACCCTGCTTTAAGCGAAAAATAAACGATGACAATGGCGACAACGACAACGACGATGATTATGATGATAATGATGATTAACATCGGGCTAAGTGGTGTGTCCGCAATCAAGGCCGAAGTCGGCCAAAACTCGAGGTTCCTTTCAACAGTATTTGCGGTTGGGCGGCAGCGCTCAAAATGCATTACGCGCCCCGGTACGGCGGCGGCGTGTTGAAATGAAAAGACCGGACCCCCCCCCCCCCAGTGGATCGTAGCCTGACAGGGCTCAGGGAAGAGAATTTGCCTGCCGCGGGAAAGTGACAAGGACGCGCCGCTGGCACCGCTGCCGGAAGGGCCGCTAAAAACGAAGTGAGCGAGCTTTTGGAATGGAGGTGAATACCACTTCGCCCTAACTCGGTTTGGCGTTGAGTTTTAACTCGAACTGTCAACGCCGGAAAATTAAAATAAGGCAGCATGGGCTTTAAGCAGCTAGCACTCGGATGCTTTAACTACGGGCATAACTATTCAAAATTACCTCACAGAAACGGAACGAATAACAATGAATTGTTTTCGGCATAATAATTTTTTTATTCCAGGAGCGGGAGAGGGTAAACGCTAGACAAGTATGAAAGTTGGAAAATTGGAAGAAATCTGGTTGATATGATTTCCCTAGATAAACTCCGGATCAGTTTATTAAACCAGGAAACATTATTTATCAGCTTTTCGCCTTTTTATAGTCGCGAAGGTTCAACATTCGATGTGTTCACCAGCTGGCGAGATAGTAGGAGAACGATGTTTTCATTACAGGAAGGTGATTAGGTATTTTTCGTCCCAGCGAGCCGCTGTGGCGTATAGTTCGGCTTGCCTCAGGAGAGCTCGGAGCCAACGTGACCCACACCGCGTCTGATTGGCTTACTCTGGTTCGAGTAGCAAGCCCCACCATTAGTGGGGCTGACCTCTTCAGCTTTCATTAAATGTTTACTCTCTGTCTCTCCCCGCACGAAACGGTTTCGAAACCCATCTTCGCGCGTCAGAGAAATCTCTTTGCGAAAGCGAATTTTTGCGGAATGCGTTTTTAAGCTCGCGAAGATCGGCGCGCTTATTTGCGCGAGGACGTCGCTCAGCGCTAAGGGCCCTGGCAGCGTGCTTGACAAACCTGGCGGGGTGCGCTGCCAAATGGCGCCGAGCACGAATGCGTGTTCTCTGTGCGCAAAGGGTTTCTACGTGAAACAAAAGTTTATTCAATGTGCCGATTGTCAAATTCGAGTGCATGTCAAGTGCATCACCTGGCCTGATGAAGAACTGACCACGCTGGAGTGCGGGGAGCGGCAGTTTACCTGCAACAAGTGTGAGTGTGCCGCCGCTTCGCCTAGGCCTACCCACAACATCGGCTTGACCGACGAAGCCGACGGAGCCTCGGTGCATTCCCCTACGTTCCCGGGTGCTACGACGACGATGTCCACCCCGTGCCCTCTTTCGGTGTCAGTGACCCAAATGGTCGACGTTGAGTAGGCTCTCCTGCGTAGCCTTCCCGTCCACGCGCTCGAAGGAATCTCCATCGACACCAACTTCGTTCCCTTCAAGATCGTCGCTGCACTCTCGGAGCTCCATTGATCGAACTCGTATCTCTGATTACCGGGCCGATTGGTCGGCAAGGAACTCATTAGTGCGTGACAACGACAAACGGTTTGGCTTGTGGACTATACAGAAGCCCAAGCGTCGCTCAGCATTCGCAAAGCCTGACGATCCACCTGAAGAAACTCCCTGGCCTAGGCTTCCCAGCTATCTGATCACCTTTCGATCAATGACGCGTGTTGCTCTGGCGAGCTTGTCACAACGGCTGCTTCACACGACGGCGATAGCAGCTGCCCGCCGTCAGAGCTTCAGCATCCCGTTGTCATTCCTGTGAACTGAGCATCGAATACAGTGGTGATAGGGGCTTACGACGCCCAACACGCCCAAGGCCTCTTGCGACTCACGCCCATTCGAGTGACGCCGAGAGAATTGACCCCGGTCACCGCGCACCAAGACCCTGGAAAAGGCACATGTTGCGGTGACATCTATTTCGTCGACCCGTCGGAGATGGCGGAATCCCTCGGAGTGCCCTGTACTCGGAGAGACACTGCTGCTCATCTCACGCGAAAGCCAGGAAGCTGCCTCGTGACGTTCGAGGGAATCGGACCACCACGGACTATCAGGCACTGGAGGGTACTCGCCAAGGTTGCCTCGTACGGAGCACGCAGTCTGGATTGCCACACCTGTCGCGGTCACCCGCCCAAGCACCTGTGTCAAATGCGGAAGAGAGCGCGCTGCTGTTGTCGCGTGTACGGACCAGACGCATATTGTCGAAACTGCAGGAAGGACGGACACACAAGTGCAGACACCGAGTGACCCACGCGTCACCGATGCGAGGAACGGTGCAAGAAGCGGGCAGAAAATAGGCGTTCGCGTCGTCTCCATCGCCGTAGAAGCAGGCGTCGCACTTCCAGCCAGAAGCACGGCAATCGTAAAATGCCGCTTTCTGAGACTAGCCCAGCCACAGCAGGAGCCGCAGTGCTGATGCCTCCGCTGGGCCACAGTCTAAGAAAGACACAATTTTCCACTGCTCACACATTTCTGACGAAAAGACCAATACAAAGGTAACGTACGCATCGGCCACCGCGCTAGCCATGCCTCGTGCACAACAATCGGCCCAACCGCCCTCCACTCAAGGTTCACCCGCTGTGAAACCTTCACCAGATCATGAACTGGGAAGCTGTGATCGGGGCTCTCCCCGAAGAGGAGTTTGTCATGCTCCCCCAGGTGCAAGAAATTCGCCAAGAGACGGAACGGGCGCTGGCTGAAGTCAAAGCCCGCATTGCTGAGAAGACTGCGCGACCAAAGGAGCTCTAACCGTGTCAGCGGGGCGACCACATGAATCCCGCCTCGACGACCGTGGGTATCTCACCATCAATCGTGTAGCGAAGTTGACCGCAAGAATAGGACCCGGCACAGTGTATCGTCTAGACGTGGATGTGAAGAATCATGGGCACACTAATACTTTAGGGCATCGTCCCCTCTCAGGACTCCTCTCTTGCTACGTCTTCGGCAGCCACAGCGCGCACTGATTCCACCAGTCATAACAACACAAAATAATAGACTAAACTCCACGACCCGCCGCGGTGGCTCAGTGGCTAAGGCGTTGCGCTGCTGAGCACGAGATCGCGGGTTCGATACCCGGCTGCGGCGGCCGCTTTTCTGATGTAGGCGAAAAGCAAAAACGCCCGTGTGTTCGAGATTTCGACGCACGTTAAAGATCCCCAGGTGGTCAAAATTAATCCGGAGCCCTCCACTACGGCGCGCCTCATCGCCTGCGTTGCGTCGGCGCGTTAAACCCCACAATCAATCAAATCAATCAATCAGACTAAACTCCACGGGCTCCCACCCGTGGATAACCCTGTTGCAATGGAACTTCCGTTCACTTAGGCAGAGGAAGGGGGATTTTAGTGCCAGATTTCAGTTAAGTCAGAGAAGAAACAATCCAACAATTACAGCAATTCAGAAGGCAAACGGACCACTCGTGATGATCCCGCGAACGAAGGTTATGTTCCCCACGACGATCCCATACAGCCTGGCAAAGCAGCACTGTTCCTCCACCGTAGGTTTGCGCATGTCGAATTCGACACTCAAGCGTGGTGTAACGCATCCACTGAAGTAGCGGGGCGTCGAGTCGAGATATTGCCATACGGAGCTGTTTTGGTGTTTCGGTTTACGTCAGTCCAGAAGGCGCACGTAAAAAAATCCCAACTGCTCCACACAGGCCTCGGCTTCGTTCAGCACTGCCAGAAGCTGTACCTTGCAAGAGCATCATGGCGAGCCGCGACGGCATGCTCTTGACGTTGCTCAATGCACCGCAGACGAACACTCGAATTGGTGAAACCCAAAAACAAGCTGAAACGACTCCAGATTTTTTGTGGGTGTCACATCCGAAGCTGGCCAGGTGAGAACTCTATGAAGACACGAAAGGAGAAACCACCTGCCCGTTCTGGACCATCTCCGCAGTGGCGGACCACGACTTCACCGGACTGGCATTGGGTACCACGGAAGAACAGTGTGCATAACGCACTGGGGCAAATATCGGCGCATTTTAGTGGAAGAGCCACCAGCCCCTGCAATTCAAAATCTCACTGACCATCTGTGCGTGGCGAAGGAATAATCTACCAAAAAGTTGCGCGTACGTACAAATCACCCAGACCCAGACAGCCATTGGGAGACGCTATAAAATCGCCGGTTGCGAATTCCTGGTAAACACAAACAGTCTGGTCATGTCTCCTTGAGGTTCACAAGTAAATCAAACGTTACACTAACGCGCTAGCCACATAGCGGTGGATGGATGTGTGCGAGATCCTAAATGGGCAGACGCACACCTCGAAGGTGTGGGCTATTCTCCGATTCCTCCTTTGACAGCGCAAAGCAAACAACAGTGTACGCGGGTCACTCTTCGCAGAGGTGTGAGCGTAAACGAGAGGTCGCCACCTCCTCCTTCTGGAACTGTGTGCGTGCTCGACGATACGTCTGCCGATGCTTACAACCCTCCTTTCGCAATGGCTGAACTAAACCGTGCCCTCGAAGGAGCGAAGTTGGAGCATGCCTGGTGCTGACCAGGTATCAGTCGCCCATCTTCGAAACCCGCTGGATAGCCACAAACATGCACTTCAACTCATGCAATGGATACACAACAATGACTCACAAAATGCCAACTGGAAATGTAAGTACGTATGCAACTCGCCATCCGAAAAGGAAGCTACCACCCATACGAACAAACTAAGGGCGACAAACAATACAGTATCAAATCAATAAACTGGTAAATATATTAGATGTCAATGCAAATTTGGCCAATCTTTCCCTTGCTTTGAAAAGAAATCCAGAACACCTCTCGTCCAGTCCTATCCTGGATGATGTGATCGCACGTTCCAACTGACTACCATGCAGTAATTTCAGTATCTGCCACTTACTATGCTCATGTTGTTATGTGCCGATTTGATGACTGGGCTATGTTCTCTAATGATGAAAATTTTGCATCTGAATACGGTGTTTCCCTATTAATTTCTGGATTGGTGTACAATCTGCACTGTATATGCATTGTGTTTGCATATTATGGCATTATTTTTGTGAGGTTACTTTTGATGTACAGAACCGCAAAGCTGAACTATTCATTATGTTCTGAATGCATGTATTGAATGTTGTAAAGGTACCGAGGCCCCATGAGGCATTTTTTGCTTTTAGCCTCGCTGCCCTCTTAAGCACTGTCTGAGAAAAATAAATGAAAAAGGAACCGAGGGTTGATGAATACATTCTTCTACAAACGAAAGTATAGAAAATGGACATAGAATAGTCCAGATGGTAATACAAAAAACGAAAATGATTTCATCTTATCTGACGAAGTATCGGGCAAAACGGAGGCGTGCTAAGTAAGATTAGCAGCAGCGATCATAGGATGGTTCTGTCAGAGCCAGATTGCAGAAGTTTAAAATAACTCTTCAAGACAAATTCGCACTTGTGAACGAGCAGAAGGAGGTCAGTGTAGACAGGGTAAATGACAACCTAACACTGGCACTCAGTGAATCAGCAGCAGCTGTGAGAGAAACAGCATGTAGGGAACGAGCTGAAAAACTAACTGAGAAAACTAAGGAACCAATTGCCAAACGTAAGAACATGAAAGTTTCAAGTACGGCGGATCGGATTGAATTAGCGGAGCTTATCGAAACTGATTAACATAAGTAAAACAAACGACATTAGTGCATATAATTTGGCAGTGATCGAGGAAACGCTGCAAATAGGGGAAAGCTTGAAAGCAACTAAGAGAAAGCTAGCCATCGGCAAAGACAAGGATGTCCACACTCAGAAACGAGCAGGATAACATTACGCACAACTTTAATTGGGTAATAAATGTAGCAGAACGATTATACACAAAGCTGCATGCCAGCGACATTAGACCAAGGGAAACGACTGAGAGTACAAGCTCAACTTGCGATTTCCCAATAGCTAAAGCGGAAGTTGGAAAGGCTCTCAAAGACATGAAACAAGGAAAATCTGCAGGTGACGACGGCATAAGCGTGGGTGTTTTGAAGGAGGAAGGATGTATTGTACTGGAAAATCCTGCTGTACTATTTTCGGAATGCTTGAAAACTCAAAAAGTGCCCATAGCCTGAAAAAATGCCAACATTATTCTGATTCATAACAGAGATATCACATACCTCAAGAATTACTGACCCATTAGCCTACTCTCTGTTGTTTACAAGCAGTTTACCAAAGCTAGCCGCATAGGTGACAGCCTGAATCCTCAATAACCCAAAAACTGTGGCATATGGGACCACAGTTTGGTTAGCGTTTCGTTTTCTTTGCATGTAAGTCTTTCTAAGAATACGCATGCCAAAAAATCTGTTAAAAATTTTGCGCACGCTCAAGATTCCGCATTTTTTATTTTTTGGATGATCATGTGAACAAGTTTTGTGGTTACACTGTGGAACACCTTTGGGAGAAATTTAAGAACATCTGTAAGTTTTGTTTAGATACATTTATTCCCAACAAGCTAAAAAACGATTTATGTTCACTCCGTGGGTCACGAGACCTATACTGCAGCTAAAGCGAAAGGCCGAACGTCTCAGGAAAAACAGGGCAGCCTCCCAGCGTCTAACGGAAGTTCGGTCTGCTTTACACGAAGCGATTCAACGAGAGAAAAGCTTTTATTTCAATACTATTCAATACTACACTGGCTAATTTCATTAAAGATGATCCGCACAAGTTTTGGGCCTACATTAGCGATCGCAAAAAGAATGTAGGTCAAATTTCCGTGAATGATTTTCTGATATCGGGCGTGAAAGCGATTGCTGATCATTTTAACTCCTTTTTCCATAGTGTTTTCTGTCAGTCTTCTCAGCCTGTAGCGTTTGTACATGATCCAGATATTCCACCAGGTAATTTAATTTCACATGAAGGAGTTCTAAACATGTTTTTTTTTAAATAAAAGTAAAATCTTCCGGCCGGCCAGAGAGAATACCGAATGAATCTTTCCGACGGTACGCCGAGCCCTTGTCCAAATACCTTGTTACAATTTTTTGAGGCTTCGATCCGTACTGCAACTCTACCTAAAGAATTGAAAATGGCTCGTGTCAAGCCAATTCTCAAAAAGGGGGACCCTCTTCTTGTCTCCATCTCCAACTATCGGCCAATTTCGATTATATCGTCTTGCAGCAAAATGTTAGAACACATTGTCACAACATTCATATCAAAACACCTTGATGAGCATAACATTTTATCTCCGTACCAGCATGGTTTTCGAAAAGGATTCTAAACAACAACTCAGTTATGTACAGTCATTCAATTTCTTGCATCTGTGATTGATAAAGGCGGCCAAGTCGACGTCATATTCTTAACTCGATAATGAATCCTGATGACCAAAAACGGGCGCGCCAGGATGACGCGGCAAAGACGACGACCCTCAGCGGCGGAGATGGGGACGCCGGCAAGATGGCATCGGCCGGCTACAATGACAACAAGTATGGCGTCAGCGGGGGACGCTCGCTGAAAGCGGAGGGAAGAAAGCTCGCGGAGTGCCAACGCCACCTAGAGGAAAATCCAGTCTAGGTGGCGTTGGGAGTGCTCGGTGGCGCCGCACCTGCCGAGCCTTCCAAGCGCGGATCACGATATTATTATCAGGCCCAGGGAAGGACTGACCCTCACCAAGCTCTCGGAGCCCGTGGTTGGGGGTGCTCCTACGAAAGTTAAACACTTAGTTTACCAATCCTCGACACTCCCAAAATAAGAATTGGCATGCGTTGCCTGGGATCCTCATACTAAAACTAACATTGATGCTTTAGAAAAAATTCAGCGGATGACAGTTCGTTTCACTTATTCTCTCTATAACCCTGGTAGTTCTGTCACTAATGTTATGCTTTCAAATGGTGTCCCAATTTTGCCGTCAAGACACAGATTCTTGCGCCTAAACTTTTTGTACCTCTTTTTAAACCCTGACCCCTACCTCACACCACTAAGAACACATCAGACCCGGCATCGTATTTTGCTCGTATTTTGCTCGTACTAATTCGTTCAAATTCTCTTTTTTTCCTCTTACCATTGAGGAGTGAAACGGTTCGCGTGCAAGCAGTTTACACTCCTGAGCTTATTTACGCCGAAATTTGAAATTCCCTTTTCAAACTATTGCAACTGTTTCGCGTTTCCCTCCCCACTCTTTCCATTCGTTGCTTTTGTATAATAATGTTACGCTTTCCTCTTTTCATTTTCTTCTTTCTTTTGTTGATGCTGTATTGAAATGTTGTGTATGATAACTATTATATTGCCCCTCCTGCTTCGGCGTCTGGCCAGCAGTAAAAAAAAAGTGCAGGCTAGGTTTAGGAAAGAGTACTCAACCATGGATAACATACATGTCGTCAATCAAATGATAGGCAAATAAGCAGAGTATAGACCATTTTATTTTCTTCGTCCTGGGGGCTTCCATTTTATCAGTGGGCTGTGCTAGCGGCCCTACAATTGGCGCAATGGACAGGAAGATGTAACTGCGCATGCCCAACACAGCGCAGGACATGCTCTGATCTTATTTAAGATTAACAGATGAAAAGGTCTATACTAAACCCCTTTACATGGCATTTATAGATTATAATAAAGCGTCTGATTCCGTGCTCACCGCAGCCGTGCAAGAAACAGTAAGAGACCAGAAAATAGAGGAGACCTACATAAACGTCTAGAAGACGTTCATGTAGGTCTCCTTTATAAGGAATTCACAGGCAGGATAAGCCTCCACAAGCAAAGCGATAAATTTCCGATCCGAAAGGGAGTAAGACAGCAAAATACCAGCTCGCCAAAAACTATTCACAGCATGTCTGGAGGGTGTATTTAGATAGCATGACTATGAAAACATAGGATTAAGGATAAACAGGGAGTACTTGAGCCATTTGAGATTTGCAGACGACAGTCTTGCTGTGTAAGAATGCATAACACATACAAACAATGCTTGAAGGAAGTGTGAATAAATCTAAGTAAGAAATAAACGTGCTACAAACGTCCTCTCCAGCTCAGGGAACGAAACGCTAGAAGAAGTGGAAGAATATTACTACCTCGGGCAGATGGTTGCTGCTGACCCCGAACACGAGAGACAGATCCGGTGCAGAATAGCTTTTGGTTGGGGAGCACCCCGCAAGCACACTCAAATGATCACAAGCAAGCTAAAGTCTACAACCACTGCAGACTGCCGGTTATGACATATGGAGCTGAAACTTGCACCTTGCTAAACAACTAGACGGCAGACTTGGGTCGGTTCAACGGGCCATGGAACGAATAATGTTATGAATAACACTCAGGGTAAGGAAACGAGATACGATTGCACGACCAGGGTCGTGTGCCTTGTGAATTTCGGGCAAAAGGTGGATCATGGGCTGGAGCGGCTCCCGAGTCCGGGCGGTGCGGATACTAGCTGCCGGCGGCCTTCACGTCGGTTTTGAAGCAGTCGCCATCATGGTGAGTATCGTAAGTTTTTCGAATTACATTCTGAACAAATATCTTCAGCTAAAGGCGATATTCTTTTTAGAGGGCCCCGCTCCTGTGGTTACGCGTTGCCGTCGGCCTCGTTGTGACCAGTGTTGTACACGTTCTTCTAAAACAGGAACGAAAGCTCGTTCCTCGTCCCTTCGCAATTCTGAAACGAGTTCCCGTTACAAGTTCTTTTATTGCGGAAGGAACGCGTTCCAGTTCCACTTCGAGCAATGGAACGTGTCGTTACATTAACGTTACATTTCATTTCTTAAAATATATTGTCGAATATTCCCGGGGCGAAATTAAGTGAGAAATTTAAACCTCACTTCGTATATTATACCGCCGACAGCAGATTATCTGGAGATAAAAGTAATCCAAAGAAGCGCTCCTGGGCGATTTTTCAGGGCGCACTGGACAGACTCCAGACGGGTCTAGGACCTTTCGGTACAAGATATTTCGGTGCGGAAATTTCGGTGTACGCACATTTCGGTGTACGGACGCTTCGGTGTACGGGGGTTTCGGTGCACGGACATTTCGGTGTATGGATATTTCGGCACGAAAACTTTTCGGCGACCAAATTGTCTGCTGCTTGCCTGTTTGCGACAGCCGTTATATTTTTATTTTTGCCTAACGTGGGTTATGGACAGCAATCTAGAGCAGTGAATTTATTTTTGATTGATCGCGTGCTTGTTCTTTGCCAGGTATTTTTGGAAATTCGACATTTATATTCTTTGTTTAATACCTCGTCCTGGGGACACCTGTTATGCAGCCGAATGAATTCTTTAGCACACGTTTTTTTTTCATTTACGAGAGTTTGTTAATTTAAATTCGCTCTTTTTTGCAGCATGCAAATCAGCTAAAACCATTAACCGTTGTTTACGATGGTCTGAGGCCTTCTTTGTGAATTTTTAAAATTACATACACTCAAATTACATAAATTACATGCACACTCTCAACATCGAAAACATAAAAAACATTAGGTAGCCCCCGCAATGCAGAAAACCCTATGAAGGGTATTACGTAGGCTCAGCTGCCTTGGCAAAATGAATTTGCGAACACTCGTCTAGGATTTTGTCATGGAGGAAGAACGGGCCTTCTTGAAATCAGCCGTAACTTCTATATCTCGTAAATGCTGATTAAGCGCGTACGGGTTGTGCATACAAATACCACCCATTCTGTTCGGGGAAACCATCCTTCATTTTATGTTTACATGCTTACATTCACCTCATTTTAATTCTTATTCCTAGCAGCCCCCCCCCCCCCCCCTCCTTTACGCTTGAATATCGAGCAGATTTCTTTTTCAGTCATTTTGTTTTCGGTTTCCTCTGAAAATTTTACAGGCCTGGTGGAGTTCACGGTCTCCGAAGCGTCACCGCAGTGCTACAGGAAAAAGCTTTAAATTCACCATGACTTCACAAAGCCTCTATAATGCGCAACAAAAGCACTATCGTTGGGCTCTGTCTCACCCCCGGAGGAACAAGCTTGCTGGCTACACCCTTCCGCGCGTCTGGACACCCCAGTCATACATCGATTTCTTTCATCATAAGCAGAAGAAAATTGAAAAGGCTGGTGTAACGAGAGGGGCAACGGTCGTCTTCAAGTTTTCGAAGTCCAGTTTACACAATGGTGAAGCACAGGTGACACGCCTCTTTCTCTACCACGAGGGCTGGTAGCCGGCGGGGTTCATCCTTCCCCTCCCAAAGTAACGCCACCGTAAGTGCGATCGTTAGATAGTTTTAAGTAGAACCGACACCGAATGCAATGAAGACCAGATTGACTGAGAAAATTAAAAGGGAATGCACACGCGCTTAATCTGCCAATTTTTTTATTCTTTTTTCCGAGGTGGTTTGGCGCAGAGGGGGGGGAGGAGGTAGGGGAGAAAGGGATGAACTAAAAGCAGCAGCGTCTTGCACCGTTGGGTGAAGTCAAAGCAAAGCGCTTCGATAACACTTAAAGTAGTAGGGTGGTTAACATGAATGGTGAAATAAAATAACTGGTTCAACGGATGCAAATTAACAACGTTAATTTTTAACATCTACTACCGAAATTGGGTTTTAAGTGGCGATGCTCCGCCTCGGTTTAGCGTTCGTTTCCACGCACGGCAGCGCAAACACAAGTCTCGAACGTAAAATCATATTAAGTGACGAAATTACAATATTAAACCTAAATTTTCAGGGAATGCCTGGCACATCCCGTGCCTCAAAATGTCCTCGCCAAGACGTCGCGCACCGAAACGTCCGTGGACCGAAATGTCCGCGCCGAAACATCCTGCACCGAAATGTCCTACACCAAAATGTCCGGATCCTGTCTTAAGCAAACTTTCCCCGCCAGGGGACAGTTCTGTCGCCCAGACGCGCATCCTGGCCTCCCCCAACAAACGATGAAAGGTGAAAAGCATTCTCGCGCCTACACTATTCACCAGCCGAAAGCCGCGTAAGCTCAGCCAGCATGAAAGAAAGCACACGCTGCGGCCCGCTGCGTGGTTATTTTTCTGCATTTCACTTTCGAGGAAGCACGTACCGCTGAAGGGCGGACAAAATGGCCAGCTTATAAGAAGAGAAACACTGTAGCGACTTTTCGAGTTCTGTGCTCTAGCCTTGGCATCGAAAACAGCCAAATCCTAGAAATGTAACGTTTGCAGAAGGAACGCCGTTCCTTCAAAAACCTAACGAGTTACCCTTACAGTTCCACCGACCCTTAATGGAACGCTGGCGTGCGTTCCTCCGTTCCTCCAAAAAGAAACTAGTTCCAGGAACGCCGTTCCTTGTAACGCCGTTCCGTACAACACTGGTTGTAAACGCGAGCGAACATTTAGGACACCGAAAATAGACGAGATAGAACGAGCATTGAAAGCAGCGGAGGAAAATATTGCGAAAGTGTGAAGAGGAAGGTGGCACGACGAGGCCGCGCGAAACATGCTCAGCGGCGCCGACGCGCTGCTTGCAAGATAACGCCATAGTAGCACGGACAACCCTGCGTTTGCTGATGGCGCGATAACTTTTGGAGAGCGTTCAAATTTCACTCTACGACGTGTCGTAATCGTCAGCTAATCTTTTTAATTTCCCAAATAAACTGCCTTCGCTATCTCTGTTAAGAAAGTAAGGTAGCCGGCATCTTTGTAGCCTTAACATATCATCTTTTTAACCCTAGTACTGAATCATGTTAGCAAACATTTGGCACTGGCATCCAGATGGCTGAGGCCTCACGCAGCCTGCTCTGCCTTTGACTGGGGCAATTGGAACGCACCCTTAGACGTATACCTCCTCGTGAAGCTCCCGGGTCACCCCCCCCCCCCCAAAAAAAAAAAAAATCTCGTTAATTTACAGCTTGTAAGAAACGTTCGGTCCCTACCGGCTTTCCTTGCCACGTTTCATAAAAACTGACAGGGGTCTTCGCAGTCATTCGGTTCGCTGCAGTAAACAAAAAATCAGAAGCCAGTCTGTCTAACGACGACGAGGGTTGAAATGCGAAGTTTTCTTGTGTGCGAAAATCAAATGGCGAAGTGCCAAAGTCAAAGCCTCTGCAACCAAATTCAAATCGTCAACGATGAAATTGCAAACTGCCTGAGAGCGAAGTCAACGCGTCGACAATCAAACCGATAACTGACTGCTAGTGAAAGTCCAAACTCAGATGACACAAAACGAGTCCCTCAGGAAAAAGTTGAGCCGTTCTTTTTCGCCGTCCAAAATCCAAACTAAGCCCAAGGCCAACGCCCGCGCAACAAACCCAAAGGAAACGCTGAGCGACTCGGTTTGATTTTGGCGCAATCGGCTAGACGTTGGTATCATAGCGCGAGGAACCAAGGTTTCGTTCCGACCACAGGAGGTGTTTTCTTTCTTGTTTCGTCGTCTTCATCATCATTATCGTCATCGTCATCACGTGCCATATCATTGGTTAAAGCTGGCTTTCCTGCAGTGCGTTTTCGTTACGCCACCGCCATCAATGAGACCAGAAAGCTTCGATTTAAATTGTGCCTGCTGCTTGAGTTTTTTTCTTTCCTTTTGATTGTCGTTTGTTTGTTGTTTTTCGATTATTTTGGTATTTTTTACCTCATAACTCCTTTTTTCGTCTGATAACTGCTGGGAACAGAGCGCTTTATTCGTGATGCCTGCGTGTAATGGCGCATAGTGTAGACTGTCTGATAACATATTCCGCCATTTTGCCCTCCCATGGTCCCGGAAACAACAGAGCCAGCGAGGCCTCTGAATAAACAATCAGTCGCCCTAACACCGGACGAAACATGCCAGGCAGCAGCAGGCTACTTCTGCTGTCGTACGACTCTCTGCTCAGTGTCTTACGCTCCGCGCACACAACGCCATCGCCGCCATATAAACAGACGCCCGCCAGCCAATATGTTGTCGCCCTTCAAGGCCCCGCCTTTCCCCCATCGTAGTCTTCGTCCAGCCTCACGCCTGTTCCGTTCCCTTCCAGTGACGGGGGTCGACCTTATCTTCCTTTCTTTCTTTCTGGTTTTATTGCCGAGTCTGCTCTCAATCTTGACACGCCTTTTCTGCCTGCTTCTGTTATGGACACCGGCGTCAGCACACTGCGACCTATATTTGTTGTTGTTGTGGTTGCTGTTGCCATTTTTCTTTTAGCTGTCTTCTGATTATGAATGGTCACAGTGTTGCTTTCGCAGAAAGATATCGTATGCGCTAACATGAAGCGCGATGATGATGTGCGTGAAAGAAGTGTTCTGAAACAAATAAAAAAGAAATGGCCATGATTCTCGCTTTGCTGAAAATATCGTGGAAACAGGACAGCGTTCTGCCGCCCGTATTTCCTCTGCGGTCTTTCATTCTTACCCTTTCGCTTCTCTCCCCATTAGCGTAACCGAGGCTAGTTGCATGCGATGCCGCCTTCTCGCATCCGCACTGCTGGCACGCCACCTGCGGGGACGTTGCGTTTCTCTCGGGCTTGAAGCTGCCCCAACTCGAGCTCTTCGCTTTTAGCGCTTGCTTTTATCTAGCCTTCATTCGGCGCCGTTTTCAACGTGCTACGTTTTGTTTCTTTGCTACCGCAGAACCAATGCGACCTCTCATGTTCTTAATTAAATGAATGCTGCTACATACAGGTAAGTACTCGTATTTTGTTTGAAATATGCCTTCGGTTTCCTATGTGTTGAATAGTGTGGATGTATAGGAGCCGTGGCAGCAGTTTTAGTAGTTTGGCTCGGTCTCGAACGTCACTATTACTTCGCGTTCAAGCATCCATTCGACTGCTTTTTTGGCCGGGCGGTGGAACCGGCCGACAAACAGAGGGGCACACAAGTAGGCGGAACAAAATTTTCGCCTAGTCTTTAAAAAATGCGCACAGGAGCGGCGCATTCTGGCGCCTGCAAATGCGCCCTGCCCCGCCACGGGGCCCAACGAGGAAGCCATTGTGCGAACACGCGTCGGACGAAGGCTCAATATGCAGCCGTCGCCACTCCATCGTCGTCGCTTGTGTCGCGAGGCGGGGGGGGGGGAATTTCCTTCCAATTTTAGCCTCTCGCGGAGGAGCCACGCACGCGTGAACTTTTGTCTCTGCACTTGTAAACTGCTACAAGTAGCTACGCGCTTCACCGGAGACGACACAAAGGGCAAAAGGCAAATCTTTGCTACCAAAAAGCGCACGTGCCGAGCGCGAGGTGCAAAGGGGGTTGGCGCTTGCAAGCTCGTAGTTGTCGCCGCGAACGCCATCTTCTCAGTGAAGAAAGTGGAGTAACGAAAACGCGCGTCTACGTTTCAGCGAAGCCTTGCGAGAGAGTTTAAAAATGAGTCGCAGAACTACGGGCGAATAGCTCACGCGGTCAACTCGGGTTGCATTTTAGGAGCGCTGCAGGGCACGGTTGTCACTGTGCTTTGTTAATTGCGGCTCCCCGAGCTCGCTGGAAGGTACAAGTACGGTAGAGCGAAAAAGAAATTTGGCTGACGATTATGATATACTATAATGCAAAATTTGAGCGCAGCGTTAACTGCAGTCTTCCCGGCGACAGAGCGTAGCTGTTGCGTCTCAGGAAGGGATCGCGGCACCAGCGAACGCACGACGGCGCGGCTAACTCTTGCGCACAGTGCTCTGGCGTTATCTCGCAGCGCAAGGCAGCCTCGGCATACCACCCTCCCTCTCACACTTTTGCCATACTATGCTCCTCCGCTTTCCTGATGGCTCTATCTTTCCTGGCCTTTTCGTTCTACCGGTTACAACGAGGCCGAGGGTGATGGGGAACCACGGGCTAATACAACGGACATGCATGTGTAGCCTCTGTTTTGTTCGTGAGTTGCAAGAAATTCGATATGTGGAGCACGTACATACGTGCAAAACGTGTACAGTCAGAGAGAGAGAGAGAGAGAGAGAGAGAGAGAGAGAGAGAGAGAGAGAGAGAGAGAGAGAGAGAGAGAGAGAAATGAACGTTTAATGAAAACGAGTAAATTTGGTGCTAGATGGCAGGGGCACCAGCCCTGTGGGGGGCGTCCTTAGTCCGGGATGCCCTGGTCAGGCGGAAATAAAAAAATTCACAGCATATCCACGGGGTGAATGATGATGAGTGGGCGAAGCTCCTGAGGGGAAATCATCGGTAAAACCGTGACTCTTCAGTGAAAGTTCGCCCACTACATCTGTGTCCGAACGTAACGTCTAGAAAGTCTCGCTTAAACCGCGCGTCGGCACCTTGGGGCTGAGCTCGCCTGATGCGTTTTGCAGACGCCTCACGAGCTCTCACTGCATCGGGGTCTGCCTGTCGATACGCGCGCTTTCTCGCCGCTTCCCGTTCTCTGACGTTTTGGAGATCCTCTTCGCGCCGCAGCCGTGCCGCTTCGCGTACGGCAGGGTCCTCGCGCCGTTGCCGTGACGCTTGGGCCTCTCGTTCTCGAACGCTGGGATCTTGGCGGCGTCGTCGCGCAGCCAGACGACACGCTTCGGCCTCCCGCTCTCGTACGGCAGGATCTTGGCGGCGGCGTCGCGCAGCTTCACGGAGCACTTCTGCCTCGCGGGCTCGCACATCCCTTATGAAAATGAACTTTTCCTTTCTGTTTACTTTGTGTCTCCTGCATGTTGACTGTGTGGCCTTTCTTTTGACTTTTCCTTTGTGTTACCTCTAGGACATAAACAGGCTGTGTACTTTTTATAGACTGCCGGATAAACAGCCATGATGTTTTACCTTTATATGTACTATGGTAAAGACACAGTTTAAATTTCTATACGAAGATTTTATTTCGGATGAGAGGTATAAAACTTTAAAAATGACTTGCTTTCTTCTCTTTCTGAGTTCCGCAATGCTATTGCCCATGTGTGTACTCAAGGCAAAATGAAGTCAAAAGACTTTGGCCTGTTTCCCCTGTGTTGCCTCTAGGACAAAGGCTGTAAGATAGAACTTGAATTTGCTGTCTTAATTCTTAATTCTGTGTGCCGTAATGCTGTTGCTTATGTATGTACTGAAGGCAAAATGAAGTCAAAAGACTGACTTATGTCTTTTGTGTTGCCTCTAGGACACTGGGAGGAAGGATAACTATTTGTTGCCTTACATTCTTTTTCTGAAGATTGTGCTTCCTCAAGTAAACATAAAGTCGAGCATGTAAGCCTTAATTATACTCGAAAGGTTAAGTTTTTTGGCTTGGCTAGAGATAGTAAGAAACAATGCCGATGGTTTGTGGAAATTCTGCAGCACTGTATACGTTATTTCGTGCTAGTGAGGTCTGATAAATTCGCAGAATTAATATTACCAACTGGTACGTTTGTATGAAACAGTGGCGTAAGAAGGATACATATTGAACGAGGCTGTTCGAAGTGCCTCGTCCCTCCCATTACGAAAAAAAAGTGGGAGGGAGAAGAATATACAGACCAGAAAAAGTAAAAAGAACACAAAAATCCGAATAGAAAACGAAGCAATGAAAACAAAAACAACCTAAAAAGTGGCTTCCGATTGTCCTAGTCTGTGTTTTCCTTCAGGGTCGTTGTAAAATGGCTTATCCTTGCAACTAAATGCTGAGCGGTGTAGTGTTTTTTGGGGCAGAGCTTGCGGTAGAAATATATTGCGACAGAAAAAAAAGGGACACAGCCAGACGAGAGCAACAAGAGCAACAACAATGTCAAAATATAACCTACGGCAGAAAAACTTTAATCAAAGCACGGTTAAAAAAAAAAAAAAAAAAGGTCACTGAGCGGGTGTCGAACCTCCGCCCTTTGAATCAGTAGGCGAGTACTTAACCTCCAAGCCACCATTTTTTTTTTTTTTTTCTGAAACAATAACTTTATTTACACATAAATATACACGTCATGCCGAGTGTTACACATGGTTCAGGAGCAGCTCTGACAGTGGATGTGTCGGTTACATGTTCGGCGGGTAAGATGACAACGAACGTGAAACCAGGAGAAGCAAAAAAAAGGGACAAACAGACACGAAACAAAAATAGGAGGACAATGAGAAACAGCAGCACAGGCTCTACAAAAACAAAGGCTAAAGGAATTGTGTGTGTCCTATGGCTGGTGCTATCTTTCCTGTTTCTCAAAAGAGGACTTGGTCAACGTAGATACGCTGGCCCGTTGAACGCTCCAGGCCCCCCCCCCCCCCTTTTTTTTTTTTTTTTTTTTTTTTAATGGCTTAGGCGTTTCCCTGCCTGCGCCTTTCCTCATTTGTTTTGTAGCGCTTCAGCGCATGGCTGCCTCGGGCGAGCTTCCTTCGCAGTTCCAGGTCGCAGTCAGATGTGCCCAATGCGCTGACCGTCCATTGGACCTCCCGCAGAAAGTGTCGCCATGCGGGTTGTGGGTGGAGGGCGCACTCCACTGAATCTACCCTCGCTTTCCAGAGGGAGTGAAGTCCGATGGCTAGGACACAATCACGGAAAGCGGGGTGCTCTGTGTCCACACACAGGAACTTGAGGCCCGGCCAAGTGACGTTCCACGATGTTCTGAAGCACGCTTGTATTTCGTGCCAGAAATACATCGCCGTGTTGCTATCAGGTCGTAAACCTAGGTATAAATACTTGAGCTCACATAGTCTTGCTAAGCCTCCATTTGAGTGAATTGTTTGCCTGCGTGGATTTGACGCACGGTGCTTTTGTGTGCGTGCGTGTGCGTGTGTGCGCGCGCGCGCGCGCGTGTGTGTGTGTGTGTGTGTGTGTGCGCACGCGCGCGCGCTCGCGTGTGTGTGTGTGTGTGTGTGTATGTGTGCGTATGCGTGTGCGCGTGTGTTTGCGTATGTCTGCGGGGAATAATTTTTTTATCCGGCCCTTCTGTTTGTGAAAAGCCCACAAACAGTGAATGGTGAATGCTTGGACGCTGAACAAAACACAAAACAGTCAATCTAGATGTAGATGACGATGATAATAACTTCGTTTGTTAATCCATTTTTATTCGCTTTTGAGTAGCAACAACTTACGACAACAAAAGACGTTGCTCGCATTAAGAAAATATACTGCCATTATATATATGTTTGCTATTATCAACTTTAACAAAATACTATAATGGCGTCTGCCTAGTTTGCTTCAGGGGTGATGATGAAGGAAGAAAGTAACTGCTAAAACTCTATGACTGCTAGATAGCCAACTGTAGTAATAAGTCTAGTCTAGGCTAGCATATATGCAGTCATTGTTATAGGTGCGCAAGAAAAGACGTGGTTGGTTCGTTGTGCGTGGTTTTGGTGGTTTGTTTTCGATTTGCTGGTGTTACGTGAATTACTACGTGCTCCTCCTGCCGTAATATTACGTGTTAGTGCTCTTGTGCCACCTGAAACATCGTGAGTGCTGGCAAAGCGTCTGTGTCGTCGCCGTACTGCGCTGCTGTAGCGAACGCACATCGAGGTCGCCATTTGACAAAATACCTGACAAGTTGTGCGTGCCTACGTGAATCAAGAGTCTCTACTGCAAGTTCCAGTCTGTCAACGCGACGTGTGAAAAATGCTGCGTGTTCTGCCGTAAGTAATTGTTTATCGTGGTGCATGTTAAAATTTTATTACGCGTTGCCGCAGTGCTGTTTTGTTAAACGTGTTGAGTATATTCCTTGGTGTTCGGCTCGCCGCGCTTCTTTTATTGTAAATTACCGGATGCGTCGGCGCGGTCATAATGAGCTTCCAGGAGCGGCGGCCAGTATGCTGTGTGAGTGATCGACCCCCTTGCCATTGCCGGCAACGAAAACATTATGCTGACGGCCCAGCGGCCGCCGCTTGGCTTGGGTGGATTCGACACTAAAGCTTGTTGCATGAAAAAAAAAAAAGAAAACTGCGTTAATGGTTGTAAAACAAAACGCCCACTCCCCGATTTTTTTTTTTTTTAGGAGGCAGTTAACCCGCAGTATATTTTTTTACAGGACGTAGGCAGCTTAGCATTGTTCTAACGGGTAGTTTTCGTTTACGGGTAAAGAAATGCGAGGAGGCTGCATTACATTTGTAGTTATAATACGTAAGAGTTGCATATACGTTGAATTTTCAACATTTAAGCATTGCTAGCAACTTTATAAGTAGTACCACATGCACAAGGTCTTTAGGCAGTGAACATTTGACCAGATAATTGTTTAGACATCGCAGCTTGAAAACATGCTGTTCCAGCCTGCGTTGCTGGTGCAGTCACAGGGCAGCTTTCACTGTTTTAATGCAAGAATTTTTTCCACCTTCCTAAGCTCATCCAGCATCGTCATGATCAGACAAATTCTTGTGTGGTGTGACATTATTTCTAGCTGGCTTGCATAAATTGTGTTGACCGTAACATGTTGAGCATGGGTTAAACGTGTTGATTCTTACAAATATGCATGTGATGGGGATACAATCACGGTGCGAAAAAGATTCAACAGGGCGTGGGCTTGCCACCGTGCTCCTTCACCATCCTGTTTTTTCGTTTCGTCAGCATTTCAACTTGCCTACCCCTTGGAGGTATTGGCACGCTGAGACGTTCACCATGTGCCTCAGAGAGAATTTTAATGGCGCCATGAAGACAAAATACAAGTTTGTGTTATTCGAAAGATTTCGTGTGGTATGGTGCCCCCAGCACTTGTCAAAATGCAAACGATGCTTTATTCACTGAGAAATTCATTAATTTAAGCTAAAATTTTGGTTTTCCCGCTAAATCGTGCATTTTCAGGGTCTGCAATGACATCACAGGAACCGACCGCTCTGCAGCCGATTGGGAAACCTTCTTTACCGTTAGTTAACCTAGATGGTGCCACCATACCGTGGCAAGCCGCTTTCTGGTTTTGTTTTGTTTTTACCGTATTTAAACGTGGCTTGTTTTTGTTCAGCGAGAAAATAATCGTTTCGTGAAACATAGTGCTCGCTCCACAAATATGGTCACGTAAGACACCGTTGCTTGTGTCAATCGGCCATTGTTGTCCGAGACAACCCCAAAGCCCTGCAGTCCTGTGCAGCTAAACCAAGCATAGTGCACGCAGTACCAACAGCAGTACGCATCGGTACTTCTATGCTTACGTGTGCTTTCCTAACCTTTACTGTTGGTCCCACCATTCTTACTACTGTAAAAAGAATGTGCCCTAAATTTAAGCGCAAATAGTTCGTTCGGCAAGCTTATAGCCTCTGCCTAATTCGCGTTTGCTGTTGCCGCCCTCCGCTAACTGCAGAGCTGGCTGGTATGACATAGGTTCTGTTGCGGGAAATGAGCTAGTGGGTCGCATGGCCATTTCCTTTGTTCCTAATTTGTAGCTTATTTGAGTGGAGTTTATGTTAAAAATGGTGTCAGCGTGATTCTAGCAACGGAATCCTTTGAATGAACCAAACTTGTGTTTTCTCTTCATGGCTCCTTTAAAAGCCGTAACCACGTTTCGCACCCTCTGGACCAGAGAATATGCTTGCACAGTGGAAATCTGGGGACACAGATTTCTACCACCTAGGGATATTTAATAGGCTTAGTTTAACATTAATTCAGTGTAAGGATGCTTCTGTTCCTTTAAAGTATGGCTGAAAGCCTTTTAAGGATTGTCATGTATGTACAGTGCTCACGGATTGAAACGCGACACTGCAAGCGCGTGGCCTGCACTACATGCAGCGCCGCCAGTGGACGCCCGTGGAAGCTAGGTGTTGCATTGTGGTATACCACGAGGATGAGAGTGTTTTGACCATAAGCTTGATGCTTCCGGTTGCCAATAAGCGGGGCAGTGGTTCCCCGCAGCGACAGCGGTGCGCTGTCAGCGACAGCGGCGTCCATGGACGGCGCTGCATGTATTGGCGGCCACGCGCTCGCAGTGTTGCGTTTCAATCAGTGAGCACTGTACTTATTTTTTAGCTTGAAAGAACTGAAGGTGCCTTTTTTGCACCTACAAAAAACAAATTCTGTCATGTCCTGTCAGAGCGAGTATTTCACGGCATTATACCGCATATTTACGGCTTGTTTACTACTTGAACTTCCATTTTTTACAGGGCCAGGTGTTTGACATGGAGGATGTACGTTGTGAGCTACCAGAAGAATTGGCTGCCTCCTGTTTCTATCTATCCTGCACGACCTGTAAGTGGAGTTCATTACGGCTGTGAAATGCATGAAAATCTCGATTTTGAAGGCTGAGAGAACATGAAAATATAGAAAACCATTGTGGCATTCTTGTGGTACCTTAGTGATATTAAGACAAGAACATTGCAGAGATGGGGCAAAAAATAAGGAACCGATGAGGGTGAGAAACTTCCTGGTACCTTTCTTATTTTTTTTGTCGCATCAGGGCTGCGTCCTTGCTCCATGAATTAATTAATAACGACTTAGTCACCCTTGTTCACTGTGGTAGTTGCGTGGTGCCCACAGACAGTGTGTGGGGATTTTTCTTCTACCTCCTATTACAGATGAACTAGATCTTTAGACTTCTACTCAAAAGTCATATTATGGATTACATTACATGAGTGAAACGATTCCATGCACCCAGAAATAGAATTTAGGTGAATTCACTTCAATGCCCTAGATGCAACTTGTGCCTAGCAGTGAAAAGGGTGTATTGCGTGCCTTTTTGCCACTGTGTTTCATGTAGTGTAATGAGTCTCACTGGCCATCGTAGCCCCCCCCCCCCCCGAACAGCTATTTACTCTAGCAAATATAATGATGGTCCTAATTGTAGAAGGGTACCCGCCGCGGTGGCTCAGTGGCTAAGGCGTTGCGCTGCTGAGCACGAGGTCGCGGGTTCGATTCCCGGCCACGGCGGCTGCTTTTCTGATGAAGGTGAAAAGCAAAAACGCCTGTGTGTACGAGATTTCGGCGCACGATAAAGATCCCCAGGTGGTCAAAATTAATCCGGAGCCCTCCACTACGGCGCACCTCATCGCCTGCGTTGCGTCGGCGCGTTAAACCCTACAATCAATCAATTGTAGAAGGGTACTCAGCAATTGAAGAAAGAGCTGTGGGGGGTTCTGGTTTGTGTATCAGACTTTGTTTGGAATATTGTTATGTAGCCACGGATAATGCAGGGTTTTTGTAAAAATATAGATTATCGGAGCAAACTTGTGCTCCGCAGTAAACATAAAAAACACAAACCTCGAAGGAGTCAGCAAAGGGACGTGCATGGATGAGCGTTGGCGAATTGAATGCTGCAGGGTTTCTTTTGCACTCATTCATTTAGATCGAGAACATTTTCAATAAAAAACAGGAAAAGCTAGGATAGGGATCGCAAAGCAACACCCTTTCCATATCAAACAGGACTGCTGGTGCAGCATACAAAGGAAAAAGGGGAAAAAGACGGTTCCCTTAAAAAAGGATAAGATTGCAGGGTGTGGCCAGGTGCTTGTAACAAAATATTTTGTAAACAAATCAAATGGCGTGGTTGGGGGCAATATTATGATGTTTATAGTAGGAAAAACCTGCATTATTTCCGAACAGTGTGAATGCTCTGTGTGCAAACATGCAAAAATGCTTGTGTGTTTTTAGCATTTGAGTACACGTTACAGAGTAGTCAGCTCAAGTTACTGCGGTAGCTTTCCTCATTGCTGGTAAGCATAAACCCTGAAATTAAATTTGCTGTATTCGACCGCTTTAACCCTTTCACTGTCACTGATGTCCTGGTTTGTCTTCGAATTTCTCCTCCACGGTGTCACTGACATACCGGTGCGTTTTCTGTTGTGCGTTGAAAAATTCGTGCCATGGTGCAAAGTTGGCGCACCTGCAATGTTTGTGCTATCTGTCAAATCTTTCTAGTAGCTTGTATTTTCACAAAGTACAGAGCGACCACGCCCAGCTTTCGCTGCTTGGGGGTCACTCCGTGCACTGTACATCTGTTGGGATGAGTGACCACGTGGCATGCGTGCAATGATGGGTGCAAGTGTGCTATCCACCACGTTTTTCTAGGGTTGTTTTTTATTTCTGTTCCCATGTCTGCTACCCATCGACACAAGGAAATATAAAAAGTGAGGAGATAACCTAGAGGTTGGTCAGTTCATGGTGATGTACATTTTGCTTTTTGTAAGCAAGCACAGACAAACAAACTAGACAATGCAAGTGCTGTCTCGTAAACGAAATGCACAATAAAGCTGCTGGCTTTATAGGTTCCAAAGAACGCGTAGACACAAGCAACTACTCATGATGACGACTGATCAATGCCTGTCTTAGCATGTTCATGCAATTTTATGTTGCCTTCCCTGCCCCCCTCCCCCCCCCATATTGCTTTGTTCCCACAGTGCTGCTGCAATAATCTCATCTCAAATGTTCTTTCGAGGCTGTATAAATGCCCGTCATGAGGAGGCCATGAATCTAAACAGTACTTAGTTCTGGGTTGTGTTGCCTATGTAACAGTATGTCATATTTGATGTTCGTAAGCTCATTAGTTAATTTATGTCGTCTAAATTTTGTGGCTAATTTTGCAACCTAGAAATTATACCTTCTCTTTCAGGATACTTGGTTCAGTTTTGTATGGGAACACTCCTTTATATTTATAAGCATAACCAGCAAATCTTTGAGACGTGTTGGTTTAAACCCTTTCATATGCGATCAATGCGTTTGTCATTTCAGGTTCAAGCGTGGCAGTGGCTATCCCGTCCGGTGAGGGGTAAAGATGAGGCGACACCTGGTGTGGCAGGCGGCAGCAGCACGTATGGATCCAACCTGAATAAAATAGTCAGGTTTGCAAGAGTCGTGTGATTCATGTGATTTTCGTCAGCTTGCTCTTACAGAAACAGCTGCAGCATGAAACAGTGACTGTGGAGCTGGCTGACATTTTCTACATGCAGCTGGCTGTGGGGCACTCAAAAGGTGGAAGCTTGTGGGATACGTAGAGGACGGAAACATAAAGGATTCTTGGAGGACGCAGAAAGTCGGTGGCGAAATTTCAATACAGGGGACACACAAGGGACGAATGCGGTCTGTTGCCTTCAAGACATATAGGGGACACACAAAGGCCGTATGGTGTCTGTGTTGCCTTTGGGAGATAGACTGGACGCATGGAGGACGGAAACACACGGGACACTTGGAGTACGCAGAAAGTCGGTGGCGAAATTCCAACACAGAGGAAACACACAGGACGCACGCAGTCTGTTTCCTTCGGGACGCAGACTGTCTTTTGACTGGACATAGAAATTTTCATAAGGGATATCTGCAGCCTTATCCATCGGGCGACTCCGAGCGCGCGCCAACAGCGAACGCATTTTATTACAACGCTCCCCGCCATCTAGTAAACAATCCAAGAACTAAACTAGAGGTAGCCACGCCATCTAGTAAACAATCCAAGCGCATCTTTTCATCATATACAAGTACCGCCATCTAGTAAACAATCCAAGAACTAAACTAGAGGTAGCCACGCCATCTAGTAAACAATCCAAGAACTAAACTAGAGGTGGCTACATACATACGTCGAGGATGGACAGACCCACGCCTTAAGGAGCTTCTCCCCTAAAACGACCAGCGAAACGCAACATTTTTTTGCTCTACTGGCGCCCTCCCCCCGCCGCACCTGGGCACATGGTCTGTAAGTGTGAGGGTGCCATGCCCACAGACGCACCCACAGACATATGGCGAAGTGCCGCATGCGGGCGTTACTATAGACCGAAATCCCCGCTGTCGGCTGCTCTCTTTTCACCGCTTCCGGGTGTACATAGCGATAGGTTGGGCGAGGGCTCGCGATTCGCAATATTTATTTATTTATTTAATAAATAAATAAATAAATAAATAAATAAATAAATAAATTTACAGTGTATTTAGTAGCAAATATTGCGAGCAAGTGTTTCCAGCCACACACTACACAAGAGAACCTGGGGGTCGGACATAGGACGAGCTGAAGAGTTAAGTTCAGAAAAAGTTTCAGGAAAGATTTTGCTGAGACCGACACAGAACCACGTAAGAACGAATTAATGCACTTCGATGCAAATACTCGAGGTCTTGTGTGTGACCTGTGTAAGGCGATCAAACCAGCGTAAAAGAAAAGCCTCTTCACCCAGGCTTGCCAACTCACACTCCAAATGACGCATCGTTGTTGAACATCACGTGTTGCGGATATTCTCGGAGACATGCTGCACGATGCTTGCGCCCCAATACAAACCCACCAGCGCACAAGAAGAAGCTCCCATGATAGCGCATGCTTGGAACACGTCCTCGTTCTAAGCTTTGGACCAAAGAGTCCAAAGGGTCGAAAGTGGGGTCGCCACACGGCATTGACGAGAAAGCATGTTTTGGTGTCTCTGTCCCCGCCGTGCGCACATGACGAAGCAGGCCACTGCAACAAACACTTCTGTCACAGCGGTGTGTTCAAAGGCGAAGTACACCTTTGCGAAGTACTAGAACTGGCCGCATGATTCAGACCTAAGGCACGCGAATAAATCGTGGCACAATTACGCAACCGAGAGTAGCGATATTATTTTAATAAAAGCGTACTGCGGATTCGTTCTTACATAAACAAAGACCACGCAGGCCCATCTAGGCTCAGGAAACGGTGCCGTAAACAGACCAGATGCATGAAAATGAGGAGAGGGAGAGAGAGAGAGAGAGAGAAAATCTGTAGCTTTATTGTCTGAGGGGGCATGAATGCCCTGGTAGGGAAGGAGAGGGACACGGAGGGAGGTTTTCATCGAAAGGATATCGCGGTTCAAGGTTACGCGGTTTGGAGACGTTTTGTGAGGTCACAGGTCCCTTGAATCGCTGCAGATTGTTTCGAATTACATGGTTTCGTGAAGATCACACAATAGTTCGTAGGTTTCGTGAAGAGACATGTGCGCAAGGATGCTTATGATACGAGTCCTTCCAGGTTATTCCAATAGCTAATGTGGACCCCTGATTTGTGCATATTCTATTATTTTACCTAGCGACGACGGGTCTGCTCGAACGCGTTCCAAATGCCCTTCTTCGTCCATGCAGCAGTATACGGGCAGCGTTGGATGTGCGAGCTAGCTCCGTACTGCGTGAGTGATTGGTGCCGCGTTGGCACAGATCTCGTTAACCATTACCGCACCCGAGCGTCTTCAGCGGGCCTGGTCTGTTGTGGCGTGTTGCGGGCTTTTGCGACTCTCCGCCTTGAATTTTCTCAAGCAAAGTTGCGAGCCTGGTCGTGGTGGGTGTTACACTTGAAACCAGTGGAGGTGTGTCAAGCCTCCCCCGGGCGCGTATTCCCAAACCATATCCCGTAGGGGCCCAGGCCGACCACACCCCCTAAGCAGCGGCGCAGCCAATGAGGTTAAAAAAATTGCAATTTTTAACCTCCTAGGACACAGCATCGTGACGTCGCTTCGTCAATGTGCGCGACTTCATGCGAGGTGGATTTTTTCTTTTTTCCCCCTCCCCTCGTTTCGGCTGCTTGGCGGGCGGCCGATGGTTTCCCTCCGCGGGCGGGGCTGGCCTGCGGCGCTGGGGAAGCTGACGCACATGTGGTAGAAGTTAACCTTTTGTACCTGAGACCCTGATCTCTCCGCGCTCTTCTTGCGCGCCTGCAAGTTGACGCTGATCTCCGATCGTGTTCCTAGATAAGCGCTCGTCTCGCTGCTCGAAGTGCACGCGCGCGGATGGACGCTTTCACGCGCATGTGGCAATTATACACGTTCCGGAAAGCAAACACCCTCATTGAAAGCTCATTCTACAGCACACAGAAGGGTATACAATTGAGTTGGGTGCTCTTTCACTATATCATCATCATCATCATCATCATCATCATCATCACCAGCCTATCTACGCCCACTGCAGGGCAAAGGCCTCTCCCATTATTCTCCAATTGCCTCGGTCCTGTGCCAACTGTGACCAATTTATCCCCGCAAACTTCTTTATCGCATCTGCCCATCTAACTTTCTGCCGCCCCCTGCAGCGCTTGCCTTCTCTAGGGATCCACTCTGTTACCCTTAATGACCAGCGGTTATCTTGCCTTCGCATTACATGTCCTGCCCACGTCCATTTCTTCTTCTTAATTTCTACTAATATGTCTTTAACACCAGTTTGCTCCCTGACCCACTCCGCTCTCTTCCTGTCCCTTAATGTTACACCTATCATTTTCCGCTCCATTGCCCGCTGAGTCGTTCTCAATTTAAGTTGAACCCTCTTAGTGAGCCTCCAAGTGAGCCTCCAACTTGGAGGCTTTCACTATATACACACCTCAAAACACGATTCAGTGCTGCAGGTAGCGATTACAAAAAAGGCAGCCAATTACCCATGACCAAATTTACAAACTGTCCTACTCTTGCAAAATATTACAGCTGCATGAGCTGCTACATTTTGGCACTTTCATAAGCGCTTTTACATTGAATTTCGTTAACATTAACTTCATTGCATTAATTCTTTATCAGGAACAGTGCCACTAAGGAAAACATTGATATTTTGTTAACAGCAATGGAAGGTGTGAATCGTTCTTGAAAGGGTGATACGTTTATAAGAAAGACACCTGCTCAAATGTACACGTTTTACACTCGGTCATGAATTCTGCATAATTTGCACTGCTGGTCATAACAATTTAGGGAAACAATACCGAAAATATATACCAACCAATGGCTAAGTAATAGTTGGACTGTACAGCTACTGAAGTACTCGAGGAGTTTGATATATATCTTCTGTACAGGGCTATTGACCACAGTCTCTTCACTGAAGCCACCAGGGCGCAGTTTGATATCAGTAATCATGCGTGCTACCACTCACACTGTTGCCAATGTCGATTAGTTATTTTTAACAATTTGTGCTTCTTGCACACAGAGATTTTGCTGCGTAAGATACGTTGTCTATAAATAAATAGACAGCTCCAGCAGGATTGAAATGGCGCTGATGCCCCCCCTTGTAATCGGGAAGGCGCACCAAATCGTTACCAATTAATTCGGCTCTGTACATTATTCGACTGTAATCGCCACCAGCTTTTAACTCTAGGTCTCCGCCCCTGCGACTGAACACGAACATGTTAGTCGGGTCCCTGACGATCCCACAGCACTAGAAGCAATTACCGAGTACGCCCTTGAAAACGGACTCTACAAATTGGTGTAGCAGCCTGGCCGACTTCCCCGTTCGGTCTACAATGTGAACTGTCTGCAGCGTGCACTGTTTTCAGTGTGAACCGCATTTTCTATAGTGTGAACTGTACATTTAAGTGTGAACTGTGCGTTTTGCTGCCACTGACTGGCTTTAATGTGTTCATTTTGGAATTAGGACCCCAAGACTGCAACGTTGTTCATTGTGCCAGTTGTGACCTTCCCCTTTTCTCCTCATCCTTGCTCCTCCAGGGCCCCATGGCCTCTCATTTAATAAAATGTTACTCACTCAGATACGCATATTCTTTTCGCTGGGACTAATGAGTAGTTGCGCGTGAGCTTGAGGTCACGGCAGTCGCAGCAGAGATAAAACTAAGTTAAAAAGAAAAGTTATCTCCTTGGTGCACTATTTTTGCGATAGTGATCTGGGAGTCCAAATAGCGGCAAAAAATTGTCACTTTTCGAGATCGACTGATTGGTATAGTTAAGCAGTTTGTGTTTGTTTCCGGCGACGCATTTTTAGCTACCACATATATAGATTTCTGTAGTGTTTGGCCTTTTAATTCGCCAGCATTGTGTCACAGCTCGCGCCTCAACTGTAAGCCACACACACGCAAAAAAGTATACAAATGAATAAACAAGAAATAGCAGGAATAAAAATATAAATAGTACAACACAAGTCTAAAAACGCCGCATCGAGTACTACAACGCTTCGTATCGAAAAACGTACCTTTCGCCCTGTTTCTGGACCTTTTGGGCAATCCAGGTTGTGTTGGTGCACCCGCTCTACGTGTCCATGAATGCGTTGACTGCTACTTCGTCAGACAGGTTAGCGCGGACCACACTCATGATTTGTTGACGCGAGGTCATCTCTGACGACCTCGAGCGGCTGCTCGTGCTTATCCATGAAGCAGAAGTGATAAGCTTCGCGACCATCGCGTGAATGCGCGGGGGACCCGGGTGGCGCACACAATTATGAGAACGGACCTTGTGATGGGCAGTTCTGCGCGAGTGCGAGGCACAGACGAGTATGGCGAATAACACGCTCGCTGATGTTCGCAGCAGACGAGCGACCGACGTAAGCGTGTGCTTTCGACCGCATGAGAGCAAACGTTCTGCGCTTCGGTAGGGAGACCAAAAAAAAAAAAAACATTTTTGCCTTCACTTTATTGGGAGTGCTTGCTTTCCGGAACGTAAACAATAACTACATATGTACGTGCAAAAGCATCCATCCGCGCGCGCACTTTGAGCAACGCGCCGAGCGCTAGCTTAACTAGGAACACCATGTGAGACGAGCGACTGACGGCGCACAAGAGAGCGCGGAGAGCGAGCTTCATCTTCCCAGCGCGAACGCCAGGGTTGTGCTAGGAGGGAAACCATCGGCTGCCGCGAAGCAGCGCGTTCACAAAAGATCAAAACAAATTTTTGTCTTCATTTTTATGAGAGTGTTTGCTTTCCGGAACTTGTATAATTGCCACATGTACATGAAAGCGTCCATCCGCGCGCGCGCACTTCGAGCACCGCTCCGAGCGCTTATCTAGGAACACGATCGGAGGTCAGCGTCAACTTGCAGGCGCGCATGAAGAGCGCGGAGAGATCAGGGGCTCAGGTACAAATGGTTAACTTCTACCACATGTGCGTCAGCTTCGCCAGCGCCGCAGGCCAGCCCCACCCACGGAGCGAAACCGTGAGCCGCCCGCAAAGCAGCCGAAACGAGGGGAGGGGGAAAAAAGAAAAAAATCAACCTCGCATGAAGTCGCGCACATATAGGTAGTGGCGTTACTGTTCTGCGTCCAAGGAGGTTAAAAAATGGCAATTTTTTAGCCACATTGGCTGCGCCGCTGCTTAGAGGGTGTGGTCGGCCTGGGCCCCTACGGGATATGGTTTGGGAACACGCCCCCCGGGCGGTGTTGGAAGCCCTGTGGTTGCCATGTGCCCCTGGCGTGTGCCCCGGGGAACCGACGATGCGGATCCTTCCTGTTAAAGGGACACTGAAGTGAATTTGTCAAGCTCCCGTTTTTGCTTGCACTGCGTAGACTGGCTCAAATTAGCACACTTTTCATCGTTTTTACGATTGACAAATCGGTAATTATTTTACAAAGCGCGAAAGAAGAAAAACTACCATGCGCGGTTTGCGGCGGCCGCACCAACTAAAGCTGTGACGTTAGGAGGAGCGGGCACCGTGATTGGACGATGCCCAAGGTGAGCAACCAAACAATTTCGGTTTCGGTTTCGGTTCTGTAAAACACAACCGTTGGCGTTGTTGGATGGGCATTCTCAATAACTCAGTAATCATTGTACCACGCTTCTGTCATGTTGTCAGCTGTAAAAATGCATAAAGATAAGCCTCCTAGGACGGCTTGGAATCGTAGCATTCACTAGCCGAAACCTACGCAGTGCATGAACGCCCTCCGTGTACCCGCAGACGCCCAAATGTCATGCGCTTTCCCCCCATATTTGGAGCTTGCCTCCCTCATGCCTGTATCGTAAAAAGCGTGTTCGCACCAGGCCAAGGGTCTGTTCATCCTGGCCTGTGCTCACTGCCTGCAAGCAGTCGGTGCTTATGGCAACAGCACGCCAACGAGAACTCGCTAGCGCGCCAGTGCCAGCCTGCGCGCATTTTGTGAACCAGTTCGTATTATATATAACTCAATAACTCAATATAGAAAACATCGGCGGAAAACGAAAAGTTAACTTACAGAAAAAAGCACGTACCCGCGGGGATTCGAACTCCTGACTTGCAAAATACTTGCAGTGCACATCTAGCGCCGCAAACCACTCGGCCACGGAGCGGGCTACGCTGGCCTTGGTAATATAGGGTATATATTGTACAACCAGTTTACACTTTTATTTATTTTGGCATTTATTTATTTTTGGCATTTATATTTGGCATTACAACTATTTGTTGTATTGCGCTCGTGCAGTAAGCGTCGCCCGAGTTTCTACAATAGCTCACGTCTAGCAATTGCATTTCGTAGACGGAAAAGCGTTCGCAGATGCGTAGTCGTGCTGCTGACCGCTGTGCTTGTTCGCCCAGCGCAAAAAAGTGCTTCCCGCACCCTAGTTTTACGCTGTACGGTAAAAATATCATTTCCTTAGTACCTTTATTGACTTCGCTGACTCTTCTCCCGCCTTCAAGAGGCCTTATATTTGCCTACTGGCGTACCAGTCAGCGAAGCGTCGCATGTGCGCTTGTGCAGCGCTTGTGTGAAGCGACCTTGACTTGGACCTAGATACAGTGTACAAACGACCATAGTACAAACTAACCAAATAAAGAAAGGCAGATTCTACCATTCACAAACGTGTCCTGGCTTCGTTTCAACTGAGCGAACGAATTGCGACGACCCGTCGGCGGCCGGCGGACGAAACGCTGGGCCGACTGACTGTCTGAAGGCAGGGGAGCCGTGCAGTAGCGCAGCCAATTGCGAGCTCGGCTCCTCTCGACGTCACACGAAAACGCCGCAGAAAATGGTCGAGCGTAAAGAGAGGAAGACAGCATTTTCGAATTAATTTTTCTACTAAATAAAATCGCGTAAACGCGCCCAGGGTGGTCGAAACATGGTCTGGGGACTCCGGACTACAATTTGCGCAAGTAATCCCGCAATGTTTACATATCACTTCAGTGTCCCTTTAAAGGTCTCGGATGGCATAAAGTTTATTCGTGGCGGTTTAATAAGGTGAAAATGTTCTGTTCAATTCTTTAAGGGCGACGTGAAAGTCCGTAATGATGAGACAGCCATAATGGTCGTGATGGAGGGGACAGCGGCCAAGGTGCCATTCTCCAGCTAGGCCATATGTATGGAACATCTGATTGACTACCTGATTGATTGATTGTAGGGTTTAACGCGCCGACACAACGCTGGTGATAAGGCGCACCGTAGTGGAGAGATCCAAATTAATTTGGCATCTGGGCATCTTTCACGTGCGCCGAAATATCGTACACACGGGCGTGTGCTGGAGATCTGCCGGGAACCGTTCAGCAAGGGGGGGAAGGGGGGGGGGGGCGTCCGCAGATGTCTGTGTGATTGCAGCCTCAGTGCAGCGCACGGCGGCTTCCGTGTAGATGTCAACTTATCTTTTCACAGCGCAGCTGTTGAAAAAATTGTTTGTGCACGGGGTCTGCAGTTTTAAAAAATACCAAGAAAATGCCGAGCACTCGCGCACGCGTACCTTGAGCGCACGTTCGTCAAGCCGAGCTTACCCACTTAGGAAGATTGACCAACATGAACACAAAAAAAGAAAAAGAAGGCTGCAGCATTCCCCGTATCGTGGCAACACTTGCTCGGAACGTGAAAGACGCGACATAGCGTAGGCCCCTCGATTGTAATTGCTTGTGTAGTCGTGCGAATGCGCTATATACAATAGATGAGCCGCGACTTCAATGTCGAAGATGCTGTTGGCGAAGAGGCCGCGCTTCGAGAGGCTCGTTGTGCAAAGAGTCCGCTAAACAGACGATAAGTCCCGCTTGCACAGTGGCGTACGAAAATGTTGACTGAAACGACGAGCTGTACCCAGGCCTCATTCAACATAAGGTCACTGAAATGCCATGCCGCCGACTTCAGCTACGGCAGCACAACGATACTAAATGATCACCTATAGAACAGCTTCGCCATTCAAGTCTTGCGCATGCGTGCAAACTTCCCCGATTTTCTTCATGTTGTCATTCTGGATACCACGAACGCATAACTCGCGTGCTGGCGCCTGGCGCCAAGGTACAGGGCGACGCCGAGGGATGCCCATCGTAGGCCACTCCCAGGGTGGAAGGGACAATAGGGTACGAGTGGGGTCCAATTAAGTGTCCATGTGGTCCCATGTGGGAGTTAAATTTCGCCTCTCCATCTTCTTGGTGACTGATGAAGACGCAATAATGACGGTCTTGAAGATGCTCGAGCCGAGAGGATGATCGCGACTCGCTCCGATGACCGACGTCCGATGCTTGGAGCAAGTGAGGGATGAGGACTGCCTTTCTTGCCGGATATTAGGTTTATTTACGCTATTTACATTACTCCAAGTATTTACATCTGGACAGAATGACGGTTACATTGTCGCTCTGCCCGCAGCAGCCTATTTGGCCAAGATCTATACTGAACTAGATCCCTCTCGACCGACAGCGGACAAAAACCCAACACTCCGGTTTTGATCCCGAAAACCCCGTCTCCAAAGGGGGCGTACAAGAAAGAGCGAAAACCCCTTTCAAAATAATTAATATTGAGACGGGGTAGGCGCGGTTAGAATTAGATGTATTTACGCTGCTTACAAAAGGGGAAAATGAGAGACACAACAGATGACCGCTCTAGCTCTTTCTGGGCGCCCCACCGATCGTCGTCTTTCTCGTCCTCCACGATTGGCCTCATGGCGCGCAGGGGGATTTCTCTCCATAGCAGTGGCTTCACCACTTCGCTAAGGAAGGCTACACCGAAACATAACCCCCGGCGGCGGAAACGCCGTCCCGGCGTGTTCTATGAAGGAGCCGACAACGTAGGGGCGTAGGGTTTGAGCCGAGCGACATGGACAATGTCTGTCGTAGCGACGAAAGAGGAAGACTGAATCGGGGTGATCTCGTACGTCACGTTGGTAAACCGGCGTAACACCTTGTAAGGGCCGGTGTAGCGTCAAAGTAGTTTTGATGACAGACCCACGTGGCGGCGAGGAGACCACAGAAGGACGAATGATCCTGGGGCATAGTCTGCGTGACGGTGGCGCTTGTCGTAAGGAGCCTTTTGGTGAGCTTGGGACTGGTTAAGGTGGGCACGGGCAATCAGTCGGGTGTTACCAGTGCGGGCGATGGCATCGGTCGCGTATTCTGTCACAGAAACGTTGGACGAAGGAAGTAAGGTATCCAGCGGCAAGGAAGGTTCCCTTCTGTACACAAGGAAAAATGGGGAATATGTGGCGGTGTCATGCCGTGACGAGTTGTAAACAAATGTCACAAACGGTAACGTTACATCCCAGTTGCGATGATCCGGTGAAACATAGATGGCTATCATGTTGGTCATCGTACGATTAAGGCGTTCAGTGAGCCCATTCGTTTGAGGATGATACGCAGTAGTGAAGTTGTGCTTAGTGCCGCACGAGCGCAGGATGTCTTGGATAACTTGGGCTAAAAAGGACCGCCCTCTATCGGTGAGAAATTGGTGACGGACTCAATGGTGTAGAATGCCGTCACGTAAAAGGAAGTCCGCCACTTCGGTAGCACAGGAGGTGGAAAGGGCCCTGGTGATTGCAAAGCGAGTTGCATAGTCAATGGCAACGGCAACCCACTTGTTTCCCAGAGTGGAAGTAGGAAAAGGTCCGAGCAAATCAAGGCCGACACGGTAAAAGGGTTCAATGGGGACGTCGCTGTGCTGCAGGAGGCCGGCGGGGGCCACGGTAGGGGTCGTTGGCAGGGATCACATGATGTTACATAGCGCTTCACCGATCGGTACATTTACGGCCAGAAGAACCGGCGGCGAACGCGGTCGTAGGTCCGCGCGATGCCTAGGTGGCCTGCAGTTGGTTCGTCATGAAGCTGCTGAAGGACGGACAGTTGCAAGTGTTCAGTAACGACGAGCAAAAGATCGGGGCCATCTGTACGAAGATTTCGACGGTACAAAGTCCCGTCCTTGAGGAGATAGTGACGAAGGGAAGCATCCTGCTCGGGAGAGTGTAGGCGTTCGATGATGTGCCGCAAGTATTCATCGCGTCGTTGTTCGACCCCGATGTTAAGCAGGCATGAGATAGAACAGAGTTGGTCTTCAATCTCATTTCCATCTGGGCTGTCGACGGGATAGCGCGACTAGGAGTCGGCGGCTTGGTGTAACCGTCCGGACTTATGGACAACAGTAAATGAGTATTCTTGAAGCCGGAGAGCCCAGCGGCCGAGCCTTCCAGTGGGGTCCTTCAATGATGAGAGCCAGCAAAGGGCATGGTGGTCTGTGACCACAGAGAAGGGCCGTCCATAAAGATCCGTCGAAACTTGGTGACTGCCCATATCAGTGCCAAGTACTCACGTTTAGTAATTGAGTAGTTCCGTTCGGCTGGGTACAAGAGACGGCTTGCATATGCGATCACGCGATCTTGGCCGTGTTGGCGTTGCGCCAGAACCGCTCCAATCCCATGGCCGCTCGCATCCGTGCGAACTTCTGTAAGGGCAGAAGTATCGAAATGACCAAGGATGGGAGGTGTTGTCAGTCGAGTTTTTAAAGTCGAAAAGGCACGTTCTTGATCAGGCCTTCAGGTAAAAGGCACATTCTTCCTAAGAAGCTGTGTCCAAGGGCGTGCGATGTCGGCAAAACCTTGAATAAAGCGTCGAAAGTATGATCATAACCCAAGAAGGCTGCGTACGTCTTTGGAAGAAGTAGGGACAGGAAAGCTTTGAACTGCCTTGAGCTTTTCTGGGTCAGGTTGTACGCCCCGCGCGTCGACACGATTGCCGAGGATTGTAATTTCCTTGAGTCCGAAGTGGCACTTGGAGGAGTTCAGCTTGTGGGAATCGTGGAGAACCGCGACCTGCGATCCCGAGCCAGCGCGCGCTTCGGGATAGACGCTTGTGCGCTGAAACCGGTCCGGCGCTCCGCTGGTTCGTCGGCGTCCCCCGAGAGATGGCGCCACCAATGTGTGCGGGGATGGCGGGGATAGGCGCGCGGGCGCGGGCGGCGCGAGCGTGCGCGCACGGGAGTCAGGAGAGTCTCGTCGGAGACCCGGTTGGGGCGAGATCGGCGGAACGCGGCGGTGATGGATACATGCATCTCAGGTGGGAGCTTTGTTTGTCGCGCGCCGTGAGTGCCGTGAGTGCCTGCCTCCCGTTCGCGGTCACGACCCGGACGGCGTGATTCGTGAACGCCGTCGAGCCTTGTGCTCGCATGCTTTGGGATTCCCCAAATAAACGGCTGTGCTTCGGCACTGCTGTCTACTGTGTTCTCGTATCGGCGAACCTCGCTGGGCTGCCGTAGCCATGGGAGCCCGCGTGGTTGACACGCCGGGAGCTAGCGTGGTGACCTTACGCCAGGACTGGCTGAGGTCCCCGAGGAACCCCTCGTATATCCCAACAAGCTGGAGACCGGCTTTGCGGAAAACGGCAAGGATGGCCGATAGACGAGAAAGATGAGTCGCAAAAGTAGGGAAGAAAACGATCACATCGTCAAGGTAGCAATGGAAGGTGGACCACTTGAAGCTGTGAAGGAGTGAGTCCATCATGCGCTCGAATGTCGCTGGCGCGTTGCAAAGGCCGAACGGCATGACCTTCAACTGGTAAAGTCCGTCCGGTGTAATGAAAGCAGTTTGTTCTCTGTCCATGTCGTCGACCGCGATTTGGCAGTAGCCTGAGCGAAGTCGATAGAGGAGAAGTACTTGGCGCCATGGAAACAGTTGAGGGAATCGTCTAGTCTGGGTAATGGATAAACGTCTTTCTTAGTAATGTTGTTGAGATGACGATAGTCGACACAGAATCTCCAGGTGTTGTCTTTCTTCTTGACCAGGACCATCGGCGATGCCCAAGGGCTGGACGAAGGCTTGATGATGTCTTTTTCAAGCATCTTATCGATCTCCTTTTGAATGACCTGGCGTTCAGCGGCGGAAACACGATATGGCCGCCGATGGAGAGGGCTCGCGTCGCCAGTGTTTATTCGGTGTTTCACTGAGGTTGTTTGGCCTAACTCTTTCGTTACCGCGGGAAATTGACCAATTTTGAAGGGTCTAACAAAACATTTTTTTGTGCTATACATATTGGTTAGGCACACATTGCAGTGACATACAATGTAGATTATTCCACGCGCTTTCCAACGACACCAGTTTTATTAATGTTTTCCTAAATAATGATTCCGAAAAAAATTATCGAATTCGAAATTTTTGTCCGCGCGTCGAAGAAAAAAGAAAAAAGTAAGTTGTGTATAATAAACCACGTGTAGTAGAAAAAATTTAGAATATACATTTTGTAGGTAGACATTTCAAAAACCCGTCCTAGAAAAAAATTGAGTTGCGCAGTACAATTTGTCAGATATAAAAGAAAATGTTAGCCCACGTGGTGCCCATGCCATGTGGTGAAGCCCAACCTCTATTTCAAGTTTTGCTATTTTGGATAGTTCTCTAGAAGAGATCTGGTGGTTTGACATTATTAGAGGCCCAAATTAGCCTCCACGTGATGTGAAAACACCTTGTCAATGATTATGACCGGCACAATATTGAAGGCAAGCAATCGATGTGAAAAAATCCGCTTGGAGTTGAGAACCAAACTCTTTGGTGGATGCTTGTTGACGTTCTGATGATCGCTCATCAGTCAGAACTTTCATTTGCGTTTTATTATCATGTTCTGACTCACTATGGTAGCCCTGCTTGCAGGAATAAGGTACGATGCGCTAGAATCATGCCCAGCAAGGTTTCACCAAGCCGCCGTCGGGCTGTGGAGCGAGTTCAACACTACGAGCCTACTACATTGCAGCGCCACCTAACAATTTCGAAAAGAAACAAATACAAGGCTGTTGGAGACTGTCAGAATAAACAGTACTACTAAGAAGCGACACTAAACTTCCGGAAATACCCTCGTATGAAACCGAAACTGGCCGGTGAACAGCTGGCGGTGTTCAAGGCCAATTGGAAGCGTTCTCCTCGTCTGAACTGATACCCGACGACTTGGTGTTATCGTTTGACTTTCAGCGGAAGCTCTTATCGCAGAAGCAAGGCGTAGATAAAGTGGAAGCGCGAGCGGCATGCTTGTTTTGAGGAGCAGTAGCGGGCAACGGAGGCGCCATGGCAAATGAGCTTGTAGTTGGGTAACTGCGTAGTAGCGCCAAATACGAATTCCGCAATGCGAAAACGAAACCGGAACTTCTGGAAACTGGTTGAAAATATCAGGCACACTTGCTAGACATGCGGGGGACCATGAGAAATAAGCTTTGGGAGAATAAAGCTGCCCTTTGTCCGAACCAAAGATTATTAGTGAATAGCTGGGGCCATTTTCAAGTAATTATCACCTCTCAATGCTGTCGGATTACAACGCTGACCCCATTATTTGGTATTTGACTTGCCAGGAGCCTTTCGACAAAAAAAATGTTATGTTAATGCAGCCTAACCACGACCTGCATCCTTTTTTCTCAAGTGCAGCAGCCACGCCCCCTTCGTCAAAAACACGCGCACCTCAGCTCGCAAAAAACGCCGCCAAAAATCTCAATGTCGCCGGAGCGGGAAAATTTAAACTGATTCTAAAAGGGCAATGCCTAGACTAATCACTGGCTGCATTAGGTGTACGAGAAACGACTACAACATGTCGAAATAGGCAATGTAAATCATCGATCACCGGTGATCGATTTGAATAGGCGTGGTAACGAAAGAGTTTGGCCTAAGGGGCGGTCGTCGAAGTCAAAAATGTCTCGAAAGGAGCTCAAAAGAGTCCAAAGGTCGTTAATTTGCTCTGGTGTTAGATCAGGTCCAATCATGTTAACAAATTCATCGCATTTGGCCTCGCGGTTCGGCATATCATTCCGAAATTTGGAACGCCCTTGAGTCGTTAAGGTCACAATGTGGCAGTGGTCAAGGGAACGCAAGTTCGCCAAGGACATTCCTTCGTAGACGACTTGCGGGGAAGAACCAAAATTAAAAAGCGGAAGGGTGGCGTCATTGTTGGTGACTGTAATGAGGGAATGAGGGAGAGTCACCTGTCGTAACAGCAGAACGTCAGTGATCAGGGCAGGGACGTACGAACCATCGGGTACGGTAGGAGTAGAAAAAAATTAACGTATGGGACAGTTTTTGGTGGCAAACGGGTGAACGTCTCCGACCGAAGGCGACATTCTACCTCATCAGTGAAAGGAGCAGAAACTGACAGCCCAAGTCGAACTTCACCCGTGGAGCAGTCGATGAGCGCAGAAGTTTCTGTAAGGAAGTCGAGTCCAAGCATGATATCGTGAGGGCAGTGCGGTAGGACATGAAACAATACAGAGATGTGGTTATATGCGATGGTGACACGAGCGGTGCACGTGCCAAGAATGGGTGGCGTGCCCCCATCGGCGACTCGCACTACACAGGAAGTGGAAGCAGTGCGAACTTTTTTGAGCCGTCGGCAAAGGTCCGAACTTATTACAGAAATTTGCGCACCAGTGTCCACTAACATCTGAACACATACACCATCGACAGTGATATCCAGACGGTTATGACGGGGCGAAACAATCAAAAGAGGATTTTCGGGCCGGGTCGTCAATGCAGCGCCACCTCTAAGCGCTGCATCGTCTAGTTTTCCGGAAGGGGCCGTCCAGGATAGGGGGAGAAGAGAAACGGCGGGACTGGGGCGACGGCGATAGGCGACAGCGAGGGGACGGTGAGCGACTGTGGCGGCCAATACGTTGTTCGACAGGCGAACGGGAATCCGAGGCGTCATGGGTTCGGCGAGGGACAAAAGGTCGGGTCGTCATTGGGCGTTGGTAGCTATAAAACCCGGACCGGGGTCGTGGTGGCCAGCGGCTTGGACAGTAGCGAGAAACATGGCCGACGCGGTGACAGGTGAAGCAAACTGGTTTGTCGTCATGTGTACGCCATTTATACGGGTTGCGATATCGAGGAGGCATGTACGGGGCACGGAGAGCAGTGGCGGGGGGAAGATCGTGGGTGCAAGGGCGACTTAGGGAGCACAACGAATCGAGGCCGCGATTATCAAGTTCCTGGCGTACTACGGTCTGGATCAGGGATAGCGTGGGTGTTACGTGGTCTGGTGGGGAAATGAGAGTTGGTGGAGCCATTGCTTCCACCTCTCGGCGCACAATACGTACCACATTTTCGGGCAAAGAGTCGCGCGGAGGATGTGGTGAGCTCTCGCAGGACGACGTGGCCGCTGTGTTGGGGAGCCTAGTGAAGTTTTCACAATGCGGCGGCATTTTGCTTCCTCGAAGCTCGGCATTCAGCAAGGACTTCATCCACGGTCGAGCAGTTCTTGATAACAAGTAGGTTGAAGGCGTTGTCGGCGATGCCTTTCAGATGTGGCTGATCTTGTCGGACTCAGACATTGTGGAGTCGACCTTGGCGCACAGGGAAAGGACATCTTGAATGTACGCTAAATACGGCTCCTTGGCCGTCTGAGCACGCGTCGAAAGTTCTTGCTTGGCTGCGAGCTGACGTCCGAGGGCCTTCCCAAACACCCACTTCGGCCTCTCTCTGCAAATATCTCAGCTAGTCAGCTCATGTTCACAGGTATCATACCACGTGAGGGCCGTCTCCTTAAGATATAACACGAGGTTTGCCAACATGAACGTGGGATCCCAGTTCTTATGGCGACTTACACGCTCATACATGGTGAGTCAGTCGTCGACGTCGACGTTGTCGGTGCCATAGAAAAATCCAGGACCCCGGGGGTGGGTCAATACAATCGATGGTGGCATGGTCGGTTGATGGTGCTGCCCAGAGTCGGTAGGCATGGTGTCCTGAGAGAGCTGGCGTCCGCTCCGAAGCTCCGTCGTCTCAGGGGATAGTTGCAGCACCTCCACCAGGATGAGACGGGGTAGACGCCGCTAGAATTAGATGTATTTACGCTATTTACAAAAGGGGAAAATGAGAGATACAGCAGATGACCGCTCTAGCTCTTGCTGGGCGCCACACCGATCGTCATCTTTCTCGCCCTCCACGATTGGCCTCATGGTGTGTAGGGGGATTTCTCTCCATAGCAGTGGTTCCACCACTTCGCTAAGGAAGGCTACACCGTAACAATATGAGCCATTGATTGGCCACAACAACCCACCAATCCTACACACGTCCCCACCTGCGGTCACGTGACCAAACACTCTCGCTCATGCACTCATAGTACGTTTCCCACGCACGTTGTTGCAACCGACAAGACATCTGCGACCTAAAGTCACTGACCGCGTGGAGTGGACAGACCATTCCGTTGAGCGGGCGGCATATTCTCAAAAGCCAAGCCGAAGGCTTAGAGCGGTCTTCGCGCGGCTAATATCTTCCCGCGTCCGCCTTGCCCCCTCATCTGCGCGCGCGCCGGGACAATGAGGGAGTCGTCGCTAATTCCCACCCAGACTAAGGAACGCCGCCGCCCGCCTGACCAGCCCACGAGAAGAGCCGCTGCAAGCCCAAGCGACCGTCTTCGATGCGTACGACCCATCAACGAACGGCGCCGACGCCGGCTTCGCAAATCCTCAAAACTATACCGCGCGCCTTTTCGGCACTAAGAGACACGATCATTTCGCTTCCCGTCAGCTTGTCATGACGAATGACCCAGCCACCTCCCAATGTCGGCAAGCCATAATAGCGGCGTGCGCGCCGTCCGATGCGGAGCCCCACGCCGTACCGGTTTTCACTGCTGTGCACCCATCCGCCGTTGCCTTAGGTCACCCGGTCGAGCTGACCGCATACCGACGCGACAGAGGTACTCAGGCTAAGCACCCCCGTCTTTGACACACAAAAGGAAGGGACACAAAGCATGCTCTCAGCGGCTCCGAGCTTGGCGTCCGTGCGGCTGCATGAAAGGGACACAGGTAGCAGCTACAAGCGGAGGCGACGCCTATACGTGAGCCACCGGCGGCTTTCATTAATTAAATTAGTAGCCCGAACTTAACAGTGGCCTTGTCTTGGGGGACTGCTCAATGTGTACCTGAAGATGTAGCTTGGTCTCTTTGATGAGGGGCAGGGAAGGGTCACAATTGGGTGAAGAATGCCTACGTGAGTGAATTGAGGAACAGCACCGATTGTGCGGCGAAGGAGCCGATGTAATGTATGGAGATGCTTTAGGGGAGCGGGGCAAGATCATATAGCAAGCATTGTACCAGCCTGTCGACGGGTGCCTCCAAACTTATTGGATAGGCGGATTATGGCTTGCGTGATGTTGAGCCAAGTTGCTGAAATATTAAGGACCCATTTACGGGGGCCACTGCTAAAGGGCCGTCCGAGGAGATGGGTGGTGCCATTATGGGAATCCAGCTGCTCGTCCCCGATCTGAACGGAAATGACCTGCTCCGAATCTGTGCCATTCTTGACGTCAGCGCTGAGTAGCTCCGTTTTAGTTGGCCGTAACTGGAACTGGGAAAGGGGACGTTCATAGCTGGATATGGCTGTCTGGAGCTCCGTGAGAATGTCACCTTTAGAGGGACAGTCCTTATCTCCTTTCCAGACCACTACGCCGTCCGCGTAAAATGCAAACCGAGAAGCGGTGTCTTGTTCGAGTGTGCGTGCGACCCGGATCGTAGGTTAAACAAAATGGGAGCAAAGACTGAGTTTGGGCAACGCCGCGATCTGTATAGAAAGTAGTCGGCTGATGTGTGGAGGGACCTCACCGACCCATCTGGCTAAATGAAAATGAAGAAAGAACATTCAGTGCCCTTCCACTCTGTGAAGAAGGATGACCAGCGAAGCTGTGGTGCGCAATGTTATAGTTAGGCGGCTAATTTTCGTATAAGTTGGGTCACAAACTCGAGCGTACGACGTCTAAAAGTACCGTATAGTTTTTTTTCATATTATTGTACAGCGCCTAATTCTTGTTACAGTCGCCCGATTCATTCAGTTTCGGTTTTATTCGCCCCAGGAAAACCCTGGAACTCTCTCGAACGAAGCAGCGGTAACTCCGACCACTTGCCGGCTCGCCGGCAAGAAAATACCAAAATAAAATCTCCGCCACTCAGCTTTCACAGAAGCTTCGAGTTCTTTCGAGGGGGTGAGCGTAGCTTTGCCAGTGCTAACGCGCGCCGATGATTCTAGAAGAGAGAAAGAGGGAAGTCGTGCCCTTGACGGTGGCTGGCGCGTTGTGTGTTGTGCCCTCTCTCTCCGCGCCGGCGCAGTTATAAAGAGAGAATCCGCGCCGAAGCAAATTAGTCACGTTTGGACGTCGTGATGCAACAATGGCTTCGGCCAGTTTGTGCACCACCATCGACGACCCGCGCCCTGGAAGACTCCAACGTACTCCCGGGCCTCGAATCACCATGATCGTCTCGGACGGCCTGGCCTACGACGAAGCCAGGCTTCACAGGTAGCCGAACCGCCTCCGACAGCCGTGCATCGTCCAGCCCAGTCGGTGAATATTGTGGGACTCTGTCTCTCATATGCATCGAACTGTCTTTCTTTCGGTTAACTTTTCTACCTCAAAATTCATTGTTAAAGCTCCTTATTGTACATTTTGTATTTCACAGGTGAAACCAGAGCTCCTTCCGTACCTTGTCAAGTACTTCATGAAGCCTTGGCCGCCTGTCACAGTAAGTAGCAATGCAGCGGGCTACCCGAACTTGGTAGGAACATTCGACTAGCGCAATAACAAACTGGTTGACAGCATGACGTGGAAGGTAGCGAAGGTATCTCACTGTGGTATATGGAATACCGGGCGCTTCAAACAACTCCGCGACCCTCTTGAAGATAGCGCTGGGAAGCAGGCAGTTACGAAAGACGTGCTCCGCTGTCTGAGACTCGCCAACAGAAAAGACAGCGTGCTGTTAGGCATGCCCGAGTGAATTGCCTTTGTCTGCAAGGAAGATTGCCACGGGCAAAGAGCCATTGGAAGGTGGCCCTTTTCCGTGAGGCTTTTTTTACAGCCCCGGATTTGTCAACGGCCAAGAAACCTCTGCGCCACTCTAGCGATAAACATCCTCTCCGCAAGAAGGGAGCTTGCATGTGGCGCTGCCCCCGGGATAGCGCTTCTGAACGAATGGGCCGGTGACATCCTTCCGCCGTTCGCTGGCTTTGGCTGCCAAGCTCCGGTTGTGTTTGCCGTCTCGTTCGTTTTGTATTTGCCCGTGCGTTCTCAGCCCAAGGATGTCTCGACGGAAGTTTCGCGGAAACAAGTTCGTACCTGTCCTATCCCACTTTATCAAAGCCATGACGGCGATGTATGCTTCGCATTGTCCAAGAGAGAAACCTTCGGGGAAGGATATCTTCTACCCTCAGCGCAGTACACGCGTCTTTCTCGCAGGGGGGAACTTATTTGTACTGGTTATATTTATAACGACGTGGTGAATTAAAATGGCCCCAATGAGAAGTTGCAGTTTGTGAGATATTCGCAGTCAAAATATCACGCAATGGTTGCAGTGGAGAACATTCGCATAAAATGAACTACGCGTCTGTTTAAAAAAAATTAAGAATAAAGAGAAGCAGGTGGTACCCGCCGTGGTGGCTCAGCGGCCACGGCATTGGGCTGCTGAGCACAGGTCGCGGTTTCGATTCCCGGCCTGGGCGGCGCTTTTCTGATGGAGGCGAAAAGCAAAAACGTACGTGTGTTCGAGATTTCGGCGCACGTTAAAGATCTCCAGGTTGTCAAAATTTATCCGCAGCCCTCCAGTACAGCGCGCCTCCTAACCTTTGCAGTTTCGGCGCGTTAAGCCCCACAATGAATGAATGAATGAATGAATGAATGAATCAATCAATCAATCAATCAATCAATCAATCAATCAATCAATCAATCAATCAATCAATCAATCAATCAATCAATCAATCAATCAATCAATGAATCAATCAATGAATCAATCAATGAATCAATCAATGAATCAATCAATCGATCGATCGATCGATCAATCAATCAATCAAACAAACAATCAATCAATCAATCAATCAAGCAACAGGTGGTCTTAATTTATGTGATCATTTAATGTTGAAGCATAGATGCCGGACTGCCTGGTAAAGAATTATGGCTTGCAGACGTTGAAGGCATGACAAATATTGCGGTTTGTCCGCGCAGACAAAAGAAGCGCCTGTCGTAAATATTATGATCCCTGTCAATCATTGAAGCATACCGGCAGCAAAGGGGTGGATTTATTGCCAAGCGTTAATGAAGGAATGGTCAGTTTAGTGGATGGGAAAACTGAATTGATTTCCGGCGACACATGGCGACCTGGTTATGTAGGAGCGTCGTGAGTGCGGGTTAACGACGGGTCATGTGCGACGCCAGACCCGCCTTTCCCATAATGTCGATATTGGGGACTCAAACCCCACCCGACAAACTTGCAAGAAATTACAATGAGCATGCATGGTTACCTCTCGAAAGGAAGCCATGTTGAATATAAAAGGAACTAAATGCGATATATTCATTCCAGAACGATTTGTCTATTTGAAATATTACATTTGTCTCGAGGATGCGGGCAAGAAAATGCTTTTTGTCATTGTTTCCCTGCATCCGCAGTTGAATCTTGCGTGGTTTGTGCGTGCAAAGGTATGCACACTTTCCCCACGCGAAGCTAGTTTCCCCCAGAAGCTTACCCTGTTGTTTTTCTTGGTTTCCTGTTTCTTTTAATAACGAAAATTTCGATATCAACCAGTGGCCGCATAATCATATATTCTCTTCGGCTTTCTGTTTGATAGCTGCGCAAGTTTTTGTTGCCTTGTAATGAGAATACGAAGAAATAACGCGATGGAAAAAAACATATCTGTTCTGTTCCTGTTCTTTCTCTTATCGAAAGAACCCAAACTCTCAGTCGAGTTCCTCTTCCCTACACATGAGAACTGTCAGCACGCGAAAGGGAGTTTGATTGTCAAGTGCGGAAGCAGCCTTCTTGCACGGGAGCACTTTGTCCTGAAAGCCTTCTTCCAGCGAAAGGCAACAGGAGCGGAACCGCTGGCGAGACGATCTCGGACCGTCGCTTTAGCGGTTATGAAGTGACGTGCATGCCTGAGGGCGCGTTTGATGTCACGCGCCCTCCAAACATTTGCAGCGCCAGGCGGAGGTCGGCTGCGGGAACGCACGCAAAGGGTTGCCTCGCTTCCGCCGAGGCAGCCCGTGCTTTCGTCGTCATAATTTAGGGTCGGCGACGCACGCAGTACGAGAGAGCACTCGGACATGGCAATGCATCCCGATAAGTCATGCATGCGGAGGCTGCTGCTGCTGCTACGCGACCGATGCGAAAGATCAAACGGTCGCTCGCAGTAAGTGCGCATAATTTAAGAGAGCCCGGTTTTCTTTTTTTCTGTACGCCGCCAGAGCTCGCATCCACAATCAAAATATGCCTTGTCCTCGCACGCTTGTTTATCTTGGCTCCCTAACGAGGATTGCGAGCGCACTGATGAGACGGAGCCACAAACGTTGCTGCCGATCGGACCCCAAAGCATCCGCGTAGTGAACGCACTAGCAATTTCGTTCCGATCGATATTGGTTGCGCTCAAATCGAACACGGATCACCATACTCTGTTGCCCTCTTCACTTGGTATGGAGAGAACTTGAGGTTTGTTTCTTACACGTGTAGAAATGTTCTGATAAAACTGGCCGTTTGTATTTTTGTGTGGAAGATTAAATTTCCAATTTTTTCTCAGCAAAGAAATGCAGAAATGATGTACTTTTAATGGTCCTTATTAGTTCACTTAGCTGAAAGATAAAGTAACGCAAACAAAAAATTGTCCGCGTATTTGCTCCTTTCGCTCCGAATGTCGAAAGAAGGCGATAGTCTTTATCGACATTTGCCGAGTAAATGCTTCCCTTCGCTTTCCAATTCACTTCTCATGTTGTTCCTTTTGCGTTGCGCTCCTGCCAAAATAAACACGCTAAACTATTGCTCAAGTCAATTTAAATTTACCGCGTTCGCCTGCTCCAGGCCGGGTGCTTCGATGCCAGCGCTGCCGTACGGCGGAGACGTGCGTGAATCCAGGCACCCTTGTACGTTTATAGAACCGCGTTGCCCTAGTCCACGTGCGTTCCAAGAAGCGTAGAGTTTTATACTAATATTTTCACAAAGCCAAAGACGACGCAGTTGTCTTAAAGGAAAACATGTTTATTGGAGCGAACTTGTGCTCCCCTAACAACTCAAAGAATGCACAGGCGGCGAAGCAGCAGTCTACAAAGTGACGTGCGCATGCGAGCATCGGTGAGTCGAATACCGGGGCGTCTGCTCTACACGCTTTTGTCTTTCGCCGGGTGTGTTTCTCGAACTATGATTTACATCCACAACACTGTAGATTATTCTTGTTATTACAATTATTTATTTGGAAAGGGAGACTCGAGGTCTAGTCAGGGATGGGGAAGGCGGTAAAGAAGGGGAGAGCGTCTACATTCTCTTGTGTATCCCCGTGGTACAAGCGAAAGTCCACAGGGACATAACAGTCTCTCTTGGATGAGCCCGGCCCAGAGGAGGCGATGCCCATTCATGAAGGGCCTTGATGTATGGCGGAAGATGGGCTCTTCTCTCCGCCGCGAGCCCCGAGCACTCGCACAGCATGTGCTGCATTGTGGGCCTTGTTGGCGCGTAACACAAGAAGCAGGTCACGATGGTAGTCTCCCTGGAGTTCTCGAGGGGTTCTCTCAGGTGTCGTGAGCGTCGGGGAACGTATGCCCGCCACTTTGCGAGCACGTCCTCCGTAAGAGCAGCCCCTGCTCTTATTTTGTGTAGCAGGATTTTGGCCCCTCTGGGAAGTCCTCCTGGCAGGGATCGTGGGTCATGGGGTGTAGCGGCACGGAGCTTCGCCCTGCTCTCTTGCTTGGCAGCGGCTCTGTCGTCCGCAGGGTCTGGGTCGTGCCGTGCTGGGGGAACAGGGTGTAATGGGTCGGAGCGGATACTTGCTTCATCCCTCGCCCACGCGTGGGAGGCCTCGTTCCCGACGCCACCCGCGTGTCCCGGCACCCAGTACACCCGCACGGTAATGAATTTCGTTGTGCGAAGTCTTTTCGCAATCGTCTTGATGATGTGGCTTGTGCATCCGATGACGTGGGTGCCACCGAGTCTTGCCAGCTCCTCTCTGCTGTCAGTATATATGGTAAATTGCCGGCCCCGGTGCTCCTCCGCTTGGTAGCGCTCTTCGATGTGGTTCGCCGTCAGTAGTACCGCCTCCAGCTCGCATCGCATCGCATCGCATCGCACCGCTGCAAACAGCAGCGGGGACGGCGGCAAGACCACAGGACGCGCAGACGCAGAACCTCCCGCACCAACATGGACAGGAGCAGCCCACCTATGCCTAATGTCCCGGACGTCCTGCAGCAGAATTGCCGCCTTCTTCGGGGATGTGTGACGGAGCTCACCGAGCTCTTCCGCGTCGCCGGCGTACCGGCAGTGCTACTGCTGCAGGAGACTAGAGGCGAAACACCCATAATATCTGGATACTTGGGATACTTCCAACCCACAATCGAACATAGAATGCCACGGGGGTCAAGCGAAACAAGGACGGAGGCCCAAGTCGTGGTTTTCGTGCCCCGGGATGTTCCCACATGCCTACATAGACACTTCCGAACACTGCACCAAACACAAAGAAATAGTGGCAGTTGGTGCAATGCTAGGACGTCGGAATGTGATTTTGGCGTCGTACTACGCTCGCCTTGACTCCAGCTGCGGAGGTCGCAGAGATGTTCCGGGTGGCGGGGTGACGTACAAGTGGATCCTAGACCTTCGAAGACGCTACCCGTCAGATAAGATGTTGATCGCTGAGGACTTTAACGCGCACCACCCCGACTGGGGACACCGCCAGGCAGATGCACGGGGTTCGAAGCTCGTGGAGACGACGGAGGTAGCACGTCTGGTGCTCACCAATGACCTCGAGTACCCAACAAGACACGGGTTACACGCCGGACAGCAAGACACAGTGCTCGACCTTACCTGGGCAGACCAGGGAACTGTACGGGAGTGGCGGTGTGGCGTGGATCCCATGGGCTCCGACCATCCCAATCTGGATCTGCGTGGACACTGGAGCTAAAAACAAGCGGAGACGCATAGCGCGTGCCGTCGACTGGGATTCCTTTCGAGAGGCCGTAGGCAAGTGCGAGCGAAACCTACCCATCACGGAGAAGCTGGGCCGAGCGGTGGAGACCACCATTCGAAAGACCGAAGTGAACGAAGACTGGCCCACGCCGGACAAGCATCTTGCCAACCTCTGGGAGACCCGCGAGCACCTGCACATGCGCTACATCACAAACGGGAAGAGATATGAAGATCTTGTTCGTGTGCTGAACAAGACGGCCCAGGCGAGACGCTGCGCTAGGCACCTGGCGAGGTCTCGCTGGATGGAACACTGCACGTCTTTCGACGAGAAAACCGGCAGCCATTGAATGTGGCGCACGTACCATGCCATGGTCGGCAAAACAAAGGTGCCAAACACCACCAAGAACATAAGGCTGGCAACGTTCTTGAGGGTCGAGGAGTTTGAGAAACAGGCGGCCGAAACCTTGCCACAGCCACCGACACCGCCGAATCCCAGCGTATACGAGCCAGAACCAGGGACAAACGAACTAGACTCGAACGCTCTCCTCACGCTACAGGAGCTGTCTGTGGCGTTGGAAGCGGTAAACGTCCGCTGCGCCCCAGGCAAGGACGGTATAACGTGGCAAATGCTGCGGAACCTAAACGAAGAGGGCCGTACACAGCTCCTGGACGAGTTGAACACTGTGTGGCAGTCCGGAGAACTGCCCGCAGAGTGACGCCATTCCATCGTATGCCCAATTCCGAAATCCGGGAAGAGACCTGACAGAGTGCAGAACCTCCGACCCATTTTGCTTACGTCCACACTATGTAAGCTGTTAGAGCGCATGGTGCTGGCGCGGTTGACCTACATAGTAGAGCACCACACAGGATACGTGCGGCCCATGCAGACCAGGTGCGGCATATAAATAAAGAATGGAACACGCACGATAGCCTCCAAATGCTCCGCCGCACGGTGGGGCGCCGTCGTTGCCCCACCAAGACTCCAGCCATCGTTGTAGGCGTAGACCTGAAAAAGGCCTTTGACACGGTCAACCATACCCGGATCGTGGAAGTACTTCGCGAGTGTGGAGCTGACCCACGCATCAGCAATTTTGTGAAAGGCTTCCTAAAAGACCGGACATTCGAGATTAACACCTACAGCCACCGACAACAGACCTTCAACAATGTAGTCGGGGTGCCACAGGGGGCGATCCTGTCTCCTATGCTATTTAATCTTGTGATGCGCGACAAAGCTCGTGAGCTCGAGACAATCGACCACTTGAAGCACACAGTGTACGCGGACGATATGGGTACGCGGTGTACGCGGTGTACGCGGACGATATATCGTACACACAGTGTACGATATGGGCTGATGGCTCGACCGACGTCAAGACGGCCGCTGCGGCGGTGCAGCGTGGACTGGACGCCATTGAACGGGGGCGCACGGCTACAGGCATGCGCGCCTCTTCAGAGAAGACCCAGTACATCGTTCTAGGTGGTGCGGAGCAGACTAGGGAGGCCATCGACGTCAGGATAGGCTGTCGCCGCATCTACCGGGCTGCCTCCCGTTGGATCCGGATCCTAGGGGTCCCACTGCACGAACAGGGTGCCGCCCATCAGTGGGTCTGACAGCTGAAGGTTACATGGCGGCAACTACTCCATATCATCCGACGGATGGGCAACCGCTTCGGTGGTGCGGCGACGCAAGCTATACGTAAGCTGACTCAGGCGGTGCTTACATCGAAGACATGCTACGGGGCGGTTTGCTTCGAGCTCACCCAAGCGCAACACGCGCAACTATAAACGCTGCAGCGCGAGTGCCTGCGAGCTACCACGGGTCTGCCCAGGCACACCAGAACCGAGGAGTTCTACCGGTTTGCGAGGCTTCCTCCGCTACGCCACATCATAGAGGACCGGTACAAAGGGCACACAACGAGATGAGCTACCACCAATGCCGGGGCATACATCCAGCGTCTCATCAACGACACAGCGAGCGATGGGTCGCCGATTTTGCCACCGCCGAATCCAATCCCGCCTTGGGAGGACGAGCTTATCCGTACCCCCAAACCCTGCAGGAAGGGCCACCACAGAGAGGACCTCGCCGCCGCCGCCGCGGCGCGAGCCCACCTGCAAGAAGCTGCCATGTTCGTGGACGCCGCCGTCGATGCGACCACCAGCCGCGTTACCGTTGCTTGTGCAGATGGGCCAGCGCGGGCGAGGCGGACGTTTCAGTTTGACACCCTTGTAGATCAAAGAAGATTATTCCAGGCTGTTGACGTTAGTTGTAAACGCTCTCACTATCAAAAGAGAAAGAGATAACACGTGCGGCATAGAAATAAAGAATGGAACACGCGCTTCCCTTGGCACACATATAACACAGACCGGCGTAGCCGGGCGGCAAAAGCAAGACATAAATAAACAAACCCAAGGCATGGTTCGCGGCAATATAAGCTAGCGGGAACACTGGCGCTGCAATCGTTTAACCACCACGTGGCTGATTGTGTGACGTGTATTCGTTATTTTCGAACTTGGGTTAACTTGAGGCGTGGCGGTTGTTATGTGCACTTGGCTTCGGATGTTTCTGCGCCATCAGTTTCGGCTTCGGCGTCGAAAGCGTCGAGAGCTCGTTCCGGGGCAGGATTGCTGTTAGCCCCCGATTTAGGTTGCTGCAATTATCAAATACTGCTCGGCTGGAATGAAGTTGATGGGGAATGCAGTAGAATTGCCGTGTAGCCCCTACACTAGAACTAGTCACTGTCATGCCCTACGACATTTATGAAAACTGGCGCGAACTCGAGATATCGCACAACGTAGACGGTACGAGCACGCTGTTCCATCCTAGTCCCATTCATGACGACGCTTGGGAGAGCACGAGTGCTGTAGCGGCTAATCCAAATAAAGAACCTTTACCAGCAGTAAGTATATGTGTCGTTATCATCATCATCATCATCAGCACCACCACCAGCCTATCTACGCCCACTGCAGGGCAAAGGCCTCTCCTATTCATCTCCAATGATCCTGGTCCCGTGCTAACTGCGACCAATTTATTCCCGAAAACTTCATCTCATCTGCCCATCTAACTTTCTGCCGCCCCTGCCACGCTTGCCTTCCCCAGGGATCTACGCTGTTACCCTTAATGACCAGCTGTTATCTTGCCTTCGCATTACATGCCCTACTCATGTCCATTTCTTCTTCTTAATTTCTACTAATATGTCCTTAACACGCGTTTATTCCCTGACTCACTCCGCTCTCTTCTTGTCCCATAATGTTACACCTATCATCTTCCGTTCTATTGCTCGCTGAGGCATCCTCAAGTTACGTTGAACCCTTTTAGTGAGCCTCCAAGTTTCCGCCCCGTAGATAAGTACTGGTAAGATGCAACTGTTATACAGTTTCCTCTTCAGCGACAATGGTAGGCTGCCATTAATTATATGAAAATGTCTGCCGAAATGCACTAGACCCCATTCTTATCCTTCTAACTATCGCTGCCTCATGGATGGGGTCCGGGGTCATTACTTGGCCTAAGTAGATATATTCGCTTACCACATCCATAACCTAGCCATCTATCTCAGACCGCTGGGCGGTCCCGAGGTTATTGATCATTACTTTGGTTTTCTGCATATTAATTTTTGAGGCCCACGGTTCTACTCTGTCCAGTGGGGCAAGCATGCTTTGCAATTCGTCCCCCGAGTTATCAGCAACTCTGATGTTACTGAGGTATTCTTCATTAACCCTTACTCCCACCTGTTCCCAATACAATTTTCTGAATACTTCCTGTAAACATGCTGTTAATAACATTGGAGAGATTGTGTCTCCTTGTGTGACGTCCTTGGTATTTTACTGCTCTACTTGTGGAGGATGAAGACAGAGAGAGAGAGAGAGCGATCTTTAATGGACCCATTGTAAATATCATCTAATATTCTTATATAACGCTCGTCTACACTCTGGTTCCCTAATGCCTGAATGACTGCTGAGGTTTCGACCGAGTCAAATGCTTTCTCATAATCTATGAAGGCTATATATAGGGGTTCAGTATACTCAGCGCACTTCTATATCACCTGATTGATCATGTGAATATCGCCGGTTGTTGAATAGCCTTTACGAAACCCTGCCTATTCTTTAGGTTGACTGAAATCTAAGGTGGCAGGAATTCTGTTAGCGATTACCTTGGTAAGTACCTTGTACACGACTGACACTAAGCTGATCGGCCGGTAATTGTTCAAGTGCGTGTACAGGTTTGCCAGTCTTACTAGTACAATTTGCCCGCCATTCTTCAAGAGGTCTGCTGTTATCTGATCTTCACCAGGTGCTTTGCCCCCTTTCATTTCTTCCAAAGCCTTCCTTACTTCTTCTGTCGTTGCTGGTGGGATGTCCATCTCAGACTCACGTACACCAGGAAGTATATGTGTGCAGCCGCCTCATTTTTCATCACAAAACGATATCGCGGGAGCTTCACCCAGCAGGTGGGTCACCACCAAGTTGATCGTGGTCAGCACCTTATCACTGTAAAAGGCGGCGCATGCCGCCTACCAGCGAGGGTAGGTATACCATGCCCAGAAAGATCCCGCCAATGCAACCGTCACCTGCTAGGCTGTCTTTTTCCGCCGGTAATCAGCTTCCTGTAATTATTGGAGTGAACAAGGCGCACACATAATCGCTGTCACCGCCCGTGACCCTGCAAACTTGTGGAATACAGTACAGCCGCCCTGCTTCAGCCGTACGCCATCGCCGACTCGCACGGTCAAAAAACAAACGCTTCGCCGCCTAGTCAGCCTAGTCGTCGGCTTCGGTAAGCTCATCCGTGTATACACTTCACAAATATCTTCTCGTCTGATCGAAGAATGCTTCTAAACCGCAATATCAAATTAACAGGAAGAACAATTTGTTTTCACTATTAAGAATTTAACACTAATAAACATAAGTTATAGCTTTTCTATTTAAAAAAGTATTTTGAGTCAAGTAAGATAACGGCTGGGTCCAGCCAAGTTTGAAAATCACGCATCCTTCAGGCATGGCCGCCTCCTGGGGAGGTTGAAGCCGCTATTCAGCGGCTCGCATAGACACTAGCGCCAATGTCCCCTCTAGCGTATATTAGTATGAAAGTCTATGCCAATCAGAACCTATCTATTGGAATCTTTGGTAACTGCTGCCGCTTGGTTTCTTAAAATGCTGCCAGAAGCTATAGTGGCCCGGGCGATAGCAGTCGACAGTGTGATTTTTTTTCTGCAATGGACGTAGTATTTTATTTCGCAAAAATCAAGCATCTATGATTTTTTAGATGCGACGCATCTCTTGCTTTGAGGCATTTCCCTCCTGCGTGGGCGTCGGTGTCGGCGGCGTCAGCGGCGTCCGCACGTCACCTGCGCATGCGCGACTCTCCTCCGCTCTTCTCTGCGACAGCTGTGCGCAACACTCTCACTCCGTCTCATTATCATAAACAACAGCTGCGTGCGCGCGCTTCGCTCGCTTCGCTCCGCTCCTGTCGTGAATATAAAGCGGGTAGCGTGCTGCGGCGGTTCAGTCAGCGCTCGCTCTCGTTCGACTTCGTGTCACAACACGTTTCACCCGATTTAGAGAATCAACCCAACGGAAACACCAATTGAACCCCCCGATGCGTCGCATCACACCAAGGTTCCCTCGCGGGAAGATGGGCGTAATTTTTTTATAAAGGAACAGTGTAAATATATCTTCTGTATTAATTTTCTCTCTAATATTTGCGTAATGTTGTTCAACAATGTTACAAGTATGAACATATACACTGGACTAAGACGTTTAGATTTGGCTGAGAGTATATAGGGCTATTGCGTAGGCTTCGTTTCACTTTGGCCGGGTGGCTGAATCGAGTCACAGACAGACAGACAGACAGACAGACCAAAATTTATGGGTTTAAATAGCCCAAGAAAGGCTATTCTCTGTCTAAAATAACATAATATGAAGGACGCCCGCCGGGGTGGCTCAGTGGCTAAGGCGTTGCGCCGCTGAGCCCAAGGACGCGGGTTCGATTCCCAGCCGCGGTGGCCGCTAGTGTCACTAGATAAGCTTATCTAACCTTATCTAGTGACACTAGTGGCTGCTTTTGTTATGGAGGCGAAAACAATCATGTGTTTGATATTTCGGCGCCCATTAAGATCCCAGGCGGCCAAAATCATTCCGGAGCCCTCCACTATGGCGCTGCTCTTCGGCTGTGTAGCTTCGGCGCGTTAAAACTTGCAATAAATAAATAAATAAATAAATAAATTAAGCAATTAATCAATCAATCAATTGATCAATCAATCGATCAGTCGAGAAGATGAAGGACGCCGACAAAATAAATCATGCATTTGCGGCTAAAAATTTATTAGAAACAGAAAAGGATACTCATCCATTAATGTTCACAATGCGAGGCACGTTTTCATTGTTCACCCTGAAGTGCGAAGGTCTTCTGTCTTCGGCCCATCGATGCACCCATCATTGAGTCAGAACGCGTTCTTGCATGGCCACAGGGCTACGCAGTCCATTTCTAACCTTGGAGGCCAGGCTGCAAAGCTGAAGTCCGCAGCGCTCGGACGTGCAGTAAAATGCAAAGAGCGAAAAACCATAAAAAAAATCTATAACAAGAACAAACACCCTGATCCCAAGGAAGTCGGCAGAACATTCGGATCTATGCTTCCTAAGTGCCCATGATGGCTGTAATGCGCAATAGGTGAGGTGGAGGGACAATTAAGGAGAACCACATAACAAAAATGACATGCGCATGTTTCCAACAAGCTGCTTTTTTCTCTTTTAAATTCGAAAGTCTTTCTTTGGCTTCTTAAACAAGAAAATTTTGGTTCACCCGTCCGTCTGTCTGAATGTTGATTCATGCTTCCGGCCAAAATTATGTCAAAAAAGAACTATACATATTGGCAGGAACGCTCCAAAGTACTAAAGCTGCTGTAGCAAGTGACGCATGTCCTCATTATTTAGCGCGAAAGAATAAATGCACAACACAATGGGTAGTACCCGCGTTCTTTTGGTTAGGAATATGCACTGGATTGGCTTTTGCGATAGCAAGTAAAAAACAAACACTTTAAAAATGGCGCATAAAGGCTCTAGCAGAAAAAGAACAGAGCTCCCGCTCGTGCTGTTCTTTGCAGAACACGCAAGAGCAGGTAAAGCACAAGAGGCGCGCTGACCCAACGGATGGAGCTCGAGCAGCGCGAAAATTGAACTACCTTCATGTCACGAGAGGAGCGAGAAGGCAGGGGATAGGCGGAGAGTGGAGTTGTTAGGCCGGCGCCGGCAGATGACTATTGCCCTTGGAATACATTTTCAGTGAAGCAGGCAGATACGCAGCCATTTTCTTTCTTCATGGCTCTACCATAACAGCAGCGCTAGAAGGTTCTGTAAACGGGGATCGGCGGAGGCTGCTTTTTTCACAAACTGAGCCAAGTGATGCTCCAGTGATGTTGACGCAGTAAAAACAAAGGCCGTTTCAATAAAGAGAAATGAGTCGTATCCCAGAAAGTAACAGCCAAGCCCTGCAGAAATTTGACTATGGCGCACGTGATTCGCAAGCAGAGGATTACAAGACGGTGGCGCTACGATCGGCTGCACTCGAGCAATAATGAATGCGAAAAAGCCCAGTCCGGTAATCTCACGGTCTCACCTTTTGTTTCCCGGCCGAGCACCGCAGGCAGGGCTTCTCAGGGCGAAAGTGGGTGCGGAAGTCAAGGCGAAGGGCGCAGCGAGCAAAGAGACGGCAATGCCCCCACGCTGCCGGTCTCAAACCGGGCGCTATCTGTGGGTGTCGGCGGTGCAGTCCGGAGCAGGCCGCTCGTGTGCTACAGACAAGCGTGTGGCCCACTGTACAAGTGTGAGCGGAATTTTCGAGATTACATCCCTCATTATGTGAAAATAGATGGTATAGCAACTCCCAGCACAAAGTGTTAGACCTCAGGGTTTAGCAGTAAGGAAGTGCACGTCTGTGGCGTAGGAGCTCAAATAAGCTCTATTAGGCGCTATCTTTTTATCCGCACACCCGCTGAAATGAAGAAAGTGGGCATGCTAGCTCATTCGACAAGCCTATCGAACTGCTCTTGGCCCCACTACATGGCCGAAGACGCTCTTACAGCTGGGCACACAACACGGGGGTGAACTCTATGAAGTGCATCGCACAACCATCGGACTGCAACTCCTCAAATCACTCTGGTGTCGAGCTCAACCCCACAAGGCCCAGCACACCTTCGTCAACAGCTCAACACGGCTCCGACACAACGCAACACGCTGCTTGCCGAGATAGCTTCAGGCAACATGCGGCCACCAAGACACTACGAGAGACACCGGCGCATCCCCCTACAGTCAACGCAACGCATACGCTGCCACCGTGGCTGACAACCAAGACCTAGACGAAGAAGAAACAACATTTCTTGAGCCCGAAAGATTTGGTGGTGCCCACAGGCACCAGACGGGGGTGGTTCCCTATTCACAGGACCCATATGTCGCCAGCAACTCCTGGCCCCTGACCGCCAGGGCTAGCTGGTTCGGCAGGGCGGGGCTGGGCAGCAAGGTCTCCCATCGCTCAAGGAGTGGGGGTGGAAAAGTGGAGGTAGGATAGAGGTGTATAAGGGAGGGAGTAGGGGGAAGTGGACTTTTGAGGAACGTGCATTCCGCAATGTCGTGCAATATGGTGCCTTCGGTATTCTTGCAGAAAGGACAGGTGGCGTCGTGTAACTCGGGATACATGCGATGGAGCAGGGCGGGGTGCGCGAGCGACCCCGCCTGCACTCTGCGCAGGATCGTTTGCTGTTTCCTGGTTAGAGTGCGGTGCTGTTCGGGTAAGGTGCGCCGTTCTTCTTTGTACGCTCGGGTAATCTCTCTGTAGCTTGTTGGGGTCGGGGTGTCGGCATCATCGCGCGACTCGGTGGCTGCCCGGAGCGTCATTTCGCGGGCGTGGTAGTCGGCGATGGTATTGCCTGCTACCGCCGAGTGAGCCGGGACCCACACGAGCTCAGCGGCTCGTCCCGGTGTCCCCTTCTGTTCAAAATCGCAAATGCCGCGGAGGAAACGCGTCCCCTTCGGTAGTTGCCGTATGGAGTCTTGGAGTCCGTGCCCACGGCCTCGACGCCCGGTTGAACGAGCACCAGAGCCACAGCCATTTCTTCGGTCGTCACGGGATCTCTCCTCCTCGTCAACGCCGTTACGATCAGTCGGTCATGTATCGTAACGACTACCGCCGCCCCGTCGCTGCCTTTCGTAAGCGAGGCGTCCGCGTATAGAACCCGGGGATTTTCCTCCAGCTTTCGGGCCAGGGCCTTGGCCCGCGCATCGCGCCTCCCGTCATCCTTGCCCGGGGTCATGTTCCTGGGTAGGGGCTTGGTTTTGATTGCCTCCTTCTACCTCTCGGGTAGGGGCGCCGTCGTGGGTATTGGTTCGATCCGCCATCCCAGCTTGCGCAGGACGGCGCTTCCGTGTTCTGTGCTACTTAGTCTGACGCGTTCATTAGAGAGGTGAGCTGCAACCAACTCGTTCACCGTGTTGTGGGCGCCCATGTCCTGCAGTCGTCCTGTCGACGAGTATATGGGAACGCCATAGCTTGTTTCGTCGCTTTGGGAATGTGCGTGTCGATGTTGTTTCTCTGCGTCCTCGTCAACTAGAGATACGGGACCGAGTAGGTGACCCTCGGCACGACAAACACCCGCACCAGGCGGATGGTGTCGTCCTCTTTGAGGCCTCTGTTTCTGTGAGAAACCCGGCGTAACATGCCAAGTACCTGTTTCGTGGTGGTTTTGATTTTAACGACGGCGGCGTGCGCTTTCCCGTTGTTCTGCAGCAGCAGGCCCAGTATCATACAGTGCAGCATCGGCTTGATCTCTATGCCATCGATTCTGACCGTGAAGGCCGGTTGGGTCTGCCCGGTTAGTATGAGTTAAAGTTCCGACTTCTGCGGTGCGCAGCTCAACCCGCACGACTTGGCGTAGTCGTGCACGGTCGTGTCCGCACGCTGCAAGGAATCCTCGGTCCACCCATCGGAGCCGGCCTTCGCCGTCCACACCGTGATGCCGTCGGCGTAAAGGGCGTGGTGAATGCCGTCTATTTACTCGAGTAAATGAAGTAATGGGAGGAGAGGCAGGTTGAAGAACAGGGGAGACAGGACAGACCCCTAAGGGGTGCCCCGCTGGCCGAGCTCTATAGAATCCGATTTCTCCCCTCCTACTGTGATGGTGTCTGTTCTATTGGTCAAAAAGTCCTTCAAGTAACTGAAGGTTCTCCCGCCGCACTTTGTCTTTTTTCAATTCGACAGCACGCTCGTGTGCGTCACGTTGTCGAAGGCACCTTTCAGGTCGAGGGCGAGGATTGTCCGTGGACCGTACCTCGTGGCTTTTTTCACCACCAGCCCGTGAAGCTGCACCGTTACATCTTGGGTACTCAGATGCTTGTGGAAACCGAACATCGTCGCCGGCATTTGCCCCGTGTCTTCGAGATGCCCCTGCAACCGACGTAGCACCATGCGCTCCATCACTTTTCCGACGCAGGACGTGAGGGATATGGGACGCATGTTGTCGATCGAGGGAGCCTTTCCGGGCCTCGGGATGCATAGCACTTCTGCTTCCTTCCACTCGCGCGGCAACTGCGAGCTCTCCCAGGCTTCGTTGACGTGCCCAAGGAGCTCGCGCGCCGCCGTGCTGCTCATGTTGGCGAGAAGCTTGTAAGTTATGGCGTTCTTGCCGGGTGCGCTTCTCTTGTTGCTCTCGTCTATAGCAGACCACAGTTCCGCCGTAGTAAACGGTCTGTCCAGCTCTTCGTTCTCGGGTCATTCGTACTTTTCCTGGATGGGGTGTACGCCCTTCCCGGTCTGCAGGTATTTGTCCGCGAGAGCCTTGAGTAGCCAGCGGCCGTCGCCATTGTACGAGTTGATCACCTTGGTGAGGGTGCGGTTGGTCACCGTTTTGCTGCTCGTCGGGTCGATGAGGTGGTGCAGGAGTCTCCACGTCTTCCCCACGGACAGCTGACCTTGCAGACCGTCGCACATCTTGAGCCAATTTTGCTTGCATAACTTAGCCGCGTGTTCGGCGATTTGCTTGTTAAGTAAGGCGATGCGTCTGGCGAGCTTTCTGTTGCGTCGCTGACGCTTCCACCTTCGAGTTAGCGAGTGACGGGCCACCCACACATTGGACAGCCTAGCGTCGACGAACGGCGTCTGCGTCGTCGTCGCTATTTCCTGGGTGAGCTTTTGAAGGGCCTGCTTATGGTTACGTGCCCATTCCTCATAGGAATGTGTCTTGTACTCTTGACCGGCGTCTTAGCCCGTGGCGTCCGAGGCTCGAACCAGGACCTAGAAGTAGCTGCGGCCACCACCTTGACCAGAAACTCCAAGACAGCTGAAGACGTCGCCATAAACTTCGCCTTCCACTCAGTCACATTAAATTCTCCGACGACTACCCGAAGGCTCCCCCGCCGAAATTTTTTACCAGCGTAAATGTAGTGACTCGTCAACAGTACGGAGTAATTTTATTAGAAAAGGGGCCAAAAATCACATGGCAGTCCAATAGCGACGCTGTCACAGCTGAGGATAAACTCACGAAAGAGAGAACGTCCATTTTTAGATGCAAAGCATCTCTTGCTCTCGGCTCCGTCGTCCGTCGTCCACCCATCCACCGGCCCAGGAAGACACCGGCAACACTGCCGCTCCGGGAGCCCTTTAAGGGGAAGCGTGCTTGTCTCGCGCCGGACTAAGAAGGCCCCGGCAACACTGTCGCTCCAGCATCTCATGGTCGGGGCTATGTCCCTCTCTTGTTGTGGCGCCGTCCGCACCCCACTGCGCATGCTCGGCTCATATCTGGCCGGCCCGGGAAGACACCGGTAACACTGTCGCTCCAGGAGCCGTTACAGGGTAAGACACTACCGGGCGTTCAGCAAGCCGAGCATGCGCAGTGGGGGGTGTGGACGGCGCAACAACGACAAGGGAGGGACATAGCCCCGTCGCATCTAATAAAAGTACACCATCTTCCCGTAGGGGAACCCTGAGTAGTATGCGAAACAGCCATGGGCTCAACGCACTTTCCCATTTCGTAGTTCCGGTAAGTGAAAAGTGGGGTAGTTACCATAGAAACCAAACTGTAAATATAACGGTAGCTATGTACCTCAACCTAACGGAAACGACGAACTGAAAACTAATGGGCACTTGAATCGACCCCACAGCTGCTTTGCATACTACTCAAGGTTCCCCTGCGGGAAGACGGTGTAATTTTTTTGGTCAAGCTCTCGCGAGGACGAGGGATTGACAGCGCCGCCCCTCTGCGCTGCCGTCGAATCACTGGAGTGTGGCAATATGAACCAGAGGCCAACCGGGCCTGCGGGGCAACGAAGCGGCACACGCCGCGGCCCGAGATCACATTCACCGGGCACTTGACATCCTGACCCACGACACCTCATTTTTTCCCTCATCCCCACCCACTGCTTCTCTCCTCACCTATACCGAAATTGTCGCCCACTATTCCGCCTGAAATTACCACCACCACACCCGCAACTCTCCCGACACGAAGCCACTGCCCTCGGAAAAGCGCAGACCCTTACAACACCCTTCTCCACGCCACGTTTCCCGCACAATACACCGCTGCATGTCGTCACTGCCCACAACTGGGGCCTGTCTTTCAGACAAAGGCTGCACGGCCACATGCGCGCCAAGGTTTCCCGCACTCCCTAACGCACCTCAGCAGCTGGGCCGTCCAGCAGGTTGAGAGGGCCCATGTCGCCAGCAAGCCCCAAGCTATCCTGGACTGAGACCCGGAGAGCGGCCCAAGTTCGCGCTGGCTGTTATATCCCCTCCACAGTCCCAAGCGAGTGAAAACAGGTGGCCCGCTTTTTCCTTGCTTTTCCGTGCACATCGTCGACAGCCGAGCCGCCCCTGGCGCTCCCCTTTCCCGCTCCGCACCATTCCCCTCACTACTGCCATGATGAGTACTACGGAGTTTGGGGTTAATTCAATTTTCAACGCCTACGGCCTTAGCCCATGCATTGACAGCAGGCGGAAATTCCGAATCCGCTACAACTCCTCGTAGAACTCACTAATCAGGAGGCGGAATGAATAATTGAACATCTGCTGCACCCACTGGCACATTTGCCCACGCGGTGTTTCTCTATTCGTGGAGCATCATGCATGGCATACACCGGTGAGGCGGTTCGCCTTTTTAACGAAGACGTGTTGCCACAATTCCTTCGTTCATGCATGCCACTGTTTTCCTGGGCAGAATTTTTAATTTGCCCATCTCGTGTACGGTTTAAGGTGTCCACATTGGGCGAACCCTGATTTGGCGAAGACAGACGACCCTAGAGTGACCCAATGCAGGCAAAGCGGGGCGGTACATTGGTTGCTCTGCGTAACAGAGGCCGCGCAGCAGGAACTACGTCGCTACTGAACCGGGCAGTTTTGAAGCGGACGCAACTTAGAAATCCACCCTTGAAGCAGCGCGTCGGGCGCATATCGCACTGTCTGCGGCGATATTGGCGTCGCACTCACAAGGGATGCATCAGGTGGGCGCTGAGGTAGCACGCGCACGTTGCGCAACGCTCCCCTTTCGGTGCAGTTGAGAAAAAAAAAACCTTTGCGCCAATATCAGCAATTTCTCAATACGAGGGCATTGTACTGGCGCCCGAAACATTCCGCGTTTCTGCCGATTCTCTTGGCCCTCGAGACTAAGCTTGGTGGCACTCGGCAGTGCTCTGCAGGGAGGGCACTGCTGGCCGTTGCCAGGGCTCTCCTCCTGTCCGTATTCTCTCTTGCTCTCTCAGTGTCACAAACCATATGTCTGAGATCCCTGTACCTTTCAATGCAAAGTAAACACGTACTTTTGGCACAACACCTGGCGCGGCCGTAGGCGCCATTTGGCGGCGCCCGCTGTCAGCGCGTCGTTCCTCCTTGGTTCGCTACAAGTGCTGTCGAGGGACAGCACCGCGCTAAAGCTTGCCGGTGGTGTGCAGGCGCTGTCACGCCGAGCGATTGTGTCGCTCAAGAGCCCCCAAGAGTGTGGCTTTCCTCGGAAGGAGCCCGACAGCCGGCGAGCGCACAAGTAGCGACCACGCCCTTCCCGCGTCGGCGTGTAATCCCCACACGTGTCTTCAGGCGGCCGCCGCTCGGACTTTCCGCTGCTTCGGCGATGTGCCGGAAACAGGCTGTCGCTCTGCCCAGATAGAACCCGCATGCTCAGTTTAGGCAGCGATAAGGATTCGGGATTGCGTTAAGCGCGCCTAGCTCCAAGGTTTAGCGAGCCAGCTAAACTAGCACGAAGCGAAGCAAGGGTCTAGAAAAAGAGACAGGAAAAAAAAGGTAACGCGACGTTTTGAGTGCCCTGACGGCGACTATTGATCGCCCGTATGAGTGGAGCCGGAACAATTACTCGTCCGATGGCTGCGAAACAGCGCGTGACGCCAGAGTCAGAAGAGGCGAGTAAATCAAGTGAGGCAACCGTGGCAATTGGACTGTTACGGCGTCGTTTCGCTCAAACGCGCAAACAAGAAAACTTGCTGAAGACGCTTAGGACTTTCCAGCAATGTGAAAGCGAAAGTCCATAGTTGGCCCATAGTTGAACCAGAGTTGGTCCGCTCTTGAATATTACGTTGAATTTCACGGCTGCTCTCGCCACCACTTGAGCAGGCTTCCTGCGATGCTCTTTCCGCTCTCTCTCTCCTCTTGATGTGTCGTCGGACTTTCTGTTGGAGTTGGTCGCCGCACCCGTCAGCACGTGATCGGCCCTTTGACAGCACCACTCCCAGGTCGTTCTCCTCGCTTGCGCTCTCCAGGAACGTTGCTCCGTCGGCGCCTCTCGAGGCGGCTCGTACTGCACGCGCGGCAGCGGCCCACTCTCAGTTGGCGCAGCTGTTCCCTTTCCGGGAGCGCGCTTCGTCGCCCTTTCTCCGAGCCCTCCTCCGACCCTGCTGGCGCACCGCTCTTTCATTTGCCTGGCTCACGCTCCCCGGCTCGCACGTCAACTTTTAAAGCTTTCTTTGCCTCACCCATGGCGCCCGGCATGCACGCGGCAAAACGCCCTGCAGCGTCGCCAGCGGCGCACGCGGGAGAGTCTGAACCTCTGCACCCTGGATCGCGATTGCCGCCTCTCCTTCGCTATTTTGGCTGTGACCAACACATCCCTTTAGAATTGGTGAGGTCCTGGCGTCTCTACACTGGAACTCCGCAGCAGGACTCGAGCTCCTCGGGAGACCGAGCAGCAGCCCACCCCAAACCGTCATCTCCTCCGGTTCTCTTCGTCGGCCTTCAGTGACACGCAGAGCGAGACGCCGAAGATTGGCTTTCTTTGTACGAGTGAGTCCGCACCCACAACAGCCGCAATGACGAGATCAAGCGTGGTATTTTGCCTGACAACCTGTGGTGCCGCAACCGCAAATAAGACGTCCAGACGTGGTCGGTATTCAAGCCAAGCTATTCCCAAGTTTTCGGCCGCCCTTCAGGGCGATAATTTCGCGCGGAGCAGCGTTTGCGAGAACGGGCACAACAGCCAGGCTAGTTTCTCGCCAGTTATATTCAAGACAATGCGGATTTAGGCAAGAGGCTGAGCGTCACGATGAGTGGACAAGAGAAAAGCAAGCAAATCCTCAAAGGCATTTCATACAATGCCTTCCAAATGCTGCTGGCTAAGAATCCGCAAACGGTCGCCAATGTAATTAACCTGGGTTAGAGTTATGAACCCAGGAAACAGCGAGCTCTGACACGGCGACTTTTTACCCAGGATAACTCAGCCAAAGATCCTCATTCCAAGTTCTGTTAGCTGCACGCGCAGCCAGGGTAGCATTACGCATGATAATATTATTTAAAAATTCAGTGGCTTATCACTCTGCCGAGAAGGACGACCTGCGAAGATTGGTGCTGTCCCATGAATGCAGAAGAAACAAAACACACGTTTCTTCGTAGCTGGCGTTCGAGAATACTTCCAAGGTATTAGCTGAATAAAACTTGGAAGGGTTCTACCGGAAAAAACATGGGATCGTCCGTTAGCCTCCCGTGAAAGCCCATGCAATGACAGCAGACGGGAACACCACAGTCATGTAAACTTCCCTGTGATCTACGCAATTATAAAATGTGGATGAAACTGGGCGCAAAGCAAGAGACGTGTCTTTGTATTTATTTTTTATTTGAGTACACTGCACACCTTCTCGGTCCAAGCAGGAGTCGCACATAGGGTATACAAACAACGATATCACCTTCAGAAAGGCACAAACACGATCCAAGAAAAGAAGAAACCTATTCGATTCTCAGCAGCGTAAAACAAACAGTGTCACAATGCAAAGTTCAGAATCATGCGGAAAGGTACAATCCAATCCAAGGGGAAAAAACTACTTACAATAAATCCCCTCTTTGTACATTTGCATCGTACATTTGTGTCACCGGCTAATCCACGTACAGTTTTGATGACAAAGAGTCACATCCTTTTTGTGTAACCATACTCGCTCAGTAGATGGCCTCGTGCTGGCAGCAGACGGGAATTCTGTAACGCTTAAAACCTCACGGTTGACCAACAAAGCATGACAAGTGAATCAAACTCGACGTAGTCATGGAGTCGTCTTAGCGGCCAATGTCAGTACACTTGTTTTTCAAGATACCTAAATTATAGATTGAGCCGTACAGAGCATTTTGCTCTAGAACTGAAGCGAGCGCATGCTATTCTTGGTCGACGTGACTGCGCTTACGTACGCTATACGCCTCGAGCGCGGCCTGTAGGGGCGCCACTGAAATCCCCCTTAGCGGCCCGTTTCGAAAGCTGGCGCGGGAGTCTCCGTCCCGCTCCCCACTGTCGCCGCTGCTCTTGCGGCATCTTCACAACTGAGATTTAGTGATTGCGGGTGTTGGAAATCCATGTTTATGTGGAGCAGTCACTATGTTCGCAAATGGGGTGTGTTTACGAGAGTGTAAATGTTTCTGACGTGATCTTAGTGTGGTATATTCGGTCTGTATAAGCGCCAGGTGTGTGTCACAGGCCAGCGTCGCGGAACCGGCGTATGCATGGACCTGATCGTAGTTACACTGCCCTGAATTTACTAGCAGTGTCTCCATAACCACCGGTTCCTCTGATGTTCATGCTACGAGTATACGACTACGATGTAAATCAGTTTTGTGCGCTTACAAATTCCGCGAAACACTCATACCTGACAGCACGCCAGTTACTTTTGCCAATAATATACCTCGCATATTGATCACCCCCATTTACAAGCCAGTCTGTGTTAATTATGGGAATATTCAACAAAAGTACGATGGGCAATGCCTATATTTATACTCGGGGATCAGCACACGACAGAGTCGTCTTGTCGTGAGGTGAGCGCCCGCAAACATTCGTTTGCTACATATATCCTCTGCGACCAGCGCGCAGATGGGCTTAGAATAAAATGGGCGTCCGCGACTAAACGCTTCTTCGAAATATCGTCACATGGCACAGGGAGCCTGCAGAATAAAAGAAAAACTGAAATCAGAGGGCCGTATCACATACCCCACACTTTCATCGCTTGCGAACTGCCTACCCTGTATACTTCCAAAAATGCGCCCGCCGAACGATCAGGTATTCGTTGAAGACGAAAAACAAAACGACAGTGAACGCGAGATTTGCGTGTGTGATTACCAAAACGTTCTTTGCTTGATTCCGCTCCGCATTTGTACACAGCGTTCTCCTCCCCTACCCCCCACCTATATCTCGCGAAATAGCGGTGCATTTCGCGTATAGTTGGTCGGGTGGGCACTACCTGGCTTAAGTTTTGACGAACATCTTTAGCATGTCAGAAGCTGCACTGTATTTTTTTTTTCATTTCCGTTAGAGCTATTATTTTTCTTCCGCACTTGCACAGCATGTATTTTTCGGTGATTTCATATTAGATTGCCTTGATTCTTGCTATAAGGCATGTGTGGTCACATATTTAACGACGTACAGGCTTATAATATACTGAACATTTTCGCATGGCTTATATTCTTATAAAATGCATAAGTTATTGTCCGGGATTGGCTAATCACATCCTCGAAACATATTTTTCTGCGACGTATATATTCGAAACAAAGCAGCATTCGTTGTCCACGCTACAAAATGAAGCCAACCTCTCTCTGTGCCAGTATCAGGTCTAAACGTGGCGACAGTAGAATTCATTTGTGCCTCATGTATTCGGAGGTGACAGGGGTGATATGCTGGTACAGTAGCCGACGCCCGGAAGAGCGGCGACGATGCGCGCAGAACCGCGTCCCCGGGTAGCTCTTGCAGGCGATCGCGTGCTCTACGAAGACGCAGCTGCTTTTTAAGTGACCTAAACGTACTCTTTGCTTATAGACGTCACCATAACAAGTTTTTTTACGGCGCGGAACGGTAAAAGAAGCGAAACAGAACCAAAACACTGCACGAACCTCTATAAGCCACGCAGCGCACATCCCGTCAACGCTGCGGAGAAGCGGCGGCAGGCGGCGCAGCGATCGCGAAGCTCGAGGCCATGGAGGAAAGAAAAGCTTAGGAGAGGCCCTGACGTCACACCCAGCGCAGCCGGAAACGCCATTTCTGTAAGTCGAATGGCGGACCATTGGCCCTCCATGCCATTGGCGGACTCTTTTTGCCTCTCTCTCTCGGTGCACCTTCTCCGCCTCCTCCGTCCTGTATCGCCTCTCTTGTCGTCTGCATCTGCCAGCGCCGAGCCGGCGGAAATCAGCTGATAGGCAGGTAGAAGGCCGTTTTGCAGCGCGTGACCGTGAACCTAAACGCGCGGTTACACTGTTACACGTCTTCAGTGTGGCCGCAGCAGGTTTGCGAAGCGGCTCGCTCTAACAATGCCGCAATGCTCGGTGCCAGGCTGCAAGTCGCGATCGGTACCCAAGGAATTGGGCGTCACTTTCCACCGGTTAGTGCATCATTCCGCTGACAAGTATTGCTGTACATTGGTGTGCATTCATCCTTTGTTTGCAATCGCCGCCGTTTATAGGTTCCCAAGCGATGGAGAACGCCGCAAACAGTGGGCGAACGCCGTGCGGCTACCGGACTGGAAAGTGCCCAAGTTTGCGTTTCAGTTTCACTGGCAATCCCAGAGATGACTAGTCAATTAAACGGCCGTTCTATATATATAGGTAAGCAGCACTTCATGCAGATTTCACGCTAAAAAATTATGGAATGTTTTTACCGTTGTTCGCGTGCCTTCGATAGAATTTTTTGCGGAGGAGGAGGAGGAGGAGGAGGAGGCAAAACGTTTTATTGAGTAAAAAAAAAATGAGAGGGTGGGTGGCGTCAATAAACTTTTTTTCGCTAAGTTTCAACTTGCCTCAGTGTCAATAAATTCAAGGTGATATCAGTTGAAAACGTTCATACACTAACCTCGCAGTATGAAGCGTTGAAAAGCGAAATCCAGAGCGAGACCACAAAGAGATCCAGATTCCAGATCCAGCACTCTTCCAGTCAACAGACGGACACCTACTAAGGTAATAGGACGATGGAATTATATCAACTGGGAATCTACCTTGTAACAGTTCCAAAGGCACTGCCGCGCATTGCCGGCCTAGCAAACTATATATTGCAGCGGCGATAACCAAAAAATTGAGTTGCGAATCGTTCGGTTGCAAGTCGCCTACGTACTGCACACCGTGTATCACTTCCCGAAAATCTACCTGACGGGTGTCCGCGCGTACGACGGGACGGCGCGTTCACGATATCTGCACTTCAATAGGCGCGTCGTGATCGCGACCGGAGCAATAGCTTGACGCGGTAGAAGGTGCACTTGCAAGTAGAAATTAAACGACATATTCACATCGGCTCAGCTGTCGCAACTCGCAGCATCCTTTTCGAGTTCCGCAAGACCACAGCGCAGCAAAGCGAAGCAGCAATCTTCGCAATCGGACGACAAGGCAGGCGCTGCCTTTCCTCCATGACTGGCGAACGGCGGGCGGGCTGTTGCTAGGACGCCGTTGCTACGCGACTTCCAATGGCCGCCGAAAACACGTGACTTCCTCCACACTTTTGCCAATGCGCGGGGATAGCTGGGGGCCTCTCCTAAGCTTTTTTTTCCTCCATGCTCGAGGCGTATACGCCTCGAGCGCGACCTTAGCAGGGGCACCACTGAAATCCCCCTAGCGGCCCGTTTCGAAAGCAGCCCCGGGACGCTACGGCCCGCTCCTCACTGTCGTCGCTTCTTTTGAGGCGCGTTCAAGACTGAGATTTACCGTTGGCATGCGTTCGAAATATTTATTAATGCGGAAAAATCGATTTGTTCGCAAATGTGACGAATTTACGATAATGTCAACGTTTCTGATTCGATCGTAGTGCGGTACATTCAGATGAATGCCAGGTGTGTGTCACAGACCAGCGTCGCGAAGCCGGCATATGCATGGTGCTGTGAAACATGGTTACGTAACGCGGTAAAGACGGGACAAAAGTAGAGACCACACAGGACTAGCGCTAGACATCAACTGAAATTTTTACTACACACATCAAAAGATATACAGGAAGGGCGCATGCGTGAACATGCTCAAAGCACAAAGAAAAATGACAAGGTCAAGTGGTGCATTTTGTTACGCACGTGGCAAGTTAGCATCCAGATAATCTATTTCTTTTTTTGACAAACTCATAGATGCCGTGCTTACACCGGCTTTCATGATGCGCCACGCTTCAAACAATTCACGGCTGGCTTGGTCCTTAAAACAGCGCAATATTATCGTCTTCTCATAAAGTGGAACACAGTGTTGAACGCACAAGCAGCGGCGGCAATGGTCAGCTAGATGGCCCCCCGCAGCGAGCGCTTGAACAGCTGTACGGTGCTCCCGGAGCCTGTCATTAATGCACCTACCAGTCTGCCCAATATAGCATTTTCCACAAGATAGAGGCACTTCGTATACAACACTTTGTTTGCAGCCAACAAACCGCGTGGCATGCCTCTTAGCACAGCTGTTGCCCTTTTTCTCGCCATTCACAGCAGAGCACATTCGTGCTAGTTTTTCTGGAGCGGAGAACACAACGTCGGCACCACATTTCCCCACCACCTTTTTAAGGCGGTGGGAGAAATTGTGCACGTAGGGGACGACCACAGGCCTCCTTTCTTTGCGAGGTTCATCTCGCCCTTGACGTCGTGCCCCTGACTTGAAGTCACGCAAAAGGCTTTCAACCACTGATCCTATTACTTCCCGAGGGAAGCCGGCATCTTTCAAACGTGAAACTTGGTGCTGGACACTATCGGCGACTTGATGCTGACAAGACTTCTCGAGGGCACCGCGGAGACAGCTCATTCGATGATGCTGACTGTTGTTCCACTGCCCTAAAATTTATTAACAGTGTCTCCGTAAGCAGAGTTTCCTCATATGGTCATGCTACGGATATACACACAATGATGTAAATCGGTTTTGTGCGCTTACACAATCTAGCGGAGCACTCATACTGGCAGTCCGTACGCCAGTTACGTTTGCCAATATCATACCTCGGATATTGATTACTACCCTGCACAAGCAATGTGGCATCAGTTTTACGGTCATCCTACGGGACAAGTACGGTGGATAATACAAAGTTATACCCGGGGATCAGCACCTGACAAAGAATTTAATGCTGGGTCGTCTTGTCCTGAGGTGAGTGCTCGCAAACATTCATAATCTGCTGCACGTATTCTCTGCGAGCAGCGCGACGACGGGCTTGTAGAGTAAGCCGCGTGCGCGACAAAACACTTCTTCCAAACATCACCAAATGACACAGGGAGCCTGCAGAAACTAGCACAAACTAAAATCAGATGGCCTTATCAGATACCACACCCTTCCAAATACGCCTTTAATCGTTTGTGACTTGCCTACCATGTAATTCAAAAAATGCGTCCGCCGAGTGATCGTCGAAAAACAGAAAAAAAATATTCCTCTTCCACTCTGGGAATAAGGATGACCTGCGAAGCTGGACGCAGTCCACGTAGTGCACGACAACAAATACGTTTGCTTGTAATCTGCGCTTGAGCATACTTTCTGGCCAATTCGCTCAACGGAACTTGGAAAAAAACCGAGCTTTACTCTAGCGGACAAACGTGGAGCTTTCTGTTTCGCTCCAGCGTCGTAGGCATCTTACTATTTGTTTAACGCACCAACGCCGCCTGTATAAACATTGCCTAACGCGTCGCGCGCTTTTCAATGGGAAGGGTAGGGACGCTTACTTCAGGCACTCATCCGCTATGTGGCGCGCGCCGGCGGACATCTAGCCTTACATCACTGCTCGCAAGTTGCGAACGCTGCACCCACTTCTACGACGTGTGTCTGACAGCTTGCGTGTTGGGTTTCAAGAAACGTTTCGCGCACATCTTAGCCGCGACGGGGCGATATTTCTGGGGCGCACTGGGGATCTCGTTCAACGTGTCCTCGCTTCATACTTGCTGCATTTTTCCAAAAATAACTGGCGAGGCGGAATTGAAATAGTGTAAGAGCATATTAATTTTGGCTAGACAAAGAGCGAACAGAAAAATTTACACCATCTTCCGGCGAGGGAAACCATGGGGTAGATGCAACGCATCGGGGTTGCCGTTGCGTTTCCGTTATGTTAGCGATGTCAGCGTGTGGATTGCTGTTGTTGTGTATCCTATTTACGCAGCATGTTCACCCCCGATGCGTCGCATCTACCCCGTGGTTCCCATCGCAGGAAGATGGTGTAAATTTTTAACCGAGCGCAAGCTGCGCGCTAACGCACAGCTGGCACGGCGACGGGAGCGAGCGCAGCCGAGCGCAAGCTGCGCGCTGACCGCGCTGGCGCACAGATGGCGCTGCGGTGAGAGCGGCGGAGCGCGCAGCTGCCGCGGCGAGGAGAATGGGGGAGGGATGCGGACTACGCCGCTACAACGACGCGGGACAAGGCGAGTTAAAGAGATACGTTGCATCTAAAACGATATTTTCGGATGGTGGAGCCATTATGTCGCTGATGTTTTTCCCTCTGGAGGATTTAGGGAAGAAAAAATTGCGTGCACATTTTTTGTTCAGGCGCTCACTTCTACCGTTACTTTCCAAAAATATCACGTGCTCATAAATTTCAGAAGATTAGAGAAAACAAAAGGATAAGCATCAGAGGGTCCCCCCACGCTGTCCAGCCGCTTCTGCAGAACAGTCCTCAATTTTAAAAGTGCGCACCGATGCGGAGTGCGAACAGCGGGCACAAAACAAGACCGAAATGCAGAGGGGACAGAGTGGGGATGCCCCACTCAGAAAATTTCGGGGCCCGTGATCCAAGTAGATAAGCGCGCAAAGCCGGCATCAGTCTGCGGCAGCACAAGTGATTTTGCTCCGAGGCAAAGTTGGTTTTATCAGCGACGGACTAAGACAGACAGACATGGTGAAAAAGAAGAAGGCGTAGGAGCACCGCCTCGGGAACGGTAAACAAACTTTCAACTATTCTGCAAAGTTTCCGAGAACGGCGCTGGCCGGCGGACATGAAAGCACGCAGGAAGGCTACGGAGCGGGGAATGGTAGGAGAGAGCAACAGGACTGGCGGTGAGATGGTTGAGTGTCGCACCCTGGCTCTGACGTCGGCTTAGGGACTCGCTCCGCTGTCGTCTGCTACAATCCGCTTGTGAGGGGCACCACCGCCTGTGCTACAAATCCCCCGCTTTGATGCTTTAGTGCATCAAAAAGCGTATTTCTAGTAATTCAGGTATTTTTACCAGCCTCTGACACGTGAATCATTTCAAACTGTATCCCCCCCAAGTTTGCAACACACGAGGAGAGAGAGATTAACTTTCTTCAGAGCAACTGTCAGAAGATCGTGTGTAACTTGTCCTTTCCAGCCTATACGCGAGGTTCAGCGCTCAGAGCTCCTCAATAAGTATTCAAAATGCGCAGGCTTCCATACAGTATTTTTGGGATGCTCTTATGAAGACTGAACAGTCTAATGCTACGTGCCAAGCAGAGGGCCCCTACACGCGGATTTCTTTGCAGAAAATAAAGCGGCTGTCTATTTCTTTCGTTGTTGACTTGTATCACGTTGATGTTTTTTTGTTTCTTTTTACTGTGCCCAACGCGTTAATGTTTCCGCACTGTCCAAAACGTTTATTAGTAGGTTTTGGGACGCTGGGGAGGACCACAATGATCGTGTGGATATTTTCTTCAGGCTGTGTGGCATACATTCCCTTCTTCACAAATTTGCTTTCGTTGTGGCTGCGTGCACGAAGATGCATATTCTCTGCGTGCGTTAATTATTCACATGCAAATAGAATGAGAAGGTTTGTGCTACGCCACCGCGATCGCGCTCCAGACAACGTACATTGTCGAGAGTACTCGAAGGCGGATTTTGTGCTCCGAATTTCTACCTTAACCATCGTTATCATAACGGGCTCACTCTCAACCCAAACAATTATGACATGATTACGGTGATAAAGGTGTGATATACTAGCTAAGCAACGCAATAAATAGTATACGTGGATATATTACAAGAATCAAAACCGATGAATATTTCTAATAATCTCTTTATTGCTTGCCACCCCTTGCACGCGTAAGAAAAAAATCCCAGTCTACTCGGGATGGCGTTTTATGAATCGGAGAAAATTACTCTTACTCTCTTGTCTTGGACTGAGGACCCGACCCACTAATCAGTTCGATTGTACTGTTAAATTAGGATTTCTTCTCCTCCTCCTTCTCCTTCTCTTGAGCGCAGTTTTCCTCCCTCCAGGTCTGAACAAACAGAATGTTACTGTATCTTTACCGTAGACGTTACTCATTTTGCTCAATAAATCTCCCCACTGGTCAGAAGCCTAGTATAAAACCAACACACAGTGGGTTATCTGTAACTCAACCTACAGGCTTTGCAGCCCATAGTGCACGTCGGCATACTTTTATGCTATTACAACGTAAAGTGATGAGATATAATACTTTCGATCATTCGGCGAGGTTGCAAAAACTGTTTTTTTTCCTTTGATATCCCTAACGAAAATCGAAATGCCTTCTGCCAAATCCGACACCCCGAAAGCCTGGTCATTGTTGTGGTCTTGTGTTGTGGTCTTGTGTTGTGGTCTTGTGTTGTGGTCTTGTGGTCTTGCATTGCCGCTGTTGTCGGTTATTAGCAGCTGGCAGTTCCCTTTGTTCTCCCTTTGCTTACTCCGACTCTTAGCTGGCAGCTCCCTTTGCTTATTCCGACTCTTCGCGCTCCGCACAGGGCCGGCTCCGCAAAAACTGGGGCGGCACTGGCAATGTTTCTTCCGCAGCGGTGTCAAAAACTATACTTTAAATAGCGCCTTCAGCTGGTGTATGCGATTTAAAGTGCTTTATTATGATAAAAGCTACGCCCGCGCAAAATCAGTGCGAAAAAGTTTCTACGTCAACCGAGCGCAAAGAAACAGCAGGGAGAGCGAGCCCGAGTGATTGATTGATTGTAGGGTTTAACGCGCCGACGCAACGCAGGCGATGAGGCGCGCCGTAGTGGAGGGCTCCGGATTAATTTTGACCACCTGGGGATCTTTAACGTGCGCCGAAATCTCGTACACACGGGCGTTTTTGCTTTTCGCCTCCATCAGAAAAGCGGCCGCCGCGAGCGAGCCCGAGTGAAGCAGACGACAAATGCGAGAGTCCCTAAGCCGACGTCACGGAGGCGCGCTTCGCAGCGCCGCCCGTGGTCGCGCTCACCGCCAATAGTGGCTGTTTGGCCATTTTTCGCTCACGCGTTAGGCAATGATTATACAGGCGGCGTTCAACACACCGATCCAATCTGCTTGACCACCGAGAGGACACCGGACTGGACCGTTTGACGTCTACGTTTAAACGACGTGCCAGCAGAATGGACATGTTATCCTAAGGGCATGAAACCATTATCGCTGTGTGTGCACGCCCCCTCCACCCCCCTCCCAACCTGTGCGCGCATCAACAGGCGCCCACGTATGTGCGCGTGCCTAGAAGTGAGATAAACCGTCGAAAATGTTGCGCTAAAGACCTTTAAGCTGAGCAAGTAATATTGGCTCACGTCGGCGTATACCAAGCGGGCAAATTTGCTTGGGGGGGGGGGGGGGGGGGGGATTTGCAGCGACTCTACGCGCTGGAACTTGAGGCGGGAACGGTGGCGGCAGCTGCGTTATGTTGTTTTCGCGCCCATTCGCGCTCCTGTTCGGGCTGGCGCTTCTACTGTTCCCCCTCTACTTTCTCCAAGCCAATGGCATGCGTCCATCACATTGCGAGTTAAAACCTGTTAGGCCTCCAGATCTATTCTTGCGGACAAACATGGGACTGTCGGTTTCCCTCCCCTGTCGTAAGCATGTTACTGTGTCTGCAACATGCCAACCCAGACCTAAACTGTTCGTTGGCGGACGAAGGCTGACAGGGCGCATTGAGCCTGGAGACTTACACGTTTGAATTTCCCACCAGCCCAATGGGCACCTCTTTCTGTAGCGGCATGAGGCCCAGCTGTGCGTGCACGCCCCCCTCGTTCCGCTCCCAACCCGAGCACGCATGAGCCGGCAACCGGTGATATGGGCGCATACTTAGGCATGAAATACACGGGTGACAAAGTCGCTCAGCATGCTGTGGAAGAATTATGGACTAACGTCACCGTTCCAAGCGGGCAAGTTTCTCTTCCACCGCGATGAAATCGCATCTACTCGGCGAGGTGGAATTTGAGGCGGTAACGGCGGCGCCGGTTTCCGGTCGTTTTTGTGCCCATTCGCGCTTCTCTTGCTGTCCCGCAATGATCTGATAAGGGCGATACCGTGGTTGTCAGCAGACGGTGCAGCTTGCGAAAGAGGCATCGGTGGTGGCGAGGGCAACCACAGTTGTGAAACAGGAGCCGGCGATGGCGGGGAGGAGCCCAGGAGCGGCGCCCAGTAAAGCGGCTTCACCGGAGCGAAAACTGGGAGGGTTAGATATATACTGCTTCGAAGAAAAATTCCCCCGCATTTCCCCGAGGGGGAGAATGTGAAAGTGCGAATGCACGGTTGTCGGCCCGCTTGCGGCGCTTGCGCTCGGCCCCCGCAGCCCACCGCCTCGCCGCCTTCTCTTCCATCGGGTTTGTAGTATCACGTGTACACCACGCAGTTATCAAGCCGCTATAACGCCGCTGAGTCGCCAACGCACGCCGCTGACGACGTAGTTTGAATGCGTTAAAGATATAAGGCGCGTCACTAACACTGATATCAGTGTCGCGTCCGTGGCTTAGTCGGTAGAGCGTCGCGCTGCGGCCTCAAAATCCTCGGATCGAAACCTGGCGCCGGATGCTGTTTTTCTTTTATATAGAGAGGAGGACTGCGGACGCCGCCGCCGGCGGTGGAAGGTTTGGGGTCGCTTATAAAGTGCATTCGCACTTAAAAAAAAAGTGAACGCGTAGCTTGTGCGTGTGATTACTGAAACATTCATTCCTTGATTTCGTTCCGCATTCGAACACAAGCGTCCTCTTCCCCTTCTCCACCATGTCCTGTGAAATGGCACTGCATTTCATAGCTGGTTGTTTCTGGTGAGCCCTGCCTGGCTTAAGTTTAGACGAACGTCTTCAGCATTTCCGAAGCTGCACTCGGTTTTACTTTACAGCGGAGCAGTATACCTATACCAGCCAAGAAAATGTATCGTGGCTGCGTCAGCAGAAAACTCTCAGGCTTTAGTAAATACAAGAACTTGTTGGCACCGACAAGAATCGAACTTGGGCTCGAATAGAGTATGGGAGCGACAGCCCGTCGTCTTACCGACTAAGCTACGCTCACGTGAGGGGAGCGGGAATACAGACGGTGTACTCAACGAGCAGAGCGGCGGGTCTACCACCTGCGCTCATTACAAGCCCTCGTGTGAACTGCAAACCGCATGATATATGATAACGGCGTTCACATGGTTCGGATTAGCAGCGAACGGAATAGCGCCTGAGGAGGAGGTGGGCGGGGAGGGTGCGACTTGGCGCCGAAGCACGATGCAAAAGTGAGGGGGAGGCAGTGAGATAGACGACGCCATAGCCGCGCGTGGCTCCCTCCTCCTCCTGAACATTCGCCAGACGCTCCACTCCGTTTTCTTTCGGCCGTCACTGCTACATTCGGCAAACCGCCCCAGCGAAAACCAGGTAACGGCTTCCAGAGCGCTGCACCCTCAAAGGGAGACCGGTACAGCCACTCAGTCGGTTCATTCCAGGCTACCTTGGGTAGATTACGGAAAGTAAAGGTGACAGGAGAAGAGCTTGAAGATAGTGCTCGACGAAAAGAACAAAACCGTCTCGCTCAATAGCGTCTTACGCAAAACCCAGCAGCTCTCGCACAAGGCGGCCAGCGCGAGTGAAAAGCCCACCGAGACGACGAGGAGAGACGTGAAGCAGAGAACGCTGCGAAACCACGTAATTACCACGCTGTTCAGTTGGCCAATTTAAAGGGGGCTAATTCTAAATTTCAACAAAGGGTGTGGGTAAGTACGTTTCACTTGTCCCTTGTTTCACTCTTTGTAGAGCCACGTGTGTGAATTTAAGTGGCGTCACGTGGGGAATCGTTGTGTGTGTCGTTCACAGCCTGCCATCCCAGTCCAACCATTTACACAGCGTGGATAGGAACCAAAGTCTCTTTCTTTTCATTCTAGTAAGATATATTCTTCTTCTTCCAGATGTGCAGGTCATTTAATATTCCGCGGTTTCATCAACTTTCATTTTTTGATGTTATACGGCGTGGGGGTGCACATATCTAACGACGCAGGGCTTCGTACTGTGCTCAACATTTTCGCGTGGCTTATATTTCCATAAAAGCGCAAGTCGTTGTCGGGCATTGGGATTTTTCTACGACGTATATATTCGCAACGAAACCGCATTCATTGACCGCGCTGCAAGACGACACCAACCTCTCCCTGTGTCAGTATCACGTCTAAAAGAGGCCATAGTAGAATTCACTTGTGGCTGACGTATTCGTGGGTGACCGTGGTGATACGCTGCTACCGTGGCGGACGCCCGTAAGAGCGGTCTGGAAGCGCGCAGAAACGCGTCCCTTTTGTTGGCGTTCCGGCAATCTACCAAGCCGCAAATGTTTTTTGAAGTGCCGTGACCTACCATTTGCTTACAGACATGACCATACCCACTGAGTTGTTTAGGGTGCGGAAAGGCAGAAAGAAGCGAAAGAGAAGCAAAGGATGGTACGAGTCCCTTTCAGCCAGCCAGCGCTCATCCCGTGGACGCTGCGGGGAAGCGGCGGCAGGTGGCGAAGCCATAGGCACCGGTCACTGCTCAGAGGGCGCGACGAATAAGTACACCCAGCGCCGCCCCGCGGAAGCTTGAGCAAATTTCGGGTCGGTGAGAGGCAGACGGCGGCCGCGCGTTCATATATTCGGCACCTCTCTATTCGTTTTTGCGATTCTGCAATGGTTTTTGAAAGGTGTTAGACCTTGAAAACTGTTCTAGCAAATAGTTTCCGCGTGTCTCAAATGCTTCTGTGCGATTTCCGGACAATTACGGGGCTGAACTACTACTGTCGGCCTCGCGTGCGCGAGAAGTTACAGAGATTGTACGTTCCCGCGCGCGTGTGCGCCGGGAAAGAAATTGACGCGACAGACATCGTTGCGAAGTGTCATTCTCAGCAAGGGAAGGTTATTTACAGCGCCAATTCAGGTGAGTAGCCAGCGTATACAACGGCGCTGCACGACAGAAGCGTGTTTGTGTTATTGTTTCCTTTGTTCGCGCAACCACACTACAGTTACTTTTTCGGTTGCCCTTTTTCAGCTCGGTTGGTATTGTCACTAATTAACAACGCATTACAAACGTTATTAGCTGTTGACAAAGTAAACGCAGTTCCACACAGTTCGAAATCTGCTGCGGAGCGGCGGTTGTCTTTACGAAGATTTCGTTTAGTTTCGGCTTCTACCTTGTGAGTAATGTTAGAGTCGTCTTAGCGGCTAATTGTGATACAGTTTGTTCAGGCCTTTCGGAATTCTCCAAAAAAGTATTTCCTCCTCCTCCCCATTATCTGCTTAAACAATAATAACCTCAACTTTCAGAGTACGAAAACCGCATTAAAGAATTCTCCTCCCCATCCTCTGCTTAAACAACACTAACCTCAACTTTCAGAGTACGCAAAACGCATTAAAGAAGTCAGCGCGAGTGAATGCAACCTGGCCTTTGATAGCTTTCCACGCTCTCTCTTGGAATGCGTGACCGAACTATGTACACTTCGGGGAAATAAGTAGGGCAGTAAGCCGGATGCGTATTGACCGTCTTGACATTGCTTTTGGCATCACCCGCGAAGTGCTGTGAATGCATATTCTTGTGCCGCCTTTTGGTATCCATTCGGTGCTGTGAATGTCGCTAAAAAAAGGTTACTGCTGATAAAACAATAGTGGCGGAAGCGGTAATACCTTCTGTTATGCAACTACTACGACGGCATGCGATTCATCGCAGCGTGTGATGTGTATGAACACTGAAAGAAAACGTTTTAGTTTCACCGCCCTTCGTGTCTGCGCTGCGCATAAACGGTAATCGTACTCATAAGTTTACTCCTTCCACTGACAAAAAAATGTCATAACTTTCTTACTTCCTTGACTTTTCTTACTGCTAAAATCATTTCTTGCAACGCTTATTCTCCCATGGCTGCCCGAGCGAGAAACCTGTACAGAACGATAGCAGACTGCCTTTCGCGATTGTGGCTGTCCTTCGCGCAGCAGTAGCGGCGCTGCCACTAATTCTTTCCTGCAGCCTTTTGATCCTTTCGGACCCTGCCACTTGCAATTATAACTATGTTTCTTAAAAAAACTTCCGCCACACAACGCCGAACCGCACGCAGCGCGTGTGTTTTTACGTGCGCTGAAGGGTCGCGACATCCACCGACCCAGAGTTGCTAAGCGGCGGCGAGAGGCGGCGCTGGAGTCGCGCGCAAACTCCAGTGTCCGGTGCCTATTGTGAAGCTCGGAGCGTATGCGGCAATCCGATACATGTACAACTTCACTCTGAAATGCTGGCTTTCTTATCTGTGTTCATTCAAGGAGCCCTTTATTTTTAATAATAAATAACTTAAATAAATAAATAAAATGTGACAAATCAATTTAATAAACCGATTTCTCCATTCCTCGCGCAGAGCAATCTGTCATCCATCTCCTAATTGAGGTCTGTTATGCTATCTAAATATTATTAATAATTAATTAATTAATTAATTAATTAATTAATTTGTTTATTTGTGTGTGCATCCGAAAAAAAATACGTGTTTGGTTACAGTGCGGGTTTTGGCCGATTCGTTTCATTCCGGTTGACTTCCGGTTAGACTAAGCCACGTACCGAAGCGGTTCGCGGAAGCTTTGAACCGGTTCGATGAGTTTGACCCTAAACGAGTTGATAAAAGAATGTTTACAAGTTAAGAGCGAACACAAAACAAAATACAAGGGAAAATTCGAAATGTTTTTTTTTTCAACAGCCGTGGAGGAATTAAAAAAAACAATTTTTGAAGATTTAGGCCAGGTATCAGAAAAAAGAGGTTGGCGCCATTCATAAATTACTTTCCTGTCCAGCCCGCACATCGTGCGAGGGACTACATCGAGGTCTTTTCGCGAGAGATGGGACCCGTACAACCAGTCGACATGTTTAATTTGGACCAGTTCTTTTTTATAAATAGCCCCTCGAGAAGAAAGAATAACCTGTAGGAAGTAAATTCATTAAAAAAGCACTCCCTTCGCAAGAAATTCCCACAGCCGGCCCCATAAAGTATTTTATTCTCCATTCAACTTGGACCCCAGATTTGCCTCGAGTGGTTTGCAAGCAAGTACACCTGGGGCACACTCCATGAGCCGAAGCAGCGCTGGCACATGACCGAGGCCAACGTCTTCCAAACTTCCTTTTGGCCTGTGCAGCTCTACAGTCTTTACGAAGAAAAGTACTATTGGAACTCCTATATTCCATTCTCGTGACGGGTGTTCACATGGTCGCTTTAAACGAATAGCGGACACATATGTCCGGAGTTATTTATCTATGATACCCTGCCTAAAACAGTTTGAATAACGATACTTTTCAGCCATCACGTCATCGCGCAAATCTTACAAAAATTTAAGAAACTGATGAAACGACCCTCATACAATCAAGAGTGTCCACATGAAATGAGCTAATACTCGTTTAAATGTCAGGACTTTTGCCGCCCCTATGCCTTAGAACAGCCATAAAAAATTCACTTGTCATCACTGCAGAGATTTGTTTCCTTCGTTTGGCCGGAGCCGCACAAATCTACTCTTATCGATCATGAATAGTAGTGAAATTTAAAAAAAACAAGCTTGGGCTAGGACTCTGTATTCGGAAATTCTCATCTACCGCGGTGCGTTCGTCATTGAATCATGTTCCTTGCGCATTCCTTTCAGGCGACCCGGTGGAGTTAAGACCGGTCCTGTGAGGCTTAAACCAACAAAACCGATATTGTGGCGATGTTTTTCGTTTCTTCTTGTATTTCCCAGGTGTTCATTTATCCACCCGCTCTTCGATGTCATTGCTTACCAGGCGGCATCTCTTGTACGTGCTGCCAATAAAAAAGGAGCGTAGAAGCAGCGCGCTCATTCGGGTCCTTCGTTTATTTTCCACAGTTGGGCCGCGGGTGGAAAGTCCGCAAAGCGAAGTGGGAGGCAAAGTGACTCAAAATGTCCGCGCGTGCGAAGTATTACCCCGTCGAGCACGTGGTCTGCTGAGCGCTCAAGTGGCGCAGCTCGCGCAACCCGCACTTCCCCCTGCCAATTTTCCAGAGCCGACAACCCGCTCACGTTAACATCAAAACTAACATTAAGCAGCAGAAAAGCGAGTAGCGGTTACGAGAAACAAAATGCTAGAGAAATTCTAAAAATGTCTCACAATGCGTGAGCATTTATTTCTGGCCGCTCTGCTGTACACCGAGTCCTCTTAAAGTCGGCTTTCTAGCTAAGCAGGCGTGCATGGCTGGTAAGAAGCTTCACCAGGGATAACGCGAAAGTATGAAGGCCATAGTACACAGCGGGTTTAGCCAAAGCTTGCTTCCTGCAACGCAGCGGTGCATTGTTGGCCGGTCGCGTCATGCGTTGCTGCGCTGTATTTCAACTGTCCCTCGGCGACTGGGCAGTGGCAGGCGCAAGGGAACAATGCGTGCGCATTGCGAGGGCCACTCACCGGACCACTTGGTCGAGGCCGCCTTGGCGAGCTGCTGTCCGAGCGGTGTCCTGCCGTCCAGCTTGACTCCGTCGAACTCGAAGTTGTCCTCGGCCGAGTTCCGCAGCAGCTGGGCCATGGCCTTGGCCCACAGGAAGCAGTAGTCGTCCCCGTGCGAGTCCCTGCGGGCCTCGGACTGGAACAGGATGAGCGTGCGGCGCCAGCCGAAGCGGCGGAACAGGCCCAGGAAGCCCTGGCACAGGCCGGAGAAGGACAGTCCCGCGCGCGTCATGAGGTAGTACTCGCTGCCCTGGTGCTGCTTGTCCCAGAAGTCGTACGCCAGCGCCCCGGCCGTGACCATGGGCAGGCGCCAGAACTTGAGCAGGCGAGCCACCGACGCGGCCGCGTAGTCGCACGCGGGCCCCACCAAGACGTGCGCCGCGCCGCGCGCGTGGTCGCGCACCGCGTGCATCGTGGCCAGCGGGGACTGGCAGCCGGAGTCCCGGTACACCACGCGGAACTGCCAGCCGAACTCGGCGCTCGCCCACGCGACGGCCAGTTCCACGGCGGGACGGACGCGTAGCAGCGAGAACAAGTACGACGCGTTGCCCGGCAGCAGCACGGCCATGCGCACCGTGTCGTTCCACGTCGTCTCGTCTGGCAGCAGAGGCAGGCCATCGTCGCCGTCCTCGTCGTCGGCTGTCGCCAGCACACCGCCGTCGACGACCGCGGCACAACAGCACAAGAGCGCCGCGCACAGCGCCGCGCGCCGCAGCATGCTCGACTCTGTTCTGCTGGAGGGACCCGCGGGACGCGCGCGCTTTTCGGGACACGGGGAGTGCCGCTGCCGACGTTTGCGGCGCATGCGCCCTGCACCCGGTCGCGCGCCCTGCGCCTCAACGAGAAGAGTTCGCGCTCCCCTCTCCGGGCACACTGCCACGGGCCTGTGGCAAGGCGCCACTGTGTTCGCGGTTCATCGGAAAATGTTCTGAAAGCGGTGCGTTGTTTTACGAACTGTAAAGTTGCGCCGGCTCCACGAGGAGCCCTCGAAAATAGGTTGGATAAGGCAGAATAAGTGATAATTTTCACTGCGCTGGTACTAGGAGGGTCAACAACGATACATTTGCGTGAAAAACTCTCAAGCTTTGGCATGTCCAGTTCCTTGTTACGCTGCCCATATCCACGGAGGTTTACGGGGCAACGCTTTAAAAACACCCAATGAAGTCATTCGCTTAAGCTCGTCAATAAGTTCGAGCAATTCATAAATCAATTGCTGTCTAAATTGTGGTAGCACAACAAATCTGTGCTCCTCTTTGAAGCTTGTGTGCGTGCTCTGGAGCCTAACACAGTGTTACATTGTCACGCATTCCCGCAGAAGTGAATCATCATCATCCTTATCTTCATCATAAACGTAGAGGCCGAAACCCGGAAGGAGCTCTCTTCCCTAGGCCCCTGTGGCGCTTTCCCTGACGCAGGCCCTGTCGATCATCTTGCATTGTATTCCAAGAAGCCAGGGTTGCATCCCATTCTTGTAGGGAAAGTGTCGTGCTTTGTGTTCGCGAAATGATCGGGTGGTTCCATAGAACTAAGAGGTTGGCTTAGTTCTGTTTGCATTTGTTGCAATATTCTCTGCATATCTGTCTCGGAACATTAAAGCGAGTCTTCCCGTGCGGAAGATGCTTGAATTTTTCCGTTTGCTTGAGCCTCAGAAACACGGGGGTGTTTATGTGGCACAGGAAGAGCTCTTCTTTCCCGGAGTTTCCTGTTAAGGCGTTCGCCGTTTGTTTCGTGTAGCGGGAGGGCGTACGAGTGACCAGGCGCGCTACGCAGAGTGGGGTTTCTTGCGAGTGCTTCCGCGCATTCGCTGCCTTCCGAACTTTCATGAGCTGGGCACCGTGTCGTGTCGTGTGCTTTTCTCTTGGTATTCGAATTCCTGCAGCAATGTTACGGATGGTCCTTGTTCAGTCCGTTGTAAACTAAGGGTCTTCTTGTTAGTCTTTCCCTCTCTGACAGCTAACATTACTGCGTTCATTTCAGCTTCGTCTATGCTTGGTGCTTTATGGTGATGATGTCATTAAGTCTTCCTCTGAAGTCAGCCACGACCGCGGTGGCGAAAGAGTTGAAGCCTGCGTTCGCGTCCGTGTATGCGGAGTCAATGTGGTGGTCGAGTTCCTTATTTTTTTTAGGGGGGGGGGAGGGGGGGGTCCGCCCCTTTTTGTGGAGGGTCTTGTGTATATTCTTGGGGTTGGGTAACGGATTCAGCCGTTCGTGTTGGTCGGCCGTGATGTCTGTCATTTTAAAGACGATAGTCTTTCTTGGGCTACTTAAACGCAGAAATTTTTACCTCTCTCTCTGTCTGTCTGTCTGTCTGCCGGTTGGCCTGTTTTTGTACTGTTGCAATTGGGTATAACCGGTTGTACTTCGTGTGGTACCGGGGAGCTATTGAAAGCTCCATTTACTCGATGTCTGTCTGTCTCTGTCTGTCTATCTGTCTGTCTGTCTGTCTGTCTGTCTGTCTGTCTGTCTGTCTGTCTGTCTGTCTGTCTGTCTGTCTGTCTGTCTGTCTGTCTGTCTGTCTGTCTTTGACTGAATTGAGCCACCCGGCCAAAGTGAAAGAAAAGCTACAAAAGAGTTTTATATACCAACAGTCAAATCTAAACTTCTAAGTCCGGCGGCAATGTTCATACTTATCAGCAGTGTTGAAGAAGAATATGATGATGATGATGATGATGATAATAATGATTGATGAATGATAGTGGCATCCCTTTTGTAGCGGAGTGATGACGCGTCATCCTACAAAAAAAAACTAAAAAGAAACTGATATACCCATGTTTTACACTCTTCATTTAATATTAGCGCTGCTCTTAGGGCAGGCGCAAGAAACTTATTACGCACAAAATACTTATCTTTTCTGTTACAGGTGGTAGCTGTCCTAGGCAATATTCCCCTATCTGCTTTTCGTTCACCAGCATTCTAATCTCCCTTTCGTCACATCGACAGCCTTGAAGTTACTTTCCCCTGTGCTACCCTTAAATTCCAGGGCTTCTGGAAGCCGAATATTTCCCTCTAGATTTGGACAGATACCCTCGCATTCTAACCCTATGAGCCGCATACTTTCAGTTTCTCTTCTGCAGACCACGCATACCCCATCATTTCGTGTATACTTCCCCGCGACGCTCTGAGTTCGCAAGCAACCTGCTCTAGCCTGAAAAAGCAAAGCGCTGCCTTTGGAATTATCGTAAAAAATTTCCTTTCTGATGTCTAATTTCTCAGCCCTGCACATCTCTAACGAAGTTTTAGCTTCTATTTTTTCTCTCCATTAATTAGTTTCTATCTTCCTTGCCTCTTTTTTGGTTATCTTGGTGGTCTTGGATTCTCCACTGTTCTTTCCGTATTTCATCGTTAGTCTTCGTTAGCCACTGCGTGTCCACGCTTTTCGTGTATAGGTACCTAAAACTTTAGCTGTCCACCTACGTTGATCCGTTGCTCCCAGCCCCCTCTCAAAACATATTTTACTCTTCGCTTCCCGAACTTCAAACGACGCCCACCCCACATCTCCCTGCACTTCTTCGTTAGTTGTTTTTCCATGCGCTCCTAAGGCCAAATGGCCTACCTTTCTCTGGTTCACTTCAAGGCATACCAGAGGTGTCTGAATTGAAGCAGGGTACTGCATTTCGAAATGTGAGACCCGGAACCATTACTCCCTTCCACATTCCTCTAACAACTTCAACACCCCGCAAGGGCTAACAGTATTGGAAATAAATAAAGAAATAAATTTGTTATGCCCCCATAGCGCTCTATGCTTCATTATAGCTGCGTTTCGCTTTCCCTTACCTTAGGAACTTTCTGATCCTGAGGAACTTAAATTGTTTTAAAGGGGCACTGACACAAAAATTTTGCATCTTGTTTTTTTTGTTGCGATAAGTAGCTAGTGACCTACTTATAACCTGTAGAAACCTCATTTGCTTCAGCGTGCGACGGTTGTTTAATTAGAGGCATTTTCAATGCGGCCAGTCGCAGTTTCGGTTTCAGCGAGTGCCGCGAAACGATGGATTTTGTGGATTTTGTGTGAACAAAGCTGACCACGTGACCGTCGGAGGGATATCACAGAGCAGAGCCGCCGTAGCACTGTCGAATCTGCATCGACGGCAGTTTCTGCGAATGCCCCCACGTACTGATCTCGTGAGGCGCTTAATTAAAAAGCGACCGTGGATGTGACGCAGGCGCTGCGAGTGCAAATGCTACCGCGGCTAAAGAACGACGCGCGACGCTCGAGACGGTGGGTGGCAAGACGCGCGCGACGCGCGCTGGGAGCAGCCGGCCGGTCTGCCTACAGGTCCGCCTACAGATGTGTTCGGCTCAGCACTGCGGCGGATATTCGAGTGCCGCTCTCGTAAGCGGTGCAGATGACAATTTTTAATTCAACCCGCCATCGCATCATTAACTCCTTTCTCATGTAAGCCACCATGGTCGGGACTTGGGGACAATTTCGTGCAGCGGTAACAAGCTATCACTCGAGCTACTTGCGCCGGCCTGGGCCGCTTCGCGGCCGTGGCCGCCGCCTGCAGAGCGACCGTGCGGCTAGCTCAGTGGGCTTTTCGTGCCTCCGGCGCGTTTTCGCATCCAATGGTAATAAACAGTTATAGAAACAGAGTGCCTGGAATTGCTGTAGAACTTAGGTCGCGGCCAGCTGCCCGATTAGCTTACGAAATCACGGCGCCTCCGCTGCCTCCGCCGCCAACGATCGGGTCGTTCCTTCTCGAGAGCAGAAGCTCCGCCCCCCGGCCCTCCGATTGCAGCGGCGAGCCGGGCGAGCCAGCTAAAAACGCCGGTAGTGCGGAAGCGGCAAACACAAACTCGTGACGTGTTTGGATGTTGTTTATTTACAATTGCGCGTGGTCCCCTGTTGGCTGCTCGGTTGCGTTTCGCACACTTCAAAATTGATTTTAAATATGTTCTAGGCTGTATTCGCCGCTGATATTTTGCAGATGATGTATATGTGTTCCCACCAATCTATGTCCGAAGTTATCTCGCCTTCAAAATTTTGTGTCAGTGCCCCTTTAAGTTCCTAGCTTTCCATGCAAGATATGGATTATTACTCGGCTGACCAACTAAAGCTGCTCCTACAAAGCACCTGTTTAACACATAAGTCGCTCCTTCATTTCAACATACGAAGCCTTTCTAAGCATTATGACGAATTAGTTAATTTCCTAACCCTCGCGGAGAAAAACTTCTCTCTTATCTGCCTTTCCGAAACTTGGCTATCACCTACTAATGACCGACTGTTCGGCTTAGCTGGTTATATATCAGAACTTTCCCATCGCCCAGACAGCCGTCATGGCGGATATGCCGTGTATGTTTCTAACTCACTGAGGTACTCTCGCCGCTATGACTTAAAATTTTGTACTGATAAGTGCGAATCTGTCTGGCTTGAGTTTGACCAGTCTTTCCTGCCAAATAGGCAAACGGTTGTTGGTTCAATCTATCGCTCCCCCGCCTCATCTTATTCTGACTTCTGCAATGAACTTGAAAACATTTTAAACTGTCTTACGTACCAAAACAAAACAAAAACATAACTATTACTGGCGATGTTAACATAAACATAATAGACCTCACTGACAGTTCATGCTCAGAATATATTAACTGCATTCTCGGTCATGGTTTGCAGTCGTTAATCAACTTGCCGACTTGTTCTTCCGGTCATGGCCTGGGCACAGTAATTGATCATATTCTCTCCAATGTTTCCTTCTCTCAGAGTTCTGGAGTCGTAGACTGCGACATAACAGATGATTGTGCCGTTTTTATGTTAATTGAAAGCCCGGTGGAAATTACGCCAAAAATGTTTCACAAGCAATCCTTTGATAAAAGTAAATTTTGTCAATTAATCAGTTGGGCCGACTGGAGTGCTGTTTTAAAGGAGCCATGAAGAGAAAACACAAGTTTGGTTCATTCGAAAGATTGCCTCGTTAGAACCATACTGACACCAGTTTTAACACAAACTTCGCTCAAATAAGCTACATAGTTAGGAAAAAATGGAATGACCATGCGACCCACCAGCTCATTTCCCGCAACAGAACCTATGATGTCACACGAGAATTCTCTGCGATTGGCGGAGGCCGGCAAAAGCAAACGCAAGTTAGGCAGTGCTTACCAGTTTGCATAGTGAGCTATATGCCCGTTAAACATACTGCACATTCCTTTTATGACACTAAGAATGGTGGAGTAAACGTTTGAAGTTCCGAATAAAAACGCAAGCGTGTATGCCAATGCGTACGAAACTACCGCCAGCCGAACTCGACATCTCGCCGTCGCCACCGTCGCGCAGACGAATTTTCGGGTTCGAGGCTCTTCGGGGTCAACGAACCGTCCCAGCACGCACAGCCGCGACCTTCCTTGGTATCGTAATCCCTTCACAGGAGGTTGGCCGTCATATCGCCAGCCAGCAAAGGTAAAAATAGGAACGAGGGGAGTAAGGAACAGCAAGCAGCGACGAGATTGTGACAGTCGTCGCAGAAGTTTCGGAATGGTGCTGGCTTGGTGCTGTTGTTAGGAGCTCGTTTCCAGTTTACAACCACTGAAAACTTCAGTTTGTTCGAGTACTTTACAATGGAATTTCGTTGCTGCGTTTTGAAATGCCCATGTAGTACGGGCAAATCGTCGAGGGACTGCGACATCCCCGCCGGTGAGGAGATCTCCTTGCATGTGCTGCCCAACGACGAACCTCGGCGAAGCAAGTGGCTACGTTTTGTGAACTTTGCGAACGGAGGAGAAAAAGAGCTAAAGGAAGTACGAGTATGCTCGCTTCATTTCCGAGGAAGTGATTACGGCAGGGACCTTTACGTTAGCTCACTCCTGGGACATGCTGGCGCTCGTCGCCGACTTCGTCAAATCGCCGTCAAAGCGCTCTGACCTTGGGGGAAAAAAATGCCGTACACACCGCGCATTGACGCTCATATCTTTCTGGTCGGAGCAGAGAGCTCGCGCGAACGGCTTTCCATACACGACACCGGCCAACTGGCATAAGCGATACTGCTACTGAAATTGAACTATTATTAACCGTAATAAAAATACGGCACATACGTACCAGTCTGTATTCGTCCGTCGCGACGGGGCTGACGAGGCAGCGGTGCCGACGGCTGGGCGTTCGTCTGTTGTGGCTATCGCGGAATGGTCGCTTTCCGGACCATCCGCGTATCCCACAACCCCTGCCGCTCGTGCACTTAGAAGCATTGAGCGTTCAAGTGGTGTGAGGTTGTTAAATGCAAGCCCGAGCTCCGGGCTTGCATTTGCATTGTTCTCCGGGCTTGCATTGTTCTCCGGGTCAGGCGATTCCATGACTAGGGCTGCGGGTGCACTAGGTTTTACTAGTATTTTTAAAATGGGCGCCGTCTCGGTTTCGGCACGAGTTCCGGTTCCTGTTGATTCCCGCGTGTGGGTGCTATATGGAGTCGACATACTAAGTATCTGTTTCATGGACCGGCTCGTATGACGCCATTGTTCACGTCACGAAATGTGCAATTTAGCGGGAGATTTATAATTTTGGCTTAAATTGCCTTATTTCTCAGTGAATAAAGCATCATTTGCTTCCGGGAAAGCTCTTAGGGTACTATGAAACACCTAATCTTTCGAATAAAACAAACTTTCTTTTGTTTTCTCTTCATGGCTCCTTTAAGTAACAATGATCCCAATGCTGCCTATAACAGCCTGTCTGAGAAAATAATTGATGCGATTACTGCATGTACGACTTTTAGCTGCTACCAAAAAGCATTTAATGTTCCTAGAAATCCCTGGTTAACCGACGGGCTTTTACGCTCCATCCGCAAGCGGTCTAACCTACGAAAGAAAGTTCGGCGCCAACCATTTTATATGCCTCTCTTGAATCGGTTCAAGCATTATTCAAATAAGCTGACCATGCTATTAAAAGTAGCAAAGAAAAGGTACTATCTGGACCAAATAAATAAAAATGGCAACAATTCCTATAAGAACTGGGAAGTCATACAGGAATTTCTAAATCAGTCGCAACACACACCTGAAATAAAAGAGGCTTGTGATGGCACAAATGTTTTTAGTAACCCTGCTGAAATTGCTAATATTTTTAATGACCATTTCTGTAATTACAGTTCTACCACAACATCAAATTTTGCACCTTGCACTCGCTGTCCCCATTCATTCTACTTGCAGCCCACATCACCCGAAGCAATAGTGCAAGTGATCAAAACTCTAAAAAGTTGTGGGGCTGGATTGGATGGTATCCATGCTGCCAGGGTAAAACGTGTCGCCAATGAACTTTCCATTGTAATCGCCCATGTCATTAACAATATTTTTAGGTCTGGCGTTTTTCCGTCTGAACTTAAGAAAGGAAAAGTAGTACCCGTTCATAAGAAAGGTGATCGTGGTGTGTTAAATAACTATCGCCCCATAACCATACCGCCCTTCTTTAGCAAGTTAAGAGAAAAATTTATTAATAGAAAAAAACTAGGCTGTGGAAATATATTTCCAAATTTCAACTACTGACCCCCTGTCAGTTTGGTTTTCGGCCTAATGTTTCTATTGAGGCTGCTCTTATCGAGATAACTGATTTCATGAAACAATCAATTGATTGCGGCCTATTTGCAGCAGCTTTATTTGTCGACCTCAGAAAGGCATTTGATTCCATTACTCACGATATTCTTTTTTCAAAATTAGAATCATTGGGTGTCTGTGGGCCAACATTAGCCTTACTACAGTCATATCTAGCTGATAGGCTTCAGGCTGTGGAATGCAGTGGCATACTTTCCGAATACAAGACAGTAAATATAGGCGTCCCCCAGGGGTCCATTTTGGGACCACTGTTGTTCTTGTTATTTATAAATATGATCTCCCATCTTGTTTAAATTTTTCAAAATGCATGGTTTACGCAGATGACACCACGGTTTATTTGGCTCATTCTGACCTCTCGAACCTAACTAAAAAATTAAACGACGATTTAATAAGGTTATCCGGTTGGTGCCGAAACCGTTAAATATAAACCCTAGCAAAACCAGTTTCATAATTTTTCACTCCCATCATAAGCAAATTACCTCAATTCCGCATCTTCGCCTTGGCATGCATTTTATCTACCCTTCAGATTACACCACATTCCTTGGAGTGGTCCTCGATAAACATTTAAAATTTCACTTGCACATCAAGTCACTTATTAGTAAAGTTGCGTTTGGTATTCATGTACTAATTAGAACTCGCGCATATTTTCCTCTGCCTGTTCTCCGTTCTCTTTACAACTGTTTTGTACACAGTCATTTAACATATTGTTTAGGTTCGTGGGGAAGCACCTACGATGTTCACCTATCACCGCTTGTCTCTTTGCAAAACCGAGCCATCCGAATCATTAATTACAGCCATCCGAGAGACAGTGCTCCGAATTTATATTTTGGCCTTCGAATCCTACCCCTTCTATTTGAATATAAAATAAAAATGTGCATTTTCCTCCTTCGCGCTAGAAATAATTAATCCATGCACACCTGCATCGACCAGTCATTACTTTTTAACGCCAACAACACCCGCTTTTCAGAACACAATAACCTTTTCAGAACACAATTCTACCAAAAATTCGCTCTAACTACGGCAAACAAACTGCCGTATTCGCCGCCATTTCAATGTGGAATGAACTACAGACCCCGTCAAATCAATTCACTTTCCCAATTTTTTCCGAAACCAATTAAAAAGTTTTCTATTATCTACCTTGGCCTAATGTATAAACGTGTTTTTGTTATAGCGCCATTTTTTTCAGTGCTTCTGTTCTTACGTCGAATCGTTTTTACTGCAATTTTTATGTGCATATGTTTGTATTGCTACAAATGAATGTATGTATGCGTGCGTATGTATGTATATACATATATATATTGCTTTCTGCCTGTTTTTGCTCATTTTCGTTTGATGTGTTTTTTACTTGTTGCCTACTCTACGCTGTTCCGTTGTGTACTTTGTCACAGGTGGTCTCCTCGACAGTTTTTTAACTACGGGACTTCCTCGGTATTACTATTTGTACGCTCTTTTAAAACGTGAAAATAAAAATGAACTTCAACTTCAACTTCAACTTAAGTTGCTCCTCGTGAGCTCTCAAGTAGTTATCCCCTTCAATTATCCACACTGCCAAATATTTATATTCCTTGACTCTGGGTAATTCGACATGTTGGATTGACACCACGGCAGTGCTGTTGTCATTAGAGACCATTATTCCCGAACAAGAACAAGACATTACGCAAATATGAGGCAGAAAATCAATAAATAACTGATCTTTGCAGTGGTTCTGCATTAAATAATTCATGCATGTTACATTTTTGTGACAGCACATGAAATTCTGCATCCACTGCAAAAAAAAAATTAGCAGTAGCTTAGCTCGGCTATGCCACGATATACGTAGCGTGAGCTAAGGTTCAGCTGGTTATTCTTAGGTTTCCTGGTTGTCCAGGAAACCTAATCAGGTTTCCAGCTGATTATCATGCTTACTGCTGATAAAACGATTTCAAATCCAATCCAATCCAGTCCAGTCCAGTCACTGCTCCTCGCGCATGAGCAGCACGGCTCTCTAGGAGCCACGCGAAACGGCTATCAAGCGGCTCCGGTGCAGTGACAGACTTGGCTACTTCGGAACGGAGCCGACAGCTGGGCATGAGCCGGCGCCAGTGCGTCTGCAGCGGCTATGACGTCACTCCTCTGGAATGCGCAGACTGGCGAATGTGGAGACCCAATTCTCTACACACCCGTACTACAATTGGATTGGATTTCCAATACAATCCAATTTAATCCATTCCAATCCAATCCAAATCCAAATCCAAAAAAAACTCACTCCATCGCCTGCTGTTGCCTGCACTACTATAGCTAGCTCTGGCGGCGGCATAAAAAAAAAATACCAGTGGCTTAGCTCGGCTATGCCAGGATATACGTAGCGTGAGCTAAGGTTTCGCTGGTTATTCTTAGCTTTCCTGGTTGTCTAGGATTAGCTTAATTATCATGCTTACTGCTGCTTCAATGACACACACATGGTATGCGTATTATGGGACACGTGTATTTCTCAAGCGTCTCCGGCGCAGCGTCACCAATCACCCCAGAGCTAAGGTGGTTCCGCAGGCGCACGCCGGTGTTGCTGCGACGCACGATCCATCGGTTCCACACCCGGCCAAACCTCACATGATCAAGTGCACCGGGCCGCCACTTGCGGAACGGAGGTCGGAGAAGACGCTGGGCGCGCGGGGTGTGTCAGAGACGCCGGGCACCGAGCAACGTTCGGTGCGCCGTGTGACATCCCTGCTCCTCACGCATGCGCAACACGGCTCTCCAGGATCCGCGTGAAACTGCTCAACCTCGGCCAGTGTAGCTCACACTAAGAAATCAAACGCCAACAAAAATGAAGGGTCCCACTAGATAGGTTCCACGTTCCACGTGGAACGCTCATGGAGTAGAGCAACCTGGTTCTACAAACGTTGTAGTAGAATGCCTCTATTCACGCGCGTCTCCGCTGTACGGCAGCGTTGTCATCAAGGCACCCGGCCTCGATCAGTGGAACGCAGTAAATTTAAATTCACTTGAGCAAACCTTGATTTGATTAATTGTAGGGTTTAACGCGCCGACGCAACGCAAACGATGAGGCGCACCGTAGTGGAGGGCTCCGCATAATTTTGACCACCTAACGTGCTCCGAAATCTCGTACACACGGGAGTTTTGGAAAAGCTGATAGAAAAGCTGTGTCCCGTGATCGACGGGAACTTAGACAACAGCAACAACAAAGGGTCTTCGCAAAAAAAGGGCTCTGGTGTAAAACACCACTCACAGTTTGTTGCATACAAAATCAACGTTGTGGACTGCATCCCCTTGTCGTGTGATAAAATATATATTGGACAGACGGGGCGGTGCATCAATGAGCCCCTGTGGGAACATCGCAACACGTTAAAGGGCCCACCCACGTGCGTCCCACCTTTCGGCGCATTGCTCTAACCATGGTTGATACCCCAAGTTTAACCATACAAGTGTTTTGTTTGCACACAATGACACGCACACGAGGGAAATTTCCGAATCCTTCTTAATAAAAAAATTCTGACACGTGCATTAGCTTGCCCTCGGTGTCACTGCTGGATATGGAAGTTGCTTATCTCAACAGTACTTGAGCTTCCGTTTTCTGTGTTGTGGAGAGTGTGTTTGCCGCGTGGTCTACGTCGAGGCTGTGGATAGTGCGCAGGCGCAGCACTTTACATGTTTTCTTCTTTTTAATAAAACTGGAGTTGTTAGCAGCGTTCGTGTTGTGTACTCGTCTCTCTTCCCGTTTAGTTTACGCTGCTTCATCATTATGAATGTAATCAAATAGCCCAGTTTTCGACCTTGCTGAACTATGCAATTAATAGGTCTTAACCACTTCCCGCAACACTGCTCACATGCAAAATGACCAACAGTGATTTTTACTGGGTGATGCGCGGGATGGCAAAAGAAGCGCTTAGAAACCCTTGATTTCAGTCACCCAAAATAATTCAGCCATCAAAACACGATCATGCCACACTAGTTATCTGTAATTGCCTTAATTAAATCATCTCAATGAAAACAGTTTTCTAAATGCACGTCAACAAGCATTCCTTGGCCTAAAGGAATGTGTGCATTTATTGCTCACTCAACAAACAGGACCAGCTGATTACATTGGTGAAATTGATTGATTGATTGATTGATTGATTGATTGATTGATTGATTGATTGATTGATTGATTGATTGATTGATTGATTGATTGATTGATTGATTGATTGATTGATTGATTGATTGATTGATTGATTGATTGATTGTAGGGTTTAACGCGCCGCCACAACGCAGGCAATGAGGCGCGCCGTAGTGGAAGGCTCCGGATTAATTTCGACCACCAGGGGATATTTAACGTGCGCCGAAATATCCAACACACGGGTGTTTTTGCTTTTCGCCTCCATCAGAAAAGCGGCCGCCGCGGCCGGGTATCGAACCCGCGACCTCGGGCTCAGCAGCACAACGCCTTAGCCACTGGGCCAGCACGGCGGGTACATTGGTGAAATTGTCACCCAGCTGTCTAATTGCATAGCATGGTACATAAGCACGTAGACTTGAGAATCTAAATTATATTGCCACAAGTACATAACTTCACCGGTTATACCTGCAACTAAAGTACACACTTCAACAAACCTCTTGAAATATTCCCACGTACAGTAATGTCTGACTAGCTTTACGTACGCCAGAATCTCAGGGTAAAGAGCACACGGGTTTCAATTTCCATGCTACTGCGGTACAAATTTCGGTTAAACTGCAACAAAAGCAACAACTTACGAGATACAATGAAAGAAACACGAAATTTTTTGCACACAAAGCAAACTGAATATCTCAATTCAAGATTAGCCCTTCCTGGCCAAATAAAAAGAACGAGGAAACAGTTTATTGAAACAAGAACAAGGGCATGTGTTATCTGAGGTACAACAAAAGACCTAATGGCAAAAAGAAAAAAATCTGTTGCATAAACTTGCTCAGCAGCAGGCTTCTTGCCCGTCGGCACAGCGAGGTGTTTGTTCAGTCTAGCGTTTGTCCCGTCCGTATTCTTCTCTAAGTTCCGTCTTTTTGCCCTAGAAAACATGTCCTAGTTATCCCAAAGTTCGCCTTCTTACATGCACAGGTTGATTGATGTGAAGCTGCTGCAGACAATTTTTTACAGCTGTGAAGCAGTTGCAAGCTGCACTTTCTGAGTACCACTAGAATGGCGTTGAAGAGTGCCCAGATTTGAGCCTCAAACATCCTTTCATTTCATCTTCAGATCAGGTTGCGCTTAAACAGATAAATTACTAAGCGGTAATGTTATTCAAGCAACTGAGCGAAAATTGTTAATTGAAAAAACTTTTTGTTGCCTTAGCAGAGCAACACTCAATATTCATAAGGTTTTAAGTTTCATGGGTGCATGCCGCTGGCATGCTGTTCATCTACACCGGCAGCTGCGTGCCCTGCTTAATTAACAATAAAGTAAGTGGACAAGCTGGAAGCAACCGGAACAAAAATATTTACATTACACCCATTTTTTCTACAAAATTTCTTGCTTGAATATGCTGCTACAGTAACATACTTTAAAGAATCGACTATAAAGTAAAGCTTATGTAGAAAATACTGAGACCTTTAATGCAGAAAAAAACTGATCTGAAACGACAAAAAAACAGAGGTATTTGAAAACCTCCAGAGCCAAATCTTTTCTAAGCACGTTGATCACACACTGTGCATGGCTCACAGCTTACATGTACCTCCTTGTCAATTAGGGAAGTGAAACAGCAAAAAAATGTCCAGAGGCTGCCTAACCCTGGTCCATTCCTCTTGGTCAAAGCGAATTCGCTCCACTGCCACCCACTTCTCAGTGAACACAACAAAGCCTGCCCAGTTGCACCCAGTGAGAGCCATCTGTCCCAGCACTTGTAGAAAGTACATGGGGTGAGGAATGCCGTCTTCCAGTGTCAAACAAGATGTTTCCTCAGCTGCAGTGCTAGGGTCGCTGTCCTTCAACCTATAAAGGCACTCAACCTCCACCATCCCACAGCTGGCCTCCTCGGGGTGAAAGACTAGTCTGTTAGGCCTAGCCCCCACCCATGGGCAGGTTGCGTTCACAATGAGTCCACAGTGCCTCAAGGAAACGTGCATTATAGCCAGGTAACATTCCGCTGCACACGACTCGTTCTTAATGCCATGTTGCACACGCCGAACACGCGAGAGGTCCAAGGGATCCGAAAGTTTCCTTAAACCTTTTTCCATTCAGTCCTGCAAAATGGCACTGACCGTCTATGCCGTGAGACGTTACATTCGAGCAGCATGCCGCATGCCACGCCTGACTCTTGCACTGCTGTCTTGCGCTTGCCTCCAGCTGCCTTGCCTCACCTGCAGCGAGACAGAGGTCCTACAAAAATAGAAAAACAACATCACTAAAACATACTGGTCCAACCTCTCACGCTTTCACAATATGCAGACTGTAAAGAAGAACCACGGACCATTTCACTTTGTTAAAGTGGATGACCAGCAAAGCTTTTCAGCACAAGATGGCAGAGATTGTATGAATAAGGAACGATCAACTTTTTTTAGCCTTTTGCGCAGTCATCCTCGAAAAAGACACACACATACACACACTCTTTTATTTTGAATCTAAGGATCTTGCAGACGCTGCCTCTGTTGACTAACCCACTCAAGAAGCATTCCCAAGGAATGAGACATATAAGCTTGAGATACAAATGAATGTTCTGAATGGCGTGCACTGTTGTGATGACCGCGTAGTTTCGGATATTCGGAAAGTAACTGCAAATCCATTTATTTCACTGCTTCGTACAAAAAAATACTCTGCAATTTCATTAACTCGGTTAGCAATTAGGATCACTACAATTGAAGTTATTTCATCGAGCTGTGAAGAGGGCACTTATCTGCAGAAGAAGGGAACTTGAAAATGTGAATATACGTTGTATGCGGGAACTTTAATTTAACGGCGGTTTCGAAGACTGTGCAGAGAAGCATAAGTGCCGTGGTTTTTCAGCGCAGCATATTGTAATTTACACACGAAAAAAAAAGAAGTTATGGGAAACAACGGATACCAAGTGCAGCGTCTCTTAGTGAACTATTGTTTTTTAACCGGCTTTTTTGTTGTTCTACTCTTCGAATAAGCAGGATTTTCTGCTGGGGTCATTATGAAACCAGGGCTTATTTAAAAACTCTAGAGAGATCTGGGGAGGCTAGGTTGTGCCTCGGTGAGTTCAGGCACGTTTCCGAAAATAATTTTACCACATGAAAACTTCCTGCGCAGAGATTTATCTCGCTGTGTCCCATTAAAATAGTGCCGTCCTGGTGAAGAATCGACATCAGCATGGGAAGAGTGCGGCTTAGCCATTAGGAAACGTTAATCTGAGGGGCCGTTCAAAACATCATACGCAGCTGGCAAAGCCGGCAAAGCTTTTGAAGCTTTTTTACCGGCCGTAGGATCACTGACCAAACAGTTTCTCACATCAGTTGCAGCTGTCTCTTTCCATGAGCCTTAATTAATAACGCAACGCTTAGAACGACACGGACCCCTAGAGAAAAAAAAGCGCTGAGTCGTGTCGACTGAGAACCAGCGTTGAAATTAGATTTCTGACGCTTCGAGGAGTTTCCAAGTCTTCTAGGAATATAAAACCCGTGATTCAAGCTCGCGTATTTTTAAAACCCAGAATCGCTCGAAAGCGTTACCCAAAACAATAGTCTTTCTGGGTCACCAGAGCGCAAAAACTTTCGTCTCTCTGTTTGTCTGTCTGTCTGTCTCTCAGTCTGTCTGTCTGTATGTCTGTCTGTCTGTCTGTCTGTCTGTCTGTCTATCTATCTATCTATCTATCTATCTATCTATCTATCTATCTATCTATCTATCTATCTATCTATCTATCTATCTATCTATCTATCTATCTATCTATCTGTCTGTCTGTCCGTCTGTCTGTCCGTCTGTCTATGCAGACAGATATGTGCAGCACAGGTGCAGGGAGTAGATAATGCTACCAAAGAGAGAGAGAGAGAGAGAGAGAGAGAGAGAGAGGGAGAGAGAGAGATAGAGAGAGAAACAACTTTAGTGATACTCGGGGATCAGGGGAGGGGTTGGGGACGGTCCAGAGGGCCGCCGCGACCTCCAGGGCCCAATTGGCCACCAAGCCTTGACTCAATGCCTCCGTGTCGCCCAGCGCCTGCTCCCGGAGGGAGGGGCAAGGAAGGGGGGAAAGGGGTCTGCTGGGAAATCGCACAAATAATGATAGTGCGTGTCGAGGGCCCCGCAGGCAAGGCATGTTCAGGAGTCAAAAAGGTGTGGGTGGCTGTGAATGAGCTGATTGCGGTGGGGGAGGTGTGGGTCTGGAGGACGCGCAGGCAGTGAGCTGCGTCTAGGGTGAGTTTAGGGATGTGGTGGAGGGTACTGGCGGCGGAGGAGGCCGTAGTGAAGGGTGATGTTCCTGTAATGCAGGAGCCCGGCGGGGCTACCGGAAGGGGCGCCGCGTGTAGGCGTGGGTGAAGCGGTGGCCAGGTCTACTAGTTCGCGAGCACGTATGTTCGCCACCTCATTACCGCCTACGCCTGTGTGGGCTGGAGTCCTCAACAGGCACACGGTGTCGGTTGGGGGATGAGTGGTCAGAATTTTGAGGGCTTGGGGGAGATGTTGCCCGGAGAAAATGGTGGATGCCTGTCTTCGAGTCGGAGAGGACGTAGAGGGGGGTGGCGCGCTGGGAAAGCGCGAGGGCAACAGCCGGAGCGGCTAAAAGGAGGAAAGAAATCCTTGGGTCACGTGATCAAAACGTGACGTCACTGGACTTGTTTTTGAGAGTCTAGGGACAACGCCGAAGTAGGCGCAGCATTTCCCTGGGTCCTTCCCGAGTGAACGATTTGCGCTGCCAGTACCCAGCGTGTCAGTTTGTGTTGATTGCTACCAAATGAAGCTGCAAATGCATGAATATACCGTGAATGCTAGTATTGGTGCGATATTCCTATCCGATCAGGTGTCTTTCTTACCTACATACTAGTGCCACATTTCAAGAGAAACTTGCAGCCTGAGCTCAGCGTAGATCAGCCATGCCGGTGTCTGGCGTTTGCTGTCACAGACGCGGAATAGCGGAAAAGAGGACATCTATGCACTCATTTTCCCAGCAAGGTCAGTAACGTCGTTATTTTATGTTTGTTGTAGTTTTTGTGTTTATACCACTGTACTGTGTACCTAAAGCTGCGTGAATTCTTGTTTGCATGGCCGCCTCGGCCTCCTAGCTGTCATTCTCGTTCCCGATAGTATTGTGACGTTAACAATTTATGTTTAATCTTGAATTCAAATTTAGCGTGCGCTGCATACTTGGACGAGGAAGAGACAATGGAAAAAGACAAACCAGACGTTGTCGCGCAAACCAACACCTGCTTCTTGTAGCCAACGTGCCTGTGGTTTGTCTTTTCCCAGTCCTTGTTTCTCGTCCAAGTAAGCAGCGCACGCTAAATTCAAATTACGATGCTATGTCCCCACACACTCCTGCCGCAGTTTCAGGCGTTTCACTGTTGTTCCTTTTGTGTAGGAGCCCATAACATTGCAAGTTTGAACGAACCGGTGGCGTGTACTCCCCGAAGCGCAGTCCTGGATCTGTGAGGTGCAGTGCCTCAAACGTAAGTATGCATGTGTTTGATAGCGTTAATCTCGCGAGTATGTCGTGTGCACGCATCACAGTTCTAGCTCTCCAGGCAGTTAAGTTGCGTTGCGGGAATTGAATGTAAAACGTCGCTTTTGTACAGAGAACGTAAGGATATCGCGGCCAAAGGAAAAAAACAAAAGCGTGAAATCGTGAGCCAAAAAAGACGGAAGAGGGAGAGAGAAAGGATAGACCAAATGACGGCGGCAGAATCAGATCGTCCAAAGGGCTGTGAAGGTTACGCTGCATTTTGGGCCCTTTATGAGGAGGCACCAGGAGCAACTGTCAGTAAAGTGTACATTGAAGGTGAATGGAAGAAGCTGCGCATGGGACAAATAGTATGTGGCAGGGCATAAAGCCACTGAAAATTTGAAAGCGCACAAATAACACCTAAATGCAGGAGGGACACACCACAGTTTCGTCAAACAAAGGGTGGCACCAGCACTTTTTATAATGTGTAGGAAGATTTGCGCCCGTTGATTTCATTACCGTAAGCAAGTGCCCTCCGAGATGGACGCTTAGACAGCGTCCTGTCTCCTGTCTGGCCCACATACACGGGCTTACATGACAACGGAATTCTGTAAACCATGCCAATCGTATAATGAACTAAAGGCTGCGCATGGTTAACACTGCACTCGTTCCTCCCTTTCCTTGAATGATCCTTGTTATTAACAATGCAGCAGAGATTGCCCACTTTTGCTTTTGCAGAAAACAACACATGACAATGCGTTGTACGTGTATTCTTTTTCTTGTAGTGGGTTGTCCTGTGTGGTCTTGTTCCACGTCGCCATCTTTTACGCATTTTGTTTTTCAAAGATGTATTATTAGCCAAACCAACTTTCAGTTGCGCTGACACATCATTTAATCCTGTTCCTGCAGCATCTGCATAGAAGGGCTTCCAGTGGAAAAAAAGAAGTGCTTGGACTTGGCCCCTACGATGTTTGTGCAGGGCCTGGAGAGCAAGGCTTGGCCTACATCCTTTCTGGGTACCCATGGAAAGCAGGTGAATGCCTCCACAAGTGGGTCGTTTTGTGGTACACTCGAAATTAGCCGCAGACAGACTGCGTCTGCTCGCAGACCACCCTGGTAGTATGACAACAAAATATGTAGCTGTGTACTAGTTACTTATGGGAATACTTTACAAAAAGTCATCTGCCTATCTGTTGAAACGACAAAAGTGGGGGATGTGAAGCTTTCCGAAACCAAGTCCAACACCAAATTAACCTGCCCAGTACTGAACACCTGTTTCTTATCGGGACGGTCTGCTGCAATGCAGTTGTGCTCTCTAGAGCTTTACTGATGCAGGCAATCCATGACCTTCCGTAGTGTACAACCATTGTCGTTAGATGGAAGTGTACATTTTCCGTGTAATTTTCCACTTCCATGCAAATCCAGATTGCTTCGACTGTGCTGGAATGGCGCAATGGGATAGATGTCAGCTTCTAACATGAGGGACCCAGGTTCAGTTGAGATCATGGAAAGCGTTTTAATGGTTTTTTTTCACTTCACCCATGATCGTCATCATCAGAAAACGTTGGCTTTCCTGCAGTGCATTTTGGGTGGACTGCAGATACACCAGGGAGAGGCTTTAAGCTTCACTTTAGTAAATGAAACTGTGCCAAGTACAGTATGTGCGTGAAGCTTAAGCATTCTACATGAGCCAAGGCAGTGAGGAGTGGTTATGGGTTAAATCCTCATCAAGAAAGATCACAAAAAGTTCAATGTGAATCACTAAGCTCGCAAACTTGTCAAATCTAAACATGACACTTTATTGTACCAGTCTCTCATGCTCAGCTGAGGAATGGTAGACAAATGGGGGCAACAACTGGCAGAAAGGGCCATTAGCTTGCAGTTCATGTGTCTATTTAAATATTTTAAAAATTACTGGTACGAAATTTTAGTGTTACATTTTTTTCATTCTTATGGCTGCCTACCAGCCTAGGAATCATAGACTGGAACATTAGATGGTCGACCGCAGGGTAAATAAATAATTATTTTGAGCCTTGTTTAGTCGTGTCAGTTTCGGCTTTGACAAAATGAACACCAAGGTGGCCGCCATGAGAGAATGGCACTCTTGATGTCACTGTTGTCATGGCATCATGGTAAGACTGGACGCGTGCGCTAAAGTGAGCGAACACGGCCAGGCTGGCCGTGTTCGCACGCCTTTGGGCCACACAATATCAGTCCCAAAACTGACATGGTACCCAAGGCAGTGCAACGTGCACCATCAGCAGCCAGTGTGTTGGTTAAATCACTGGAGCCGTGATGTTGGCAGTTTGGGGCGAAATGCGCGTCAGCCCACGTGTCTTGCTTATGCCAGTGTCAAAAGGGTATGTATTCTTAGCTTTCTCATGCATGCAAAAGTTACAGTTTATTCAAAAGTATGTTATACTGCACGGTTGCTACTAAAATTTTCATATGCAAGGGAAACTTTTTCCATAGTTATCTCACCTTTGATAGTTCATCTCAGTACTCCTCTAAGTAGAGCCTAATCATGTTATGAACGTTTAATAGTGGTGCTACTCCTTAAGGTATTTTTTAGTTGTTTTAATCTGACGTTTTGAGTTTGCAGTTAAGAGAGGCCGTAATATTCTGGCCGCCCATTTCTCGCCATCAGTATTTCTAAGTCGTTCTCCAAAACATTTTTTGCTCTGCACTTCTCTGAAATGTTGAGGACACCTAACTGAACTTGGTATTGATTAAGGCATTATCGTGCAAAGGTCAAGCAATCTTATAGGATCATATTTACATCAGAAAGGATTTTGTTTTGCTGAGTCTTTGCTACTTATGACCACTATAAACTTGCTGCCCACAGAGGAGTGCTCTCCAGCCGAATCAGCCTTAGGTGTCACAGGAGTGAGAGTAAGAACTTTAAAATACTCTTAGAAAAAAGCACTATACAATAGCTATCATTTTTGGAACGTGTTGACATGTCGACCAACCTCATGGCGACTGTAGAATCTGACTTGTTTGTAGAGGGGCAAAATCAGAAAAATAGAGACAAGCAAGTAAGTCATCGTTGCACGACAGCTTCTGCGACACCTAAGTTAAGCTGCCTGCAATCAGTGGTGATCGCAAAGGGGGGGGGGGGTGAAGCCCCCCCTCTCCCAAAGAGGTCCTCAGCTTTTTACTTTTTCTTTTTTTTAAGAATCCCACGTGCGCGTGGTCGCAAATGTGTTGCGACCGTCAGAAATGCGGGATAAAGCCAGCCGTTGTACTGTCTGAGGGGAGCCGAAAACCACTGTGCCGCTAAGTGAGTGTGTGCTAGCAGGTTACTCCGCATGGTTATAACCTCCTCCGAAAAACTGTTGCAGAGGGGAGCGGTTATTTATTCGCCCCCCCACTAAAAAAAATTCGCCCCTTCCAAAACCAATCCCTGGAACCACAACTGCCTGCAATTTACGTGCAAATAATTTTGTGTGCAAGATGTTTACAGTTTTATTCCCTAGTTCAAAGAGACTGGTGTACAAAATTTTGACGAAAGCTGGAGTTGGCCATGTTTTTATTTGTATTAGGGGTTTCTGTGGAAATGTGCCATTTTATTAATTGTTTTATAATTCTTTTATCTTCTACAGGAACGTTAATTTGTAGAAATAGTTTCATGTATTTGGTGTTCTGTTTATTTATTCAAGATACCCTTATGGCCTCACGGGCATTAATGAGGGGGGTGGTACCTGAGCAGATTGAACGAAGAATAATATCAGAGAATTCTTCCACTCAGTGTCCATACGCATACTAAAAACGTACACACAGGGAACACAATAATAGAGTACTGTGTTTAAGCTATTTGGTGATTTGAATGGGAGGCTCTTAAGGAAATATATGTAGTGCTTGACCAGTTTTCAAAATGGCATTTCTTTTTTTACTTTTCAGTGACAGAGGTCTCAACGAGCATCTGGATGCACCTACAAGGTTTGTGCTGGGCACCCCTGATATCTGTAGTCTTCTATGGCTGTGGAGCTGGGAATAAATAAAACTAAAAACTGTCTCTTTCATTTGGTATATTCCTTTTACATGTTGCAGGAACGTTGAAATTGTGGAAAATAGTGCAGGAACGCGGAAATAATGTGGAGGACAATACACGAACACATGCACGTCATCGTCCCCTGGTCTCTTATCTGGTATTTATGCTTCAGTTTAAACAACGAACTGCCAGGTAACCAACATTCACAACCATTTTAAGTTGATAAAATTAATAGAACTTGTGTTTGGGCTAGTTGGTTCATGTTTTAAAGTGGAAATTTGAGCACCAAAATTCGACAAAGACACAGAAAGACCAGACGGGACTAGCGCTCACTTACAACTGTGTTTATTTTGCCGAAAACATCGAAGTATAAGAGTCGACGGAGTCATTATCACGAACTATGTTAATATCACCTTCTCGCACAACCATGTCTGCTGGTCTTACCAGCCTAGAGCCCGAAAAGAGTTTTTACCTTATGATTCAGCTCATTCAAACACCATCAAGAGGACAATAGCGGCGTCATGCTTACAGTCATCCCTCCTGAAATCTTGCATCCATTCTGCAGACAAAAGCTTCAGAGTACACGATACTCGGCTTGAAAAAGCCGGATTCCCTTGCACGGTACTAGTCGCAGTTGTTGAAACCCTCCTCCAGAAGCTTAACGGTAGAACTGACCGCAGAACCGAGCCAGTGACGAAGGAAAAAATGGCAGCCGTGGTGCCTTATATCCACAAGGTGGCTCATAATTTGGAAAAAGTCGCCACCCGGCACAATGTATCCATTGTGTTTTCTGCCCCCAATAAGCTTGCGCAGCTATGTCCACGAACTTGCGCCCGAGGCGACAAGAAACAGGCTTGCCAAAAACGGCATGCTACTCATTACGTGGACTGCGCAGTTGGAGTGGTCTACCGCATTCCCGTGACATTCGGCAAGGAGTACATCGGTCAGACAGGAAGATGCGTAAATGACCGTGCAAGGGAACATTATATTTCACTAACAAACGCAAAGGGGGCACACTTGCCTACCCCCTGTAGTGAGTGTAGTGACAGCAAATGCACCCCATTATTTCAGGAGATTAAGATTGTAGGCAGAAGCCGTGATAAGACAGCGCGAGAATTAATGGAGGCTTATCATATCAGGAAAATCGGTGACGAGTGTGTTAGCGACACTTCGGTATGTTTGCGTGGCAAAGAGCAAGCGTTTTTGGATCTTTTAAAAACGTGATAATGGGCTTCGTCGACTTTTATACTTCGATGCTTTCGGCAAAATAAACACAGTTGTATGTGAACGCTAGTCCCGTTTGGTCTTTCTGTGTCTTTGTCGAATTCTCGCCCTCAAATTTACACTTGAAAACATTTCAAGTTGTACCACTCAAGCTGAAAAGTTGCAATTCATTTGTCCGAGGATTATTTTAAAGGTCTTCACAGAAGCACGTGAATAAAGATTCAGGTGCTAAACTGCAGGTTCACTTGCAACAGCAGACTCTAAAAATTTTGCATATTTTAATACTGGCCTTCACATCTGCTCTTAAAGCCTGTAAGCTGGAAGCAATTTAATGCTTGCTCTACATCAGTTACTACAAAGGGCAAGTGTCATAGCAATCAAGCATCTTGCAATAACACAAATTTGTTTAGACTTAGAGCCACTAAATAAGCTGCGCTACCATCTATCGCCAATAAATGTGCATTTCCGAATGACCAGATCTGGAAACCGACTTGAAGGGGCAATATCTCATCCTACGTTTTTTTTAGTTTAACAGTGGCACACTGCACAAGTAAAAGTGCTATTGCGATTACTGCAGTTCTCCCCGGCCGGTACGTGCACGCGCGCGCTTCTAGGAAGTCTTGCAGCTCTGCATGGATTTTTTCTGTGATTTTGTCATCGTTCTTGAAAGAAGCAAGATTCTTAAACGCAGAGGTAATTCAGTGTTGGAGAAATAATGAAGAAGACGTCCTCCAAGTCTGATGATTGGTTGTTGCGGCAGCAGTAATATTAGGGCCACACAGAGGAGAAAGAGAAAGAAATGTTTAAGCTTTTAAGAATAAAGGAACCAGCGCAGGACAAACTCGGGGCGATACGGGGACACGGTCAGGCAGGCACGCACCGCATTCATAAAAAATATCGTCAAGCAAGACACCCGTCAAAACTGAAAGGAAGCGTCAGTTTCAGCCAACGTTTCTAGATCCTAGTAACGTTGGTTCCAGCTGATTCTTGCGTCGTCTGCTGCTAGACACCGGCATTCAGCTTCTTACAGGGAATTCCCTAGGAGGCGACGCGCGAGGCCACAACAAGCCTGCTCGCTGCAACAACAAATTCCCTAAATGTCCCTAACTTTTGTCCCCAACTGACAGTGGTTTCAGGAGCAAATCAAAACGTGGAATATTTTCCTCCTTTTAGCCGCATGCGGCAACAGCCGCCTCCTCCGCCGTCGTGGTGTTGGAGATTCGAATGGTGGCAGTGGCTGTACTCTGAGGAGAGTGATGCCCGATGACTGCAACGCAGTGCGCGGGGCGGTTGGGGTACGGAGCGGCGTTGGTGTAGAGAGTGTATGACGTTGGGGGGTATTTGTGGGAGTGGGTGACTGCGCGGGCATGCCGGCGAACTGCATGGTATGTGGGGTGCATGTATCTAGTGAAAGGGCGGACTTTAATGTGTGACCTGGTATGGGGGTGGGAGGAGTAGGGAGTGCGGGGGGGGGGGGGCGTGGTGTTAATAGCATGTAGTAGTGCCCTGTGGGAGACGAGGCTAGCCGCGTGAGTTGGGAGCTTAAAAGGAAGTGCGAGCCTTGTTCGCTATTTTTGAAAACCGGCGTCATATGCAGAAATGAGAATCTGCCATTACAGCTCAAAGTCCGGATCAAATTCAAAAACCCTTGCCAAAATGGATGCATTTGAAATAAGCCATGATAAAATTTCCCTCAGCTTTCTCGTAATTCTAAAACTTACTAAACTAACTAGTTTAAATCGCTATGAATGGGAAACCCTGAGCCCACATACCGAACTATTTCGGTGTCTGCGCTTGTGTCGAGCGGTGTTGTAGCCTTGAGCTAGCACATCAGGATGGATAGGTTCCGCTGTCTCATCCTTCGAAAGACGCTCCTCTCCGTTTTTCTTCAGCTGACGCACGACCGGGCTACAGAGACGGCGTCCGCTTCTTTAGCCCATCCTCGTGAAAATAAACTTGAGTTTTAATAGACCCCCTAATGTGTTTCTATAGAGTCAATAAAAAGTCAATTAAAACGCATCACTTATAGACTGGGCTCCTTAGAAAGTCACCAAACTTTTTATTGCATGCACTCGACCAACATGGTATTGCTTTCAAGACATTGAATTTTAATAGACTTCATAATCCGTTTCTATAGAGTGAACCATATCTCCCCTCTTAAAAACTACGTCCAATATAAAATCAATGAAGTTTTATTGTAAAAATACAACATGCATTTTATTGCCTTCACTATATTGAGCTTTAACAGACTCTATATTACCTTTCAATAGGGTTGATCCAACTGCTAATGTGTGGACTCTGGCAATTAGACAGACAATGAACTTATTATAACGAACCCACAGCAAGCATCTTATTACCTTCATTATGTTGAGTTTCAATAGACTCTCTATTGCGTTTCTATTGCCGACCCACGAAGGTCAAGTAGTTGATCGGTTCATATATGTGGAGTGCTATTTGCGCCGCCTGCCCCGCCGCATAAACGGAGATCGCGCGATGGACGTCCCCTCACTTCGTCTTTGGAGCACTTGGGAGCGGGGACGCCTGGGGTTTCGGACATCACCGCCGGACAGTCCGACCCCTACAAACCTACTCTGTGAAATCTTCCCAGAAAGCCTGACTCACAGGCAACAGGATATTACGACTATGCTCAATAAGAATTTTATATAAAGGTAATAGAGATAAATTTAATATAAAACGTTAGAAATTACATTCAGACTTAGCTCATATGAACAGGTTGTGATGGCAGGGCACAATAAGAAATTTATGGAAATATAATTCAGATAAATTGAATAGAAACATGTCAGAAACTGTATTCAAAGCTGACTCACATGCAACAGGATGTTAGGGCCATACGGAAAAATAATTTTAACAAAGCTTATTCAGGCCAATTTAATTCAGGCCATCTAACTCAGGCCATTCGACCCTTTGCCTTCAGATGTTTTCTTGACTTCCAACCCTTATTTCTGTCTCAATTCAATGAGCCCCTCATTTCCAATTCTGATTCGCTACATACATAGCGAGGGCCTCTGTTCTGGCAGTCTTGGTGCCACAGGGAGCTTAATATGAGGGTTCAACGCTGGTCGACCACTCTCGACACGTCGTAGACATTCTAGTCACGGCCCGGGGGTTAAAAAGAAGGTCCTCTTCACCACGAGTAGTCAGAGTGGCGCTGACTACCACCCCAAAGCGCAGGAAAACAAAAATACCTAAACATAAATGCCTAGAAAGTTGAGGGAAACAGCTCCTCTGGTAGCATAGTGGTCATCGCACCCGACGCGTATTCTGGATGTCCTCGGTTCGGATTCCACCCGTCGGGCATTTTCTCTCCACATTTTGTCTTTCAAAATTCTTCATCTGTTTCAATAGCCTACCGCATTCTCTTGGCTGCCAACCCTTATATCTCTTGGCTGCCAACCCTTGGCTGCCAACCCTTGCTGCTCGAAAGACACACAGTTTGTGAAACACCGAAACGTAGACGGACGGATGAAAATATTCGTTTGGGCGGCCGGAGAAAGGCTATCGCCGTTTCAAAAAACTAGGGCAGTAGACTCACCCGCCGTAAAGAAAACAAGTGCCAGTGTTTAGAAATCCCAGGCCGCTTCTCAAAGGTTCGGGGACACATCCTTGGTAGGATTAGCTCTCAATCAAAATAGAAGCGTGTTTTCCGAAGGTGAGCTATGGGCCGGAGATATAATAGCCTATTCAAATGGTCTTAATGCATATTCATACGTTGAATCTGCCTTGCTAGACGCTTTAATAATATAGCTGGCTTGTCGGCAGTGCAGTAATTCTGCTAGCTCATGCGAACGCTCTTACTTTATGGCGGCATGCCTATCAAGCATCCAAATTTCCTGAAACAAAATATGAAGGATTTTGTTTTCCCTTGTTTCCCTAGAACTTAACCAGCCCCGGTGCATTGCATGCATCACCCAAGCGAAAGTGTATCCGCGTGTGCGTGTGTGCGTGTATGTATGTATGTATGTATGTATGTATGTATGTATGTATGTATGTATGTATGTATGTATGTATGTATGTATGTATGTATGTATGTATGTATGTATGTATGTATGTATGTATGTATGCAAGAAAGCTTCGACCAACGTAACGACCTCGATTGCTGCCGACGTTTTAGCAAAAAATCCCGCCATCTCCACGAAGTGAATGATGATGAGAGGGGCGAAGCTAAAATGCTTATCGGTGAAACCGTGAAACATTGTTATAGGTCTTCTTGACGGCGCGCACCATCTGAATGAGTGAAGGACATAAGGCGCATTCGTAGCCATGCTAGCGTCTCGGTTTGTAGCGCTGTGGGAATTGCGCCACGTACTTCCCGTCGCGGCCAGAGAGTCGTGGGCACGAAACCGGGCGCCGCCGCGTTAAGACCACCACTCCTCGCTCGCAAAGCTTGAGACTTCCCACCGGTCCGTTGACAAGCCCGTCGACGACGTCGATGTTTGTGGTGATTATGTAGGGATTGTTTGGCACGATATGAATCTCCATGGATAAGTTGGCGAATTCGGTGTGTGACATTTTAGCCACCTTCACCGTCACCTTTTGCAGAGCGTCTTGTGTCGCGTACCCCCGGTACGTGTCTTGAGCTCGCAGGCGACGAACGACAATTTCTTCTTCTCCCTCTCCTCCTTGTTGGGTAGCAACGAACACGTTGAACGTTTTGACCTCTTTGGCCAATCTTTGGTTGGCCAATCCCTAGGGGGATCCTGCCACAAGTATAATTGCGGTGCCGTGTACAGCAGCAACGAGGGACGGGACAGGGCCCGAGCAAGAGGAGATTCGTCCCTAAAAGATTTGGCTTCGTCAGGGCATGCCTTCGCAACGAAACCAGCTCTCGTTCCTGCAACATTGGCGACAATAGAGGTCGCTACCTTGTTCGAAGTTGTGTTTTCTTGTGTTCCCTACATCTTCCAAGTTCCATTGTTATATATATATATATGTATATATATATATATATATATATATATATATATATATATATATATATATATATATATATATAAGAGAAGAAAAACTTCGAACAAGGTAAAAGCACGATTGTGGCCTACGTTTCAGCAAAGAGAACTTGCTTTCCTCAGGGCCAAGTTCTCTTTGCTGAAACGTAGGCCACAATCGTGCTTTTACCTTGTTCGAAGTTTTTCTTCTCTTGTGTTCTCTACCATCTTCAATGTTCTACTACTCCCTATATATATATATATATATATATATATATATATATATATTATAACGGGAATTATAGCTGGGGACCACCAAGACGCGCTCTTTTCTTTTCTTTCGGAGGCTCTTTTCTTCACTACGGTTAATGAAGTAAACATTTTTTTTAATATACAGAAGAAAGAAAGAAAAACGCGCGCCCAGAGTGGGGACCAAACCCACGCCTTTCGATTACATGTCGAATGCGCTGGCTACCACCCTCAAGCGTCAGATACACTTCTAGTAAATATAAATAGCCCAGAACGTGAAGGAGAACACAGTCGCCCAGATAGCCGAATTGGTAAGACATTCGACATGTAATCGAAAGGCGTGGGTTCGGTCCCCACTCTGGGCGCGTGTTTTTCTTTCTTTCTTCTGTATATTTAAAAAAATGTTTACTTCATTAACCGTAGTGAAAAAGAAAAGAGCCTAACCACACCCCTATGCCTCCTTTGGCGTTGTAGCCTGCTGACCTATCTTTCTATATATATATATATATAGATATATATATATCGAGAGTGGTCGACCAGCGTTGAACCCTCTTAAGCTCCCTATGGCACCAAGACTGCCAGAACAGAGGCCCTCGCTATGCATGTAGCGAATCAGAATGGGAAATGAGGGGCTCGTTGAAAATGAAATCGACCACTCTCGACATGTCGTAGACGCTCGAGTCACGGCCCAGGGGTTAAAAAGAAGGTCCCCTTCACCCCGAGTAGTCCGAGTGGCGCTGGCTACCACCCCCAAGCGCAGGAAACAAAAACACCCGAACATAAATACCCCAGAAAGTGGAGGCCAAAGTAGCCCCGCCGGTAGCGTAGTGGATATATCGCACCAGACTGGTATTCTGGAGGTCGTGGGTTCGGATTCCACCTGGCGGGCATTTTTTCTCCACTTTCTTATTTTCCAAATTCTTTATCTTGAGCTACTGCATCCTTCCCTTTGCTTTCCGAGGTCTTCTTGACTGCCAATTCTTATTTCTGTCTTATTTTCAACGAGCCCCTCATTTGCCATTCTGATTCGCTACATGCATAGCGAGGGCCTCTGTTCTGGCAGTCTTGGTGCCGTAGGGAGCTTAAGAGGGTTCAACGCTGGTCGACCACTCTCGACATGTCGTAGACGCTCGAGTCACGGCCCGGGGGTTAAAAACAAGGTCCCCTTCACCCCGAGTAGTCCGAGTGGCGCTGGCTACCACCCCCAAGCGCAGGAAACATAAACACCTGAACATAAATACCCCAGAAAGTGGAGGCTAAAGTAGCCCCGCCGGTAGCATAGTGGTTATCGCACCAGACCGGTATTCTGGAGGTCGTGGGTTCGGACCCCACCTGGCGGGCATTTTTTCTCCACTTATTTTCCAAATTCTTTATCTTGAGCTACTGCATCCTTCCCTTTGCTTTCCGAGGTCTTCTTGACTGCTAATTCTTATTTCTGTCTTATTTTCAACGAGCCCCTCATTTGCCATTCTGATTCGCTACATGCATAGCGAGGGCCTCTGTTCTGGCAGTCTTGGTGCCGTAGGGAGCTTAAGAGGGTTCAACGCTGGTCGACCACTCTCGACATGTCGTAGACGCTCGAGTCACGGCCCGGGGGTTAAAAACAAGGTCCCCTTCACCCCGAGTAGTACGAGTGGCGCTGGCTACCACCCCCAAGCGCAGGAAACAAAAACACCTGAACATAAATACCCCAGAAAGTGGAGGCTAAAGTAGCCCCGCCGGTAGCATAGTGGTTATCGCACCAGACCGGTATTCTGGAGGTCGTGGGTTCGGACCCCACCTGGCGGGCATTTTTTCTCCACTTATTTTCCAAATTCTTTATCTTGAGCTACTGCATCCTTCCCTTTGCTTTCCGAGGTCTTCTTGACTGCTAATTCTTATTTCTGTCTTATTTTCAACGAGCCCCTCATTTGCCATTCTGATTCGCTACATGCATAGCGAGGGCCTCTGTTCTGGCAGTCTTGGTGCCGTAGGGAGCTTAAGAGGGTTCAACGCTGGTCGACCACTCTCGACATGTCGTAGACGCTCGAGTCACGGCCCGGGGGTTAAAAACAAGGTCCCCTTCACCCCGAGTAGTACGAGTGGCGCTGGCTACCACCCCCAAGCGCAGGAAACAAAAACACCTGAACATAAATACCCCAGAAAGTGGAGGCTAAAGTAGCCCCGCCGGTAGCATAGTGGTTATCGCACCAGACCGGTATTCTGGAGGTCGTGGGTTCGGACCCCACCTGGCGGGCATTTTTTCTCCACTTATTTTCCAAATTCTTTATCTTGAGCTACTGCATCCTTCCCTTTGCTTTCCGAGGTCTTCTTGACTGCTAATTCTTATTTCTGTCTTATTTTCAACGAGCCCCTCATTTGCCATTCTGATTCGCTACATGCATAGCGAGGGCCTCTGTTCTGGCAGTCTTGGTGCCGTAGGGAGCTTAAGAGGGTTCAACGCTGGTCGACCACTCTCGACATGTCGTAGACGCTCGAGTCACGGCCCGGGGGTTAAAAACAAGGTCCCCTTCACCCCGAGTAGTACGAGTGGCGCTGGCTACCACCCCCAAGCGCAGGAAACAAAAACACCTGAACATAAATACCCCAGAAAGTGGAGGCTAAAGTAGCCCCGCCGGTAGCATAGTGGTTATCGCACCAGACCGGTATTCTGGAGGTCGTGGGTTCGGACCCCACCTGGCGGGCATTTTTTCTCCACTTATTTTCCAAATTCTTTATCTTGAGCTACTGCATCCTTCCCTTTGCTTTCCGAGGTCTTCTTGACTGCTAATTCTTATTTCTGTCTTATTTTCAACGAGCCCCTCATTTGCCATTCTGATTCGCTACATGCATAGCGAGGGCCTCTGTTCTGGCAGTCTTGGTGCCATAGGGAGCTTAAGAGGGTTCAACGCTGGTCGACCACTCTCGACATGTCGTAGACGCTCGAGTCACGGCCCGGGGGTTAAAAACAAGGTCCCCTTCACCCCGAGTAGTACGAGTGGCGCTGGCTACCACCCCCAAGCGCAGGAAACAAAAACACCTGAACATAAATACCCCAGAAAGTGGAGGCTAAAGTAGCCCCGCCGGTAGCATAGTGGTTATCGCACCAGACCGGTATTCTGGAGGTCGTGGGTTCGGACCCCACCTGGCGGGCATTTTTTCTCCACTTATTTTCCAAATTCTTTATCTTGAGCTACTGCATCCTCCCCTTTGCTTTCCGAGGTCTTCTTGACTGCCAATTCTTATTTCTGTCTTATTTTCAACGAGCCCCTCATTTGCCATTCTGATTCGCTACATGCATAGCGAGGGCCTCTGTTCTGGCAGTCTTGGTGCCGTAGGGAGCTTAAGAGGGTTCAACGCTGGTCGACCACTCTCGACATGTCGTAGACGCTCGAGTCACGGCCCGGGGGTTAAAAACAAGGTCCCCTTCACCCCGAGTAGTACGAGTGGCGCTGGCTACCACCCCCAAGCGCAGGAAACAAAAACACCTGAACATAAATACCCCAGAAAGTGGAGGCTAAAGTAGCCCCGCCGGTAGCATAGTGGTTATCGCACCAGACCGGTATTCTGGAGGTCGTGGGTTCGGACCCCACCTGGCGGGCATTTTTTCTCCACTTATTTTCCAAATTCTTTATCTTGAGCTACTGCATCCTTCCCTTTGCTTTCCGAGGTCTTCTTGACTGCTAATTCTTATTTCTGTCTTATTTTCAACGAGCCCCTCATTTGCCATTCTGATTCGCTACATGCATAGCGAGGGCCTCTGTTCTGGCAGTCTTGGTGCCATAGGGAGCTTAAGAGGGTTCAACGCTGGTCGACCACTCTCGACATGTCGTAGACGCTCGAGTCACGGCCCGGGGGTTAAAAACAAGGTCCCCTTCACCCCGAGTAGTACGAGTGGCGCTGGCTACCACCCCCAAGCGCAGGAAACAAAAACACCTGAACATAAATACCCCAGAAAGTGGAGGCTAAAGTAGCCCCGCCGGTAGCATAGTGGTTATCGCACCAGACCGGTATTCTGGAGGTCGTGGGTTCGGACCCCACCTGGCGGGCATTTTTTCTCCACTTATTTTCCAAATTCTTTATCTTGAGCTACTGCATCCTCCCCTTTGCTTTCCGAGGTCTTCTTGACTGCCAATTCTTATTTCTGTCTTATTTGCAACGAGCCCCTCATTTCCCATTCTGATTCGCTATATATATATATATATATATATATATATATATATATATATATATATATATATATATATATATATATATATATATATATATATATATATATATATATATATATATATGTGTGTGTGTGTGTGTGTGTGTGTATGTGTGTACTAGCGGTAGTACCGCGGTGGTGCCCGGGTGAGCCATTTCATTAAGGACAGCAATGGGTATAACACAAGTTCGTTTTTTTTTTTAGTCGCCATATTAGGGTAATTCTTTGGGAAGTGGTACACACTTGGGCCGCCTGCCTGCTGTCAGTACGTTGGCTCCAACTGCAGGCGCGTCGTGGTAATGTGAAACGACTGGCACTCGTGTTTTACTCCAACCCTCGCTAACAAATTGCACCAAAATGCCGCGCTCGAGCGAGCCAGTCAGTGAGTGAAAAATGTTTTATTGATCCGGCGTAGTGGGAGTGTTTCCCAATTTCAGAAAGTCATGTGAAGAGTGGGCAGGCTTCACTCTTGAGGAAGTTTTGTCTGGACATCGAGATCGCTGTTAGTCACCAGGTTCTTCCAGAGCTCAAGATTGGGAAAAGGGGATAGAAGAAGGGGGAGCTTGGTTTGCTTGCACTCTTAATATGATATAAGGAAGAGTGCCAGGTTGCAAACACAACTTGAATTCGGCAGGAGATTGCGCTGGGAACACATGATGGAGGCCGGCTGCGTGAGGGCTATTCTTCCTCGTAGGAAGCCCCAACAGATGCCGAGGGCTAACCTTTGCGGTTTTTACTCGTACATCTTCTCTTTTACATTTATGATATATGACACCGGCTCCTACGGGAGACGCGTAGTTGCCGAAGGTGTCAACAGATGGCGACCGTTAAGCGAACGCGGGAAAACGCAATTGAAGTTTACGTCCAAAAGGATGCAGATTAAAAAAATTCGCTCGCCTCCTTATCCGCATGATAGGACAAAACCTGAAAGCTGTTTTTGGTCAATTAAATGGGCAGCATTTTTAAGAAAAAACGAATGGGAGATATCAACTGCCTGTGTGGTTATGTACGAATGTGTAAAAACGCAGTGTTTTCCCGAAATCCTGCTTGCCTCTATTGGGAGGGTGTCATTGAAAAATGTTGTAGAACAGTGTTTCGATACGTCAGTAAGTTGACTACCTACACAAAAACCAATTCTATATCTCAAATGACGGGTGGTAAAAAAATTAATATCTGAAAAACTATTTTACCGCTTTTCACTCTCTCCATGGTGAAATATTTAAAATTTTCAGAAATATTGACCTCCAACACCGTAATCAGAATGTGCCCTTGCATCTGTAGCCGTTTGAAAGAGCAGTTTGGCTAGACGTGTACATAACCTGTGAGGCCTTTTTGGCTCATCAGCCCTGCCATGTGCAAAAAACAATTTGGCCCTTTTAGTGGCGTCGCACGGCGAAATCCTTAAACATGGTTCTGTGCATTTGTATGAGTAACATATGCTAGAAAAAAATCACTTGGATAACTGAATCTGTGAAAGATTTATTTGAGAATCCTTAGGAACACCATTTTATTTCCGGAATGAGGAATCACCTCGCTAGTGTAGGTTAGGGCGAAATCCAAGAACTGCTTTTTAGATATTCTTAAGGGCTACATATATCAGGAAAAAGCACTTGGATATGTGAGTGGGTGAGCGAGGAAATCACAAATTCGCGAAACCACAATTTCGCCCTTTTCCTCGGTAAGGAGTGCAATTTCTGAAAAAAGCAGCCTTAGTGAGCACCTACTCGATGACGCAAATAAACTCGCGAAATTTCAAGTCTCTAGATCTAACAGTTCTGGCTGAGCGTTGATGAGTCAGTCAGTCAGTCGGACACTTCTTTAAATATATATATATATATATATATATATATATATATATATATATATATATATATATATATATATATATATATATATATATATATATATATATATATATATATATATATATATATATATATATATATATATATATATATATATATATATATATATGTGGGGATTCTCCCCTGTGAGCGCCCACGTTAGGCCGTTTCAAACTGCCGCGCGCCACCTCTCCTGCCATCTGGGAACACACGGCAGAAAGACTGTGCGATGGAGGGGGGGTGTGGCACATCTTTGGGCACGCTAGATAAGGGCAGCGGTACTTGGTAGGGAGGGGAGTTGCCGGCCGGGAGCGCCGCGGGTCACAAGAGAGAAGCCACCGCCGTCAGCCACCTCGAAGAAGACGCACGTCAGCAAGGCCCGCCGTTCGTCCCGCCGTACCGTAAGCCCTGGGACCCTGAAGTGCTTTTGTTATGTGCTTGGTTGATTGTATCCCCTGTTCCATTTATATTTCATTTTCCACTGCTTGAGTAAAGCGCAATTGTTCCTCTTGCAATGTTCTGTGCGTGATGTTTTGACGAGGCCGTTGCCTGAACCCCCCTCGGTAGGCAGAACTACCTACAATATATATATATATATATATATATATATATATATATATATATATATATATATATATATATATATAGAGACTGAAAAGATAAAAACTCACACAGAGCGCGAAAAAAATAAGGTTAGTAGAGACAGAGACAAACGAGAAAGACTTAGAAAATAAAAATAAGTTTACTGACGTTTCAGGGAGAGGACTCCCTTTCTTCAGAGTACCAAAGTCGGGGGTTCGGATACCACCTGGCGGGCATTTTTTCTCCCCTTTCTTTCTTTATTTCCAAATTATTTATCTGTTTCAATGACCTACCACATCCTCCCCTTTGCTTTCCGAGGTTTTCTTGACTGCCAACTCTTATTTCAACGAGCCCCTCATTTCCTATTCTGATTGGCTATATATATATATAGGGTAAGTCTCGTGCCCCGCGCGGGGTACGAGATCTAGCCCCCTCGCGGTGGCTTTCTCCATGTTTGAAGGCATTGACGGAGTTGACGGCGTGTGTTGCTCCGTGTGGGATTCTGGCCTTGGCTCCAACCGCAAGCCTGCGCAACGTTACGCGTCCTTATCGCTTTGCACAGCGGCTGCCTCGCGGCGCTTTTTTCTTGTTGGGAGAATTGTTTGCAATTATTTATTGAGTATTTTTCGTGAACTTGCTGCTGCTAGTCTTGGTAAGCCTAACGCATCCTATTTTGGCAAGCTGCTTCGCCCCGCTTTTTTCCGTGCTCCTTTTGTTGCCGTTAAATATGTTGCTAGCTTCATATTGTCTTGCAGTTCGCGTGCCATCGGCTTTATGCTGCTGCATTCGTTGTCTACTTGTTCCGATCGCTACTTGCATTCCAAGCCTCGTATTTTGATTCTGGCGTAAAACGTGCGGATCAGTTTTCCAGCGCTTCGCGCCGTGGCTAACGAGGTAGCTGACTTTGATGACGTGATAACGCGAGCGATGCAGTGTCAGCGGCGTCAGTGTGCACGAATCAAGTATCGTCAGGTAGCGCAGGGCATCGTCGAACGCAATCCGTCCTCGCATGTAGCCTGTTCTGCAATTTTTCTCGCGGGGCACTGCAAGAAACCTTACTACCCCGCGGAAACTATCCATGCACGCTGCATGCAGGGAGCGCAGCTCCACTTTCGTGGGTAGCCTGGTGAATGGGAGAGCCCAGCAGCCTCCCGTCCATGGGCAGCATGATACTCAGCTATCGCTGAAACCAGCCGCTCACTGGCTGGCTTCCTGTGCAAGGAGGCTCAAGCTCCAAATGTGCAAGTTCGGGAGAAGTCAAGCCGATAAGATCGCCGTTTGTGCCAAGCTTGACACTTGTGTTAAATAGTGCTTTCAAGTTTGGTGTGCTCAACGTAAACAAGTGACTCTTGCTGTTCACCTATGTTTTTCGAATTTGTTGCTTCGAATAATACTATTGTGCTTTCATGATATGCAAGACTTCAAATGAGCTGCGAATTCTAAGCAATCTGTAGGCAGCCATTATTGAATTTACAGGAAACAACGTTTTGTCTACCTTGAAATTTTCTACATAGGGTACGTGGTACTGCCAGCTAGCAAGTTTAATGAAAGGTTGTTATCTGCTCAATTATAGTAAAGAGGTAGCAAGGGATAGATAGGATAGCCCTCCCTCCTCACCAGCTGATCGTCTGGCAGCGTCTCATAACTTCGTTCACAATTACCGCATGGATTTTATTTCCCTAACCTTTGCCCCACTGCCTTCTTCAACCCGGTTAGTCAACAAAACTTCATCCTGCATCTGTTCTGATGTATTTTGGTACGCTAGTTTTTCGTTTACTATTGTGTTTGGCTTGGAAAACAACATAACCGACAACAATACTTTCATGCCCACTCAGTTGGATGGCCAGTAATGGTGAGAGATTCTCTCGAAGGCTTACAGTGGATTCACGAATTCTGATTGACTGTGACATCATTGTACCCATCCGGAGCACCCTATGGAATTCAACTTGACGTTAATACTTGTGTTCACAGCTGGTAATTGTCTGCTCTGTGTTTGGGGGAGGTGGGTGAACAGTAAAAGTTTCTAATTGCAGGGAGATATTTCATGTTCTTTTGCTTTTTAACTCTGGGCTGTGTAAAAAACTGTTGCGGCTAATTTCTTAAGTGACTATGCTTAGTCGTAAGGGCCATAATAGAGTGTCCCATATTTTGTTTACAAAGATGCATACCCAGCAAAGCCCAACTGCTAGAAAGCACATTCTCTGGTGGTGGTAATTAGCTTAGAAAAAAAAAGGGCACTGAAACTATTTTTTAAGCTAACAAGCCTAAAAAAACAGTTTATGGAGCCCATCTACAAGGGAATGGTTCTTGTACAGCTTGACATTACCCTCTCCTGAGAGTACTTAATACCTTGTGCAGGAACTGGAACCAAGGACCCCTAGTTTGTGAATATTGCAGTACAGCTGAAAGCTGTATGTATCGTGGAAGGCTTCAACAATAAAATGCTTCAATGAACGTACTTCTGCTTTGGTGTCAATGGGCAGCATGTGAGCATTGATCCGTGCTTCGCTGTTGACATTTTGTTACACAAAAACAGGCTTGATCAGGCACATGAAAAAAACGCGAGAAAGAAACTGGACAAAAAAGCTGCTAACACATGGACACTGTTCATCACAGCACCTTTCCTTGTACTTCAGTACTGTTATTGTCGCTGTATTTTTCCCCAAAATGTAAACCAACTCTCCCAGATTCACACCCTTCAGACAGAAAGCAAACATGGTGTTTGTCAATGACAAGTGATTCTACCAAACTTCCGTGGCTGTGAAAAAAGTCAGTGAGTAGCTCTACTTTCTCTGCACAGTCTGTGGTGTGAAGTTCCTTTTCCTAACAAAACGCAAGGGTTTCTTGGCACAATACAAAGAAAAAATAGCAAATAAGCAAGTGATGCCATCTAGCACTACACTACAGTCCTGCAGGAAAGCCAAACAACAAAGTGCTCTTTTTGCTTGAGTGCTCTGCAGAGAAGCCAAAAAAGATTCCTTTTTTGTTGACACCAAAGCTCTGCTGGAAAGCCAAAACGTGTGGCTTCTGTCACTGCTGATTTGCTGCAAGACGGGCATGTGAATGTATTGCAGTAAGGCATTTGTTGTGTACATGTCCTTCATACCAAGATAAATATGAACCAGGCTGGCTGTGTAACAAAAACATCAAGTGAGGTAACAACCAAATGTTTTATGTAAAATGTTCGAATACTGTTTGTTATAAATAGCAATTAATGGTTTTGACAGTATTTAAGCGGCCTGTTGGAAATCATAGGCTAAAACTAAACAAAAGCAATGTTTCATACAGCTGCAATCGTGTGAAATAGCAAAAGAATGGTTTGGGCCCTAAATTCAGCAGGCATGTACCAGCTGGGAATGTGTTTGTAGAGCACAACAATAATAAAGGCATGGGAAAAAAGGTTGAGCTTAGTTGAGTTACCCCCAAAGTATTGGTAGACAGTTAGAATGCTTACAAAAATTTATAAATATTTTGGACACACTGAAACAATAGGGGAAACTTCACTTGCCCTGGTTATAAGTTGATTAGTACTGAGCTTAATGTACCCCACACAACACCATTGAAGAATGTTAAACCTGCATGAACACAGCAGCATTTAAGGTATAACACAGTTTTATTTGAGCAGAGGTAAATAAGAGAATATTCCATAATCAATCCACTAATGCGTAAATTAGAAAAAACAGGGTTTTTAAAGTGAAGCTCGGAAGCATGCTAAATGAAAGGGACGAATAGCGAGTCGATGTTACTAATCATAAATTTCAACTTAACCACCTTGCCGGAAACAAACCCCTTCCATGGAGGGAGTGTGTGTAATCGCAAGATTTTTTAGAGAAAAGTTTGTGAATGCACTGTACATGAATGCCATAAGGTATTTTGACACCCAGCCGAGGACTGTGAGTTGTCAGCACTCTTTTCTGCTGTTTTAATGATCAAGGGCTGTTTGTTCAGGAACCACCCTCTCTTCTCCCTTTGGCCACCATCTTTCTCAGTCACTGCATTCATGTGCTTGCTGTGGGAGCTAGCAAACATGAGGACCACCTATAGGCAGGGTTACCTCAGGCTCGCACAATTGCTGGAGAGGCTAAACAATGTTTTCAAGATCCCCAACTGTGAGCTTGCACTTTTTTTTTTGCGAAAAAAACAGACATCTAGATAGGCCTTTGAGAGCTGTCTGAAATCACAAAAGGGAGTATTTTGTGCCCAAACTGGCCAGCTAGACCTCACTAGTCGACCCACACGTTGAATGCCTCGCATAAAAATCAAGAGACTCGCTGCATTGGCTTATTGCATGGCATTGTGTGGGTGGGCTTCTGGTTTCCACCTATGAAGCCTGTTGGTTGTGTTAATGTCCAGTCCTGCTGTCAAACTTCTTTTGAGACTTGCACTGCCCTGGAGTGTACCACCATCGATTCCTTGCAATTTATGTTGGTCATGAAAAATCCTAGTAAATCGTTACAAGCCCCTGAAGCTGGCTGGCAAGTGGGCATTTGTTTAGCGATCACTGTTTAGGGGCACAGTAGGCAGGCTGTTACAGAGGCTACGAAGAAAAAATACAAGGTTCGTTCATTAAAAAGACTTCTTTACCCAAAAAACAAATGACATCAATTTTATTGTAAACTTCAAACAAATAAGATAGTACAGAAAATGTGTAGAGCAGTGGAAGTTCCGTACACACTTTCCAGCTATTTGTCTATGACATCACAGAATCTTGTCTGTGCAATTGACAGCCACCAACCTAACCCACCGCAAAAAAAGCATAACGGCAATTGCAGTGGGGCCTCCATGCTGTTTGATCGTATCACTTGAGTGCTAACGTACAGTTAACACACAGATAACTGCATTTACAGTGCACTTCCATGTAACGTCACTCGTGCCCATATTACATCAATGCAGTTTGAAATTGGGATGTTTTTCACCATTTCTTTTGGTTAAAATAGCACCATTACAGCCTTGACCTTTGCCTATCAATTACATTTGCACTGTGCTCGCTGCTCATACCCATGGACACAAACCATCCGCTGAGGCTTTCACGTTCCAGGCACATCTTCAGATTCTCTTTGACGTTGACTATTGAGCCTGCGTAGAACCCATGGGTTTTCATATGCTGGAGATATGATGGTCGGCCAAGTGTATACCCTTCCTGTTACCGTCTGTACAGCTTCTTCTCTGACCCTATCGGCGGGGTGTCCTGAATTAAGTCCCTTTGCATAAAGGGACTCGGTAAAATCTGGCCAACATAGCATATACTGCCACATATACAGAGACGTGAAGGTTATGCGAATTATAGTGTACCTTTTGGAGGACCCAGGTCCTAATTTGTCGTAGCATCATTTGTATGCCAATGTGAGGAGCTGAATGCATGATGGAAACTACCCAGCCACAATCTGGGCCTCGGGATACGAGACTGCCAATGTTCTCACTCTTTCACATCCTTTGTATCGCAGATGTATTTCTGCCACATTTTACTGTAGTGAAATGACTCACCACTACAGCTGCAATAATTTCTTCTGAAAAATCTTTTCAAGCGCTGAATACCATGCATTTATGATGCAAGAAGCTCATGACCATCACACTTTTCCGCGCACAAAACGTATTTCGGGTAAACAATTTTAAGCCACAATTCAATCCACTCGAAAATATCTACAAAAAGCGCGAAAAACTGCCGATTTTCGGGTCTTCTTTGCTACTGTGCTGGGTTGCACGCGGTACATGTGTGGGGACACCAATGATTACCTTTTCTAGCTATCCGTGGTTTGCACTTGTAATGCGCACATGCGACGAGTAAAATATCAGTGGCCGCGTTTAGCCTACGTCCTGAGCACTGTATGTACTACGTTCCGCGCTACTGTCATTTTGAAAACACACCGCGATTTCAGGCCACCCATTTAGGCATTCTGAACTTGCCGTGGTGCAAACTGTTGATATCAGATGCCGCCGCGCGGACATGCCGCAGCAGGCTCACATAATCACGCTCGGACGGTGTCTTTTCTTGCGTGGGACGTGGGTTGTTCGAACGGGGCCACTCGGCTGCGCGATGAGGTACCATCGGCATACAGCAGGCGGTCACAGGTCAGCATTACTCGAGAGCGGATTTCGCTACCGTGTGGAAAGGCTAGCTTGGTCCCCGCATACAGCAACGTTCTCGCACATTCTGATAGTGCAGTTGGAGCAGTGCAACCATACAGAAAGGTGCAACTCTGTCAACTCTGCATTATCTCCGTTGTCGACCCAAGAAATTCAGGCATTCAGGGCTTTCGAATACGCCATACCTGGACATACCGCCGGCAGGGGCACCATCGGCGGCTTCCGCAAAAACGAACAAAAAATTATTTTATAAAACTTCTAGCAAATGAGTAGCTTTCTAATTTTTGTTATTAAAATGTAAAAAGAAGTGCTTTTTGTATTCTACTACGCAATATAACAACAATTGCTGTTAATATGACGTCACTATGACGTAGTTATGACGTCACGCGGGACAGGAGCCGTTGCGAGGGGGCTCAATCTCGTGCCCCGCGCGGGGTTCCAGACGCTGCCACATATATATATATATATATATGATCCAGGGAGTAGTAGAACTTTGAAGATGGTAGAGAACACAAGAGAAGAAAAACTTCGAACAATGTAAAAGCACGATTGTGGCCTACGTTTCAGCAAAGAGAACTTGCTTTCCTCAGGGCAATCTCTCGCCTGGCAGGCAGGGTTTATATAGGGGTAGGACCCCAGGTGAAAGGAGAGGGAAAGATGGAAGGGAAATTGAGCAAGCTGATTGGTTTCGGAGTGTGCTGGGGGAGAGATTGAGGGGCCAAGAAGGTTGTCTAGTTTAAGCCGCGAAGTAGGTCACACGGAAGTCAGATGATGGTTGATATTCGTGGAATTTTTGGACAGAAAGGATGAGAGGGTGCTTATTGACCCGCCGCGGGGTATAAGGAAAGGATCTCAGAACCGCCGGAAGCAGACCAGGCGGTGAGGGTGGGGTCCTTATCAGAAACTATCTGCAAGCCTCAGGTCAAAAGAAAAGATAGAGGCGGGGGAAAACTAACTAGGTCAAGGAAAAAAGAAAAAAAGGAGAAAAAACAGGGAGGGAAACCACATAAGCCCACACACTAAAGAAAAAGCAATGACCCGGCAACTGAAATGGCACGTGTCACCCACGGCAACATTCTTGGTACAGGCCTGTCCTGAAACTCAAAAACGAAAAGATAAAGTTAGAGTGACGTACGGGGCACAAGACCACGCGGAGTAAAAAAAAAGGAGAAATTAAATAAATAAAATTGAATTCCAAAACCAAAAGTGGGAGGCATGAGGGCGAGTATTAAGCTAGGCGCTAAGGAATAAAAAATTCCCCCGCATTTCCCCGAGGGGGAGAATGTGAAAGCGCGAATGCACGGTTGTCGGCCCGCTTGCGGCGCTTGCGCTCGGCCCCCGCAGCCCACCGCCTCGCCGCCTTCTCTTCCATCTCTTCCATCGGGTTTGTAGTATCACGTGTACGCCACGCAGTTATCAAGCCGCTATAACGCCGCTGAGTCGCCAACGCACGCCGCTGACGACGTAGTTTGAATGCGTTAAAGATATAAGGCGCGTCACTAACGCTGATATCACGTCGCGTCCGTGGCTTGGTCGGTAGAGCGTCGCGCTGCGGCCGCAAAGTCCGCGGATCGAAACCTGGCGCCGGATGCTGTTTCTTTATAGAAGAGCACTGCGGACGCCGACGCCGCCGCCGCCGACGCCGGCGGTGGATGGTTTGGGGTCGGTTATAAAGTGCATTCGCACTTAAAAAAAAGGAAAAAGAAATTAGGTGACAAGGTACAGAGCAGAGTGAACGGTCATAGTCTTTGGATGAGGTATATGCACGAAAATGCCTAATGCTGTATTCCCGGTGAATATCGCAAGGATTCCAAGTTGCCCTTAGACGCATTAATTCCCGCAGGTTCCATGGAGTTGAATTTGTGAATTAAGTAGGATTCTCGGTATTTCCTGTCCCTAGGAGACTTAAAATTTGACTGAAGTATATATAACTTAAGGTCATCAAAATTGTGGCCTGGTTGGTTGAAATGCTGCGCTACAGTTATGGAGGATTTGCTAAGAGTATTTGCCCGGTGACCATTAAGCCGTAGGCTCATAGGCTGGCTCGTTTCGCCTATATACTGTTTGTGGCACATTGAGCATTCCAACATATACACAATGTTGGACGAAGTGCACGTAAAACTTGAATTAATCTTGTGGACATAATTACTGGCTGTGCTTTTTACAACGCAGTCTGTTTGCAGGTGCCTACAAGTCTTGCATCTGGGGCGGGAGCAGCTGGCTATGACTGGTTGCTTTGAAGGCCCTGTTTTAGCATGCACTAAAATATCTTTTAGATTCCTGTTTCTCCGGTAGGTAACCCTTGGTGCTTCCGGGAAAGTCTTTTTAAGTCGGTCGTTACTGGCTAAAATGGGGTAGTACTTCCGCAGTATATTGTTTACGTTTGGGAGGGCGTTTGAAAATTTAGTTATTAGGGCAGGTGGCCTGGCGCTTTCGTTTTGCCGCTGTTTCTTGAGAACGTCATCCCTTTTGAGATTAGACACACGTTGGTACGCCTGATCGAGCGAGCTTTTGGGGTGGTTCCTGTTCATAAGGGTGGCCTTGAGTTCGTCTAGGTGCTCTACGTAGTCACTGTCATCACTGCATACTCTTTCCTGCATACACTGCATAATCCTTGCGATATTCACCGGGAACACAGCATTAGGCATTTTCGTGCATATACCTCATCCAAAGACTATGACCGTTCACTCTGCTCTGTACCTTGTCACCTAATTTCTTTTTCCTTTTTTTTTATTCCTTAGCGCCTAGCTTAATACTCGCCCTCATGCCTCCCACTTTTGGTTTTGGAATTCAATGTTATTTATTTAATTTCTCCTTTTTTTTTACTCCGCGTGGTCTTGTGCCCCGTACGTCACTCTAACTTTATCTTCTCGTTTTTGAGTTTCAGGACAGGCCTGTTCCAGGAATGTTGCCATGGGTGACACGTGCCATTTCAGTTGCCGGGTCATTGCTTTTTCTTTAGTGTGTGGGTTTATGTGGTTTCCCTCCCTGTTTTTTCTCCTTTTTTCTTTTTTCCTTGACCTAGTTAGTTTTCCCCCGCCTCTATCTTTTCTTTTGACCTGAGGCTTGCAGATAGTTTCTGATAAGGACCCCACCCTCACCGCCTGGTCTGCTTCCGGCGGTTCTGAGATCCTTTCCCTATACCCCGCGGCGGGTCAATAAGCACCCTCTCATCCTTTCTGTCCAAAAATTCCACGAATATCAACCATCAGCTGACTTCCGTGTGACCTACTTCGCGGCTTAAACTAGACAACCTTATTGGCCCCTCAATCTCTCCCCCGACACACTCCGAAACCAATCAGCTTGCTCAATTTCCCTTCCATCTTTCCCTCTCCTTTCACCTGGGGTCCTACCCCTATATAAACCCTGCCTGCCAGGCGAGAGATTGCCCTGAGGAAAGCAAGTTCTCTTTGCTGAAACGTAGGCCACAATCGTGCTTTTACCTTGTTCGAAGTTTTTCTTCTCTTGTATATATACATACATACATATATATATATATATATATATATATATATATATATATATATATATATATATATATATATATATATATATATATATATATATATATATATATATATATATATATATATATATATATATATATATATATATATATATATATATATACACATTCACGACGCCAAAGATCCCGGAGTTATCTAGTTGTCTTGAAGGAAAAGCAAGTTTATTGGAGCGAACTACTGCTCGCCTAACAACTCAAAGAATACAGAGGCGGCGAAGCAGCAGTCAACAAGGGGACGTGCGCAGGCAAGTGTCGGTTAATTGAATACCGAGGCGTCTGCTCTGCGGGTATTTATCTCTTGGCGTGAGTGTTTCTCAAACCGTCGAATTACATCCAGAACACTGTAGATCAAAGATTATTCTAGGCTTGCTATGTTAGTTCGAAATACTCTGCCTATCAAAGCAGATGACACGTGCGGCATAAAATATAAAGAATGGAACACGCGCTTCACTTGGCCCCGGATAGCACAGATAACACAGCACGGAGCAGCCGGTCGGCAAAACGAAACATAAATAAACAAACCCAATGCATGGTTCGCGGACGTACCCCCATCTGAATGCGTCGACCCGATGATAAAATAAAAGACAGCCCAAACAAACAAAAAATTTCGTCATCCTGCGTAGTAAGGATTCGGGCGAACCACGTGGACGTCGTCGCGATGCTCCGGAATCACCATAGGGGATCACTTGGTCGGAAAGTTGGCCAAAAGGTTGTAGAATCCGGTGGGGGTGAAATACCGTCGCAGAAGCTTCTCACTGAGTCCGCGTTGCCGGATGGGAGTCCAAACACTTACACGATTCTCTGGACGGTACTCCGCGTTTCGGCGCCGGAGGTTGTAGCGTCCGGCATCCACGAGCTTCTGATCCGTTGTGCGAAGTCGAGCGAGCTGGCGGGCCTCCTTCACACGCTGAAGGTATCCTTGGACGTCGGCGTTGAGGTCATCGTCTTCTACGTGTGGAAGCATGGCGTCAAGCATCGTAGTCGGCCGTCTTCCGTAGACAAGCTTGAATGGTGTAATCTCCGCAGTTTCCTGGATAGCCGTGTTGTAGGGAAGCGTCACATACGCATAGACTTGGTCCCAAATCTTATGTTCAACGTCGACGTACACAGACAGCATATTCCCGATCGACTTGTTCAGACATTCCGTTAGTCCGTTCGTTTGGGAGCGGTACGTCGTCGTTCTTCGGTGATCCGTGTTACTGTAGCGTAAGATTCCTTGCATAAGCTCCGCAGTGAAGGCATGTCCGCGGTCCGTGATTGGGACTTCAGGGACACCATGTCGCAGCACAAGCTTGGCGAATGAAGAACTTCGCGACTTCTTGAACAGTCCCCCTCGGAAGAGCGGTGGTCTCTGCGTATTGCGCCATGTAGAATGTCGCTACGACAATCCACTTGTTTTCGGATCGCTTCCATTGCAAAATGTTGGAAGGGCCTCTATGGAACGGTGATCGGCTGCTGAAGTCCGGCAGGTCTCGACAGCGGCGTTTTCGTCGCTGGCAGTCACGGCAGGTCCTGACGTAGTGGGTGACGTCGTATGTGAGGCGGGGCCAGTAGTACTTCGCCCTGATTTTTCCTATAGTGCGTCCGGAAGACGGATCGTGGTGGCACGCTTCCAGGATTTCGTCACGAAGGTCTGCGGGGATGACAAGAAGATAATTCGTTCTCGTTCCGGGGCTGAAAGGTTTTACGAGGACGAGTTTTACAGGCTTAATGCTGGTAAATTCCGTTTAAGTGCCATAGGCACGAGGACGTCGCGTTCCTCGAGGTAGTCGATCATAACGCGTAAGTCGGGGTCGGCAAGCTCTTTTGCGGCTAAGTCGCCTTCCGTCATGAGAACGAAGAACACAGTGACTTCATCACAGTCTTGTGGTGGTGGGTCGACGGGGCGCGGGACAGGAAGCCGGTGTCGTAGTGTTTCCTGTCGGATTTATAGACAATTGGGTGGCGAACGTGACAGAGTCGAGCCGAGACACGTCTGAACGCTATGCCGTGCACCCAGAAAACTGGGGCCCCGTTTTATTCCACGCTCGTGGCGTTCGTGGCTGCTTGAGCACCGGCGACGCGTGGCCCGCTCTCATTGGTTGTCACTCAGCCCCAGCGCCATCGCCGCTGGAGCGCCGCCACATAGCCCCCTCCCCTTGAGACGGAGTCTGGAGGAGGAGTCCGTGTAGAGAGCGGTACAGCAAAACGCACAGTCTTTGCATTGCGAGGTTCACGGGTCGTGGTGCGAACGGAAAGGAGGGTGGTGGTGTTCAGGGTGGAATGGTGGGTGGTGGAGTGGAACACATGCAGGGCAGTTTCGGTGAATGCGGGCTTGAGGCGATCGATGGAAACGACGGTGTTGCGGCCATTGACGGGAACTGTAAACGTCTTGTCAGAGCGTGAAATGACGAGATGAGGGCCGGTGTATGGCGGTTGAAGTGCCCGGCGGGTACTGTCGACACGGATGAAAACATATTGGCTGTCAGAAAGTTTAGATGAATAAAAGTGTGCTTGGTGGAACACGACCGCGGTATTTGGGGACGGATATACCTGAAAATCCGGGTTAAATCGTTTACGTAGGAGAGTCCAGGGGACGAAAGGTTGTCTTGCGGGTGGGGAGGAACCAAGAAATCTGCCGGTAAGCGCAAAGATGTGCCATATACCATTTGAGAGGCGGCACAACCAAGATTCTTTGATGACAGTGCGTAATCGTAGCACCACAAGAGGAAGGTGAGCTGTCCACTGTTCAGGTGATTCGTGAGCCATCAATGAGGCCTTTAGCTGACAATGAAACCTCTCGACCATGCAGTTGGCTTGAGGATGGTAGGCCGTTGTTTTTAGGTGCGTTACACCGAGTAGGCATGTCAAACGGTGAAAGAGCGTAGACTCAAATTGGCGGCCACGGTCTGTTATAATCTCTGGCGGCACGCCAAAACGGGTGAACCACGTGGACATAAGTGTGGAAACAACAGCCTCAGCCGTTATATCGTCGATTGGAACCGCCTCCGGCCAGCGAGTAAAACGGTCGATCACTGTCAAGATGTAACGGTAGCCCTTAGATGGTGGTAGCGGGCCAACGACGTCGACGTGAATTGTGGAGAACCTAGAGTACGGCAAGGGAAAATGGGCCAGAGGTGATGTGGTACGCCGAGAGACCTTGCATTGCTGGCAGACGAGGCAGGAACGAGCCCATGCGCGTACGTCGGAATTCATACCAGGCCAGACGTATTTCTCGGCAACCAAACGCCGTGAGGCACGAACTCCAGGATGAGAGAGACGGTGAATAGAGTTGAAAGCAATGCGCCTGAGAGAAGCAGGAAGGTACGGTCGTCTGCGGCCGGAAATCGGATCAATGTCGCAAACGATGTTGAGTCCCGAATCAGGACAGATAATGTCCTGGAGTTGCAGAGATGAACTGTTTGAAGAACGCAGAGATCGGAGCTCCTCGTCAGCTCGTTGGGCTTGAGCCAACTCCTGAGTACTGAAACCGAAGCGTTGTATGGCCGAAATACGGCTAAGGACGTCGGCTGGGATGTTGTTAACTCCCTTGACATGCTGAATGTCCGTGGAAAAAGGTGTGTCGCCGAGCAGGATTTGCAGTTCGCGAAGGAGCTGCGAATGTCGACGATCACCCAACTCCTCCGCAGGAAGCAGCCGCTGGAAATGCTGCCGTTGTGAAGGCCTCGTGCGGCTCAAGATGGCAGCTTTTAATGTGTCGTAAAGGTTCGTGGTAGGTGGGTTTGCGAGGATGTCGCGAACGTCGACCTCGACCTCAATAGGTAGTGACTGTTGGAGATGGTTGAAGCGGGTCTCTTGCGACGTGACGTGGCTCACTCCGACACTTGCCTCGGCTTGAAGGTACCACCCGTCGGGGTGCTGAGCGCTGAAGGTGGGCAAACGGCAGGCGATGGTGGAGATGCCATGTGAAGAGCAGGCGGAGGACGCAGAACTGCCGCCGGTGTCGCGAGGAGGGTCCATTCTGGCTCCTTGACTCCGCTGCAGTGTCCAGGTCACCAAATGTCGTGAACGCGACAGAGAGACGAGCCGAGACACGTCTGAACACTATGCCGTGCACCCAGAAAACTGGGGCCCCGTTTTATTCCACGCTCGTGGCGGTCGTGGCTGCTTGCGCACCGGCTACGCGTGGCCCGTTCTCATTGGTTGTCACTCAGCCCCAGCGCCATCGCCGCTGGAGCGCCGCCACAACTTTAACGTCGAACTCCTGCATGCGCAAGCTCCACCGCCCAAGACAGCCAGAGGGGTCCTTCAAATTGGCGAGCTAACACAGCGCATGGTGGTCTAGCCACAACCTTCAATTGTCTACTATACATACTATACACGTATGGGCAAAATTGTGAAATGGCTCATATAATTGCGAGGCTCTCTTTCTCACAGGCTGAGAGTTTTTCTCCTGCTACTACCGACCACGGCTGGCAAATGCGATTACTATTTCGCTACCACTTTGTTTTTGGACGAGGACGGCGCCCAAGCCTATATCACGGGCGTCCGTGTGCATTTCCGTTTCGGCGTTTTCGTCGAAATGAGCGAGCACTAGCGGATTTTGCACGTGTTATTGCAGCTCGCAGAATGCTTTTTCTTGAACGTATTTCCAGTTGAAAGGGGTGCTATCTTTCCTCAAACGCCTTAGTGGCTCTGCAATGCGTACGAAATTGGTGACAAAGCGCCAGTCTTATGCGCACGGTCCGAAAAATTTTCGCACGCCCTTCTTGTCTTTTGGTCTTGTGAAGTTCGTTATGGCTGAAGTTTTCACCTGGTCAGGCACGACTTCCGCGAGGTTTACGACGTGGTCCGAAACCCTGAGTTCCTCGTACGCGAAGCGTCAATTTTCCGGTTTCAGCGTAGCCCCGACGAGTGAATAGCCTCGAGTACAGACTCCAATCTTGCAAGCTGTTTGTCGAACGTTCATACAAATACCACACCGTCGTCGAGCTTTACGAGACAGGTGTGGCTAGCACGGTGTCCACGGTTGACTCTTTGAAACGTTGGTGGTGCCGTGCACAGCCCGAACGGCATCACCTTCAATTCGTAAAGGACGTCCAAGGTTATGAATGCAGTCTTCTGTTTGGTTTCTCTCGTCCACATCTGTTCTCGAGTAGCCTGTCTTTAGGTCCATCGATGAGAAGTACATCGCGTGGCTGAGGTGGTCGAGGGCGTCGTCGAAGCGTGACAGGGGGTACACGTCCTTTTTGGTGATTTTGTGCAGTCCCGGATAGTCAACGCAAAACCTTAATGTGCCGTCTTGTTTCTTTAAGAGCACGGCCGGCGCAGCCCACCCTTACAAAAATGATTAATGTAATTGAACTGGAAGTCAATTGACTTTACTCATTACATTGTGTTGACAGTGTTTACTTTGAACAGAAATTTTGCATTGAGTTCTCATTAAAAATTGGCCTCCGTGTTGCAATTTAAACTCTATGCTGAGTTTTATTTGAAAGTCTATTGACTATATTGATTGATTGATTGTAGGGTTTAACGTTCTGACGCAACGCAGTCGATGAGGCGCGTCGTAGAAGGGGACTCCGGATTAATTTTGACCACCTGGGGATCTTTGACGTGCGCCGAAACCTCGTACACACAGGCGTTTTTGCTTTTCACCTTCACCAGAAAAGCGGCCGCCGCGGCCAGTAATTAAACCCGCGTCCTCGTGCTCAGCAGCGCAACGCCTTAGTCTATTGACTATAGTCAACATGTCTGTTGATTTCCAATTGACTTTCTGTTGACTCTCAATACACTTTCCTGTTGAGGTTCTGTTGAGAAATATCAATTGAAAGTATGACAAAAGTCCCTTGAGTTCCTATCGAGTATTTGTTGACTCTCTAGCGATTCTCCTGTTGAGCTGCTGTTGAGAAATGTAAATAAAAACCTTATTCAACACAACCTGTTTGATTTTATTTGAGTTTTTTATGAACCTATTTCAACAATTGTCTGGTAAAGTTCAGTTGACTGTAC